>NC_064641.1:546930558-547574308 GCF_023864345.2 Schistocerca serialis cubense | reverse complement strand
TGATAGTTATTGATGCGTACAGCAACTTCCCTTTCGTTGTGCCTATGGCTCCTACTATTTTCTACATTGAGTTATTGTCTCCGACAATGGCCCACAGTTTGTCCTCAGAGTTTGAAGTATTCTGTGCTGCTAATGGCATTCGCCACCTGACCTCAGCCCCGTTCCACCCCCAGTCGAACTGCGAGGCTGAACGCTTTGTGGGTATATTTAAGTCTCAGATGAGCAAGTTGTGCGCCACTCACTCTCGCGAGCGCGCAGTATGGACTTCCCTTGCGTCATATCGCTCCCAGCCGCGCCACCACCGTTCCCCAACGGAACTGCTGCATGGCCGCGCCCATCGGTCGCTCCTGCAGCTATTGCACCCGCCGCAAAGCGCTCCCGCTGCTTCGCCTCGTTCTGGCTTGGCGCCGCACGATTTGGTACTCTATCGCGTTTTCTCTGGCAGGCAGCGCTGGGAGCAGGGGTGCATTCTTCGCCAGCTTGGCCGCACCTTATTTGTCATTTCTGATCCCTCTGGCCCTATTGAGTGGCACGGGAACCAGATCCATTTGTGCCGTCCTTGGTTTTCTGCCGCTGGTTGTATTCCAGCAGAATTGGAGGCTTCGCGACTTCCGAAAGCCCAGCCCACGACTCCACCGACGGCGCCTCCGCCGCGGGCACTCCAGCCATCGCCGCCGCAGCCGGTCCGGTCTCCTGTGCCGGGCGCGCGCCTCTCGCCACCGCCACGCCCCCACCTCCGGCCGCCGCCGCCGCCGCCACTGTATTGTTCCTCCGCGGTGCCGGAAGCGATGGATGCTGAGGCCGCCGCCGTCGCCCATGGAGGTCGTTGCACCGCCTCCTCATCCGAGCATACCCAGTGGCGGTGCGCGGCCTGGTCAGGTTTTCCACAGGTCGTTTTCCTCGCCCACTCGTGAGGAATTCGGGATCGGGTGGACAGCGCGCCCCGTTATTTCCGTTGTCCGCCCCCTCAGCTGCGCCGCCCCTGGGTCCCTCCACCCGCCCTCGGAAGCCCTACGCAACGACGGTGCGCCGTTCCAGGGAGGAGGGCTGTGATATCGTTAGCTACGATGCCACGGCATAGGTACAAGCTCTTAGGTAGGCACTACGGCACCGTTACCGACGACAGCGCCCTCTAGCCGGCGCTGTGCAGCTCTACGAGCCCGCTCCAGATTCAGCCCTTTTGATTCCGAACAGACGACCAACCAATATTGTTTCTACTGCTTAGTGGGCGAGTTACGACAGATTTTGCCTGAGCAACTTTTGTTAGCTTTGACACAGACGGCTTCGCACCTACATATGTCACTGACTAATATTCTCTATTAAATGTACTGTGACATTAAAAGCAGTATCGAGAGTTTTACCTCATCTGCTCCTACATGCTTCCTCCATTGGGCCGACCATTCAGTTTACAGGATCAGACCCACGCTCCGCCTTCCAAGTGGGATACAAAAACTCCTACACGGCGATTCGGCGTAGATCGCTCAGAGTGGTTGGTGGGTCACGTCGTCCATAAACAGACCTTTTCAATCTATTTCAGGGATATTCTATAGGGTTCACGTCTGGAGAACACGCTGGCCACTCTGGTCGAGCGATGTCGTTATCCTTAAGGAAGACATTCACAAGATGTGCACTACAGGGGCGTGAATTGTCGTCCATGAAGACGAATGCCTTCCCAGTATGCTGCCGATATGGTTGCCCTATCGATCGGTGGATGGCATTCACGAATCGTAAAGCCGTGATGGCGCCTTCCATGACCACCCCCAGCGGCGTACGTCAGCCTTACATAATGCCACCCCAAAACAGCAGGGAACCTCCACCAAGTGAATAAGGCGCTCAGCCTTATCGGGTTACCTCCAAACACGTCTCCGATGATCGTATGGTTGAAGGCATATACAACAGTGATCGGTGTAGAAAACGTGGTGCCAATACTGAGCTGTCCATTCTGCATGTTGTTGGTCCCATTTTTACCGTGCTGCATGGTATCGTGGTTGCTAAGATGGACCTGAGCGTGGACGCCGGGAGTGAAGTTGCACATCATGCAGCCTCTTGCACACATTTTGATTCGTAACACGACCTCCTGCGGCTGAACAAAAAGCATTATTCAGCGTGGTGGCGTTGCTGTCAGGGTTCCTCTGTGCCATAGTCCGTAGGTAGCGGTCATCCACTGCAGTAGTAGCCCTTGGGCGGCCTGAACGAGGCATGTCATCGACAGTTGCTGTGTATCTGTATCTTCTCCACATCCGAACAACATCGCTTTGGTTCACTCAAAGACGGTTGGACACTTCACTTGTTAAGGGCCCTTCCGGGCACAAAGAAACAACCGCTGTATTGACCATCTAGGCATTGTTGCACTACAGACAACACGAGCCGTATCCCTCCTTCCTGGTGGAATGACTGGAACTGGTCGGCTGTCGGACACCCTTCGTCTAATAGGCGCTGCTCAAGCATGGTTGTTTACATCTTTTGGCGGCCCCCCTGCGGGTCCGGGGGTTAGAATAGGCCCGAGGTCTTCCTGCCTGTCGTAAGAGGCGACTAAAAGGAGCCCATCCCCCTCAAGGGGGTAGTTAGCGCCTGCGTCCAGAGACGGACGGTCCCACGACCTATATTTGTGGTCTTTTTGGTTTTTCACTTCTCGTTTCTTCCTTCTTTGGTTGGTTCCATTCTTTGTTCTTCTCCATCTCACTGTCTTCCTTCCTCTTCTCCTTGCCTTCTCCTTGCCTTCTTCTCCTTGCCTTCTTCTCCTTGCCTTCTTCTCCTTGCCTTCTTCTCATTGCCTTCTTCTCATTGCCTTCTTCTCATTGCCTTCTTCTCCTTGCCTTCTTCTCCTTGCCTTCTTCTCCTTGCCTTCTTCTCCTTGCCTTCTTCTCCTTGCCTTCTTCTCCTTGCCTTCTTCTCCATGCCTTCTTCTCCTTGCCTTCTTCTCCTTGCCTTCTTCTCCTTGCCTTCTTCTCCTTGCCTTCTTCTCCTTGCCTTCTTCTCCTTGCCTTCTTCGCCTTGCCTTCTTCGCCTTGCCTTCTTCTCCTTGCCTTCTTCTCCTTGCCTTCTCTGGTCTCCGCTTCGGCGTTTGAGTCAGTCTGTCCTCTCTCTCTTCCTTTTCCTCTTCTTCCTTCCTCCCTGTGCGCGCCTGAAGGCCGACCCACGCGTTCGCACGCGTAGCCGGTGACGGGGTAACGCGTAATTCCCCGCCCTGGGTAGACAAGTAAGGCACGCACGTACCCCCTGGTAAAGGCCAGGCCCAGGGAGGGGTGATTGCCTGAGCTGATACCTTCTGACCATGCCGATTGGTCCCTCCGTCTGTTTCTCGGGAGGTGTGACCTGAAGTGTAAACATTCACCTAAGGCGGGAGTGCCCTCTGAGAGGGTCCCCATAAGCAAGGAGCGCGCCATCGGAGACGCTGGCAATCATGGGGGATTTCTCCGCAATGGATTTCTCTTCTCTCTCGACTTCTGCCCACAAACGGAAACATGACCAGCCCCCAGTGACAAAAGTACTACCGCCTACCCCACAGTTCCTCGTCATTTCTCGATCTTAGGACGGAAAGGATTTTTCCTGTCAACCCTTTCGTTATCCAGAAGGGCGTAGATGCCATAGCCGGTACTGTTAAGTCTTGTACGAGGTTGCGTAATGGTACCTTGTTACTAGAAACTGAGAGCGCCTTTCAGGCACAGAAACTGCTTCGAGCCACACTCCTGTACACGTTCCCTGTCCGGGTGGAGTCTCACCGAACTTCGTCTCGTGGTGTGGTCTATACTAGATTCCTCGACGGATTGACTGACGAGGAGATTCAATCTTTCCTCGCTGAGCAGGGCGTGACGGCTGTCCATAGGGTCATGGAAAAGGTCAACAATGACCTTGTACCGACTCGGTCACTTTTCTTGACCTTTGATAGTGTTAAGCTGCCATCGCGCATCAAGGCGGGCTACGAGGTTATTTCTGTTCGCCCCTATGTCCCGACACCTACGCGCTGCTACCAGTGTCAGCGTTTTAATCACACTCGACAGTCTTGTTCCAATGCGGCTAAATGTGTCACTTGTGGCAGGGGTGCCCATGAGGGTGACTGTCCACCTCCGTCTCCTCGTTGTGTGAACTGTCAGGGTGACCATGCAGCATCCTCCCGCGACTGTCCCGTCTATAAGGAAGAACGCTGTATCCAAGAAATTCGGGTCAAAGAGAAAGTGTCCACCTCGGCTGCTCGCAAGCTATTGGCTAGTAGGAAGCCCACGCTGCTCCCAGCGGGGAAATACGGTACTGTCCTCGCCTCTCCTCGGACTACCATGGAGGTGGCAACCCAGACATGCGATCTGACCTTCAGCACCACGGTCGTCCGTTCGGCCAGTGCTAAGATCGCGCGGTCGACGTCTCCTCTTCCTCCCATCACCCCAAGGACACCAGCCCCTTCATCAGCTTCTGATAAGACGAAGACCCAGAAGTCAGATGCACGGGCCTTCAAGAAGGAACCGTCCCGTGCAGACTTCCTACGTACCTCGACCTCCCAGCCATCGACCGGTACTTCCACCAAACGACCTTCCAAGAAGGCTCATAGGAAGCACATTCTCCGCCACGGCGGATTTCTTCTCCTGCGCCACCCAGCGGTTGCCGCCCCAGGCCGTCATCCGTTTCGCCTGGCCGCACCGCTGGTAGCCGAACATCTGGCCGTTCACCGGCGGAGGAAGCTCCCCGTCCCGGCCATCTTACCAAGATGGCCGATGAACCTATAGAACCAATGGACGATGACTGTCCGCCTACTGATAGCGGCGGCAGTGCTCGCTCGAAGCCAGGCCCTCAGCGGCCTTCGAGGTGACCCCTTCTTTACTCTTCCTTTTCTTCTTACGATGGCACTTATTCACTGGAATATTCGCAGAATTCGCTCCCACCGAGAGGAAGTTGCTGCTCCGCTTGCACCGTCCGCTCGTCGTAGCCCTCCAGGAAACGAAGCTACGCCCATGCGATCAAATTGCCTTGGCACACTACACCTCTGTGCATTTTGACCTACCCCCTGTGGTAGGTATCCCGGCTCACGAAGGGGTTATGATGCTGGTCCGGGATGATATTTACTACGATCCCATCACGTTGCACACCGGCCTGCAGGCAGTTGCCATCTGAATTACTCTCCCCACTTTTACATTTTCCATTTGTACCGTTTACACTCCATCGTCGTCTGCCGTTACCAGGGCAGACATGATGCAACTTATTGCTCAGCTACCTGCACCATTTTTGTTAACTGGAGACTTCAATGCCCACCATCCCCTTTGGGGCTCTCCAGCATCCTGCCCGAGGTGCTCCCTGTTAGCAGACCTTTTCAACCAACTCAGTCTTGTCTGCCTCAATACTGGCGACCCTACTTTTCTTTCGGACACACACCTATTCTCATTTAGACCTCTCTATATGTACTCCCCAACTTGCACGCCGGTTTGAGTGGTATGCACTTTCTGATACATATTCGAGCGACCACTTCCTGTGTATTATCCATCTCCTGCAGCATACCCCCTCTCCGTGCTCATCTAGTTGGACCATCTCCAAAGCAGACTGGGGGCTCTTCTCTTCCAGGGCGACCTTTCAGGATCAAACCTTCACAAGCTGCGATCGTCAGGTCGCACACCTCACGGAAGTCATTCTCACTGCTGCTGAATATTCCATCCCTCACCCTACTTCTTCTACACGTCGCGTACCGGTCCCCTGGTGGACCGCAGCATGTAGAGACGCTTTACGTGCTCGTCGACGTGCTTTACGCACCTTTAAACGCCACCCTACAGTGGCGAATTGTATCAATTATAAACGTCGTATTATTAAAGAAAGCAAGAAAGCCTTTCACGATTCGAGGAGCGGAAGTTAGGTGGCCTAGCTTCCTCTGCCTGTTTGTGGGGGAGGAAGGCAGGGTGGTAATGAGCGGAGTTCGAAACCTCTGCGAAAAAGCGGCCAAAGATTTGGAGAAGGCTTACGACACCTGTTGGAGGGCGGGCATTCTCCGCACCATGCATACATGGGGCCTTCGCGGTCGCCTCCCTCTTTTTATTTGTTCCTTTTTAATGGATCGACAGTTCAGGGTACGTGTGGGTTCTGTCCTGTCAGACACCTTTCGCCAGGAGAATGGGGTGCCACAGGGCTCAGTTTTGAGCGTCGCTCTCTTCGCCAAAGCGATCAATCCAATAATGGATTGCCTCCCAGCTGATGTATCAGGCTCCCTTTTCGTGGACGATTTTACCATCTACTGCAGCTCGCAGCGTACGTGTTTCCTGGAGCACTGTCTTCAGCGTTCTCTTGACCGTCTTTACTCCTGGAGTGTCGCCAATGGCTTCCGTTTTTCTACCGAGAAGACGGTCTGTATTAACTTCTGGCGCTACAAAGAGTTTCTCCCATCGTCCTTACGACTCGGTCCCGTTGCTCTCCCATTTGTGGAGACAACAAAATTTTTAGGTCTTACATTTGACAGGAAACTTAGCTGGTCTCCACATGTCATATTTGGCTGCCCATTGTACCCGTTCTCTAAATGTCCTCCGTGTTCTCAGTGGTATGTCGTGGGGAGCGGATCGAACCGTCCTACTTCGCCTATATCGGTCGATCGTCCGCTCGAAGCTGGATTATGGGAGCTTCGTATACTCCTCTGCACGGCCATCCATCTTACGCCGCCTCAACTCCATACAACATCGGGGTTTACGACTTGCGATCGGGGCGTTTTAAACTAGTCCCGTCGATAGTCTTCATGCTGACGCTGGTGAATTGCCACTCACTTACCGGCGCGATATACTGCTTTGTCGGTATGCCTGTCGGCTACAGGCAATGCCCGACCACCCGTCTTATCGTTCCTTTTTTGACGACTCTCTCGGCCGTCAATACGGGTTGTATGTCTCTGCCCTGCTACCCCCTGGAGTTCGCTTTCGTCGCCTCCTTCAACACCTTAATTTTTCACTCCCTGCAACCTTTCGAGTGGGCGAGAGCCACACGCCACCTTGGCTCCAGGCTCAGGTCCGCGTTCACCTTGACCTCAGCTCGCTCCCAAAAGAGGTTACCCCCGGTTCGGTCTACCACTCCCGTTTTGTTGAACTTCGTTCAAAGTTCATCAATAGGACCTTCATTTATACAGATGGCTCAAAGACCAATGACGGGGTCAGGTGTTCTTTTATTGTCGGGGCACAAAGTTTCAAATACCGGTTCCATGGCCATTGTTCGGTCTTCACAGCTGAGCTCTTTGCCCACTACCAGGCTGTTCTTTACATCTGCCGCCACCGACATTCTGCATATGTCATCTGCTACGATTCCCTGAGCGCCATCCAGAGCCTCAGTGATCCGTACCCTGTTCACCCTTTCGTGCACCGCATCCAACGCTCTCTTCAGCAGCTGGCGGACGTCGGTTCTCCGGTTAGCTTTATGTGGGTTCCTGGCCATGTCGGTATCCCTGGGAACGAAGCTGCAGATGCCGCGGCCAAGGCTGCGGTCCTCCAGCCTCGGACAGCTTCTTGTTGTGTCCCTTCGTCAGATTGTAGCAGGGTCATTTGTCGGTGCATTTTATCGCTGTGGCATGCCGATTGGGCTGCACTTACAGACAACAAGCTTCGGTCCTTGAAACCTCTTCCCGCGGCTTGGACGTCCTCCTCACGCCCTTCTCGGCGAGAGGAGGTAGTTTTGGCCCGGTTACGAATTGGACACTGCCGGTTCAGCCATCGCCATCTGCTGAGGGCTGCGCCGGCGCCGTTCTGCCCATGTGTTCAATTGCTGACGGTCCGCCACATTTTAACGTCCTGTCCGGATTTTAACACACTGCGTCTTGATCTTGGCCTGCCATGTACTCTAGATGCCATTTTAGCGGATGACCCACGAGCAGCTGCTCGCGTTCTTCATTTTATCAACTTGACAACCCTCTCTAAGGACATTTGATCATGCTGTTTTTTTTTAATCCTATGCCTGTCAGTCTGTCTTTTATCGTGTTTTCCGTTTCGTTGCTGTTTTAAACTTGTAACTCGCGGTGCATTCCTAATGTAGTCTGGGCGCTAATGACCGTTGAAGTTGTACGCCCTAAAACCACAAAAAAAAAAAAAAAAATCTTTAGGCGGGTTTAGTGACATCTCTGAACAGTCAAAGGGACTGTGTCCGTTATACAATATCCACAGTCAACGTCTGTCTCCAGGAACCGGGGTGTATTTACGACAGCTAAGTATTTCATTCCACAATTTGAAAATCAAGCAACACCACAGTGGGGCGAAGAATTACAAGACAGCGTGGATGTTATCAAAATTCAGGCGTTGATACCTAACTGGTTGTCCGCGAATGTATTTGGTGAGATGCTTTTATTCACTCGGTAAGCACCCAAACTGATTTATGATAGATCTGTTTTTAGCAGCGTGAGTCAGGTATGTTTTCCACAAACAAAGTGCGATAGTTCGTTTACATAGTCCGACAAATATTTATATTTTACATGTTTCTATTGTACGTTTTATCGCACTGACTGCGAGCACGAATAGCCGACCGTATAGGATTACGCAATAATTTGGCTTAGGTGTTACGTGTGACGATGAAAATAACGCGGGTTCGAACCGTCGTCCACCCGAATGAGAGTCCAGTCCAGTCCACATCGCCACCTTGCTCTATGACTCTTTGTCTAGTGCGTAACACTTCTTACGTGCACATATCTGTAATGAGGAAAGAAATACGTGGATGAATAAAAATTATTGTAATTGTGTATGTAACTGTTACGTTATTAACTAGCTGAGTGCCCACTGCTTCGCTCGCGTAGACTATACGGCATACAGAGATCTTTTTGTTTTTCTTTAATCTAATTTTTATGTTATTCACAAATTTCAACATCTGCCAAACTCTTCGCGCTAATTAAGGACGTAGAAGCATGGTCTTTTGCCAATGCACTTCTAAGTAAAAAGCGATTCTGGTGGCTGGAGTCGAAAGTTGTTGTTCATCATGCCTTTTGCGCTCTTGCGCCACAGAAACTTTCAGCTTCTGGCACACATTTCTTTATATCTAACCGAGAAGAGAAATATCAGTTCTCTTAGAATTTGCTTTAGAACCTCTTCGATGCAAATATATGTATTCTTAAAAATTTTCGACCACTACAGGGCTATTACAAATGATTGAAGCGATTTCATAAATTCACTGTAGCTCCATTCATTGACATATGGTCACGACACACTACAGACACGTAGAAAAACTCATAAAGTTTTGTTCGGCTGAAGCCGCACTTCAGGTTTCTGCCGCCAGAGCGCTCGAGAGCGCAGTGAGACAAAATGGCGACAGGAGCCGAGAAAGCGTATGTCGTGCTTGAAATGCACTTACATCAGTCAGTCATAACAGTGCAACGACACTTCAGGACGAAGTTCAACAAAGATCCACCAACTGCTAACTCCATTCGGCGATGGTATGCGCAGTTTAAAGTTTCTGGATGCCTCTGTAAGGGGAAATCAACGGGTCGGCCTGCAGTGAGCGAAGAAACGCTTGAACGCGTTCGGGCAAGTTTCACGCGTAGCCTGCGGAAGTCGACGAATAAAGCAAGCAGGGTGCTAAACGTACCACAGCCGACGGTTTGGAAAATCTTACGGAAAAGGCTAAAGTAGAAGCCTTACCGTTTACAATTGCTACAAGCCCTGACACCTGATGACAAAGTCAAACGCTTTGAATTTTCGTCGCGGTTGCAACAGCTCATGGAAGAGGATGCGTTCAGTGAGAAACTTGTTTTCAGTGATGAAGCAACATTTTTTTCTTAATGGTGAAGTGAACAGACACAATGTGCGAATCTGGGCGGTAGAGAATCCTCACGCATTCGTGCAGCAAATTCGCGATTCACCAAAAGTTAACGTGTTTTGTGCAATCTCACGGTTTAAAGTTTACGGCCCCTTTTTCTTCTGCGAAAAAAACGTTACAGGACACGTGTATCTCGACATGCTGGAAAATTGGCTCATGCCACAACTGGAGACCGACAGCGCCGACTTCATCTTTCAACAGGATGGTGCTCCACCGCACTTCCATCATGATGTTCGGCATTTCTTAAATAGGAGATTGGAAAACCGATGGATCGGTCGTGGTCGAGATCATGATCAGCAATATATGTCATGGCCTCCACGCTCTCCCAACTTAACCCCATGCGATTTCTTTCTGTGGGGTTACGTGAAAAAATCAGTATTTAAACCTCCTCTACCAAGAAACGCGCCAGAACTGCGAGCTCGCATCAACGATGCTTTCGAACTCATTGATGGGGACATGCTGCGCCGAGTGTGGGAGGAACTTGATTATCGGCTTGATGTCTGCCGAATCACTAAAGGGGCACATATCGAACATTTGTGAATGCCAAAAAAAACTTTTTGAGTTTTTGTTTGTGTGTTCAAAGCATTGTGAAAATATCTCAAATAAAGTTATTGTAGAGCTGTGAAATCGCTTCAATCATTTGTAATAACCCTGTATTTCACCGCCTTAGGGGCTGAATTTCAAAATGCAGAGAAACGTATTTTTATTGATAAAAATGAAGCCAAATACATATTTTCATAGATTTGGCTTTGGAAATGCGTTCATAATGAAATACTTTCATAAAACTTTTCCTCCCATAGTTCGCGCCCTTAAGGGGTTGAATCTCCCAGAACGCTGAAACTCGTACTTTTTTCTTTATACCCTATAAGTCAAATTCCATTTGTTATAGATGTAGCTTTAAAAACGCTTTAATAGTTTCCTTAATTACAATTTATTTAAAAAAAGTTTCATCCCTTATTTTACCTCCTCAGTGGCTGAATTTCCAAAAACGCTGAAACCCTATTTTTTATTTCTGCCTGAGAAAGCAAATACCAGTAGTTCTAGCTTCAAAGTTACAATACTTACATATTTTCAGAAGGCCTGTCATCCCTATTTCACTGCCTTACGAGTGGAATTACGGATATTCACTTCGTAAGCGATACCTACAGTATGGACCAGACCCTCTCCAAATTTCAAGTTTCTGCGCTCAGTGGTTAGGGCTGGGCCATGATGATTCAGTGGGTCGGTCTGGCGCTGTTTAAACGCCTCAGGGTTGAGTTTCCAAAAACAGTGAAACACTTATTTATTACTTTCCAGCCGAGAATCCAAACACTAAGTTCAAAGATTTAGCTTCAAAAACGCTTTTACAATGAAATATTTTTATAAAGCATTTTACCCCATATTTTACTCCCTTAGGAGCTAAACATCCCAAAGCACTATGCCTTTTTTATTTCTAACGGAATAGTCATATACAAATTTTCGTAGTGTTTTTTCAATGGTGATTGCGTAATGACATATTTCCATAAAAAATTCCAATAAAATGCTTTCGTAATGAAATATTTTCCTAAAAAATTGTACATCTGCTTCACTAGCTTAGGGGATGAATTTCCAAACACACAGAAACACGTTTTTTCTTTTTCATTTCTAACCGAGAAGTCAAACACTGATTTCCAAAGATTTAAAAATTCTTTAGTAGTTCTTTAACAATGATTTATTTTTAAAAAATTTTCACCGACTCGTTCTCCCCCATGGTGGTTAAATTTCCAAAAATACTGACACACATACTTCTGTATTTCTGACTGGTAAACAAAATATCAATTTTCGTAGGTCGAGCTTCAAAATTGCTTTACAAACTTTTCTTTCCTTTACCGTCTTGGGGGTGGAATTTCGGAAAATGCTTCCTTTAACGACACCCACAGTATAAGATGAATATTCTCTCCAAATCTGAATCCTTCGCGGTTTCTTTTTGGGGGTAATGAATCAGTGTTTGAGTGAGTGAGTAAGTCAGTCAGTCGAACACTGCTTTTTATATATAGATACGATAATTATTATTGTTAGTAGCTTCTGGTAGAGAAGGAGCAGTAGTGGTACCTTTTGTATAACGTGTCATAGGCTACAGCTCCAAGGAAGTATGAGGGACATCTGCAGGTAGTCACAGACTGAACGCATGCCACAGGTAGACTGAGGACAAGCAATAGTAAGCAGTCCAGGTGCACTCTACGTGAACGCAGCGGACCTATTGAAATGCCGGCGGTGGTGGGAGTGTGCAGGCGCGCAGCAGGCGGCAGATAAGTTGTCATTAGGATGGAGCACGCCCCGAGAGCCTGCCAGCCCCATAACGGCTCTTTCTGCAGGCCCGTCAGGAATTTAATACCGCATACACGCGCCGCGTGGCGCCACCGCTGCCGCTGGCGGCCTCCGCGAAACTAATGCGGCGAAGGGTTGGGGAAGTGAAAGGGGGGGGGGGACTTTATGTCCGCCGCTCGCTTATGGGAAATCGATGGTAGGAAATACGCCAAGGAAGAGTAAAAGAGAAATATGTAGCGCCGAATGTATTGCACGAGTCAGATAGGAATAATATTCACGTCGGCGCGAATACTCGGCGTAAATTGGATTTCCAGAGACGCGCGTGGAGGCAGTAATAACAGAAGTCGCGCAGCCATTGTGGGAATCCTGCAACCCGTTCTCGCTGTTGCTCAAAGGACGAATCTACAGCTGACCAGCGGTAAACAGATTTCCAGGTTGCAGGAGGAAAGAAATACGTTCATTGCTACTGACGAAACTAATTAAAAGAATAGTTATGGGAGATGATATTTCACTTCAATCCGCCTGGATAACCATGCTCCACCAAGCGCTCTATTGGATCGAGTGTTCCCCTGTAACCAGCTGGGATGTGGTGTTCCCCATATCGCACTGGATGAATACCGGGCTGGTACATGACCCGCCTGAGAAACACGCTGCGGAAACATTTAATGTACCTTCTCACACTGGGACATAGAAGTCACTGATTCCGCCCTTGGGGTGAGGAGACAGATGACAGATATTTAGTCTCCTTAAGCCCATTACCAGCATCAGCAAGTATCAAAAATGGCTCTGAGCACTATGCGACTTAACTTCTGAGGTCATCAGTCCCCTAGAACTTAGAACTACTTAAAGCTAACAACCTAAGGACATCACACACATCCATGCCCGAGGTAGGATTCGAACCTGCGACCGTAGCGGTCGCTCGGCTCCAGATTGCAGCGCCTAGAACCGCACGGCCACTCCGGCCGGCGCATCAGCACGTATCATTTCATGTGAAATTTATTGAGGTTTAGGTAGCGGTAAGATTATTGTTCCTGTTGTTCAGTGGACTGGTGCCCTACAACACTGGTTGCACGCACAGTCACGCTAATGTAAGCTTAAAGACCGCTTAATCACACACCGATCTGTGAACAAATAATATAATTTCCAGTGCACCAACCGCCATTAATTTTTTTTATAGCGTTTCACAATAACGAAAATTAGCTGCACTAGGATTATCAGTTTTTAATGAAATTTAATTAAAGATAAATAAAATAATCATCATAATCAACATTTACCTTTTCTTTAAATATTTGTTTTTTTTAGTTAATTTGCCTTTCTTTCCTTCTGTACGTACGAACTTTGTTGTAGAACCTCTTATTTACGTGTGGTAATAAAAATTCATTTACACAGAATTAAGTACATTTAAAATTACGTGAATTCATATTAACTGATTAAGAATATTTAGTTGAGAATTAAATCCTTTATATAATTCGGCCTTGGCACACATTTTCTAAATGCAGTGGTTTTTTTAAAATATTTACAGATTTCTTTCCCGGCGTTAGCTATGGAACACAAGACTCTCTATTTGCAGAAAATGGTTAAATACTGCCAAGCCGACGTTTAATTATCACTGATAAAACACACTTCACTATACATTTAAGTTATTTGAAAGAACCAAAATTGTTAAATTTCAACGTTAACTATCCGCCTATGAATGCACAAATGTGAAACTAGTAATAAATTCCGTCAGTCTCAGGATCGCTGTGAAAGAAAAACATTTTCTTAAATGCAGTGCTAATTTTTATCTGCTCCTGATTTACGGGTTTGATTAATTTTTCCTAGCGGGACAATTTTTTAAATGTGCCGCCGCTGCAAATCGTTCGGTCGCGGCACAGCCCAGCAACACCGCTAAAAATACTGAAAATTCTTTAAAGAAATATTATAGATGACATGGGCAAGCTAATTTACATTAATAATACACACTTTTGATAAATTATAATGTATTTAGACCACAATAATAATTCAACTTGCATTAGTTTGTAATTTCTCCTCTAATGGCGGCTAAATATAGATACAGACAAAAGAAGTCTACCCATTCATAAAATACTACGTCACGGGTTCCTCTCACTTTCAGCTCTACAGCGAGGCGACAAAGAATACACACTACGTGGTGGTTTTTGTACGACTGCTGACCATTAACATCTCTTTGTAATCTTACAACATTATTTTCCTCTGTGGCTGAATTTTACATTTTTGTTATCGCAGATATTGACACATTTCGCAATTACATTATGAGTATAGAAATATTACCATCCTAAATACATCGAGAATATAACTACAGAAAATATTACAATAATAACGAATGCCCTTCATACAAAATTAAATAATAATTTTTTTGTTAAATAATTACAGTATATACAAATTGCTTCATAGCGGCGTATATGGTACAATTAAATTTTAGTTTATCAATAGTGTGAGTTTGCCAGGGAACGTTACAAGTTCCACACTTGAAATGATGCTGGTCATATTAAAAATATTGACCAACTACAAGTTAATATAAAAAATTATCAGCAAGCTTAGTCTCATAACCTTATATTAAAAGCACTATTCTGACACTTTAATACGTTTTACTAAATGCTGCCGAGGTTGGTTTAAACACTTTACCGCTAAAATTTTAATTCAACAATATTTTGTTCGTAACAGTAAAAGTTATTCAATGCTTCAGGTTTCAAACTGTAATTAATATTTTTAGTGTTTAATATTATAACTTTGATTTGTTATGCTATCATACTGAGTGGCGATGTAGGTATTAGCAATCATCTGATATACGAGTCCGCCCCGGTAGCTGAGTGGTCAGCGTGGCAGACTGTCAATCCTAAGGGCCCGGGTTCGATTCCCGGCTGGGTCGGAAATTTTCTCCGCTCAGGGACTGGGTGTTGTGTTGTCCTAATTATCATCATTTCATCCCCATCGACGCGCAGGTCGCCGAAGTGGCGTCAAATCGAAAGACCTGCACCAGGCGAACGGTCTACCCAACGGGAGGCCCTAGCCACACGACATTTCCATTTCCATCTGATGTATGAATCTTGGAATTTATTAACAAAATTGTTAGATACACTTACTTTCACTGTCAGTCTCCTACATTACATTCTTCTACAAACATGTAAGATAATTCTGTGCTGACTGTTGCTTTGATCACTGTTGAGCGGCTGCTACTTTGTACTACGTTCGCAGGAGTACTTCATAGTCCTACTGGATATGTATGTCCAGCAACGGCATCGGTGAGATCATGCAAAACGCACTGGTATAAAAGGAAACGATAAAACGATCTGTGTAAGTCCATCTTTACGCAGGTGGTCGAGGGACCTCGGCTTTTGAATAAAAAAAAAATCGAAACAAACCATCTTCCAGCTGTCTAAATTTCCAGTTATTTTATTTGAGCACCTAGTTTCGGCGCTATATTACGCTATCTTCAGTCCCCTGACAGACGTGAAGGAGGGATACCACCTCTGGTCCAGTCAAACTAGTGGCCAGCATTCAGTGGCTGGAAAACGCAGTATTCTTATTACAGTAGTGATCCCTTAGATCATCTCTTGCCGACTATAAAATGGTTTCACGCAGAAACTACAAATACACAAATGGTTAAGGACGTCATATCCCGCCGACAACTACACACAAAGTGAACGCTCATTCAAGAGACAAAGAAATCAGTCGTCGTTTTAATGAATAAACCATCCAGACAACGCAGGTAAATCGTTTAAGCAAAAATGTTATCAGCCGATCACCATGCCCTATTGTCCCCGCTCGCTCATAGCCTGTTCTTCTGCCTTTTTGTTGTCCAAATCTGCATCATCCTCCACTTCCACGTCCTTTTCTTTCTATCCTAAATTCCACACATACATTTTTATATATTACTGACTACGAAATTACTATAAATTTTAAAATGTCGAAAGAGAACAAAAATAATGGGTAGCGACTGATAAACACTAAGTAGCTAGTAATATTTTATAAAATGTGAGAAATACACGTCTCAGTCAAGTTCAGTACACTTAAAAAACCTACCAAAGAAACTTACAGAAAATTTGCCACAGAAATTGTGTGCTCTGTTCTAGATTGCATGGAAATAGAATAAATAAATAAATTCATTTTTGGATAAATTAAAATTAATGTAATAACTAATATGTCAAAAACTTCTACCTATAATATTCGAATATAATTTTACCTTCCAAAGTTAGTAAAACACATTTTTTTGTGACATCCATAATATTAATTTGCCAAGCCCTGTCTTGATGAGCATGAAAGAGTGAAGTTGGATGAGTCGACTGTTTGTTTGCTGATCCGAGACAAGTTTTAACTCGTCTCAGGGCGCTGGTTGACATCTCAGAGGATTCTGACAGTACTGGAACTGTAATAGTGAGAATGATCAGGCGAATGACGCCCAGGTAGAGTTGTTAAGCTCTGTCACGTACTGCACTCAATTGTCTTCCAATAGAGCATAATTTTCGTCGATGCACATGATTCGCAATGTTTCGAGCGTTTCGAGCTATGAATGAAACGTGTGCAGCATAAAGACTGTTGTATCTACTCCAAGCAACTCTTCCAAACGTTGTGGAGTTGGACGTAATCAATTTCATTCAGAGTAGGATCAAGAACTTCAAACACGTGTTTCTTAAATCGTCATTCGTGAAACAATTATTCAATGACAGACAATGTTTCTGTGTGTTTCAGTCTCGATGACATATTTCATGGTTTTGAGACAATCGGGCGATTCAGATTTATGGTCTTAAATAAATCACTGGCTTTCTTTAACCGCATATGAAACGCTTTTCAGCCTTTTGCTTCAAAGGCTTAGCATTGGACATGTTCAGTAAAACTCTTAGGATGTGGAATGTTAGAATACCATGGACAGCCGGACGGGGTGGCCGAGCGGTTCTAGGTGCTACAGTGTGGAACCGCGCGACCACTACGGTTTCAGGTTCGAATCCTTGTCGGGCATGGCTGTGTGGGGTGTCCTTAGGTTAGTTAGGTTTAAGTAGTTCTAAGTTCTAGGAGACTTATGACCTCAGAAGTTAAGTCCCATAGTGCTCAGAGCCATTTGAACCACGTTCCTTAATGTATGCGTGTACGCGCCGTAGCACGTTCTGTCTTCGACGTTCATACCGGCCAGGCTGCATCTGAACAGTGTCAAAAGCAGCATCAATATGCCACTCCAGTGTCCCCACATCTTGAATGGTATCTGCATTCACGATACTTCTGAGATGGCCCCATTGCTAGAAATCGCAGGGGTTGACATTCGATGAATGAGCAGGCCATCCAACTGGACCCACTCGTCTGATCCATCGACTAGATAAGACACGACTGAGATGCGCCTGGTGCTTAACGCGAAGTGGGCTGGAGCACCATCATGTAACAGCCACATAGACCTTCGAATCATCATCGGCAATTCTTCCAGATGGGGAGCCAAAGTCACCCGCAACTAGTGCAATGCTTTGAAATAGGTCGAATGAGCAGTAGAGCGCATGCCAGCATCGTAAATAAAAAAAATTGCTAATGCGTACGCTGAGGTCGTTGGTGTGATAATAAGAAGCAAATCTTAATGGTCTCACAAACGTACAGTTTGATTGGAAAAAATGCGTGGAACGTAATGCAATATTTGGTGTAACTCTTCATAGTTGCCCTCTTCGCATAGTAGTACCTAACTTCTAAAGCTCTAGAGAATATAAGAGGTTTTCTCATATTAAATCGTATGAGAGATATAAGTAAACTAAATAATTAATTGAGAAATGTAAGTAAACTAAAATGATAAATTAATTGCGATGAATATAGGACAAATGTTACCCACGATAAGAAAACAGTAAAAGCCATTGTGTTAATAGTTTGTCGGTATATTTGGCCAGGAGATATTTTTAGAGTGGCAGTAGGAAAAATTAAAAACGGAAGAGGGAGGACTTGAAGTAACAGACAGATAAAAGAAAATAATGATTTATTTATAAAGAGTTCCCTGTAACTCACTGAAAGCCATTAAAACAGCAAACATCTAATTTATTCCAAACATTAAACGTAAAAGACTGTAGGCATCTGTAAATATAAGTACAATAAACTTCACACTGAAACACATATTCTGTTACTTTGAACTAAGGTCCATGAGATATATTTTGCAAGACAAAAGCAAGGGGTACTGCCAATGTATCATCGACAGATTAAGATCAAAGGACAAACAAATTAAGATGGAGGAAAAGTTCCCAAATACAATTTGGAAAATTATTTGGACAATAAATAAGTCATTAATTACTTCCCACAGAAATACAAGTGACACGGAATTGAGTTGTCAATTTCATCGTTAGTACTAACGAGAAACGATAATCAGTATGCCTCAGCGACACAAACAAGCGCCTAAAATTCAATACAGCTGCCACATTGTGCCATTTATTCATTTGTTAACGATATAGGGAAATGTGGCAGGAACATAAAAAGGACGTCTCTCTTTCTAGGCGAAATGATCGGAAGGAAACTATTCTGAATGCTGTATTTTTTTTTACAGAGCAGGTTTCTTTCCCTGAAAAGTAAAAGCACAACAATGGCTACTAGAAAACTATGAACTACATTACAAATAAAAAAAAGGAAATTTATGCGAGTCATATTAGAAAATGTACCAAAAGAAGATCAGAAATAGGGCTTTGTCAATATAATGGGAATTTTGTTCGAGGAAGAGGGAGTAGGATAATGACAATCAAACAACACATGCAGTAGGGACTTGCTACAGTAGGCGACTGCTGTTGAGGCTGAAGCAAGGTGCAGACTTTATCAGCCCAAGACCGCTTTGGTAACTGAGAAGACCTCAACAGAATAACGAAACTGCGTTGCTCAAAGGAAGTAGTCAGAAGGCAGTGCCCACTATTGGAATTTTTGGTTAAATTACATACTTTATTTTGAAGAGTATTAAGTTAACAGATGTATGGTGAGTAATTGTAAATAAATGGTCCAGTTGAGGAACAACAGCATTATATTTCAAACGACACTTGATGTTCACTAAAAATGAAAGTCAGAAGAAGAAAAATTTCTTTGAATTGCTATACATTGTGAAGGAACAAAAATTATTTTAAATTTGAATGAAATTTTAATTTTTATTAGGTGAGTGATTTTCTAAAAGTAATAGTAATACACAAAGTAGAAAAGAATTGTAGAAATAAAAGAAAAATGTAAAATTCAAAGAACATAATATACGTAAAGCTAAGAAGACAGCTGACGAAGGCACAAAAGAAGACACCATCGCCAAAGAAAAAAAAAAAATAATTTAATGACCCTGGTGACTACCATGTTCGAGTCTTCAATACCACTGACAAGTATATTTCCTTGATGGGAGGACTGGAATGTGTACTCAGCCTCCTGATGCCAGTTGATGGGCTACATGAATAAGAAAATACATGTTGCCTTCAATAAAAATCGGTGCTCAGAATTATTTGGTTTATTTTTCAAATAGCCCAAATGTTTCCAAGAAATTTTCATCATTGTTTGCTCAGAATGCTGCCAAAAAATTGTGTCCTGAAGATATGTTAATCTTACTTGATGACACATTTTGATGTTACAAATGGAGCAGTGTTGTACGTCTATAGCTTGTTAAACGGGGTTAAATGTCAGTTAGGCTAAAAGGCGGACATAGGTTTCATAATCTACAAGACCCAAGTTACTGATCCCCTTGGAAAGGACACTACTGAAACTACAGGTAGATTAAGAGTAACTTAACATCCGAGCTTCATTTCCTAAGGATTTATTATTGAGTGGATACGGTAGCATGTCGTGGGTTGGAACGTTGCAAGAGGTGGGAAAATTAGGATAAAAGAAAAAAAATGTAACAAAAAATGTTGACATTAAGAAATTAGGAAATAAAGACACATCTTGCCATTGCAGACCTAAAGAAATCCTGTGATCCGACACTTGACAAGAATACTAAAGAAAAAATACGAAGATATACTAAAAGTTTAAAACACGTCAAGAATATAGTGACAGTTGGGAGAAATAATTTCACATTGTAAAGTGTGTGGGAAAAGCGTATATGATACTTTCTGCTAAGTAAAATCTATGTCGAAATCGCTAACATAGAAGAGCATTTTTAAGAATAGAGATAATCAGTCGTCTACTGTACAAACTTTTTATTAAATTAACTTCTTGAATAGTTTCGGCAAGTTAATTTGCCATTGTCAGAGGATCGTACAATAAAGCTTAGGTTGAAAAAGCAATCGTCCATCAAACTCTGGCCTCTAGAGTCCTACAAAAAATGGATACAGAATAAGAAATTAGTGTTAAAGACTGTTGGATCACAATTAACAGCAGATTAATAACAATAAGCGTCAGTAATAAGTAGATTATAAACGTAGCTTAGCTAAAAACTTTTTACATAGTACTGTCAAACACTACGTAAAGTGCTAAGATATGGTGACGAAAAAATCTTCGCATCATAAATAAAATATTAAAAAACGATTTTTACCACTAGCAGACTGATAGTTTGACTATAAAAGATTTCGCTTATGTAATAAGCAACGAGCGCTAGTGTGCCTAAAAGCTTTCTAAGACTAACCACAATGTGGGCGCTCGTGTTTATGTCGTAAGTCGAACGAAACTGAACATCAATCTGAAGCAAATGAAACTTCGAAGACCTTACATCACGTTCTAATCGAGCGTATAACTTTTACACGGAAATGACGTAACTTGTAAAAAGGGCTGAAGAATGGGTACAATGACAGGTTCATTTAATCATCAGCCGAGGGTGACGCCATCGGCCGATGGGGAAACGGCACTGCATTGAACTTTCCAGTATCTTGACGCAGAGGCCGGCCGCTGGGTACGCCTGTTCAGCGACGCAAGCTAAGTGGGTCCGCCCCTGTTGGGATATCCGACTCAACGCCGAGCGCGAGGTCCCAGTGCGTATTTACAAGACATCTTTCCGTTTAGGAGCTCTAACTACAACGTTTATAAATACTAGCCGCAGCACAGCATATCTACATTATCCAGACAACGGCGTAACATAGGGAAATGTATTAGGCACCCTGATAACTGTATAAATAGGTGGCCCGCGGCTCTGCCTAGCCATCACAGTTAAAAACATAATTTAAAAATTATAAAAACTAAATTACGTTAGGAAGCACTAAGACATTTTGACTAATAAAGTTAAGGAAAAAATGAGGAACAACATATCTAAATAGACGTTCATAACATGCAGTAAAGCATTAACCAAATAGAGAGCTTAAAAGTCATCTAAATTGACAGGTAGAAGAGAATTTTGGGTCAAAACCCAAAACGCAAGAATATAGGCAGTGGAGGATAGAAGGAAAGGGAACGAAGATTAAGACAAATGGAATAATTGGAACACACCTAATGATATCAAAGAAACCATAGTAGCAGAAGTGAAAGTAATGATAATTACACAAGTACTAAGCTGCTGTAATTCCCGAACAAAAGAAAAAAAAGTGGACCAAACGTTTGAGAAATGTAAATAACTAACGTTCTCACATCAAAATTAGGGAAACATGGTGGAAGCCTCGAATGTACGTATGAAGCAAATGTAAAGACTAAGCATTTGTAGTTCCCAAACGGAAACAAAATGAGCAAGTCTACTTAAGTTTGACTAAAATATTTTTGAACTAAATTTCTGGTTCACGTGAATTATCTAAGGAAGATGCTCGCGGCGGTAAACTCATAAAAGGGGAAAGTAATAATTGCCTTCAGATGTTGCAAAAGATGTCCAAGATAAAGTGACATAGAAAGTAGGAAAATATAAAGATGAACGGCATCAGACACAACCCAGAGAACAATTCAGTTACCCACAATAAGAAACATCCCAAGGACAAAAAAGAAATGTATATAGCTTCCATCAGAAGATTTCGTTAAATCCATTAATCCAGATTAATTTTCATCGCTGCAGTTCATGCAGTGACTGTGCTTTGTTACAGGCTATTTCTTTTTTCAGTATTTAATTATAAACCAAAATACAACGCAAGAAATGTATTAAACTTTTGAAAATTCACTCAAGGGGCATATGATTCTGACGATTAACATTGTTCTAATAAATATAGTCCAGTAAAGTTCCTCGAGCGGTTTACGTGCTAGCCTTTACCTGTCTGTGACTTTAGAAAACTTTCTTTGTCTCACAAAGTGCAGTATCCTTGATTTGAAAGTTCGTTGGTGAGAAAATGTGTGTTTTCCTTTAAAATTCCAGACTATCTGCGGATGACAGCACCACCTCTGGCGCCCATCTTTTGTCTTCAAGCGGAATATCTTCGTCGAGGTTGTTTGAAACACCGTCGACGCACGGAACTCAATTTTACCTCAGCGAGATGAGCTTTAGAAGGCGTTTGAAGCTTACAGAACTTGGAGAATCATAGCATCCAGTAGCTGTTCGTATTAAGAAAATAAAACGAGAAAAACTGGCCCTGGAACGGGGAAATGTAGGAACTGTTTATGCTAAAAGGGATAACTTCGTGAATACTGCACACAGGTCATATTATATAGTGAAATGCTTGATAATCTTGAATCTGGGAGAGTTTTAGATGCATATTCTTCAGTGGTTCCCTGTATACATTTTGAAAGTACTGCATGTAATTAGACATTAGACTGTGGTGTTAGCACTCCAGCCATGAACTAAGCTGGCAGTTGGTGGTTGGAGTGCTGACATCAGTCACAAATAATCTGCTTAAACCAGTTATGTTGGCCACTGATGCAGTGTATACATGGATCGTGATAACCCCGTCAGCATAAACTCTGCCTAAAGATTGCGCACTATTGTGTCCGAGTACATGCAAAACGGTTCCGTGTTGCCATCACTGTCTGGGCAACCGGTCCTGAACAATACTGCGTCCTGGACATAAAAATGAGAATCTATATACAGACGGGGGATACTTCTCGTTGGTAAGGGCAGCAGACGAAGTATGGTGCAATGCCGATGACCTTGTAGGAGTTCAGCTGGGGAAGGTCCATCTCGAGGCATCGTGCAGTAGGTGGACAGGAACAGTTGAAAGGCATGTTCCTGTGAGTGAAGTCCACAGAATTGACTCATTTGCGCCTTGAATGCTCGCCCGCAACATTCAGCTTCACCATTTTATTCCAGGTCGAATGTCGCTGTGGGCACATGTTTAATACCATTGGCCAAGAAAAACTGGTCAATTCCTGTGAGGTGAACTGTCGTCCATTATCATACACTAACACTTCTGGCAACTCTTCGATGCATAACATTGAAGTAAGTGTTCTGATAGTGCCGGCAGACGTCGTAGATATGATAGTAACAACAAAGGGTAGCGACTGAACGCATCCACTACAATAAGCAATCGTGTGTACCAGAAATGCTCAGCAAAATCAATGTGCTACATTTCCACAAACTTCTGGGGCGTGGCTAGCCAGAAAAGCATTGATGTGGATCTTCCTCTTGCTCCGTGCAAGCGGCGCAGTGTGACGTCATGTCCTCAATATGTGCGTCCATCCCTGGGAAAGGACAATGGCGTCGAGCAAGCTGCTTTGTCCTCACAATATCCCAGCGTCCCTGATGCAACAACCTTAAAAGAACCTGCTCAAGGGTGCATGGTTTGATGACCTGGACCTGATAATTTTCAGTGACTAACAGTAAAACATCACGCTATACTGATAAGGCTTCACAATGAGTGAAGTATTGACGTACTACAGGCTGAAAAATTTCTTTCACTTTTCTTGGCCAACCTGTGCGCATGTAATTCAGCACATTGCTTAAATCTGCATCCGCAGCTGTGTCCTGTGCTATGCAACGAAAGTTCATGTCACCTGTGGAAACATCCAGAGCATCTACCTAACGGCGTGACGCTTCAGAAGAGTCGAACTGGTCACCCTTGTATACTGGTAACCACGACAATACATCGGTGTTTGAATGTAGAGCCACAGGGTGGTACAAGATTTAATGGTTGTAGTTTGCCAGGAATAAAGCCATCGTTGCAATTTCCGCGTCGTGTGTGGGGGAACATGATTTGTTGCGTGGAAGAGTAAAGTGAGTGGCTTATGACCCGTGACCAAGTAGAATTTCCATCCATAGAGGTAATAAAGAAACTTGGTTACTACATAAATGATCTCTAATGTTTATTTTTCAGTCTGACTGTAACCTGGCTGAATCTTAGTTAGAGGCATTTGGATGCAAATGCTATTGGACGATCCAATGATCGGACACCGTGTGGCAGAATGGTGCCCAGGCCAAAAAAAGATGCATCAACCGACAATCCCACTGGTTTAGCTCATCCAAATACATTAGGAACTTGTTACTAAGTGGCTTCTGTTTCAATTCATCAGAAGAAAATTGACATTCCTTGGTCTTCGCAAACAGAACATCCTTACGCCAGACTGGTGAAGCAGAGCTGTGATCTGCGTGAGGAATGAATTTCAGGTAGTGGTCAGTGTGCGTAACACTGCTTGCAATTCATTTAGATTTTTGGGAGCTGGCAAACCTTTAAGGGCTTGCAAACCGGGTCTGGGTGGAGTGAATATCGTCGACATTAGTCATATGTCGCAGATATTCCATTTCCATCAGATCAATTGCAATTAGAAAACTTGAGGCCAGCCAATAGTAGTGGGGTAAAGCCAGTCCACCCCATCTTCATATCAAATTGAAATTCAAATTAATGAAATAATCAATTAACTCTACCCCCAGATTACATCATAGGTATCCCTATCTGGCTGATTGGTACCCGCCCCTCCTCCTCCTTTACCCTCCCTCTTCTCCTCCCTCAACTCCCAACACCTCCCCTCCACCTCTCTCTTCTGCACTATTGCTGAGATTTCGAATTTTGGCGATAAATTTCGAATTTTGGCGGGAAACTCAAAAATGGTGGGAATTTAAAAAGGGGTGCGAATTTCTTTGTCCCAAGTCTGTGCTGAAATCCAAAGCCACGCTCCACCCAGGACCTGGCAGGAAATTTAAAATGGCATGTGCCCCTTCTGGGGCTCCAGTCCTGACCAGAAAGCCCATGTACACCTACACAGGAAAGCAGTCTGTCTCTGTCCACCTGCAAGAGAGGAAGGCTAGAAAGGTCTCCTTTATTTAGCTTAGGTGGCAAACTGAAGTAAAGATCAGTCCGAATTACACTACTAGCCATTGCTACACCAGATGATGATGATGCAGATGATGGATGGGTATTCATTGGACAAATATATTATACTAGAACTGATATGTGGTTACATTTTCACGCAATTTGGGTGTATAGATCCCAAGAAATCAGTACCCAGAACAACCACCTCTGGCCGTAATAACGGCCTTGATACGCCTGGGCATTGAGTCGAACAGACCTTGGATGGCGTGTACAGGTACAGCTGCCCATGCAGCTTCAACAAGAGTAGTGACTGGCGTATTGACGAGCCAGTTGCTCGGCCACCATTGACCAGACGTTTTCAGTTGGTGAGAGATCTGGAGAACGTGCTGGTCAGGGCAGCAGTCGTACGTATCCAGAAAGGCCCGTAAAGGACCTACAACATGCGGTCGTGCAATATCCTGCTCAAATGTAGGGTTTCGCAGGGATCGAATGAAGCGTAGAGTCACGGGTCGTAACACATTTGAAATGTAACGTCCACTGTTCAAAGTGCCGTCAATGCGAACAAGAGGTGACCGAGACGTGTAACCAATGGTACCCAATACCATCACACAGAGTGATACGCCAGTATGGCGATGACGAATACACGCTTCCAATGTGCGTTCACCCCAATGCCGCCAAACGCGGATGCGACCATCATGATGCTGTAAACAGAACCTCGATTGATCCGAAAAAATTACGTATTGCCATACGTGCACCCAGGTTCGTCGTTGAGTACACCATCGCAGGCGCTCCTGTGATGCAGAGTCAAGGGTAACCGCAGCCATGGTCTCCGAGCTGATAGTCCATGCTGCTGCAAACGTCGTCGAACTGTTCGTGCAGATGGTTGTTGTCTTGGAAACGTCCCCATGTGTGGACTCAGCAATCGAGACGTGGCTGCACGATCCGTTACAGCCATGCGGATAAGATGCCTGTCATCTCGACTGCTAGTGATACGAGGCCGTTGGGATCCAGCACGGCGTTCCGTATTACCCTCCTGAACCCACCGATTCCATATTGTGCTAACAGTCATAGGATCTCGACCAACGCGAGCAGCAATGTCGCGATACGATAAACCGCAATCGCGATAGGCTACAATCCGACCTCTATGAAAGTCGGAAACGTGATGGCTCGCATTTCTACTCCTTACACGAGACATCACAAGAACGTTACACCAGGCAACGCCGGTCAACTGCTGTTTGTGTATGAGAAATCGGTTGGAAACTTTCCTCATGTCAGCACGTTGTAGGTGTCGCCACCGGCGCCAACCTTGTGTGAATGCTATGAAAAGCTAATCATTTGCATATCACTGCATCTGCTTCCTGTCGGCTAAATTTCGCGTCTGTAGCACGTCATCGTCGTGGTGTAGCAATTTTAATGGCCAGTGGTGTACATACTTAACGATAATGATTGAGCATAATTACACAACTCTATGCATAGCGCTATAGAAAGAGTGCCTAAAATCGCAAATACAGCTTAAAAGTTTATGATGTGATACAACTAGTGTTATGCTGCTGGGAGAAATGTTCACAATATCACTTGAATCTACCTACTCAAAATAAACTCTATATAGGAGGATCGCTTTAGCTTCAAGTCTAAATAAATCTCTCCATTCCAATTGTGAACTGGTGGGAGAAAGGCTGAAGTGGAAGGTACTATCTTTATTTTATGGGAAGTGGGCTTAACTGATGAGATGCTTGTGTTGTGCAGAGAGGAGTTTAATAAGTGTGTTACCTATAAGCATACAGCTCAGGACTGTTTCTATAGCATCCTACACAACGAATGGAAGAAGGTGACAATGGATGAGTGTAGGGGAAATACTATTCAGCAAATAATGGTGATGCAGCGGGATGGATGGACCATTGCTGGTGCTGGAGCTATTTCTGAAATGGCTCCCACTGCATTGCTTGACAATCACCCTGCAGCCCTGGTGCTCGAAATTCAAATAAATCGTGTTCTCTTTATTTCTTGACAACTTCATCCAGTTCCACGCCCCTGAGAGGTCACTTTGGTATGACTGCTGTGTTTCTTGTACACTGATACATAGCAAGAAGGGATAGGGCAGTAAACCATCACTTAGGTCAGAAAACCAACCCTGAAGTGTTATGAAGAGCAATACACACAACTATGCAAAATGCTTCGCTATTCGAATTACACAATTGTCACAAAAACCAGCACTTGAAAACAATGGCTCATAATGCAATACATGTCCTGGGAATTTAGGAAAAGGATTGTAATAACACAACTACCGCAAATACTGACCCCAAAAGATCACACCAGGAGGGAGGGACAGAAGCTGCATGTGTGTTCTTCTCCATGTGTTGACTCAAACTAGACACCTTAGAAGCAGTCTTAACCCCCTTCTTATCACTCTCCATCCATCGCTCTCCTCACTGATGGTCCTCAGTGCGATCCATATTGTGGCAGTGATATACTGTCTCCAGACTGCAGAATTAAGTCAAAGATGGAAATGAGACTGAAGAACATGGTGTGCCTGGAAGATTTTAAATGTATTTCTTGGAAAGACTGCGTTCCCCCGCCCCCCCCCCTTTAGCACAACAACGAAATTCTGGAGAACTCCCCAGAACGCTTTTTCTAACGTCTGCTCCTGTCTGCCACCGCCATCCACCACCCACCACCAACTGCCACAACTGAGAGCACAGTCTTCACCCAGCAGTTGCCAGAGGGGTCGTCTCCTGCCGAGCACGTGGCTGGGGGCAGTCAGCGCTGTTGGTGCCAACAGAAGTTACGCGTACACAGTAGCCCGTGAGTTCAGCAGCCCACAGAACAAAGCGAGATGAATGACAGCTATTTCGACCACGTGTTTTTTTGTCTAAATGTGCCGCTGCAGCACCATTCCCACTGACATGACCGGATGCTCCCACTGGCGCCCACCATTATGCAAGAAACGTTTCTGTGTAACAGTTGTATTTAACGTCAATGTATCTCATAAGTGAGAGTCTATTAAAAGATCACAATCACGATGACAATAAAAAAACTGTCATGTTTCCACGAAAATAGATACAGTACCTATTCTTTTTGCTTTATGAGTAAAATCGGTATAGTTTGAGAGCATTCCTCTTGTTCAAACTATAACCTGTCATGCACAGGGGCATTAAATTCTTTTCAGACAATTGAATTATCGACTCTCTCTCTCTCTCTCTCTCTCTCTCTCTCTCTCTCTCCCTCCCCCCTCACGTTATTTTGTGACATCCAACTACGTGAGAAAAGAGCAACAGCACCGCTAATGATTAGAGACGACCAGAACGCAAATGTTGGAGATCTATAGCGATATATATGCCAGATGTATTAACTCATCTCACATTTCCTATACAACCCCAACCTGCGTAAAAGCGAAAAAATTTACATATTTTGCTGTGAAAACTACCGATCACTGCAGGATGTCCCCGCTATTTTGAAACTTTCATCGGAATAATGAAAAAGCGAGAATTTAAAAGCTGAAGAACGAAAAAAGGATACAGTCTAACGAAATATTTAAGTTAAGCGATCTTTTTCAGTTTGATGGACAAAATTACATGATTTGAGAGTGTCCCTGGCGTTCAAGTCAGTGTCCATAGATAAACAAGAAAGTTAATTCAAGAGGACATTGTTGTTTTGTACACTATGACAAGTCCTGTTTTACCCTCCTAACGTCACATAGTAGAGAACCTTATAAGATTACTGAGTGAGGTGACGCAGTGATTAGCACATTTGACCCGCATTCGGGAGGATAAGGGTCCAAATCCTCATCCAGCAATCCTTATTTAGGATTCCCCTGATTTCCCTAAATCGCTTCAGGAAAATGTCGGAATGGTTCCTTTGAAATGACATGGTCGATTTCCTTTCCCATCCTTCCCTAATCCAATGGGCCCAATGATCTTACTATTGGTCCCATCCCCCATATCTACCAAACAACGCTGAAGGATTGGATCTGTCTATCGAAAACAAATCTCATCTGTATGCTGACATCTGACAATTTTGCTCCATAATTCGCCTCTACTGACCAACGTGTATAGTTTCTGTCACTAAAATGTAGACTTCCACGGCCGGAAATATCATGTCCATTATAATTATCCGGGCTGTTATGCCGTGGTCGGTTGATGAATTCTGTGTCGATTCCCAACGTTTCGTCTCCGACTGCGGGAGACATCTTCAAGGGGGTCGGTAGCTCAATGGAATGTCCAACATGATGTGTTGGCAAATGTGCCAACACCCTGTAGATATAGCAGGCCGAAATGCACGCTATCTAACGCAGACGGGCGTGAATTCTGGAACAGGATAAGTAGTAAATGCTAATAAGAAAAGTATGCAGCTCCTCGAATACTTAACTTTTATTCTTTGTTGTATACATCGTTCTTGATGAGACATTCCATTCGATAACTATCAAACTATGTAAGGCTAATGGCGCCTTGTTAGATCGTAGCCATGGACTTAGTTGAAGGCTATTCTAACTGTCTCTCGGCAAATGAGAGAAATGCTTCGTCAGTGTAGTCGCTAGCAAAGTCGTCGTACAACTGGGGCGAGTGCTCTTCCGTATCTCGCGACCTGCCTTGTGGTGGCGCTCGGTCTGCGATCACACAGTGGCGACACGCGGGTCCGACATGTACTAAATGGACCGCGGCCGATTTAAGCTACCACCTAGCAAGTGTGGTGTCTGGCGGTGACACCACACAACACACCCACTGGCTCGCTACTGACTGCCGCTAAATTCTGCTGGAGTGTATAGGATCCCATGCAGCTGTGGTGATGTTTATGTGGGTACCACTAACTGTTTTCTAAACGTTTGGAGGGGCATAAGGGAAATTGCAGAAGAGGAGAAACGGAACGATCAGCTGTTGCGGAGCATGCTTTCCAGCTAGGGAACCACAATATTCATTTCGAGGAGACGCAAGTACTAGCGGCTACAAGCGGATATTACGAAAGGCTCTACAGGGAGGCAATCTAAATCGCTAAGCACCCAAATAATTTCAACCGTAAGGAGGAGGGTGTGAAATTAAACGGCATATGGACGCCGGTGTTAAAGAAGTTGTGTACCACCCGCCCACTACTGGGTGATGGCAACGGTGATCGACGGCGACGGACAGCGGCCAATTGCACTGACGTTTTCAAAACACGTGACGTCAAGCCGCGGCGTAGGAGCGTGCGGACACGGAATTTAGCGGCAGTCAGTAGCGAGCCAGTGGGTGTGTTGGACATTCCATTGAGCAACGGACCCCCTTGAAGATGTCTCCCGCAGTCGGAGACGAAACGTTGGGAATCGACACAGAATTCATCAACCGACCACGGCATAACAGCCCGGATAATTATAATGGACAAAGTTTCTGTCACCCATCCTTGAAGAAGAGGACTGCATCCACGAATGCTGACATCTGACAATTTTGCTCCATAATTCGCCTCTACTGACCAACGTGTAAAGTTTCTGTCACCCATCCTTGAAGAATAAGACTGCACCCACCAGACCATCGCTCTTAATAGTAGTAGATTCTTGCTTTGCAGTTTTGTAAGCAATTTGGTCATCACAGAACAGCCAATTTCATACAATCTACTCACTTTCGGGAAAAACACTGGCAGTTCTAAGTTTCAAACGAGCTATAATTGAAGTGGTGGCAAGTTTATAATTAGAGGTTATGAAGAATGGAATAACACAGGACTTGCGGTAATACATACTTTTAAACATACAATCGTGACAATCATAATAAAAACAATCATCATTCCCTGAGAATATATGCAGTTCATGTCAGTTTTGTAAGAAGAATCGGTAGATTATGAAAGCATTCTGCATGTTCAAATTACAAATAGTCATACACACGGGCATTTCATTTATTTCAGATGTGTGGAATACTGATACAGATCAACATCTAAACAGTCATTTAATCCAATATGACCGATGACCTCGCTGTTTGGTCCCCTCCTCCAAATCGTACGGTGCATGGTAGGAGGTACCGTGTACCACTACTTGTCTTTTCCTTTCCTGTTCCACTCGCAAAAGGAGCGAGGGATGGAAGACTGTCTGTATGCCTAAGTATGATCACTAATTTCTTGTGCCTTATTTTCGTTGTCATTACGCACAATATATGTTGGCACCATTCAACTTCAAATATCCATTCTCTAACTTGTATCAATAGCATTTCTCAAAAAGAATGTCACCTTCCCTCCAGGGATTCTCATTTGAGTTTCCGAAGCATCCCCATGACGTTTATGTGTTGTTCAAAGCTGCCGGTAACAAATCTAGCAGCCCGCCTCAGGACTGATTCATTGTCTTCCTACAGTTCCAACTGGTACGGATTCTAAGCAGTACTCAAGAATAGGTCGCACAAGCATCCTATCTGCAGTCCGCTTCGCAGGTGAACCACTCTTTCGTAAAATTCTCCCAATAAACGGAAGTTGCCCATTCACGCGTCCCTACCAGAGTGCTCACATATTCGTTGCATCTCAATAGCTTTGCAACGCTAAGCCCAGATATTTAAACGACTTGACTGTGTCAAGCAGGACATTAGTAATAATGTATCCACACATTACGGGTTTGATCACACTACTCATCCACATTAACTTAGATTTGTTCCACATTTAGGGCTAGCTACCCTTCATCACACCAATTGCTAGTTTTGTCTAAATCATCTTGTATCTTCCTACAGTCACTCAACTTCGACACCTTACCGTACACCATGGTGTCATCAGAAAACAACCACAGATTGCTGCCCTATCTGTCAGCCAAATAATTTATCTATACAGAGAACAGCAGCGGTCTTATCACACTTCCCTGGGGCACTTCTGACGATATCCTTACCTCTGGTATACACTCGCCGTCAAGGGCTACATACTGGGTCCTATTATTTAAGGTATCTTCGAGCTACTCACTTACCTGTGAACTTATTCAATATGCTCGTACCTTCGTTAACAGCCTACAATGGGGCACCATGTCAGATGAATTCCTAAATCTAGAAATATGGAATCTATCTATTGCCTTTCATCTTCAGTTCTCTGGATATCATGTGAGAAAAGGGCAAGCTGAGATTCGCATGAGCGATGCTTTCTAAAACCATGCTAATTCGTAGACATAAGCTTCTCTGTCTCAAGAAAGTTTATTATATTAGAAGTGAGGATATTTTCAACGGTTCTGCAACAAACAGAAGTTAGGGAAATTGATCAGTAATTACGCAGGTCCTTCCTTTTATTCTCCTTCAATATGGAGTCACCTGCGCTTTTTTCCAGTCTCTTGGGGCTTTGAGCTGGGAGATTCACGATAAATGAAAGCTAGGTAAGGGGATAACGCCGTAGAGCACCCCTTGTAAAATCGAGCTGGAATTCCATCAGGACCTGGTGATTTATTTGCCTTCAAATCTTTCAGTTGTTTCTCTGCGCAAGGTATGCTTATTGCCATGTCGTCCATATGGGAGCCTGTTCAATGGCCAAATGACGGTTTGGTTATACGATTCTCCAGTGTGAACGACTTCTTGAGCGTGAAATTTAAAACTTCGGTTTTCGTTTTGATACCTTCACCTGCCACACCAGACTGGTCAACAACAGACTGAATGGAAGCCCTACACACGCTTTGGGAATATTCTCGTGTTCTCTGCCAGAACTGTTGCTGAGATGTGACGGTGGTGGCAGTTGTATGCGTTGTGCATAGATATTTTCACAGACGCACGAATCTCAGCTAACCTTCGCTTGTCATGTGCGCGTTCCCTTTTGAACCGTGAGTGAAACAGCATCTTTTCCTCAGCATCCACCGAATCTCGTTATCAAGCCATGATGGCTCTCTTCCATCTTTATCGATTTGGTAGACACATAACTCTCCAGACAATGATTTCCAATCTGGTTAAACTTTGCCCATAATACCTCAAGAACCATCTTACTGGAACTAAATGTGGCCAATTCACTGTCTATGTCAGATACTAGTAACTGCTTATTTCCTCTATCTAGCAGAAACACTCTATTTTTAGCAGAGACAATTTCCTAGCTTTCTTGACTGATTTACTAACTTTCTTAATCACAACTGCAATAATGACATCATCATCGCTAATCCTCATTTTCACATTGACGTTGTCGATAAGGTGCAGCCTATTTGTAGCTACAAGGTCTATTTCCATTGAATAGGGGCTGCTGAACTAGCTGCTCAAGACAGTTCTCAGAAAACGTGTTCAAAAGTAATTCGGATGACTCTCTGTAACCCTGCAATGAATCCACAGACATCTCCCATCTATACTTGGCAGGTTAAAGTCGCCTTCAAATAGTGTTGTATGGTTTGGGTACTTCCACGCTGCTGACTATAGACTTTTCTTTGAATGACTACAGTTGTTACATTAGTATCTGGAAAAAAATCCACCAACTGGTCTGTGTTCACCTACACCTATTATATGCGACTAGATAAGTTCACTGTCACTCTGAAATTCCACCTGAACAGAGAGACTATTTTTGTCAACAGCAATGAACACTCCCCATCCTATTGCCTCTAATCTATCTTTCTGATGTACGTTCCATGATGCGCTAAATATCTCAGATCTTTTCACCTCAGATTTCAGCCAGCTCTCAGTTCCTGGAATAATTTGAGCGCGACAACTTTCCTGGAGGGCAGTAAATTTGGGAACTTTATTACGAATGCATCTTAATACCTTCCTGATATATCACCAACAGATGCTGATGCATTAATGAGCTACGGAGCTGGCTGTTCAGTGAGCAACTATTGTGCTACACACTGATTGAATTTACGCTTACAGAAACGTGAGATTAGACCTCTTCAGCACAGAATGACACAGGAAATTTTATAAATGTACAATGAGGAAAACACAAGAAAATATAAACACTTAAATGTACTTGTATATCAGCCAATAGCTGCAGCCTGACTGATTAGCTTACTAAAAGAACAGATGGTTGCTTTCAAAACAAAACAAATGAGCAACTACTGTGCTACAGACTGAGTGAATTTACACTTATGAAAACGCGAGATTAAGCCTCTTAATCAGAGAAACCACACGAATTTTAATAAATATAATAAGAGGAAAACACAGGAAAAGATGAGTACTTAATTTGCAGCTCTGTAGTTGTATATCAGCCACAAGCTGGGTTGGACCTTTCCCTCCAGCAGATGGATAGAGACAGACCGTTTCCCTGCATAAGTACACTTGGGCTTCCCACCAAGAAGGACTAGGGTTCGAATCAGAGAAAGGGCATCAGCTATTTTGAATTTCTCACCAGTTACCAGGTGGGTGGTGGGATGGGACGTCAGCACAGCCTTGAGACAAAGAAATTCCCACCATTTTAGAAATTTCTACTATTTTTTGAATTTCGCACCAAAACTCGAAATTCACGCCAAAATTCGAAAATTACGTCCATAGGGCAGGTCGGGATGGGAAGGAGGAGTGGAGGGGTTGGGAGGGGAGTGAGGGAGAGCAGGGACACAAGTACCAGCTTGGAAGAAAGCCATCACATCATCAGAGGGAATTAAATGATAAATTAATTAATTTGCACATAAATTTGATAAGAAAATTGGTGTAGTACCGACTTTGCCCCACTACTGCCAATAACAGAACTTGAGAAAGACACTCGAGATTGGCTAAATGTTCTTCTGCAGAGCGTCCAGACACGACAATGTCATCCAAGTAAATTTAGCAAGAAGGCACTTTGGCACTCAGTTGTTCTAAAAAGCGTTGAAAAGTCGCTGGTGCTGAGGGTAGGCGTTGAAATTCAAAGAACCAGAACCAAAAATTTCCTTGAGAAGTCGTCCAAAAGCAATTGGACGTAAGCATCCGGCAAGTCTAGGTTGGAAAAATAACGACCCTCGCCCAATCTGTCCACCTGTTCCTCTGAGCGGAAGAAAGGGTACGTGCGTACCTCTACCTGAGTGTTCACAGTCGATTTATGAACAACACACTGTCGAAGACGTCCTGAAAGTTTGCGAAGGATGACTAATGGGGAAGACCAATGCCTTGTTCTGATTGGCTTGATGACCCCATCAGCTTCGATTGCCGTAACTGTTCAGCGACCTGTTCGCTAATGGCAATGGGCGTGTGCCTAGTTCGACAAAACTTTCTTTGTGTATTGTCTTTGAGTGGCACATGAGCTAAAAAATTGTTCACACAACCGAGAACGTTCTCTAATAAATTCACTAAATCTGTTACACAGAGCTTGAAGCTTGTCTGTAGACACAACTGTTGAAATTTTCAACACTGACTTGGGGAGTGACAATTTTAAAATATTAAAGAATCTAAGTCAAAAATACAGGGTGTCCAAAAAAGAATGACCCGATTTTAAATTGTAATAATGTTGAGACAAATGTCACAAGGTAACTGAAACTGCGCTAGATGTAATCGGCATGATCTAGAGTTTCAGAAAAAATCTGGTAGATGTCGCTACCAGCCTTGATCTGGAGAGTGCAGCCAGTCTCGCGCAGTATGGCGTCCGCGCAACAGAAGGCGTATTGTGTTATTGAATTTGGTCTTACTCAATCAGTGACCAAAGTTCAGTGGGCGTTTCATATTCGATTTCGTGCTAAACCACCATCACCAAAGAACATTCGGCGATGGTATAAACAGTATGAAGAAACAGGGTGCCTCTGTAAAGGCAAAATTCCTAGCCGGCTACGCGTTCCTGAACAAACAGTGGAACAAACCCGATGAGCATTTGAGCGGAGCCCCCGCAAGTCTACACGTCGTGCTACCCGAGAACTTGCGTTACCGCGCATGACAGTGTGGCGTGTCTTACGGCGTCGTTTAGCCCTCAAACCATAACGATTACAACTGGTACAGCTCTTCGATATAGTGACAAAGTGAAGCGAGTGGACTTTGGCAATGCTATTCTAGAGGACATGGAAAATGACACTTTTATGTCACGTTTCATATTCAGCGATGAGGCAACTTTCCATATTAGCGATAAGTTTCACCGCCATAATGTACGTATATGGGGGCTCTAAAATCCTTATCAAACAACTGAACAGGAACGTGATTCACCAAAATTGAATGTTTTTTTGCGTTGTTTCGCAAAGCAAGGTTTACAGATCCTACTTTTTTGAGGAAGATACCATAACAGGACAATGCTACGGAACTGGTTATTCCCACAACTTGGCTCTGAAAATTTAATCTATCAGCAAGAGGGAGCACCACTCCACTGGCACAACAACGTGCGCAGTTCCCTCAATACCAACGTGTCTCAACGTTGGATAGGGCATAGAGGACCGCGAGACCAGGCTTTACACTCTTGGCCTCATAGCTTCCCTGACACAACACCATGTCATTTCTTGTTGTGGGGATATGTTAAACAATGTGTTTACGTTTCTCCATTACCTCGTGACATTGATGAACTAAAAACCAGAATATCAGCTGCTTTAGCTTCAGTGACAGAAGACACCTTACTCTCAGTTTGGTATCAACTCAGCTATCGGCTAGATGTCGCCCGTGCAACAATGATGGACATATTGAACATTTATGATTGATTTTTGTGAACTCCTGTCTTTTCTGAGTAATTTAGTATGCAATTTGTTGGTGTTAAGCCCTTCTTCCTAATAAAGAGTTCTATTGAAAATCAGGTCATTGTTTTTGGGACACCCTGTATACTGCGAAGATTTGGCAGAAAGTACTGTGTATACAATTGTCATCGTTACAACTTGAAATGTATCTGGCATACTGAAAGTTCCTAAAACAGGAATTTCCCGTACGTTATAAGCTGACAAAACATGTGTAGCTGGAATCGGTATTGGTGAACCTAATCGTTGATAAGTAAGTTTGTTCAGAAGTGTCACTGAAGCAACAGTGGCCAGTTGCAATGTACCTCTTTCTTAGCCACTGACAAAGTAACAGACACCTTGTCCCAACTGCGTTCCAGATCTAAGAGAGAACTATCACTTCCTGCCTGTTGCTGTGAGCCACTACAACGTGTATCAGGTGAAGTGGACAAAGATTTTGTAGTGGACCTGTTTTTGTGTCGGTGAGACTTGTTTGGCACGTGAAATACACCCGACTGGTGAATTTTTGTACTTGGGCGACCTTTCACAACATTTACTACAACCACTGGGTCGCACTGTTCGGTGGCTGGCCGTGCCGTCACAGCATTAATATCTGAACTGGTTTAATGACTTGTTACTTAGGAATTTGCTGTCCACGCAGCTGTTTCAGGCAAACTGACTGAACATGACCTTTTGTTTTGGAAAAATAACAAATGGCTCTGTGCCGGCGCGTCATGGCACTGTTTGTCTTTGTATGTGACCTCAGACGCTGTGTTACACGGTCCGGGCAGGCATGCTGCTGTTTACGTTCTACAGCACTACTAACACAGTCACTCTGCAGTACGTTAACATTTCAGTTGGCATCTCATATTTAGCTACATCATAAGCGTTCGGAGCCTCAGTTTACTGTAACAAAGTATCTCAAGGAGGCTCAGGTTGTTTAAAATTAGCAGCGCGAATTCTATCGTCAAAAATATTTTGAATTATAGCGTCATGCAGCATGACATCGGTGTATGATTGCCCACAACGATACTAAAACTTGCAGTGCCATGTTAAATCTTGTAATAAAGTGATTCACTTTTTATGAGTCTGACCAGCTGCCTGCTGAAGGTGGAAGAAATTGAACCTTGCAGCAGCCACGACTATTTGTTCTTCAAAGGAAGTGATTGAGTTGCTAACTAAAGTCTCAAACTCTAATTGTTCTGGTTGTTTGTCAGGAAACAATTTCACTAAGAGCTTGTAAAATTCCCTGCCCATTTCAGAAAGAAAAAATGTTTTGCTCTCCGTACCTTGCAACTGACGTACCTTCATATGATTCATAAACTGAGCTTAGTATTCCGACCAGTCCTCATGCTGTTTGTTGAAACTGCGGAATGGTGGAGTGGCTGATGGAGACTGCGGCTGCGGCTTCTGTGCTGCTTCTAGATTCTGCCGTTTTTGTTGTGTTAGCCGCGTCATGACTAGCAGTAACTGCTGCATTCCTCACCCTGTAGCTGAATAGTACGCACTGGAGAGTCGTCTTGTGACGCAGAAGCCATACGTGTGAGGAATTTGGAATAGACGCCGCACACAAAATGACACTCTCATCTCAGTAGTAGCGTCCATCCTGAGTTAAAGTTCACACACTAATGTGCTAGACATATAAAAAGAAACAGCAAGAAATAAATAACCAGTAACAAGGGTGTTTGTGTGTGTGTGTGTGTGTGTGTGTGTGTGTGTGTGTGTGTGTGCGCAAAGCAAAAATTAATTCTACAACTTGCGCAAATCCTTTCCCTCCTTGGCGCCAACTGTTGTATCGTTCCTTTCATACAACAAAAGTAGGCGATTATACTCACTGGCCGTCTTCGGGAAATGCTATGAGAGGAGAACACTGAAACACTGGTAACGATTAGTGACAAGGATATATATATTTATTGACGAATACTCAACTTTGTACAAATCATCTCAGGCAACAGATCCTGAAGTTCAACTACTATTCCAGAAGCTAAAGCTGGATAGTAAACAGTTCTTGTCCCACTAGAATGCTCACTGAAGAAGGGCTGGTGTTGCAATAAGCAGACGATGCGACGCAAGGTACACTAGTAGAACGCGGTCATCCAGGTAGTCAAGCTCACTTAGAAATGACCGCTCTGTTGTGGCGCCCGAGCTTATCACTTCGCTTGGTGCGGCAATCTCTGTGTATACGCCATGTCTGGAGTGGGTTGTCGAGCTGTCCGACGCCTGGTGCTGCCCGGTGGTGCGTGCTGTGCTTACGAAGCCACAGTCCACATTCCTCCAAATGTTCAAATTTAAGGGCAGTTTGGTTTACCTACGTATGTAGAAAGTTAACCGTATATATTAATGTTAATTAACTACCATAGCAGTACAAGATGATGATAAGCAGGTTAAAAAATGTAAAAAAATATTAGTCTTTAAGAAATTATTTTTTATCCTTTTTTACGTATCATGGAAGATGCTCCCGGGAAGGAAAATTCGTCCAATTCGTCGTCTTCTTCTGGCATGGGATCTAAATCAATGTCAATCTCATCGTCAGTTTACGTCGAATCAAAGAAGATGTCCTTCTCAGTTAGAGAGTTAAGGCATAAAAGCCCCTTGCAGTCGCAACATATACCCGAGCACTTTATAGACACCTTCCTGCAGGAACAAGGTTCTTGGCATCCCTTCTTGCATGTGCATGGTGTTGTGTTGAAAAATTCCCAGGGCTCTGGAGGTTGAGTGGCTGCATTGGGGATCAGGCCGTAGTTTTCGTTCTTCCATCCCCATGTTAGTGGATTCAGATGGTGGTTCCTTTTGATCTAAACGTGCAAGTAGACCCTGAGGGAGTGCTGGCGAGTGGCGCCTTCTGTCGGAGGCAAACATGCCAAATTAAAGTTATTATTTTTCGGAAATGTTTCTGGAACAATTGCTGACGAGTTTCATTCAAAGGTTTGGAGCTGACACCCATGTACAAAGACAAACCTAATTTCACTTCTGCGTCAGCGGCCTTATCAGAATTAGCTGTGGGATCCATGATGTCTGATGCGACACGTGGGAGGTTCGCGTTCTTCTGAAATGTTATTGTCAAATGTACTTTCAAGCACCTTTCGTAATATTCAGACAAATATTAATTAATGGCCTCTTTAAGCCTGCATGTAAGGATCTTCATAATAACTGTGTATTCCATATTTTACTGTCCAGTGTCCCATTCTTCTAGGAACTTCCAGCTGTAAAATATCTATATTAACCAATCTATCTTCATTTCTATTATATGAGTATTCCAGTTATGTAGAAAATTTTCTGTTCTTCAATTTATTGCAGGTATTTCTCACTCTCTTCTTATGTCATCGATTCTTTTCCTACGATGTTGTGCATATTCAGCAATGCGTCGACGAAAATACTTCAGCTGCTTCATATACACCCCTCGACCATACAGAAAAGCTGTTATCGTTACGGTTTACAAAATTTTCGTACATATTCTTTTGAAATTTCCTTTGCAGTGATAATTATGTTGTGTTGCTACGCTTTTTCTTTCTTTTACAAATTGACGCACTAAGTTCTGTTTATCTGGAAAATGGATTCTATACCACACAAAACTGATTCTTTAAAACATTTCATATGGTTCTGCGGTTTACTATAAGTTTTTTCCTGATATAGGGTCTTTCCATTTCAGTTCACTACTGAAGTCAGGCATTACTTGAGTTTGAAATTTAATTTTTTGCTACTGTGTTGTAGATTTGGAATATATCATGCAGCACAGTATCTTCATCGTTATGTGTAATAAGCTGGTCGTCTGCGTAGAGAAGTAACATTGTGAGATATGGAGAAGAGTGACCAAAAGGAAATGGGGTTCGAGGTAAAGAAATCAACGGGATCTGAAAGATACTAATGAACGGAGACAACTTCTGAAGAAAATAGAAACGTAAACGATCAAAGAATTGTTACATATGCTCAAGTATATAAGAAGCACAAACAATATTTTTAAGGTAAACTGCTGACTGATATGTGGCTAGGTATATCAAGTGCAATAATTCTCATAAGACAAGAGGACAGTGGGCCATAGTAGTTCCAAACTGCAAGTAGTGTAATAGATCACCAGTGAATGAAACCGTAGTGGCAAGTCTGCGCAGTTGGAACGTACTGATGATGGCGATGTTTATGATGATGAAAACAATAAAAGACATTTCATTGCGTCTAGACATGGCTACAATTCAAATACATCTCCAAGACTTCAGTTTATTTAAGCGTAGCAGTGACAGTGTCTGTGTCGATATTCTCCTTATCACTATAGGGATGCTAACAGACCAGCGGGATCAAATCATTTTTACATGTTAGACATCAGGTGCGTTCGAGCGTGGCATTTGTTTGACTTCACATTTTCATGTGTATAATGACACGTAATATTAATATAAACGATTTGTATCTGTCAATTAAAATGCTGTAATCAGTACGTTGAGAACATTTCTTCTTAGGGGCTTCTAGAAGGAACTTTTTGGTACTTGTTGCAAGGGAATTCATTGCTTACTTTCAGATGTCTGCATCTCTAGAGGGCAATTCTTGTTGCAACAAATTGCATGTCTTACTGTAACGCAGCGCAAAATCCCCACAGCGCTCAAGTTCTTGGCCGCTGTTTGTACTTCAGTTTTGTTGTCCTCTGCAACACCACATAACACTTTGAGACAGCCGCAATTAAAACTTAATTCACCGAGAAAGGCGAGCTGGGACGCGGCAAACATCCGCCACTCTACGTCCTCTCTGGTAGTCTTGTTTTTCTTTTCTTTTTTCTTTTTTGTAACAATAAGAAGAAAGGCTTTACAGAATTTTTTAAGACTCACACAGTCGAGTAACGTTTGTGAAGGGATGGGAAGTTTAAAACTCTAAGCTTAATGAGGTCTTTTGTTTCATACTTTTAAGCGAAATTAATACCGAGAAATGTTGCCTGTCAAGCTGGGACGGATTTAGCTCCCTTTCTCGCTTATAGTGGTACTGCTATAATTTCAGATATTTCAGCATTTTAGTGTATCTTATATGCAACTCCAAAATTTAGGTAGCCGTTTTATATTATTAAAATGATCTTGCTCTTTTGCAGGGCTATACTAATAATTTATAGTTAAATCATGCCTACAAAAGACAGAAATAAAACCGCAAGATTTTTCAGAAAAACTAGACTGTCAGAAGTCAAGATGAAGTATATAGAAAAACGAACGAAAATTCGAATTTCTCTAAATTCTCAACATTAGTTATGCTGAGCTTCGAAGAAACATTTCCAAAATTACCGACATCACTATCAATGCGTCAAAAAACGAATGGATAACACACCCAAACCCTTAACTACCTCAGTTCAATAAAAACGAGTCGTATCGAGCCATAGCTCTTAAATTTCTGTCATAGGTTCGAAAAAGATTTAGAAGAATGTGCTAATGTCTGCAAAAATATCATTTTATGACAAAATAATATAGAACACGGAGAATGAAAGCAAAGCACTCTCGGATATAATGAAACAGGAAACATGGAGAGACAAAGAAAAGTGCAACAACATAGTGGTAAGAGAGAAAACAATAAATCATTCGCACCACCTAGCAAACTTTGGAAATGAGTATTTTTCAAGTGCTTCATTGAGATTACAACAAAAATTCCCAAAAACAAATATAACACCAGTAAATAATTGTACTCTATGTGCCAATCACAGAACAAGAAGTTAGCATAATTACACAAATCCTAAAAAATAAACCCTCAATAAGCTTAGATGAAGAACCAATGCGCATGCTAATACAAATCATGCAGATTATACAAGTTCCCTTAATACAATGAAAAATTTCCAGAGAATTAAAACAGCAAAGTGTTGTGCCTCCACTAAAAGAAGGCAATACAAAAGACATAAAAAAATTCCTCACCTGCATAATTAAAAAAAAAATAGAATGACATGTGTAAGGCACTTTAATTATGTCAGCATGTGCAACCTTCTAAGTCAATCACAGTTCGGTTTTCTAAGTGGCAAAAGTGCATAATCAGCGACAGTGAAAATCACAATGGTCTTACTCAATGATCTTGACAAAGATGAATGTGTCACAGTCGTATTTCAGGATTTTCCTAAGGTTTCTGATACTATTCACAGTAAGGCTCGACGATGTGAGTTATAATCGCGAGGAATAAGGCAGTGTTGTAGCTAATGACTGGTTCTGATCATACTTAGCTGACAGGTTGCAAAGAGTTGGGATAACACACAACCCAAATGAGTCTTAACCTCTAGTGAAACATTTGTCAGAAGAAAAATACCATAACACAGGATTACCACAGAATAGCATTTTATACCATCACTGTTCCTGATACACATCGATCTCTTTTCCAATACAGATAGTCATGGGGAAAATATAGTCTTTGCAGGTGGCAGCAGTAGTACAGTCACTGATAAAACAGTAGAACTGCTTGCAGAGAAACCAAATGAACCAATGAAGGCAGTTTACAGCTGGCCAATATGCTATAAAGTGGCACTGAACGTAAAGAAAACAAATATACGAAATTCAGTTTGAAAATGAAACTGTTATTTAAATGACGATGGTGCCTGTATACTTTGTATAACAAACAGGAAATTTCTGGGAATGGATACTAAGCTTCACTTGAAGCATTGTGAACACACAAAGCATGTTATGCTCTTTCAGTCTTGCCATGATTGTGTACAAGCTAGTGACTTTTAGCAACATACCATTCACATATACACTTAATTCTTAGCTTTAGAATTCTTTTGCCAGGAACAAGTGTTTGGACTTCCCGCGCAAATCTCTATCAGCTAATGGTACATGCAGTAGTACCACTGGGGAGACACTGTGGGAAACCGACCGACCATGATCGCTAGCTAAACGGAATGAAGTAGCACTTTTTAAAGTAGACTGGCTTTGTATTCGGGAGGGTGGAGACTCCAATCTTCATCCATCCATCCTGAGTTTGATTTTAACTGGTTTTCATAAATTGCCTCAAGAAAATGCCGTGATGGTACCTACTTTAAAACCACGACATACTCTCCAAGTAGTATCGGTTTCTTGTTCGGGCAGTGGCATGATTAGTCTTATTATTTTCCACTCTGAACAATAATGAACTGCCGGTGAAATAGGTTAGAGGAAGCGTAATTGTGGAGTTGGTGATAGGAACAACATTGACTATAATACACATGACGTCATTTAATATCATGTGTCTTTTAGTCGATGCTCAAACAAAGCACATTCAGTGTACGGTCCTGTCTCGGTGCAAACGAGTGGATAGTTAAATGTTTGTGATGTAAGAATATGCTCACAATAATTCGTCCCTGAGGATTACATTTTGTATTAGAAAATGATATTTTACGTTTGTTTCTATGTATGATACATATATTTAACACATAATTGGGAGGTAACAGAATGCTGTAAGGGCTGGTAGCAGTAAAGATAAGAATTATTTTGTTACTTACGTTAAAGTGGCATTAAAAACTTTTTTCTCTATCTTTTTCTTCTTCCCTTCGTGGCGTTGGCTCAGAGCATCTTCCGTTTTCACTGAGGTCAGTTGTTCCTCGATCGTCCTACATCTCTCGTTGCTGTTGGTACTGTTTGACTAATCTGTCTCCTACCATTCTTTTGATACACTTTTTCCATTTTTTTCAACCTTTCTTTAGTTTTTCGTATACATTCTACGTATTAATTCCCTCTCTTACTTGTTTGTTTCTCATCTCTGGGGGTATAGCCCTCAACCTACCTCAAAACTTTCACTTCAGCTGACTGTAGTCATCTTTGTACTTACTTACTTGATGCCAAAATTTCACTTTGGTTTAATACAGTAGGGGTAATCATAACTTAGACAAGTTTTACTTTGCACCCTTTCTTGTCACTCGTTCTTCTGTATATTGTGACAAATGTAGTTTTAAAATTATTTAATTTATTATTAACATCACCTTCACCTTCAGAGCCAATATCGCAGCTTAACTACTGAATATGTGACACCTGTTCTATTGGCTGCATACCTAGTACTATTTTGGAGGACATTTTAAATTTTCCTTTGAAGGTAATCTTTTACTGTAATTCTTAGATGGTAGATGGTATGTAGTTCATTTACACGACGTATTACAAATCGTAGTTTATTTTATGTCCTGAAAATTACATGGTCGTCTGAAAAGAGTAGAGATTTTATGTGTCTGTGTCCTGGCATCTATCTCACACCGAGTTCAACTTGCCATTTCCACTGTCTAGCGGTACTAATTATATATCGAATGCAGGAGATGAAAGGTTACAAAAAATGGTTCAAATGGCTCTGAGCACTATGCGACTTAATTTCTGTGGTCATAAGTCCCCTAGAACTTAGAACTTATTAAACCAAACTAAACTAAGAACATCACACACATCCATGCCAGAGGCAGGATTCGAACCTGCGACCGTAGCGGTCGCTCGGTTCCAGACGGTAGCGCCTAGAAGCGCACGGCCGAAAGGTTACACACTTATCTCACTCTTGCGTTAATCCTTGTTGGTTCAGTGTTCTCTTCATTATAGTTACTTCGTGCTGAAAAAACTCTTTATTACTTGAGTAAAATTTATCGGACACCTTCATTTTCTCATGATGATACACACTTTGTCTTTCACTTTGTTGAAAGCATTTTCATAATCTATGCTTGCGACGTGAGTGTCTAAATTGTACTCTTGTCACTTTTCGATTAAGTGGGGTGAAACAGTACCAATATCGCTACAAAATGACTCCTTTCAACGATTTGGAAGGCACCAGCTACATTTTTTATTCTGTTGCTAATAATCCTTTCGTAGAGTTTGTAAGACGCACTTAGCAGTATTGTTGCTCTACAGTTCTCATTGTATACTCTTCCACCTCTTCTGTAGAGCGCTATCATCCGTGTTCTAAGGTTGGGAGAAGTCTGCCCGATCTGTCGTAATAGCAAAGTGAATGCGATCAACTGAGCACAGTGCACCTGGACGGTCAGAAATTCAAGTACTGGTCTCGTCTGACGGTGCTTTACTTCTTTGATCTGACAGGGATCGGTGTATCCATGTCGGGACGGCCGTTGACATGACGGACGAAGCATAAAAGACGTAAATGCAGCGTTCCGGCCAGCGACATTTTGAGTAGCCTTACTTTATTTGTAGCTGCGTTACTATGTACATATTTCAGCTTGACGTGCTAGAACAGGACCTGGACCGGACCCGCTGTCAGAGGAATCAGAACGGTATTCACTTATAACTTCCGACTCGGTCCTTTCTGGGCCAGAGTCGCTTACCTGAAATTGAAACATACACCCTTTTGTACCATCTCTGAAAGTTCGTAATGTCACCACGGAGAGAACCAATATAATAAATATTTCCTGTTACGTCTGCCTTAGTGATGCAGTCTTGCGCAGTGGATCAGTGAATAAGTCACGTGAATTTGGTTGAGTTTCTCGCCTGCTTAGACAAGGCCAAGGCCGTAGTACTTGACTTGGAAATATATCGTAGCTAGAACGTATAATTGTTTCTGATCGGTACGAGAAATGACTCAGAAACATCACGCTTATTGCTTAGCGAAATAGAGAACTGAATTCCGCAGTACGTCTGTCTCCTCAAGGCGCACAGACCAAGGCAGCTCACTAACCGGGTGTGGCCTACCTGCTAAATTTCTGTCTATTTTGGTGTGGATCATATGAGCTGGCTTCCACTTTAACTCATTTAAAAATCCCCAAAGCTGGTATTAAATGCAGGATGTAACTGCCCAACACTGGTGTTAGAAACAGTGCAACTAAAAACGTGGACTGACGGAATTTTGGAATGTAAATTGCATGTCGCTACCTGGTAGTCGCTTTATGCAGCGGACTTCTTCTACAAATAACTGCAGGTTCAGGTCGCACAATAAGAGAAAAATAGACGCTGAAATTATGTAATACAGTCACGCCATTGGCGGATCGGTGCCACGTCGGCATGTTGCGTCTCCTCCACAAATGGCTGGAAAATGAAATCGATAATACATTGGTAGTTAGCAAAAATATGTGAAATCGTATGGCAAGAAAGTATTCGAACACATTTTGATTGAGGTTTAGCTCAATACTTTACACATCAGGCGGGGCTACAGAGCACGACACTTACATCATGAAAGTAAGATGGCAGATAAATGTCGAACAGCCAAGCATCTCGTAGCTGGCCATGAAGAAACTGAAGTCCGTGCCTTCGTTTATTTCTACAGATAACGCAAATATTAGCATGTCGACACTTTCGTCACAATATTTACACAGATTTTTTTTAGGGAGGGGTACTGCAAACATAGGTGTAACGAAAACCAATAGACATTTTATCCTCATGATTATGTATGTGATGAGGCAGTAAAAGAGATAAGTGAACTAAAAAAGACTTTGCAAGAAGCTAATATAGTGGTAAAAGTAAGAAGAATGATGGCTCTAGATTTTCCATCATAATAGAGCCCATCACCATGAGGTGGCAAATATGAGGTAGCCAAGGAAGTGGAAACGTGGGTTCTACTATGCCAAGACTGCTTGGTAGCTACAACAGGAAACACAAATAATTAGCAGGAGTACAAAATAAGAAAGTATTTATTACTTAACTTTGCTGTAGTCCACGATCAGTTGGTTGACAATCACAGATGATACGACTAGACTAAGCGTCTGTAGAATGACATAATTAACAAGTCACGAATCTTGCAGTGACGAATTAATTTCTCGTAATCTTGAACGTCGAATCCGGTGGAACGCAGCAACAAAGACTTGATGGCAGCATTGACTGAGCTGGAGACGATGACTAACATCGGCGCTGGCTGACCACTGAGCGCGGCTACGAAGTGTAGACTGGCACAACTGCAATACTCTCCTGCTGCACAGGAAGCGGTCTGGCGGCGCCTCGCGGCGAGCATAAGTACTGCGACTGGCTGTGCACTCTTTGGCTAATACAGTCGTTCTTCTGTTCCGTTCATCGAGAGAGTCGCTTTCGGCGGATAAATCTCGCAGGCGGAGGTGTGGTCGTATGACTGATGACATCACAGAGAAAGATACACGCAGAGAAAAGGAAGCGAGCACTCCACACAGAAACTGACGGGAAAACGTTAGCCCTACCGTGTGTATCAACAGCGCCATCTGAAGTATTTAACATCTGAAATATTGATCTGGCTAGACCAATGAATGATAATTGTGATTTCCTTCACCTAAGTATCGTTTGAGAGAAAAGTTTTATCAAATGAGAATAGTTCCTAAACGTCTGAACACATTGGGCGATATTTTTCGTTAGGTATTTTGCGCTACACAATAAAATAAATTTTTTTTTGTAACCTGTTCAGTTTAGGAATTCAGTTTTAAATAAAAACCACGGTTCACAGCCAAACACTGCTCATAGTTTTTAGTACAAACTCGTAAGGCATTGTTGGCTGGGAGATCCCGAACGACAGATTTGACACCTAATGGTACTCGTTTCTCTGTCATTCGTGCAAAATGGCACCTTTGTTTCGTGTGAGAGCGTACCTGATCAGTTAGGTGTCTGTAATGAGTTTGTGGAATGTTGCGATTTGTTTGTGTTGGATCATAATGAGAGAAAGCCGTCCCGTCATATAGACCTGTTTCTCTTGAATATCAGTTAGGGACCGCCGAGCTTAACATCCGCATCTGACGAAAGGAGCAGAATCATCAGAGCCACCAAGCTCTCACTTCATGAAACACTGCGGAGAGGTTTGGAATTTAATCCAGGACAGTGTCGCTAAGTCTCGTAACGAGGAACTTCATGCCACCAGCTGTCCTCTTCTTTGCCAGAAACGCAAAGTTAAGGCAGCCAATAACATGTGGCCTTCTCAGGCGGTTAGCCCTCCAAAATTTGGCCACTTCCGACGTTGCACAACTTTCGTCATCTGACGAGAACGGGTGTACTCAACGAGGAAAGTTCGTTGGCATTTTTACTTTATCATCAGGGTATTCTTAACAATTTCTGCTGATCCTTACATAGGGAGTGTTAATACAAAAATTGTGTAAATTAGAAGAAACGGAATGCAATGCTTCAATAATAGGAACTGGTTGCGTATGGGCTACAATAAATTTGGAGTCTGTGTAACAATATGCCCAATGGTTGTTGTAGTCTTCAGTCCTGAGACTGGTTTGATGCAGCTCTCCATGCAACCCTATCCTATGCAAGTTTCTTCATCTCCCAGTACCTACTGCAACCTACATCCTTCTGAATCTGCTTAGTGTATTCATCTCTTGGTCTCCCTCTACGATTTTTACCCTCCACGCTGCCCTCCAATGCTAAATTTGTGAGCCCTTGATGCCTCAGAACATGTCCTACCAACCGGTCCCTTCTTCTCGTCAAGTTGTGCCACAAACTCCTCTTCTCCCCGATTCTATTCAATACCTCCTCATTAGTTATGTGATCTACCCATCTAATCTTCAGCATTCTTCTGTAGCACCACATTTCGAAAGCTTCTGTTCTCCTCTTGTCCGAACTATTTATCGTCCGTGTTTCATTTCCATACATGGCTATACTCCATACAAATACTTTCAGCAACGACTTCCTGACCCTTAAATCTATACTCGATGTTAACAAATTTCTCTTCTCCAGAAATGTTTTCCTTGCCATTGCCAGTCTACATTATATATCTTCTCTACTTCGATCATCATCAGTTATTTTGCTCCCAAATTACAAAACTCCTTTACTACTTTAAGTGTCTCATTTCCTAATTCCCTCAGCATCACCCGACTTAATTCGACTACATTCCATTATCCTCGTTTTGCTTTTGTTGATGTTCATCATATGTCCTCCTTTCAAGACACTGTCCATTCCGTTCAACTGCTCTTCCAACTCCTTTGCTGTCTCTGACAGAATTACAATGTCATCGGCGAACCTCAAAGTTTTTATTTCTGTTCCATGGATTTTAATACCTACCCCGAATTTTTCTTTTGATTCCTTTACTGCTTGCTCAATATACAGATTGAATAACATTGGGGAGAGGCTACAACCCTGTCTCACTCCCTTCCCAACCACTGCTTCCCTTTCATGCCCCTCAACTCTTATAACTGCCATCTGGTTTCTGTACAAATTGTAAATAGCCTTTCGCTCCCTGTATTTTACCCCTGCCACCTTTAGAATTTGGAAGAGAGTATTCCAGTCAACATTGTCAAAAGCTTTCTCCAAGTCTACAAATGCTAGAAACGTAGGTTTCCATTTCCTTAATCTTTCTTCTAAGATAAGTTGTAAGGTCAATATTGCGTCACGTGTTCCAATATTTCTACGGAAGCCAAACTGATCTTCCCCGATGTCGGCTTCTACCAGTTGTCCCATTCGTCTGTAAAGAATTCGTGTTAGTATTTTGCAGCTGTGACTTATTAAACTGATAGTTAGGTAATTTTCACATCTGTCATCACCTGGTTTCTTTGGCATTGGAATTATTATATTCTTTTTGAAGTCTGAGGGTACTTCACCTGTCTCATACGTCTTCCTCACCAGATGGTAGAGTTTTGTCGGGACTGGCTTTCCCAAGGCCGTCACTAGTTCTAATGGAATGTTGTCTACTCCGGGGGCCTTGTTTCGGCTCAGGTCTTTCAGTGCTCTGTCAAACTCTTCACGCAGTATCGTATCTCCGATTTAATCTTCATCTACATTCTCTTCCATTTCTATAATATTGTCCTCAAGTACATCGCCCTTGTATAGACCCTCTATATACTCCTTCCATCTTTCTGCTTTTCCTTCTTTGGTTAGAACTGGGTTTCCATCCGAGCTCTTGATATTCATACAAGTGGTTCTCCTTTGTCCAAAGGTCTCTTTAATTTTCCTGTAGGCAGTATCTATCTTACCCCTAGTGAGATAAGCCTCTACATCCTTACATTTGTCCTCTAGCCATCCCTGCTTGGCCATTTTGCACTTTCTGTCGATATCATCTTGAAACGTTTGTATTCCTTTTTGCCTGCTTCATTTACTGCATTTTTATATTTTCTCCTTTATCAGTTAAATTCAATATTTCTTCTGTTACCCAAGGTTTTCTGCTAGCCCTCGTCTTTTTACCTACTTGATCCTCTGCTGCCTTCACTATTTCATTCCTCAAAGCTACCCATTCTTCTTTTACTGTATTTCTTTCGCCCATTCCTGTAAATTGTTCCCTTATGCTCTCCCTGAAACTCTATACAACCTCTGGTTCTTTCAGTTTATCCAGGTCCCATCTCCTTAAATTCCCACCTTTTTTGCAGTTTCTTCAATTTTAATCTGCAGTTCATAACCAATAGATTGTGGTCAGAGTCCACATCAGCCCCTGCAAATGTCTTACAATTTAAGACCTGGTTTCTAAATCTCTGTCTTATCATTATATAATCTATCTGATACCTTTTAGTATCTCCGGGATTCTTCCATGTATACAACCTTCTTTTATGATTCTTGAACCAAGTGTTTGCTATGAATAAGTTATGCTCTGTGCAAAATTCTACCAGACGGCTTCCTCTTTCATTTCTTAGCCCCAATCCATATTCACCTACTATGTTTCCTTCTCTCCATTTTCCTACACTCGAATTCCAGTCACCCATGACTATTAAATTTTCATCTCCCTTCACTATCTGAATAATTTCTTTTATCTTATCATACATTTCATCAATTTCTTCATCATCTGCAGAGCTAGTTGGCATATAAACTTGTACTACTGTGGTAGGCGTGGGCTTGGTGTCTATCTTGGCCACAATAATGCGTTCACTATGCTGTTTGTAGTAGCTTACCCGCACGCCTATTTTTTATTCATTATTAAACCTAATCCTGCATTACCTCTATTTGATTTTGTATTTATATCCCTGTATTCACCTGACCAAAAGTCTTGTTCCTCCTGCCACCGAACTTCACTAATTCCCACTATATCTAACTTTAACCTGTCCATTTCCCTTTTTAAATTTTCCAACCTACCTGCTCGATTAAGGGATCTGACATTCCACGCTCCGATCCGTATAACGCCAGTTTTCTTTCTCCTGATAACAACGTTCTCTTGAGTAGTCCCCGCCCAGAGATCCGAATGTGGGACTATTTTATTATTAACTCAAATTGTTACATTCAAATTAGATTATAACTCCACGCCAGTATGTGAACAGAAATCACATCTGGTAACAACGTTCAGAAAAGAAACATAGCCGTAATGCAAGCAGTTTACTTAATCTCCATCACAAACCGTCAAAAAATGATACCCCTAAATACTTATGAATCTTCTGACTTCTGAAACCGAGAACTGCTTTAAAAATTCAGATTTCTCCGAATGAACAATATAAATGAGAGCCATTTTCGTTTCCTAAAACATGTAACTTAAAACAGAGAAGACTAACAAAAATGTAGCAAAATATATACTTTATTTTATTTAGTAAACGGTTGTTTTCATTTATGGAATAATCACATTTTCAGCAAAGTATTTTCTTTTGGTTTGAATCGATAACCTGAAATCGTCGAAATGTGTTGTGTAGAGATTCTCCTAACTACCAGTTAATTTACTACTGAAATTATTTTCTGAAATTCACTGTGTTGAATGTCGAACGAAATTTCCTCAGAATAACCCACAATAGTGTCCGAGAGCTTACGAACAAACTAGAGTGAAAAACGTCATTTCTGCGCAATCGTACTGTATGCTTTAGTGATATAATCGTATAATCACATAACTATCACAAACACATCAGTTTTGTTTTTAAAAAGTTGCTCTTTATTGCTGATAACCGCACTGCGCGTTTTACCAGTGACATTACAGCTGACACACCAGTAATTGACAAATGAGATTGGCTTTCTGTCCTTTATACCGATTTTGCACTAAGCAGCTTACGGGAGGCCATACCTGTGCATTTGAGAGCAGCCTTTTCGCGTTTGCATCTCATTTTATCAACGTTTCAAAAACCGAGACACTTGAAAAGTTTCAAGTGAATTATACCTGTTAATTACAAGCGAAAATATGTAGCGTCGTTTATGAAAAAAGTGTAAGCAATAAAATATACATCAGTAGTGGAAGTTCAAAAGCTAATAAGGTACGGAATGAGATAGCTGAAAATATGAAACTCTACTACTGATCCAGTAATGTAACTCGCGTCGTGACACATAAAGTACAATAGAAAAATATCTGTAGGGTCCTGATATTAGTGTGCAACGTTAGACTAAGTGAATTATTTTGTTCTGACGTTCGTTCTCTTAGGCATACAATAAATCACCCCCATTTTTTTTCAAAAAGTTTCTGTACTGTCATATTGCATTGTTCTGGAGCTTTTTTTTTCAGTTGTACTTATCCATATCTCCTTCTTCTGAACAGTAAACTCTTATACTACTTTCTTCCCCTTTCATACTCTTCCCTTTTGAAATCCTCCATGTGTTAAACTCTTATCCCTCTGTCTACATCCTTCCACGAAATAAAATGTTTCTCGCTTTCCTTAACAATTCAATTCTCTCTCTTCATTCTTACCTCCTAACAATCTTTTATACCTATTTCCTTTACATCTTAATTTAATATCAACTTGTGGTACCTCCAACAAATCATAAATGCTTGTCATTTTGCCCCAAAATATCTTGTCCGCTAAATGTTCACCCTCCACGACGGAACAAACCACAAATGAATATCTCCTTCTTAGTTAATTTTTTACTTCCTTCCTAATTCTTAGCTTTCTTTCAACCACAAAAATCAACATCTTTCTACTTCACACTACATTTTAAGAGAGAATCTACTACTATTTCGTCAAACTATCCACATGCTACTCTCTCTCTTCCTAACTGCTTTCTACTCTTTCCAGAGAATACATTTCGTTTGCAGATGATTTACTTTAGTTCTTACTTTACTGTTCTTTCTTCACAACTACTGAGAAAACTGGCTTATTTATTTTAATAAGCGCAAATTAAAAATTCGTGTGCATATTCTTAGCTTCCCTACTCTTTGACTTCTAGATTTTGCTCGTATTGGTATCTGGACATTTGATACAATTAATTTTTCTTGTGGAATTAATATTTGTTGTTTTATCCTTTATGCAATTTCAAGTGACTCAAATGGTATAAGCCCAATGATTTTCCTGTTTTTGGGTTAATCATTTCGACTGCATGGTCGTGGACCACTTTACTTACTTCCATAGGGCCTCTGATACCATAAAGAACTTGTGGCATTGATGTTTTTTCTTGCTAGAGAGATGGTGGGTTTTTATAAGTACCTTTTGTACTTGTAAAAATACTCGTGAGGTTACTGTTTTGTCTGCTCGGTTCTTTCTATTTAACGCCGCAGCCTTCAAGTTGCTCAGTGCCAAGTTAAGTATTTCCGAGAATTCATCTGGTGTCGGCTTATTATTCACAACAGTGGTTGGAGGTAATAACGTACTGCTATGCGGCATTTCGTTTAAATCCTAGAAGTCAGACAAATGTCTGTCCCACGTATTATTCTGCTTGCTAAAATATAAACAACAGAGGGTTCCCAAAATGATTCATCGTTCTTTCAGCTGGGTTAGCGCTTGGCATATATTTGTAAATATAAATATGTTTGATTTTATGCCGGCGCAGCGTGTTTTGCCATTGTGCTGAGCGATATTGTGGTCCATTGTCTGACAGTATTTTTTCGACACGATCAATTTGCTTATACTGCTCCCCGTTGCTTTCTTCAAGGGAATAAACGTCACGTATTTCGACGTTAATTCTAGGACCACGAAAATGAATACATAACCTCTCTGTGTACGAGGTATTGGACCCATGAGATCCGTTGCTGCTATGTGTCACAATTTCTTCGGAATGATCGGGTGGTCTCGTTCGAAAAGTCACATGTTTAGGTCTCTAGCATTTCTTACGCTTAGCCAGAACCTGTCTGATTCTTCGCTCCATATTTGCAAAGTGAGAAGACATCTTTAATTAAAAAAAGCATTTCTTAGGAACAAAATAACTCTTATTCAAATGAGTGTACCAAATATACTTATTTATCAGTTCCTGTGGTGTATATGCAACCCATAAACTTGTATCCGTATTACGTATGTAGAATAAGACGTTGTCCTTTATGACATAGAATTGTCTAATGTCCCTTGATTCATGGTTTTTCCACTTATCTTTAACCAAAGCGAGATCAGGGTCTTTATCTTGTTACCTGCCTCACTGTTTTAATGTATTGGTGACGTAATTTTCGAATGACAGATTTTGAAGTAATACATGGCCACTTGCTCTTCTTCCGTATTACTCACTCTGCTTTCGTTAACTCTTCCCGGTAATCTGGAGAGGATATCAGCTACTATATTTGATGGTCCAGGCACGTAGGTGATTCGATACCCATATTCCTTCAGCGTTAACATCCACCGACCTAATCTTCCTGGCAATAGTTTTGCACTTAACATAAATTCTAGTGCCTTATGGTAAGTAAACACATTTGTTTTTCTACCAAACAAGAAGTATCCGAATCTACGAAGCCCCCACACAACTGCCAAGGCTTCTAACTCTGTGATCGATTATTTTTTTTCACATTTAGTAAGTATTCGATAAGCGACTAGCGAAAATTATCGTCTTTCTTATCTGCTGTCTTCTTATTGTTGAAAGAGTACCACATCTAAACCTGTTTTAGCACTGTCGGTTGCCATACAGAATTCCTTCGTCCAATCGGGATTCGCTACAATTGGTGCCTTTACCAGTGGCTTTTTCAGTTGTTGGAGCCCGTGTTCTGCTTGGGCATTCCACACCTAGAGAATCTTTTTACTAGTTCACGCTCATAAACGTGGGGTAGCAAGGAATTCTATCCAAATGAACCTTTTATAGAAGTTAATAAGTCCCAAGAAGCCACGCAATGTATTTATGTTGTATGGAGTGCCTACATTCTGTATTGCTTGCATTTTTCTAGGGTTAGGTTCAATTCCTTGTTGTGTGCTAATATGGCCTAAACACTCAACCTTTTTATTCCCAGAACTGGACTTCATTATGTTTACAGTTATTCCATATTCTTTCAGTAGTTTATTGAGCACCTCATTATTGAAGTTTCCATGATGGTTCAGTTACTAACATGTCATAGACGTAACAGGTGAGATGCTGTTGGAGCTCTTTATCCAATACAGTTCCTAAATCTCTTATAAAAGCACCAGAGGATATATTCAGTCCGAAAGGGACCCTTTGGAGCTGACAACTTCGTACAAATGCGATAAAAGCCGTATACCTTCTACATTCAGGTGTTAGTTCAATTTGCCAGAAACTAGACCAGAGATGAAGGCAAGAGAAAATCTTAACCCCATACAACTTTCGTAAAAACTCTTCCAATTCTTCTGGGACATCGGTCTCAGGAATGATAGTGGAATTTATCTGTTGTGCATCAGTGACCAACCTAATACTTCCATCCTTCTCATCTATAATTGGCAAGGGACTGTTGTATGTTAAAGTTTCAGTAATGTCGTCAACTAGCATCTTGTGTACTCCTAGCAATACTAGTCTTCAGTAACACAGTGGAACAGTTTATGGCGGTACTCTAAATGGCTTGTGATCTCTAACCTTGAATTCGTATTGACAATTTTTAATGGCACCCAGTTTTGTCCGAAACACCTCGACATCTGTTCAGTTTTTCACGGTCTCAAACTGTGATACCAATCGCGAAACTGCCACCATTCCCTCTGCATTGTCATTTCGTTCGGTATCGTGACTTGCACTCGATACTTTTTGTTGTACGTCAGTTTCCATCCTATCAAGATCTTCAGTTTGCCCTATATGCTATGATCTACGTCCTTCAAGCCATGTCAGACCGTCCAACTATCATCAGTCTTTCTCGATTTGCACGAGTCTGAGATCTAGTCAAGATTAAATGTTATGACCCGACACGTCTCCAAAATATCATAGAAAATCTCTGACGCTATTAACACATCATTAGAAACGCCGTTCACTGTTTCTGGATATTCAAATCAACTCAACAACGCCGTGAATAACTTAGCGCGCGCCAGAAAGGTCAAGCAAAAGCTACTTTTACGCAAAACACAAAACTTTTTCTTCATTCGTTAATACAACTTTTTGTACTCTGTGGATAACAAATTTACAGTAATCTGACCAAACCCTGCCTTGGCGAACAAAGTCTCTGCTTATCATCCCAATCCGAAAACAAAGGAAGTAAGCTACAGTACGCTTGTTCGACCACTGCTTGAATACTGCTCAGCAGTGTAGGATCCGTACCAGATAGGGTTGATAGAAGAGATAGAGAATATCCAACGGAGAGCAGCGCGCTTCGTTACAGGATCATTTAGTAATCGCGAAAGCGTTACGGAGATGATAGATAAACTGCAGTGGAAGACTCTGCAGGAGAGACGCTCAGTAGCTCGGTACGGGCTTTTGTTGAAGTTTCGAGAACATACCTTCACCGAAGAGTCAAGCAGTATATTGCTCCCTCCTACGTATATCTCGCGAAGAGACCATGGGGATAAAATCAGAGAGATTAGAGCCCAAACAGAAGCATACCGACAATCCTTTTTTCCACGAACAATACGAGACGGGAATAGAAGGGAGAACCGATAGAGGTACTCAAGGTACCCTCCGCCACACACTGTCAGGTGGCTTGAGGAGTATGGATGTAGATGTAGATGTAGATGTGGGCGGACTTAGTGAATAATTACATACCAGGGCCGATTCTTCTGTATTCCCACCAGCGTACACAGTGTACACCATAGACATTCTACTGAGATTTTTGGAACATTATGGAGCCCCAGTGCAGTTTCTTCTGAGGGTTCGTGAAAACATGGATTACAAATTCCCTGAAAAATGGATAGGCAGAGAAGGTTCTGTTTCGTGGCGAGCACTTTCAGTTGATCTCGCTCTACTTGATTTCTTCTTTCTGGGGCATGTGTCATTGACTGATGAGAGTCTTTGGATATCTTCCTGAGGGATATAGTGCCTAATTCTGTCGAATTAGCGCGTCAGATCGTCTGGACTGTGAGGAAACCGGCACAGAAGAGAATCGAAGAATTTGAGATATGGTGCTACAGACAAATGTTGAAATTAGATTGACTGAAAAAGTAAGGAATTAGAAGGATCTACACAGAATCGGAGTGGAGAACACTGACAAGGAGAAGGGACAGGATGATAGGACATCTATTAAGAAATGAGGGAACGACTTCCATGGCACTAGAGGGAGCTTTAGAGGGCAAAAACTGAAGAGGAAGACAGCACTGCAATCGATCCAGGAAATAATGAAGACGTAGTTTGCAAGTGCTACTCTGAGATGAAGAAGTTGGCAGAGGAGAGGAATTCGTGGCGGGCCTCATCCAACCAGTGAAACCAGTCGAAACCCCGAGATGGTTGAAGGCCCTCTGCCCATAATGCTCCACATATTTTCAGCAGGGGAGAGACCTGGCGACCTTGCTGACTTAGGCAGGCTTTGGCAAGCACGAAGACAAGCACTAAAATTCCTTGCCGCGTGCAGGTGGGCGTTACCTTCCTGAAATGTAAGTCCAGGGCAAGAAAACGGGGCTTAGAATATCGCCAACGTACCGATGTGGTGTAAGGGTGCCACGCACGAGCACTAAAAAGTCTTGCTATGAAAAGAAATTGTTCCCCAGACTAACACTAATGTTTGTTGGGCCGTGTGGTGGGCGAGAGTCATGTTGAAATTTCACTTCTGTCCAGGGTGTCTCCCGTTGACAGGAGTAGAATTGTCTTGAGTGATGAGTGTCTCGCTTCGAGGTGACTCTCAATGACCAGCGAAGACGTGTCTAGAGACGTCATGGAGAGCGCTGGGATACCAATCTAATACCCGCCATTCGGCCTGACAACCATGAGTGACGGTCAGAGGTTCTGTTTCATTTCGTACCACGACCCCTTGGTTGTCATCGACGACACGCTTACAGCACAGTGGTACGTCGATATTCTACACTCTGTTATGTTGACCCATTTGGTAAGCCAACCTGACGTTCAATTCCATCAAGATAATGCCCGTCCACAAACTGCGAGAGTTTCTGCAGCTTGTCTTCAAACTTTCCAAACCCTGCCTTGGCGAACAATGTCTCTGCTTATCTCCCCAATTGGCAACGCTTATATCGACTGCAGGGCTCTCCAACCAGTTCGGGATTTTGACGATCTAAGGCGCCAGTTGGACAGAATTCTGCACGACATACCTCAGTAGGACATTCGACAACTGTACTAATCAGTTCCAAACAGAATAACTGCTTGCATGATGCCCAGAAGTGTGCCAACACGTTATTATCTGCGCCTGGGAAGCAGGTTAGCATACACCGATAGGTGCCATAAGCATTGTCCACATAAGTGCAATGATCTGTAATGACGTCTTCATCGACTTACTTTTATCTGCCTATCTTTTCCTCAGTTGTACCTTTGGGTTTACATAATTCCCACAACACCCTGAAATTGTTTTGTAAATGATTATTCTTAAGTTCTTATGAAGGGGAGTAACGTCAAAATAAAACAAGATGTAAGCTGCGGTGTTTCAAGTTCCAAAACGTTACTTTTGTTTAACACATTTGTCTTATTTCATATCCACTGGTTACAATCTTCGCTAAGAAGATTTAGAATCTTTAGTCTTGGCATTTATTACGAAGGATTAGGAACTCACATGAGCTACTGCATCACTGTTACCGCCTGAGTTTCATTAGCTATCGCAGGATGAGGGGAAGGAAATGGAGAGCGACCAGAGTCCATAATGAGGAGAACAGATGCAACTGTAGGTACTGACAATAATCCTTTGAATGTATGTAAGGAAACTGGAAAGAAGTCAGTAGAGGTGCGCTAACATAAAATTTTAGAGTTACTAGTTAGCCAGTCAAATTAAGTAAGAGCAAAAAATTCAGCTTGCAGTGCGACGGCATACGACGTGTTATGTGCGCCTCCAGCAAATAAAGACGGGTTGATATGGAAAGGCTGTCGAAACAGAGAAGGAAAAACCAACGGAAAAGTCATAAAGCGAGGAAAAAGTACACAAGTAACAACAGAAATATTTGAAATATCAAAATAATACAGACCCTAAAGTGAGGGAAGTTAAATCTCGTCGCTCTGTGCCAATAGTTTTCTAAACACTCCCTTAAGGATCCAGACTCACGACTGTTTCGGCGAGCGCACGTGCATCTTACCACTGAGTTAATCAAATCTTTCGTAGCTGCAAAAATTATGATTAATTAAAGATTTCAAAGTGAATTTTCATTCGCAGCGGGGAATATGCTGACATGAAACGTCCTGGCAGATTAAAACTGCGTGCCGGATCGAGACTCGTGCTAGGGACTTTCGCCTTTCCTGGGCAAGTGCTCTGCCGACTGAGCCACCCAATTGAGCCTCACGAATCGTCCTCGCAGCTTCACTTTCGCCTGTTACTAATCTCCTGGATTCCACACAGTGTTATGTGCCAGAAAGCTTCATAGTTAAAAATTGTTTTTCAGGGACATGATTTTGTGAGATAATGTGAATGTTATTGTAATACTGTTCAACTGGTTACATCATATTTTATGTGAACTTTATTATGTTTTCTGTTTTTTTGTTTACTTTAAGTGTAAGAAAATGTGCTTTACAACCAAAGAAACTTGGTTAGAAAACTCATGTACAGAATCGGAAAACCGAATAGTAGGTTCTTACATATTTGCATTTTGATTTACTTGATGAAATAACGGAATGTTTTGAAACAGCAGACGATCAAGTTGAAATAATATCTGTTCGCACTCACATACTGGAAGAAATAAGGAATGGTATAAATTTTGAGATAAATGTGAAATTTTTAAGCGAGTTGTATAGAATATTTTGACTAAAGTTCAGTCTTGATCACGTCATGTATGTTTTGATGATACAAAACATACATGACGTGATCAAGACTGAACTTTAGTCAAAATATAACAATTAATTGATCACTGCTTTCCAAAAATGTTTACCAAAATTGTATTGAATACACTGTTCAGTTCATAGTGAGAACATTGATTAGTTAATAAATATTTAGCAGATGTAATTTAAAAATTTCTATGAGGTAGTGTATTCAGAATACGCAAAGCTGTTTTCAGAGAAGGACTAATGAAATACGTTGAAGTTTCTTTTGTTATCGGTCTTCTGATTGTCTGATTCGGCTCACCATGAGTTCCTCTCCATCGCCGATTTCTTCATCTCAGAGTAGCACTTTCACCAAACGTTCTCAATTGTTTGTTGGATGTAATCCATTCTCTGGCTTTCCCTACAGTTTTTACCCTCTACAATTCCATCTATCACCATCTAAGCCACTCTCTAATGTATTATCACATGTCCTACCATCCAAAGCTTCTTCTTGTCAGTGGTTCCGTATGTTCCTTTCTTCACCTATTCGGCGGAGAATCTCTTCGTCCCATATCAGTCTACCCAATTTTCGACATCCTTTTATAGCACTACGTTTCAAGATCTTCTGTTCCTATTTCCCCAGAATCCACGATTCACTACCATACTATTCTCAACTGCGAACATACATTCTTAAAATTCTTTTCCTCTAGTTAAGGCCAATGATTGATATCAGTAGATGTCTTTCAGCCGGGAATTCGCTCTTTACCTGTGATAGTATGACTTTTATACCCTCATTTATTTACCTGGAATGTGTTATAATCCTTCAAAGGGAGTAGGAGTCCTTAACGTCGTCTACTTAGTAGACCAAAATGTTGATGTTAAATTTACCGCTAATCTCTTTTTGTTAATCGTAATTACTTTCGTCTTTGGTCAGTTTACTCTCAATCCATGTTCTGTACTCATTAGACTATTCGTTCCATTCAACAGTTCCTGTAACTGAGGATAGAGATGTCCTTTCAGTCCGAATATTCCAAACGTGAGTTTAAGAGTTATGAAATTATAAACGGGGTGGCCTCGCTTTTTATTAAATTTCTGATCTTCTTATCTCAGTAACTCAGCTGATTCGTGCGACTGCACTCCTCACTGTGGGATGTTGCTGGACAGACGTCGATGAATAGTGAAAAACGTAGAGGGGTGTTCCTAATGCCTGTTAGAATAAATTTGATCATAAACGTGTAAGCCTGCTTTCCTGTTTGCTCTCATCGTAAGCGGAATAGGTATAGTACTGCTGGGACCTAGTGAGTACAACATGATGTAGCACAGAGTATGAACCGCATTGCAAATGAGCATCGTGTTTCGATAGCTTATGTTTGTCTCTCTCTGCCGCTACTGCCTCTAGCGTTCCCTGCTGTGTTGTGACAGGCGCGGCCACGTTTAATACCACCTAACGTGCTTATGTTGTCTGGACGGTTGTCAAAAGTTCCACTTGCTGTCCGTCAGCGTATAAATGCATTTCATGTCGAATCGGTGTTCTAGAGGTGGCAGTGGTCCGTTCTAAACTCCTTAGCGCTGCCGAATGACCTACCAGTCATGGATTTCCTGTCTCCAAGTAATACCATCTAGCAGAAATTTGTACAGTGAACAATTTAACATCAAAGTAGGAACCATGAAGTAAACGAAGTGAAGGAATTCTACTACCTTGTAGGCGAAGCAAGTTAAACGTGTTCCAACTTGTTTAAGCTTGTGTAAGTGTGAGGTTTGTACCTGAGAAGTGTGTAAGACTTATTTTGATATCGAAAAGTGTGAAGCTCAGTCCAGAGCAACAGAATTGTCAACATTTAATTTTGAATGCAAATTTGTGAGCGATGCGAAATCCAGACTAACCGGTGCGTGAAATAATTCGCCTGCGAGAAAGCATTCTGCTGACAATAAAATTTACACATGCTATCTGACTACCAAACGAAGTGACTCAGATTAAAATGTTGGCCCTCTATATAGCTAATCCTTATCTTTAGCCTTGCAAACAATTACTAAACCAGAACAGTTATTCTAAGAATACACTGCAAATGGACATGAAATTTAACGCTTCTGAGTTTGTGATAAAATTGCTTGAAAGTTCAGAAGAACACATTTTACTGAAATCTTTTGCTGGGATTAGGCCTCTGAGCTGATGTCATATTATTGTCACAAGTACACTCTGACAGCCACTGTGTCTTTTAATGACCAAGTACTTTGATGGTAATTAAATTTACTAACCACTCTGTGGGCACAGATCGCTCGTCTGCTCTGCAGCCTGATGCTAGTAAGATAATGATGAGATTGCACAAATCAAATTTCATTTACCATATATGCGATGTGCAATGCAAGACGGAATCTTACCAATTATCACAAAACAATTCGCAGTGCACAACTCGCAATGTGCAATGAGAGTATGCAAACACTGTACCGAAACTAAAGAGTGTGAAATGAGGAACTAAACTTAAAGACTGATAAATGACAACAAAGACTCGGTAAGTATGAGTATGGTTCATTAACCTATGACAACAATATACCTTTACATAATGTTCTCACACCAACACAAATTAGCAAAATATTTCTTAGTAATTCCTTGTGTATAATTGCCTTTCTTTACACTTATTTCAACCTAGGATCAAGCCCATGCGCTTCAGTACACAATTTCTACAGCAGACTTTCATTATAAACGATGTTCTAAGAGTGAGAAACTACAGACTTACAAATATATATGAATATAAACTGGATTTCCTCAAAAATTGCCTCTTTGTCATTCTGCCATTCACATAATCTCATTTCCTTAAAATTTTTGCTCAAAATATATTTTTACAAAATGCTTTTAAAATAATACTGCCTCCACTACACTGCAGGCCAGTCTCCATCCTTTTCAAACCAAGTACGTAGCCAAACAGTCTAACACATACTGCTACTGCTCCCTTCAAAAGAAGTAACGTGTGTGACCAACATCTGTGTTCTCAACACCAGCCTTACAAAGTAGATGGTTATACAGACACTACAGAGATTAGTAACTTCATTCACAATTATCGCAAAAAAATCTTGAAAATCGGTATGGTAAATAGGATAGGCCCCTTTTACAAGGAGAAAATAAAAACCAGAGTTGCACAGGCAGACATGGCATAAGTGTCATAAGAAATCAACTAGTATTAAGCATCGGTATTCATTTATGAAGCAATGTACGTTTGAACACAGCAGTTTATGGAGGTGAATCATGAGGTGTGGACACTGTGAAAAAGCGAAGCGTCTGATATGTTATGCAGTAGAAGAATGTAGAAAATTAAGTGGATTACTAAAATTAGGAACAAGGAAATTTTAATAGAATCTGTGAGAATAGAAAAATGTGAAAAACACAAAAAATTGGAAAGGGTCGAATGGTAGTTATCAGGGATAATCTCCATGATTTATAGTTTATGAAATAGAGGAATGGGAAGGAAAGGGAAAGTGTGGGTGGAGAAATACTAATTTCCATCTCCAATAACGGAAGTTGAAAATTTGCTTAGGACTGGGACTGAAACCCAGATTTATCATTCGAACGGAAACTTTTTCATCGCTCCTTACAAAATACAAACGAGTAACGGATTATAGTACTTTAAGTGAAAACGGATTTGATGAGAGAGTTGACAGTTTTGTTCTGATGTTATCTTTCACCGCTACAGGGCGAAAGAGTGAGGTCAGAACATTAGCCAATAACTGGCCATCAAAAAGTCATTGGGGACGAAGTGCTTTCTCTCACTGGTGTACGTGTCGTTTACAAAGGAACCATTTGTTTCAAGCGATGCAGGAAAACCAGGAACAACACACATCTGGAAAAGGATATGTGAACCGATGTCCCTCAAATGCGAATCCAGGTGTACTTAAGTACTCCACATCTTTGCATATTGATTCTTCCTGACCAACCTCTTAAACTTCAGCCTACTCTTCATCACTACTGCATTGTGATCTGAGTCTGTATCTGTTCCTGGGTACGCCTTCAGTCTAGTATCTGCTTTCGGGAACTCTGCCTGATCATGATATAATCTATCTGAAATCTTTTCGTATCAGCTTGCCTTTTCCACGTATACATTCTCCTCTTGTGGTTCTAGAACAGAGTATTCTCTATCACTAGCTGAAATTTATTACACAACTTAGTTAGTCTGTTTCCTCTCTCATTCCTTGTCCCAAGCCCATATTCTCCCGTAACCTTTCCCTCTGCTCCTTTCCCTGCAGCTACATAGCAATCCCCTATGACTACTAGATTTTCGACTCTCTTTATATACTGAATGACCCTTTCAATATCCTGTATACTTTCTCTGTCTCTTTATCTTCAGCTTGTGACGTCGGTATGTATACCGAACTGTCGTTGTCGGTGTTGGTTTGCTGCCGATTCTGCTAAGAAAAACTCTGTCACTGAATTGATCGCAGTAACACACTCTCTTCCCTACCTTACTATTCATAACAAGTTCTACTCCTGTTATACCACTTTCCGCTGCTGTTGGTGTTAACCTATACTCATCTGATCAAAATCTTTGTCTTCTTTCCACTTCACGTCACTGAGTTTTGTATCTAGATTGGGCCTTTTCATTTCCCTCTTCAGATTTTCTAGCTTCCGTACCATGTTCAAGCTTCTGACATTCCCGGCTCCGGCTCGTAGAACGTTATCCTTTCGTTGGTTATTCAATTTTATTTTTATGGTCACCTTCCCCTTGCCAGTCCCATCCTCGAGATCCGAATGGGGGAATATTCCGGGAATCTTTTGCCAATGGAGAGATCATCATGACACTTTTCAGTTATAGGGCACATTGTCTTTAATGCAGTGGTTTCCATTGCCTTTTGCATCTCCATGCCGTTGATCATTGCTGATACTTCAGTATTTAGAGGCAATTTCCCACCCCAAGTGCAAGAGAGCGCCCTGAACCTCTGACCGCCCCTCCGTCCTCTTTAACAAGGTAGCTGGCAGAATGAGGGTGACTTCTTATGACGGAAGCCGACAGTGATGATTATTAACCAAAATTAAGCAGTAGTGTGCTTAGAACTCGGTACAGAGGACGTTTCGACTACAAATCGAAGACTCTACTCTCACACCATGGATTCACCTCGTACCTTAGTAGTTCCAGAGCCAAACTCATCGTCATCTAACATATCCTCAGCAGCTTTCCATTCTTCTGTATATTATTCTTGTCAGCAACTTGGATGCACGACATGTTAAGATGATTGCGAGATCGGTTTCGCACCTACCTGCCTTTCTGCCTTCAAAACTGTGTGGGTGATGTTCTTCCGAAAGTCTGATGATACGTTGTCAAAGTCATACATTATACACTACAACTGAAATTGTTTTGTTACCGATTTCTACAATGATTTTAGAAATTATGATGGCATGTTATAAATTCCTTTTGCCTTATTTGATCTTATAAATTCTTATTCTGATATTGGATCCACTAACTCTTGCGTATCGACTCCTGTTTCTTCTTCTATCACGTCTTCAAACAAGTCTTCACACTCATAGAGGCCTATCCTTTCTCTCCTCTGCAGTTGAAATTCCCAATGCATTCTTGATGTTACCCACTTTGCTATTAATTTCATCGAAGGCTGTTTTGACTTTTCTATAGCCTGAATCAGATCTTCTGAGAATCATTTCTTTTTCGATTTCTTCATATTTTTGATGTAGCCTTTCCACCTTAGCTTCCCAGTACTTCCTACTAGTTTCATGCAGCTCTCCATGCTCCTCTATTATGTTTAAGAGTTTTCGTCTCCAAGTAACTACTGCAGCCTACATCCTTCTTAATCTGCTTTCTGTTTGCATCTGTTTTCCTACCGCTACGGTTTTTATCCCCCCACGCTTCCCCCCATCACTTAATTGGTGATCCATTGATGTCTCAGACTGCGTCCTATCAATCGATACCTTCTTCTAATCTGGCTGTGCCACAAATTTCTTTTCTCCCCAGTTACGTTCGCTATCCCTTCATTAGTGACGTGATATACCCATCTAATCGTCAGCTTTCTTCTTTAGCACCATATTTCAAAAGATTCTGTTCTCTTCTTCTGTGAACTATTTATCGTCCACGTTTCACTTCCATACAGTGCTACACTCCAGACAAATATCTTAAAAAAAGACTTCCTAATATTTAAATCTATGTTCGATGTTAACAAATTTCTCTTGTTGAGTAATGCTTTTCTTGCCATTGCCAGTCTACATTTTATATCCTTTCCACTTCGACCATCATCAGTTATTTCGCTGCTCAAATAGCAGAACTCATCTACCACTTTAAATGGCGTGTTTCCTAATCTAATTCTCTCAATATCGCCTGATTTAATGTGATTAAATTCTGTTGCTTTTGTTGATATTCATTTTATCTCCTTGTCTTAGATCCTTGTTTCAAGACACTGCCCATTCCTTTCAGCTGCTCGTCCGGGTCCTTTACTGTCTCTGATAGAATTACAATGTCGTCGGCAAACCTCAAAGTTTTTATTTCTTCTCCATGGATTTTAATTCCTATCTAGATTTCTCTTTTGTTTCCTTTACTGCTTGTTTAATATACAGATTGTATACCATCGGAGATAGGCTACAACACTGTCTCATTCCCTTCTCAACCAGTGCTTCCCTTTCATGCCTGTCAACTCTTATAACTGCATCTAGTTTCTGCACAAATTGTAAATAGCTATTCGCTCCATGTATCTTACCCTTGCCACATTTAGAATTAGAGAATATACCACTCAACATTGTCAAAAGCTTTTTCTCTGTCTATAAATGTTATAAACGTAGGTCTGCCTTTCCTTAACCCATCTGCTATGGAAAATATTAGGATCAGTACTGTCTCGCGTTTGCTACATCTCTCCGGAATCAAAACTGATCTTTCCGGAGGTCACCAGTTTTTCCATACCTCCGTAGAGAATTCGTGTTAGTATTTAGCAACCGTGACATTGTAAACTGATACTATGGTACGTTTCACATGAGTCAGCATCTGATTCCATTAAGAACATAATAACTCCAAGTCCAAAGAAAGTTCATTCCCAACTGACTGGTATTTGTATGGCCCTAATTTTCACTGACCATTTTTATACTTTCTTCCTTCGTGGATCAGCTAAAATATTTCTTCTGTTACCTATAACGCCTTCGCAGCTACGTTCTTTGTGCTAGTGTTTCTCCTTCCAACTTCCGTGATTTCCTTCTTTAGAAATTTCCTTTACGGAGGACAGACAGCTCTCTGACCAAACACACTGAGCTACCGTGTCGGCAAAGTGACCCAGCCCGGATTCAGTCCTACAGTCCTACAACCATGCTCTACTGCTACACCACCGCACAAGATGCGGGATCCTAGATCGCGGGTGCTTCATGTATATCACTCAGTAATATGGTTACATTTGGTAACAGAGAGATGGTGTGGAAAAGTGGCGGTTAGTGAAGAGGGAAAAGCATGCCATAGTGAGAAGTGAGGAGAGAACGAATTTGACAGTCAAGGGTAATAGGGCTGCCATCAGTTCATACAAGGGTGTGTTAGTGGTGATGCAATTACCATTGTTGGTGAGCTCTGACGATGCCTTCTGGGGCAACCGCAGTTGTCTCTCTCTGATTATAGAACAACTGTTGATTCACTAATTGTAGCGTAGGATTTGGGTGGGATTCGGAATGGAGGTTGTCTAGGTATGGGCTCAATTTAACAACTAGTTTATTAAACGTGAAACAGAACAATAACAATTAAAGAGAACCCAACACGAAATAGTTCGAAACATGTGACTCAAACAAGAGAACAACAATCAAAATACCTTCAATAAAAAGAACTGAATTCATTGCAATAGAATTAAAATCGACTTTGCCCCAGCATACAGAATATGGTAACGACAGTAACAATTACAATACATGGCCATTGATCACAGACAGGAAACGACAATAAGTATAGCTTCTGGGAATGGCCGTAGGATATTCAGACACTAAGATTAACCCTATAGCTCACAGTCAAATATTGTTCTATCGCTACTTCCACCACCAATTAGTCACTACAAGAAGCTGTTATCAACTGTGTACAGAACTAACTATGCATATATATCAATACAATCTTCCATACAATGAAATAGAAACGAATCACTCTCACAGAGTAAAATAACAAGGCAAATGTCTTTGAATAAATAGCATAAAACAAATCAGTCACGCTCGCGGCATAACAAAAAGTAGACCACCTTCTTAAAATAAAACGTACAATTCAGTCACGTTCAAAGTGTGTAATTAACGAAATCAAAATGGCTATCTGCCTCAGAGAACAGATTCACAAGTTCGCGATGTGCTGCAACCAGCTCCTTCGTGTACCAGCTTCAAGTAGGCTTCTCATTCTCGGCCGTTCACCAACTAACTTACTCTCGCCCGCCACGTCTCCTCCTCCTTCCCATTGGTGCTCACGGCAATGATAAGTGTGTGGCCCGCCCTCGCACAGCGACAGTGCTACACGCCATCAAAAATGAATCTCTGGTGCGAGCAAGACACACATCGCTCGACACCACACATAAGAAAGGAAATAAATTTCCTTTCTGATACCGGCGTTATTATGGATATTTTGGAAATAAAACCATCTAGATCGCTTAATACATGTTTTCGTTTATAACATCGTTTTGGCGACTGCCATCATCATATCGTAACTCTGAACTTGTAAAGGAACATTCAGTCCCAGTAGCAATGGAACCTAGTCCCACGTGGACAATTGTCATCCGGCTTAGGCGGAGTTTCTGTTGTTACTATTGTTTCATAAGCTCAATGTTTTCATCCGATAATAACGCTAACATTAACTAAAGACAAGCAGTGAGCGATGTAGACGACTTTATTTACAAAATAAACGTTGATTATCGTGTAGGTTTAGATGAATGGGAAAAATAACAGAATATTAGCACCTGAGGACAAATCACAAAATATGCGGATTTGTTGTTGATGAAATATTAAAACTGTCAGTGAACTACTAGATACATTAGGCTGGCAATAATAAGAAAGATGCACCGTGAAGGAATTACTCCAATGGGACGGCAGTGAGATATCTCTGACCTTTTATTTTTTTTAGTCATCAGTCTTCTGGCTGGTTTGATGCGCCCCGCCACGAATTCCTCTCCTGTGCGTACCTCTTTATCTCAAAGTAATATTCGCAATCTATGTCCTCAATTATTTGTTGCGTACATCTAACGACAAACAAATAAACACAATTTCAGAAAAATTGGTTGATTTATTCAAGAAAAAGTTCGTCAGTATCGCGTTGGCCCACTTTTATCCCCTTAAGCAATCAACTATTTGGCTTGGCATTTATTGATAGAATTGTTGTCTGTCCTTTTGAGGGATATGGTCCCAAGTTCTGTCCAGCTGGATCTTTACGTCGTCAAAATATGAAGCTGGTTGGAGGACCCTGCTCATAATGGTCCACACGTTCTCAGTTTGTAGGCATCCGGCGACCTTACTACCGAGGTAGGGTTTGGCAAACACGAAGGCAGCAGTAGAAGCACTCTCTGTGTGCAGGCGGGCATTATATTACTCAAATGTAAACCTAGGTTGGCCTACGACAAAGGGCAACAAAGTTGAGCGTAGAATATCCTCATTGTAATGCTGTGCCGTAAGGGTGACCTGGTATAAAAAGAAATGGCACCCCAGATCATCCCTCCTGGCTGTAGGAACATATGGGCAGGATACATTCAGGTTGGTATCCCACAGTTATCAGTGGGATCTCCAGACAAGTCTTCTCTCTGGAATTTCATTCACTGATGTAGAAATATCTTCATTGATTAGTTCAGCTTCGTTGTGAGCCTCAATGATCGGAGAAGAAGTGTCGGAGACGCCCCGAACAGCAGTGGGATACCACCGCCGCTATTTCACTTCATATCAGACCTCCTCAGTTGTCATCCCTTACAGCACAGCGGTACCCTTGCATCACAGCGGTACCTCGACGATATTCTAGAGCTCGTCTTGTTGCTCTTCATGACAAGCCTTCATGAGCTTACATTTCAGCAAGATAATGCCCACTCGCACAGGGCGAGACTGTATACTGCCTTTCTTCGTGGTTGCCAGCAAGTTCGTCGGTTCTCTCCCCAACTGAGAGCGTTTGGAACACTATGGATAACGCCCTCCAACCAGTCACTTTAAAAAGATCACGCCCATTTAGGAAGTTTAAAGAAGAATTGAAGAAATATTATATTCTCAGAATAGGGCTGCTGAAAAATTCTGCGCAGGAAATATCTCCCTTTCAGTCTTCTGATCTATTTAGACTACAGTGTGTTGACTGTGATATAACACGTATCATTCAGATGAAGCAGTCGTTGGTACTAGGTTCAATGAACATGTAACATTAAATAACAGTACATATTCTGTTGTGACCCCGTGTCGCGACCACTGATAAACAGACTTCCTTCCAGATAGACGTACTCACCCTATCGTAGGGTGAATGAGAGAGCATACATGAGCAGGCGAAGCAAGTCCACAAGCGACCATCTGCAGAGGTACCGTGTGTTTTGTTGCCAACGTCATACTTTGCAGCGGGGACTATCTATAACAGTCAAGTTTTGGTCATCTATATATATATATAAAAGAAAGTCTTATTAGTTACACTATTTATAACTCAAGAACGGCTGGACCGATTTGGCTGACAATTGGTGGAGAGGAAGCTTAGACCCAAGAGATGGACATAGGATACTTTTTATCCCGTTCGACCGCTATAAAACGTGGTATAACAAAAACGCATCTGACATGCAATAAAAAAACGCAATTGACAGCTAAACGTCTATGGTTAAATATCAGTATATAACATTAGTTAAAAATTTAAAAAAATAATTTGTATTTTCTTTGAATTATCATTAACAATGGCGATCGAATATTTCTCGACAAAGCCGTAATGCAAGAAGGATACAAAACATTGTGAATGAAAGGAATGAAGAAGAACAACAAATTGCCAGTGAAGAGCGCCGCGTTAGTATGGCTCGACTTCGTGCTTCTCAATCATAAGAGAAAAAGTGAGGCAGCCCGTGAAACGGCTCGGTTGGCAATGCGAAATCGTCGAGCGAACAACAGAGATCGACATGTAGATAATTTTCGACGTACAAGAAGAGATTTATCACGTGATGATTTGAATTGAGCAGCGCTTAGACACGATTGCAGCACTGATTACTATTTGCATCCTTGCTTTTGCTGATGGACGTTGTTTGGGAGTGTTGTGGCGCATTGAAGTTTTCCGGAGAAACGCACGGATTGTGCTGCCTTAGTGGGAAAGTGAAATTGCCATGACTGACTCCGCCACCTGAGCATTGCTTTCATTGCTTTGTGGCGAAACACCCGAATCACGTCATTTTCTTGCAAACACCCAAAAATACAATAGTTGTTTCCAAATGACCTCATTTGGGGCAGACATAATTCAGAATGAGATCATTGGTAAAATGCATTCATTCAAATCTATTGACTGTGTAACAAATGAAGATGAAGCGCCGGCCGGTGTGGCCGTGCGGTTAAAGGCGCTTCAGTCTGGAACCGCGTGACCACTACGGTCGCAGGTTCGAATCCTGCCTCGGGTATGGATGTGTGTGATGTCCTTAGGTTAGTTAGGTTTAATTAGTTCTAAGTTCTAGGCGACTGATGACCTCAGAAGTTAAGTTGCATAGTGCTCAGAGCCATTTGAACCATTTTTTTGAAGATGAAGCCACCAACTATCCAATTGAATTTTTAAACTCCTTGGATGTGCCTGGCTTACCACCGCACAATTTACGCCTAAAAGCTGGCTCCGTAGTAATCATGCTTCGAAACATAAACAACCAAAACAGTGCAACAGTACGCGTTTGGAGGTAAGTAAATTGATGAACAATGTTATTAACACGACGATACTCAAAGGAAAATTCAAAGTTCAGGAAGTTTTCATTCCGAGGATCCCGATGATCCCAACCGATATGCCGTTGAGTTTAACAGACTTCAGTTTCCGATCCGTCTTGCATACGCCATGACCATTAACAAATCACAAGGCCAGTCCTTGAAAGTTTGTGGTTTAAATCTGGAATATCAATTATATGTGGCATGTTCACGGGTCGGAAGACCATCTGCGTTGTTTGTTCTTGCGCCTGATAATAAAACAAAAAATGCCGTGTATCACAAGGTACTTAATTGAGGAGTGGAAGCTATGCACCAAAAACCATAAAGAATAAAGAAACATTAAAATACTTAATTTTTTTATTTGTATTTCCGAATAAAAAATTGAACTTAAGATCCAAAATCTGATTATTTATTGGCTTTAAGGCGGAACAGAGTTCGCCGGGTCAGCTAGTAAGGTATAGAGGCAACTCCGATCCTACGTTTGGACGGATATACGGACTATACGACAGACTCAGTGCGAAATATCAGTATGTGTACATCGTTAATAACTCATTGGCTTAAGATGGCAGAGTATCAAGAACTGTCGAACATCTTTAATGCGTTGAACTTCATTTGAGAAGTTTTAGGCCTAGCCCGTGTAAAAAGTTCGCTGTCTAATCAAAATTTTTTTCAGGCAACAAAATGAAGAAACAGGATCTGTTTCGAGTATATTCTCTGGTGGCACAACAAACTGCCATTACGTTGCAAATACTGCGCCTCATGCAGTCTATCGGCAGTACACACGGAAAGCTGCTGCGAAAGCTTAGCGATTGGGACCAAGACAAGAGGAAGTCAGGGAAACCTTGCTCGAATTCTATCCAATTAACTACAAAAAGGAAGAATGAACAATGAACATCACCCGGACGGAGCAGCGTTTCACGACGCACAGAAAAACAGTCGAATTAATGCAAAGAGCATTTCTTTCACCTAATACTCAAGCCGAAATTTATGGTTTAGTACTCAGGTGTCTTTGGACAAGGATGCGTTAGGCTATACAGAAATTGACGAAAATTGTTTGAATACTTTCAAGTAAAATTCTGATAGCGGCAGCACGCCGTAGCTTGGGCAAGGCATATTTGAGAACCAGTCACAGTTTTAAGGAATGGGTCACTACGCTTCAGATATAACCAGAAACTGTAAATTTAAATTTGAAAATCCTAACTGTAATCTTTCATTTCCGTATAAGGACTTGAGGGACACGCTAATAGCTAATGCTCCTGGCTCCAGTTTGAGGAACGATCTAATTATGTTAAATAAACCAACATTTGAACAATGTTTAACCGTCACTGTCATATGAAACGATTAAACAAACACAAGGCGCTCTCAGTGGTGAAGGAAAACGTTGTTTTCAAAACAGAATTTCATGGCTCAGCCAAGTGTACTGGGGAATTAAGTAGGTAAAACTGTAAAACATCCCTAAAAGGGAGGAAATGAAATTAGAACCGCCAATATTGATAGACAAAATGAAATAAAATTATATGCAAAGTTGGGACATGGCAGTCACATAGCGTTGTCCGATATTTGATATTTCTTAGCTATTTTTGCAGAGAGAACAAATGGACCCAGGTGTTAGTCCCATTGTCTGGCTTGACCACAGGACGTCAGTCATACCGGCTCTAGCGAAGGGTTCAAATGGTTCTGAGCACTATGGGACTTAACTACTACCGAGCGAGGTGGCGCAGTGGTTAGCACACTGGACTCGCATTCGGGAGGACGACGGTTCAATCCCGTCTCCAGCCATCCTGATTTAGGTTTTCCGTGATTTCCCTAAATCGTTTCAGGCAAATGCCAGGATGGTTCCTTTGAGAGGGCACGGCCGATTTACTTCCCAATCCTTCCCTAACCCGAGCTTGCGCTCCGTCCCTAATGACCTCGTTGTCGACGGGACGTTAAACACTAACCACCACCACCACCACTTAACTACTGAGGTCATCAGTCCCCTAGAACATAGAACTACTTAAACATAACTAACCTAAGAACATAACACACATCCATGCCCGAGGCAGGATTCGAACCTGCGACCGTAGCGGTCACGCGGTTCCAGACTGTAGCGCCTAGAACCGCTCGGCAACTCCGGCCGGCCTCTAGTGAAGGGACGTGGGTCCCAAGAGCACAGCTTTTTGTGGAAGTCAGTTGTGGTAGGCCGATGCTCAGCGCTTTAATTACATCTTCATATAGTCTCCGCAAGCCACTGCACGGTGCGTGGCGGGGGGTACCTTCTATCACTACTAGTCTTTCTGTTTCCTGTTCTATTCGCAAAATATAGTGAGGGAAAAGTGACTGTCTTCATCCCCCGTATGAGGCCTAATTTCTCGTATTTTACCTTCTTGGTCCTTAGGAGTGACGTGTATATTGGTGGCAATAAAATCGTTCTGAAAATGCGGTTTTCTTCTTTGTAGGCTGTCTGCCATAAATCCAGCGCTAGTCCCGAGAGTATCACTGAGCGTGACGAATTCACCTTCCTGTATGCAGATACAGTATAAGAACACGCAGCCGCGGCTCTACTATACCACCGGGAGAAAATTCGTAGTCAAACATTCGAGATTTTAGTGTCCAGTCAAACTGTCTTCCCCGTGTGTGTGTGTGTGTGTGTTGGGGTTTATGGGCGCTCAACATCGAGGTCATCAGCGCCCTGACACACAGTAAAAGGAACGAATGTGGAGAGACCTAATAAAACTGAAAAACACACTCAAAGAAAGCAGGAAAAGAGGGAAAATACGACCTGAGAAGGTAAAACCTAAGGTAAGGGATAACATAGCAACAAGAATGACACAGGAAATCGTCATTGTCTGGCCACTTACATAAAATATGGGCGAGCGTGTCACACAGGAAACAAGTTAAAATCCCCTCCCTAAAATCTTTGTAAAAACATTCGACATGGCACAGAACTTTAAAACTTTAACCACATTCGTCCGAGTGTTGCCTAAAAGAGTTGGCAGGTCCGCTGGCAAGTCAGCCGCGGCCCGCTGGTCAGAAAATAAAACGCAATCCAATAAAACGTGGCGCACAGTGACCTGGACGCCGCAAGCACCACACATTGGAGGGTCCTCTCGCCGGAGCAGGAAGCCATGCGTCATAGGGCTGTGGCCTATTCGAAGCCGAGTGAGGAGAACCTCGTCCCGTCGATGGGGCTGAAAGGAAGTACACCACACACGCGTTGTGGGCTTGACTAGACGGAGCTTATTGTCAGTCACTTCCAGCCACTCGTCCTCCCACCGACACATGACTCGGGAGCGCAACAGTGATGTGAGTGCGTTCACGGGGATAGCACACTGAGATACGTGTGGATCAAGACACGCTTCCTTGGTGCGAGATCTGCCCTTTCATTCCCAGCAATGCCAACATGCCCCGGAACCCAGCAGAAAGCTACAGCCTTCCCCAGTCGCTGTAGTCGGAGGAGGGCATCCTGGATGGTCTGGACTACTTTAACTGCCGGATACAAATGGTGCAATGATTGAAGGGCACTGAGGGAATCGGAACAGACAAGAAATTTAGGAGAGGAAGAATGTCTCATCTGCTCCAGCGCCCGCAAGATCGCAGACAATTCTGCATCAAAGACCGTGAAAGGCGGAGGCAGTCGGACCTTAAGGACACGATCCGGAAAAACAACTGAGCAGCCAACGGAATCCCCTTGTTTCGACCCATCCGTAAAAACCGCTACATAGTCGTGGTGCTCAGATAAAACAGCAGAAAATGCTGCATGAAAAACGGTGGCAGGAGTGCAACCTCTCTTGGACTGCAATAAATCTAAAATCACTCTGGGCCTCTTCAGTAACCAGGGTGGCAGGCGGTTAAAACCCTGGATTTGGGGTTGTACAGACTCCACACCGAGCGACTCTAGAACACGTTGCACACGGATCCCAAATGGCAACGTAGCCCGGGGACGGTGGGAAAAAAGGCGGTCCAGAGGTGGATGGGCAACAAGGCGGTGAGCAGGCGAGCTGGGAGCCGCAAGAAACTTACAAGCCTGGCGCACCAGAAGGAGCTGCCGCCGGATGGTAAGTGGCGGTTCGCCAGCCTCAGCACAGAGACTGGGTATGGGACTGGTCCGATAAGCACCCGTGGCCAGTCGAATCCCAGCATGGTGGACAGCGTCAAGGATCCGCAAATAAGACTGCCTCGCTGACCCATATACTGTGCACCCATAGTCCAGCCGTGAACGCACAAAAGCCCGATAAAACTGAAGGAGACGCGCCCTGTCCGCTCCCCAAGACCTGTGGCTGAGGCACTTGAGGATGTCCAGTGCCTTCAGGGATCTGGCTTTCAAGTCACGTAGGTGTGGCAGCCATGACAACCTGGAGTCAAAAATTAGTCCCAGGAACCGCACTGCGTCTCTAAAATGTAGGACAGCATCCCCCATATGCAAGGCAGGCAAAGTAAAAAGACGACGAGAACGATTAAAATGAACACAAACACACTTATCGGCAGAAAACCGAAAACCTGTCTTTGCAGCCCACTCCTCTAACCGCCGCACTGTTAGCTGCAACTGACGGCTCACGGTTGCAACACTGTAGGAGGAACAGAAAACAGCAAAGTCGTCCACAAACAAGGAGCACTGTACTGGACTCCTCACTGTAGACGTTATACTGTTGATGGCTATGGCAAAGAGGGTAACGCTTAAAACACTGCCCTGGGGGACACCGTTCTCCTGCTCAAAGCGATCAAACAGTGTGTTACCAACTCGGGTCCGAAAAAACCGCTGAGACAGGAAAGACCGAATGAAAATGGGGAGGCGGCCACGAAAGCCCCATTGATGCAGTTGTGCAAGAATACAGTGTCTCCAAGTAGTATCATATGCCTTGCTGATATCAAAGAAGATACCGATACAGTGATGCTGACGGAGGAAAGCCTGCTGAATAGCCGCCTCGAGGAGTGTCAGGTTGTCGACTGTGGACCGAAATTTTCGGAATCCACACTGAAAGCGGCTAAGGAGCTGCCTGGTCTCTAGCAGCCAGACCAGACGACGGTTAACCATTCGCTCCAGGGTCTTTCCGACACAGCTTGTCAAGGCAATACTACGATAACTACTGGGACATGTGCGGTCCTTTCCTGGTTTGAGGAGAGGGATGAGGATTGCCTCCCTCCACGAGGTGGGGGAAACTCCCGTCCGCCATATGAGATTAAAACATTCGAGGAGGATTTCCTTTGACGCCGCTGGCAGATGGCGAAGCATGGAGTAGCGGATGCGGTCGTAACCTGGTGCGGTGTCAGAAGCCGCAGTAAGTGCCGATTCAAGTTCCCACATGGAGAAAGGGGAGTTGTAGGCCTCAGAATTGTTCGACCGAAAGTCCAACTCCGCTCGTTCGACAGTCGCACGGTAGCGACGAAATGCTGGATCCTGGGTTGCAGTGGCAGTACTTTGTGCAAAATGCTCTGCCAGCGTCTGAGCAATGGCTCTGGGTGTTGTTTGGAGGCATCCCTGGTTCAGGACTGCAGCTATTGGTAGACGGCTGCGTTTACCGGAAATCCTCCGGATGGCTTCCCATACTTTTGTGGAACAAGTGGAACGGTTGATGGAGTCCAGGAACTCCTGCCATGACCTTTTCTTGCTCTCTTTAATGACATGGCGTGCCCTGGCTCTCGCGATGCGAAAGGCGGTAAGATTGACTGCTGTTGGGCGGCATTTAAATCGGCGAAGAGCCGCACGCCTGTCCCGGATGGCTGAACGGCACTCATCCGTCCACCAAGGCACAAGGCGCCGCTTAGGAGGGCCAGAAGACTGTGGCATGGACAGGTCAGCAGCATGATGGATCACAAGTGTGATGTGATCCACCCATTCCTGTACGCTGTTGTGGCGTTCAAAGACAGCCAATCGAGTGAACAGAGGCCAGTTAGCCCTGCCAACCATCCACGATGGTGGCCTCTGCTCCAGCAATACACCATCCAGGAGATGAATGAGGATGGGGAAGTGATCGCTGGAATGAAGGTCGTCAATGACCTCTCAGTGAACAGAGTCGGTGAGGGCGGGAGAGCAGAAAGATAGGTCAATGGCTGAGAATGACCCAGTAGTGGCAGAGAAATGAGTTGGAGTACCTGTGTTAAGGATGCACAACACTTGAGATGTGAGGAGGCTCTCCAAAATTCGACCTCGAGTGCAAAGAGAAGTGGAGCCCCACAGGACATGATGGGCATTGAAGTCTCCCAGGAGGAGAAAGGGGCGGGGGAGTTGGTCGATAAGATCTGTGAGAGCGTCTAAGGTCATTGCATCCAGAGGGGGTAAATAAAGGGAGCAAACAGTAAGCCTTCGACGGGAATGAATTGCAACTGCAACTGCTTGCAGGTCAGTATCCAGGAGGAGAGCAGAGGAGTGGTGGTCATTATTGACAAACACGGCGACTCCGCCTTTGGCTCTGTCTCCAGTCAGGTCATCTTTGCGATACAACGTATAGCCCCTGAGTACAGGAGCATCAGATGGTTTTAGATGTGTTTCCTGTAAACACAAGCACAGGGGGCGTTGCCGTGCTAGGAGGTGCAGTTCCTCCACATGTGCCCGGAATCCATTCATGTTCCACTGTATAATGGGCGCCATCGATCGGGGTGGGAGGACCTTCAGTCTCACTTTCAGTCGGGGAGGAGAGCCCACAACAGGTGGAGGCTCAGTTTTGGGGCGAGATGATTGCCCCAGTCTGACATCAGCCTCCATCGCCTCTGAAGAGGAGTCGAGAGAGACGTCAGAAAGAATGACATCAACATCAGCAGACTGTAGAACTTCAGTCTCCTTGAGTGGTCGAGTCTTCACCTTTGGTTTGGGCTTCGATTTTCTGGCCAGAGGTGGCAGTGGAGCCAAAACCTCAGAAGCAGTAGGGGGTGTAGCAGCGCTGGGCATTGCACAAGACTGGACCTGGGAAGGGGCAGGAAGTTCCATGACGTCAGCTACCACGGCCTGGTCAGAAGGCCGGGGAGGGGCAGCAGGCTTCACAGGAACAGCAGCAGCACACGTACATTGACAAGCGCAGGTGCTAGTGCTGACAGTAGAAACCTCCGTTTGTGTAGCGGCATCAGTTTTCAAGACTGGCTGTTTGAGAACGGAAGAAAAGGAAGCAGCGAACGTGGGCGGCTGCAGAGACTTGTAAATTTTCTTTACCTCACCGTACGGGATGCGTTTGGTGGTTTTAAGTTCCTGGATCTGCCGTTCCTCAAGGAAAACTCTACATTCCCTACTCCACACAGGGTGATCCCCAGAGCAGTTGACACACTTGGGAGGAGAGGAGCAACCAACTCCCTCATGGGCGGCTTTACCACAGTTCCCGCAAGTGGCTTCCCCTTTACAGCCGAGAGTAGTGTGTCCAAAGCGTTGGCACTTAAAACACCGCATGGGGTTGGGGTAATAAGGCCGTACACTGAGACGTAGGAAACCTGCCTTCACATGCTCGGGCAATTTGGTGCTGTTAAACGTAAGGATGAACGAGTCAGATTTCAGGAGAGCACCATCCACCCATTTCATAACGTGTTGCACGTCGACAATTCCTTCCCGGGACCATTCAGCCTTCAGTTCGTCTAGGGGAATATCAACGAGATCTCGGCAAGTCACAACACCCTTGCTGTAGTTCAAGGTGTTGTGAAATTCAGTCTCAATCGCAAACTCCCCAAGAAATTGTGCCTTCTGAAGGTTCTGGACTTGCTGGAAGCTAGATGTTTCAACCAACAAGGTGCCATTTCGCAAGCGCTTTACAGATTTTAATGTACCAGCAATACCTTCTAAGCCTTTCTGGATGTAAAATGGCGAAACTTTTTCGAAACTCCCATCTTTTATTTTAATTATAAGAAACACATTCTGCGAAGCAGCATGCGTTCTGTTACTACTACTACCTGAATCAGGAGGACTGGCTACACGAGCCCTCTTGTGAGATTGGGTGTTAGAACCTACCAGCGGCCCACCCTTTCCGCTGGGGGGAGAAGAAGAAAAGTTCGAGGGTTCCATCTCGGTCCCACGAGCAGCTAGGGAACTAGGAGTCCACCTAAACAGAGCCCCGCATGCCTAGGTAAGCCTTATACAACTGAGGTGCGGCAGACTCCCCAGAGGTCGCCCGCTAACGACTGTTCCACCTCAACAGCCATGCATCTCATCGGCGCGCAGCACACCTTGAGATTGAGGGGTTTTTTATAGAGGTGTATTCCATCCTCGCGACCCGGGCGGTCAGGCCAAGATCCCCATTCCCTGAGACACACAACGTTCCACCGCCGCGCCGCACGGTGGTCGCTGAAGTATGCTCAGAGCTTACGGTGACAGGGGACTGGCGGCGCTTACCAGTCCCCAGCTCAGGAACCCCGGGGTCGCCAAGCCCGTACCCAGCAAATGAATGCTGAGCCCCTGGGGGCCTGTCTTCCCCGTCACAGTGTCTCGGCACAAATGGATCGACCAATCAGTGAAACATTGCTAACAGCCGATGCCAACCTAAGGATCTAGTTGTCAGGAGCATTGAGTTACATTAAGTTATCACTTCCACGCAGAAGTTTCAAAAATTTAGGAGTTAGGTTTAGAGAAGAATAATTTCGGTCACTTCAGTCCTGCCGCAGAGTAAGAGGCATTTTTGGTCCTGGCGCTGAATGGGGAGCACGTTTGCTGCCGCCGACTGGGGCGACCTCTATCCGGTGGCGATAGGCGCGGTCTGGCACAAATTTGACGAGTTAGAAGCTAGTGACGCGTTTTGCATTAGCATTATCCACTTCCTGAGCAGATAAAACTTTGCAGGATTTGTTACGAAACTTGTATTACCTGAGTAATTGTATTGTTTCATGGGTCTTGGACTCGTTCGCTTCGCTTTTGCGATCTGTGCAGATCAGGAAAGCTTGTAGGGATTCCCTAACAACTCTCACGGAAACAAGAATTTTTTCTAGGACATAAATCACTCTGTTTGCAGGCCACGAGCGACCTACCGGGACCATCCGACCGCGTTGTCATCCTCAGAGGAGGATGCCGATAGGAGGGGCGTTGGGTCAGCACACCGCTCTCCCGGTCGTTATGATGGTATTCTTGACCGAAGCCGCTACTATTTGGTCGAGTATCTCCTCAATTGGCATCACGAGGCTGAGTGCACCCCGAAAAATGGCAACAACGCATGGCGGCTGGATGGTCACCCATCCAAGTGCCGACCACGCCCAACAGCGCTTAACTTCGGTGATCTCACGGGAACCGGTGTATCCACTGCGGCAAGGCCGTTGCCTTCTGTAGGACATACCTGATTAAATTGAGCTTGCTTTGTGTTTCAGTAGATGAGGTAACTGTGATTTTTGAGTTGGAGCATTTTCTCAGTCAATTTTACTAGACTTTTTGAGAAATTGTTCTCTAACATTTAATGTTGTATGTGTGGAGATATTAGAGTAAGTTGAGACTTGATCTGTATCTCAGAATGAAAATTTTGTTCCAAAACTGACTCTGGTTAAGCGAGCCAATAAAAATATAGTTAATTTACCTAAAATTTTAATTTTTTTGTCTTATTGTGACGGTTGTGTACGTTACAGTACAGTGGCCACGTCTTGTGATCATTCTGATTACACCTAGATATTGTAATCATCTACTTGACTGATGTATAACGAGCACTACACTCGCTCGTCTAGCATGCTATAGACGATATCGTATGTAAAGTCTGACTGCACATGTACATGCACCACAAACGAAAGAAACGACGTGCACGTTCAGTGTCTTTCATTACGTATGGTATTATACATTGAAGCGTCAAAGAAACTGGTATAGGCATGCGTATTCAAATACAAAGACATGTGATCAGGCAGAATACAACGTTGAGGTTGGTATCGCCTATATAAAACATCAAGAGTCTGGCGCAGTTGTTAGATCGGTTACTCATGCTGCAATGGTAGGTTATCAACATTTAAGTGAGTTTGAAGGTAGTGTTATAGTCAGCGCACGAGTAATGGCATATAGCATCTCGGAGGTAGCGATGAAGAGAAGATTTTCCCTTACGATCATTTCACGACCATATCGTGAAAACTTGGAAATTTGTGGTAAGGTCTTATGGGACCAAACTGCTGAGGTCATCGGTCCCTAAGCTTACACACTACTTAATCTAACTGAAACTAACTTACACTAAGGATGACATGCACATCCATGCCCGACGGAAGACTCGAACATCCGACGGGGGGAGCCGTGTGGACCGTGACAAGACGCCTAGGCCGCGCGGCTACCCCTCGCGACTTGTATCGTGAATATCAGGAATCGGGTAAAATATCAAATCTCCTACATCGCTGTGGTCGGGGAAAGATTCTGCGAGAACGGGACCATCGACTACTGAAGAGAACCGTTCAATGTGACAGAAGTGCAACCTTTCCGCAGGTTGCTGTAGACTTCAATGCTGGGACATCAACAAGTGGTAGCGTGCGAACCATTCAACGAACATCATCGATACGGGCTGCCCGAGCCGAAGGCCCACTCGAGTGTAAACGAACTTTAGTAATTCTTTGATATCATAGCATGTATACACTGCCTAGAAACGAAAGTGGAACACTCAGAAGACATGCGGTATGATGTCGTACTGTAATATAGTCGACGTCATCATAACAAAGCTGTGGTGAAATGTTAATTTTACTGTAGCCCGATAAATTGCAAGAGCTGCAGTAGCAGTGGAAATGACTCCGATTGATTTTGAACTGAAATAAGTTTTGAATAAAATGGCCGCTATAACTGACTGAGCGTGTTATCGTTTCTTGATTTTATTCGGACGAACTACGGTGCGAAGATCGCTGTTGGACAGCGGAAAGTTCAGTCATGTGTGACTGTATGAAACTTCAATACAGTGCGTTGAAATATGTCGTAGTGCGTAGCCTGAATAATCGGACATCATGTCTAAAACAAATCCTATTCCAGGTTCTAAAATAAATGATTTAATTAAGCATGTAGTAGTGTGCGGATGGCGCGAAATGGTCAAATCATCGAACTTGTTGTTCACGACGGAAATAGAGCTGAAACATATAACGCACTTATACATACAATTATTCATACATGGCGAGAACATCTAATGAACATTTACTCATTGTATCTATAAAATACGGTTATAATTATCAATTAGAGTAAGATGAGGTCGAAGGATTCGAAAGAAGCTCGTTTGTTTTACAAAAAAGACGAATGAAAATATGGAATTGACGTTACTAGAATCAGATCAGGGATGTATTTTCATAATAATAAATTGAATCGATGATAACTGATACGCTTCAGTAGACATACATGCCATTAGCAGGTCTGCAAATCAAGAGAATTGGAATTGTCTGTGACAAGCAGAAAAACGCCACCAGCAAACGTTAGTGCTGCTCGTGTTTAGTGTTGTTAGCAGTCCTGTCAATATATATAGGGGACATGAAAAGCGTCAGATGTGTGGTCAGAGTGAAGGACATGTAGATCTAAAAATGGTTCAAATGGATCTGAGCGCTATGGGACTTAACGTCTGAGGTCATCAGTCCCCTGGAACTTAGAACTCTTAAACCTAACTAACCTAAGGACATCACACACATCCATACCCGAGGCAGGATTCGAACCTGCAGCCGTAGCGGTCGCGCGGTTCCAAATTGAAGCACCTAGAACCGCTCGGCCACCACCCCCGGCATGTAGATCTCACGTACTCGTTCGTGACAGCATCATTAACCCGGCAGACTTTTTCTGCCCAGCTGGTCAAATCGTGCAGTATGCAGGTTTGTACGATGTTCGGTTGTGACAATGTCGCCATGGTGGACTGCGTGGGAAGGTGAGGGCAGACTTACTCGTTGTCATGATTCGGATCGACCTCGTCTGACAACAACGAGGAAGAATCGCCGTTTTGTGCGGCAAGCACTTCGTAAAACCATCATGTCTTAATTTCGTATCCCAGATTTGTAACGGACTCTCTGCAATATTTTTGTGTCATCGTGCACTTTTGATCATAGACTACTAGAAGCCAGAATAGGAAATTAGAGTCCCATTTGTAGAGTGGCACTAGACAAGAACACAAACGTGGTGTTTGGAGTGCTGTTGTGACTGGGAAGCATAGAATACTGAAGAAAGTCGTTGCACCGTTATCAGTGGAGAATTGTGGTTCTGCACTATTCTTGATGACCATCATCGATGGGTACGACACCGACCTAGTAGGAGGTTCCCAACTTCCATCGTTTTGGAAAGATTCAGTAGTGTTGCTCCTAGCTTCATCATGTCGAAAGCCATGGCAGCATGGCACGGGTGGTAGTGACTAAGGGAACTCTGACGGCGCAGTGGTAAATTATGGGCATCATTCATCTTCATGTGTGGCCTCCCCTTTGGCGATATAATGGCGCAATTTTTCAAAAGAAAATGATCATACATTCACGTTATGTTTCTCTATGAACTATTGCCTTGACAGCAACGGCCCCAGAGCTGTTCCCAATAGAACATCATGTGGCACCAGTTCGAAAGTCAACTCTGTCCCAGTGACAGTATACAGGGTTGTTATGGGAAGCCATGACAGCAGGAAATGGGGGGTTGTGCTTAAGGAAACTGTGATGGCACAATAGTACATTACAGATATGATGCATGCCCATGTGTTACCTCTCGTGTCGCAGTATAGTGGGGCCATTTGTCAACAGGAAAATGGTCGTCCGTTCAGTTCATGGTTCTCTATGACCTATCGAGCTGACAGCGAAACCCCAGGGCTGTTGACTATACGACATCATGTCGGACCGTCCGCAGCTCGTGATCTAGTGGCTGGCGTTGCTGCCTCTGAATCGCGGGGACCCGGGTTCGATTCCCGGCCGAGTTGGGGATTTTCTCTGCCCGAGGACTGGGTGTTTGTGTTGTCCTCATCATATTATTATCATCATTATTCGTGACAGTAGCTAGATTGGACTGCGTAACAATTGGTTTGTGTAAAAATTTAGATTTCGTACGGGCACTGATGAGCGCTCAGTTGAGCGCCTCACAAACTAAACACCGTCATGTGGGAGCATTTAATATGATCATATTAACGATAAGCTACAACGCTTGTAGGTCAATTGGCCTCAGGAGCAGCTATAACGACATTATCAAGTCCTTCGCCAACGAATTAAGAGACACTTCTAGCCCAATGGCGAGGCAACGTCATACTGAGAACTGGGTTCATACTGCCAATTTATTAGTAAATTAGTCTCGATTCTGTAATTTTTGAAATAATATATCATACTATCGCAACGTATGAAGTTTTTCCCGTTCCCTGCTTCGCTTCTGGGTAACGCTCTATTGTTGTCAGACAGTGTAATGACACACACACACACACACACACACACACACACACACACACACACACACACACGCGTTCAGCCCGCCCTGCACTCTCAAGCTGAGAATGAAACAAAAGAACATTTCAGAGGCGGATTTACCGAAAGTAGGAGTTTATACAATTACATTCTACGCAAATGTCATAGGTAGTGTTATTTGTAAACGTGTTATTTCAGTGCCCCGTCACCTTTTTCTGTATGTACACTGTCTTGATCAATATCTGCAAGTACACAGTGAATGTAATGCAGATGACTACATGTGTGTTCTTTGATTTATGTACCTGTAGATGAGACAATATTATCATAAAAGTAGCAGTAGATAATAAGATAAAAATGAAACTGAATGTACCGTCAGAGGGATATTGACTTTCACTGAAAAAAAATAAAATAAATAAATAGCAGCACGTAACGATGTGGATATTTGGTATGGAGCTACGATAATAAACAATCCAGTTACATTAATGTGACCACGTGTATAAACCATGAACAACCTGACCGCTGCGAGACGTGCAGGTAAGGAGTCAGTGGGTGTCTAGAAGGAACCGACGGACATGCAGTGCCATGCTGACTCGAGGGCTGGGGCCAGTCGTGGTAGGTTTCTGGGCTCAGGATCCATGCCGCGAACATCCAGATCTGAATGTTCTCACAGATTTTCGACTGGGCTTAAATCCGGGGGAGTTCAGTGGCCAGTATAGAAAATTCATCGAGACGCTTTGCAATCAAAGACGTACACTACAAGCTGTGCAGCAAGTTTAACTGACCTGCTGGTAGATGTCATCGTGTCGAGAAAAAACCTTGTGGGAGTGGACATAATTCCAGAGGGTGGGTGCACACTTGTGCGACCCATTCTGCCTTCCACAATGACGGGATCAACCAGCGAATGACAAGAAAATATTCTTAAAATCAGATCGGTGCGACAATAGATGCAGATTGTTTGCTTTCAGACGTTTCACGACACACTTTGTAACATCTTCGTTTTCATCCAGACCTGATCTGGTCGAATAGCAGCCCAATATTTATTATTAACATTACCGTGAACCTAATGGGGCTGGTAATCGGAATTGACTACTACGGAAGTTGTTACTTTCCAGTCCGTCCTGTTCTATACTATAATACTGAATGTATGGTAATAAGATACACCAACACAGTTTTACTAATTACGAACTTATATTCTTCTCAAAACACAATAGGGAGACAGCCACTGCCTTCGTCATACATATCTAATTACGGCTAATCTCAGCACAATATTTCTTCATTTGTCATTATCGTCACACGCTAATCCATCACTGCAATCCAAGGTTAGGCCGGCGCGGTAGACGCGAACTAAATATCGGCACTAGTAACGTCACTGATCATTTTTATAAAGTTACTTAATCACTTTCCCGGTATTTATTTATTATTTAGGGGTGTAACCACTGCGATGGTGACACCCTCCTCGGTTAAAAACCCTGTATTCCAATAATGGCCTCCACACACACACACACACACACACACACACACACACACACACACACACACCATTCCCGCATACCACTCTGGCGCATCTCGACACTCGCTCTCGCAACACGTTTGTTCACCCTATCAACCTGTGCCGAGTGCAAAGTTGTATTAATGGCCTACGGACCCCTTACAACACCCACGGCAATATGTCCGATGGAACATAAAATGTGATTCATCTAGAGAGGCCACCTGCTGCCACCACGCAAATTTCAGCCAAGATCGCCGATAAGCAGCAGTTAGAATGTGTGCATGAACCAGTCGCTTGTTGCGGCGGGCCATACACAGCAGCTTTCTTTAACGATCTTTGAGCAATGACTGTTGTTAGCCTCTCGGTTCACCTGCGCGGTGAGCTGTTCAACAATTGCACGTCTACTCGCATGCTCACATCTCTGCAGCCGTCGTTCACTCCTCTAATCTATTGCCGCCCCTGGTGCACTTAGTTGCCTGGCACCGGTTTTGGATAGCGTTATTTTGTCATGCTCGGTATACTTTAACCACGGCGGCACGCAGACGGTTTACAAACTTAGCCGTTTCGGATATACTTCCACTCGTGGCCTGAAAGCCAAATATCATGTTCTTTTGGACGTCAGATAAATCTCTCCGTTTCCCCATTACGGCAGTCCGGAACCGTGCGACTGCTGCGGTCGCAGGTTCGAATCCTGCCTCGGGCATGGATGTGTGTGATGTCCTTAGGTTAGTTAGGTTTAAGTAGTTCTAAGTTCTAGGGGACTAATGACCACAGCAGTTGAGTCCCATAGTGCACAGAGCCATTTGAACCATTTTTTTCCCTATTACGACAACGACTGCACTATTTTTCTGCGCTCTTGCGACACTCAAGCTTTATATGCGTTCCGTTGCTAGTCTGCCATCTATAAGCTGTGAGTGATTATTGCACGCTGAGATCGAGCATTTGCGGTGGTCACACTAATGTAGCAGGACAGTGTGTGGGTGTGCTTCTGCTCTGTAGCAGCTACAGGAGTGCGGGGAGTGGTTACAATTCTGCTGGCTAGACAGCTGCAGCCACCTGTGTCTTGTGTCAGCTGAAACTCCCGCACTGTGGCGGCAGACACACGTCCATGCAGTGAGCCGCCTGCCGACTCCCCCCCTCCCGCCCAGACGCACCGCCACGCGCCGCGGCGACAAGGGAAGGCTTCTAGGCTTCTACTAGGAGGCGCCGTAAACAGGGCGGCACTAAACCACGAGACGCGCGCGCCGGCATGCGCCAAGAATCGCTTTCCACCGCCTCCACCAACGCCACCGCCGCCGCCGCCGCCCCGGGGAGAGCCGTCTCCACCGTGGGCACCCTGCTCTGTCTGCCACACGACTCACTCCCTGCTATAGGAAGCAACCTGTCGTTTCTGCTGTCACGTTGCTCTGCCTTGTCTTGGTAGTACTTATTTCTAACGAAGTGGTCTAAGTTTACTTAAAAAATAGCATGAGCATGGGTGGACGGTGGGAGGGGGAGGGATGGTTCACCATTTTCATCTTCTATGGATCGTAATTACGCCCTCGCGATGTGATAGGGAATGAGTAAGTTTTCTATTCATGTGTATGGGCTTCCTAACGTAAGTTAGACGTATCTTTTGTCAAACCATTTAACAACTGTCTCACGTATCAGTATTAAGAATATTACGCACCAGTTGTCAATGTGTGAGATATTTATCATGTCTTGTTTCGGAATTACTTTATACCATTATCAGGTGTTGTAAAACATGGCAAGAAATCAATATATCGTAATAGTACACATACTGGCGGCAATGTGAACGTTTATGTTGTCGTGATATTACGCAACCTAAAAAGTAAAAAGCCAGTACCAAACATGCGCCGGCCGGGGTGGCCGAGCAGTTCTAGGCGCTACAGTCTGGAACCGCGCGACCGCTGAGGTCGCAGGTTCGAGTCCTGCCTCGGGCATGGATATGTGTGATGTCCTTACGTTAGTTAGGTTTAAGTAGTTCTAAGTTCTAGGGGACTGATGACCTCAGCAGTTAAGTCCCATAGTGCTCAGAGCCATTTGAACCATTTGAACCAAACATGCATTGTAAATATCAAACTTTTCCTAGCATATCTCATGATGGGTATCATGCTCTCATAAAGCTCACTTGTAAAGTTAATAAACTGTCTTCGCCGCCCAAATATGGACCATACATACAATATGTGATCAAAACTACCCGGACACCTGAGTGAAAATGACTTACAAGTTCGTGGAGCCCTTCATCGGTAATGATGGGATCTAATATGGTGTTGGCCCACCCTTAGTGTTGAAGACAGCTTCCACTCTGGCGGGTACATGTTCCATCAGGTGCTGGAAGGATTCTTGGTGAATGACAGGCCATTCTTCACGGAGTGCTGCTCTGAGAAGAGGTGTCGATGTCGGTCGTTGAAGCCTGGCATGAAGTCGGCTATCCAAAACATCCCAAAGGTGTTCTATAGGATTCAGGTCAGGACTCTGTGCAGGCCATTCCATTACAGGGACTTTATTGTCGTGTAACCAATCCGCCACAGGCCTGCATTATGAACAGGAACTGAATCGTGTTGAAAAAAGCAATTGGCATCCCCGAATTTGCTCTTCAACAGTGGGAGCCAAGAAGGTGCTTAAAACATCTATGTAGGCCTGTGCTGTGACAGTGCTACACAAAACAACAACGGCTGCAAGCCCCCTTCATGAAAAACACGACCAACCCTAACACCACAGCCTCCGAAATTTAGTGTTGGCATTACACACTCGGGCAGATGACGTTCACCGGGCATTCGCCATACCCACACCCTGCCATCTGATCGCCACATTGTGTACCATGATTTGTCATTCCACACAACGTTTTTCCATTGTTCAATCGTCCAAAATTAACGCTCCTTGCACCAAGCGAGGCGTCGTTTGTCGTCTACCGGCGTGATGTGTGGCTTATGAGCAACCGCTCGACCATGAAATCCAAGTTTCCTCACCTCCCGCCTATCAGAGTACTTGCAGTGGATCCTGATGCAGTTTGGAATTCCTGTGTGATGGTCTAGATAGATGTCTGCCTATTACACATTACGAGCCTCTTCAATTGTTGGCGGTATCTGTCAGTCGCTTTTGTGCTGTAGGTGTCCCTTCACGTTTCCACTTCACTATCACACTGGAAACACAGGACATAGGGATGGTTATGAGTGTGGAAATCTCGCGTACAGACTTATGACACAAGCGACACCCAATCACACGACCTCGTTCGAAGTCCGTGAATTCCGCGGTGCACCCCACTCTGCTCTCTCGCGATGTCTAATGACTACTGAGGTCCCTGATGTGGAGTACCTGGCAGTAGGTGGCAACACAATGCACCTAATATGAAAAACGTATGTTTTTGTGGTGTCCGCATACTTTTGATCACATAGCGTATATATGACAGCCACCAACGACGGTACTGCTGATTATAAAATCTATGAACGTTAAGTTCTAAGTTCGCGCTGATTCAAAAACCGATTTTGTAAAATGAATAAACCGCACAACACTTGCTTGATCAACAATCTTTTACTGTAAGCATGACCAGTTTCGTAACACTTAAACTTCCATCAGTTGTAAACTGTAATAATAAAAATACTGCGTTACGTGACAACTGGAGGGCATCCTTTAAATAATAATAAAATGAATTGACAGAAAGAACAGTACGTTACCTACAAATAAAATTAACTAACAATCCGAGGTTTTCGTCACACGTCAACGTTGTCGTGGAATCAAATGTTCCGTGTCAAAAGGATAAAAGGGGAGACCTAGCAAAATCTTAAAAAAACGGACATCACGACGGGACATCAAACATCACGCATTTCGCACGGCTTATACTTGATTATCAGTTTCACATGCCACTGATGTGAAAGGAACGTTATTTAATCTGTTTAAGAGCCATCAGTGTTATATCTAAACGGTAGGTTGATGTTACATCGGAGGCATATGAAACGGAGTTCGGTACTAATCAAGTACACTGCCGCGCATAATGGGTATCCGGTGTCTATAATAGAGGAACTTTTAATTACTTGTGAAGCGTGAGGGAACTCACTCTGAACCCTGTAGAGAAAAAGGACAAGTTTTATAAGATACCATATCACGGTTCCGTATCAGAGACGTTTGAAAAAGAAAACTTATGTGAGCCAACATAGCTCCTTTATTTCTCATACCAAAAAAATTGAGCAGTGGGTTAGGGAATAGCGAAGCCTTAAAGTTTGATTCTTTCTCCTGTACTGCAGCCTGTCGTATTGAGTGCGATACAAGACAGTTTTGTACGCTCAGGTACACTGGCCAGATGGGCAGGAATTTTTATACGAGATTTTTAGACATGAAGACCTGCTCAATCTCAGGTCAGCTCCGACAGTGCATTTGATTGACGACCAACATCATCTGCCGTAAGTTAGCGAGAACATACTGTTTTAAACACTGCAGAGAAATGTCGGATACTCAATGACGTGGAAGAATCTGAAATCTTAAGGTTTCTATATTCCCGTTCTCTCGAAACAATTAATAAACGCAATGACCTGTATCACAGTAATATTTTACTTAATTATGACGTTATTCAGGCAGGTTAAGGTGTGCACACAACGTAATATTTTTTTAATGTACCAGTTCATTTCAATTTTACTATTATGATGGTTCCATCTCCTATCTGCTGTTACTTCCCGCTTTTCCAGATAAAACATTTCACCAAGCCCATACCTGTTTCATACCGCGCCCGTGTTATGGGCCGTGTGCAGAGTCAGTACCCACGGCTAGTATTTACTATTACATTGTTTTCCTGTTCGTGTTCCCGGTTGCGCAGCATGCGAGAACGGTTTCCATGGAATTTATTTAAGTAATTCCACGCAGTGTGTGATTTCATCTTTTTATTGCCTTTTACATGTATCAACTCTGGTAACTTTTGGTATCCAGTCATGATGTCCGTTTCTTACTTACTTCTCTAGGCCTCCGCTTTTGTCCTTTTGACACGGAACTTTGGTTCCAACAATGGGCGTGAGGATGGTCTCAGTTGGTTAATTGATTTTATTTATAAGTAACGTCCTGTTTCCTCATTAAATTTATTTTAGAAATTTTGCTACATTGTTCCTCGTCTAACAATTCAGACTTGAGGATCTGCTCTCACTGTCATGTTCCTCAGTATTTTCATCATTACAGTTTTACACCAGCTGATGGATGTTTAAGTGTTCAGAGACCTTTTGTGTGTACGAAATAAGACTGTTGCTTAAGCAATTGTTGTGCGGTTTCGTCTTTTTTACAAAACGGATCTATACAGTTTCCGCTGCCCCTTCCGTAGAACTTTTCGTGTCTAAAACCAGTACCACCCTTAAATTGCAATTTGTGCATCCATACAGAATAACCAGTAGAAAAAATTGCACCTAACGCCGCTAGTTAGAATACGCTGCTTCAAAGGAGGACGACGCTATAGTGGGCCCAAAAGTGTCCCTTGCACACTTCAGTTCTCTCGTTTAACACTCTGACGTGTTTCTATCTTAAAACACAATAAATCTCAACTGCCTCTAAATTTGGCAGCAACCAACCTTTGTTCTCGTTGTGAAATATTCCCATGTTTTCTGTAATGTTACCCAATGAATGCTGCTCACTCTTGAAGCGCTTCGACATCGCCGGTGAGGAATTGTCTTTATTATTATGCTCTTTAAACCTTACTTAAAAAATTTCTATCCGTTTACTCCCGCACTTCATTTCACAATACTGATACTTTATTTCATTAACTCCCGCATTTCCCATCCAGATCTCCCCCGTGACAGTCTTGTGCTTCAGCTCCTGCCCAATCTGTTGTTCGTCATGAAGCAATTTTAACCTCTTTTTTGTTCAATAAACAGGCCAATTAACGGTGAAGAGTCAAAGGAACTGGTACACCTGCCTAATATCGTTTAGGGCCCCTGAGAGCACGCAGAAGTGCCACAATACGACGTGGCATGTACTCGACTGTTGTCTGAACTTACACCATGAATGCTTCAGGGCACTACATAAATCCGTAATAGTACGAGTGGGTGAAGATCTCCTCTGCACCGCATCGCCAGGGATCCCAGATACGCTCAATAATGTTCATATCTGGGGAGTCTGTTGGCCAGAAGAAGTGTTTAAACTCAGAAGAGTTTTCTCTCTAGCCACTCTGCAGGTATTCTGGACGTGTGGTGTGTCGCATTGTTCTACAGGAATTGCCCAAGTCCGTCGGAATGCAAAATTGGCATGAATGGATGCAGGTTATCAGACAGGATGTTTATTTACATGCCATCTTTCAGAGTCGTATCTAGACATATGAGGGGTCCCATATTACTCCAGCTGCACATTTCCCACACCATTACAGAGTATCCACCAGCTTGAAAAATCCCCTGCTGACAGGCAGGGTTCATGGATTCATGAGATTGTCTCCATACCCGTACACGTCCACCCACTCGATACTATTTGAAACGAGACTCGTCCGACCAGGCAACATATTTCCAGTCATCAACAGTCCTATGTCGGTGCTGACGGGGCCACGCGAGATGTAAAGCTTTGTGTCATGCAGTCATCAATGTTACACGAGTGGGCCTTCGGCTCCGAAAACCCCTATCGATGAACTCTTTTCTCTTCTATTTCTCCGCAAGCCACTTAATGATGTGTGGCGGAAGGTACTTTAAGTACTACTAACTATCCCTCCAATCCTGTTTCACTCGCGAATAGTGCGTGGGAAGAATGATTGTCGGTATACTTTGTTCGTTTCTTTGAATGGTTCGCATGCTGACACTTGTTGATGGCCCAGCATTGAAATCTGCAGCAATTTGTGGAAGGGTTGAGCTTCTATCACGTTGAACGATTCTCTTCAGGCGTCGTTGGTACCGTTCTTGCAGGATCTTCTTCCAGCTGCAGCTGTTTCGGAGATTTGATGTTTTACCGGATTCCTGATATTAACGGTACACTCGTGAAATGGTCGTAAGGAAAAATCCCCGTTCATCGCTGCCTCGGAGATGCTGTGTCCCATCGCTCGTGCGCCGACTATAACATCACGTTCAAATTCACTTAAATCTTGATAACCTGCCATTGTAGCAGCAGTAACCGATTCAACAACTGCGCCAGACACTTGTTGCCGACCGCGGTGCCGTATTCTGCTGTTTTACATAGCTCTGTATTTGAAAACGATCTGCGGATTTTACTTCTTTCGTTGGTTTCTTTGCTGTACCACTGCTGCAATCCTTTCTATTAAACCCACGTCAAAAGCCGCGCGGGGTAGCCGCGCGGTGTTGGGGCGCCTTGTCACGGCCCACGCGGTTCCCACCGTCGGAGATTCGAGTTTCTCTCGCGCATGGGTGCGTTGTGTTGTCCTTAGCGTAAGTTAGTTTGGACCGATGACCCCAGCAGTTTGGTCCCGTAAGACCTTACTACAAATTTCCAATTTACACGTAAAAACCACCTTCCGAGGCTCTTTTCCTGAGTGTTCTAATTTCTTTTATCTTTGTTCTTAGGATTTAGACGGATGAATTAGCTCTGTGCACAGTACTTTTGAAGAAAGCTAACTTTGTTGTGGAAGTGGTATGAGGTCTTAGCTTCATATGTTACAGTGAATGTTTGCTGCTGGTTTTTTGCTTTTGATGGTGCCTAACGGCGTAGAAGTTTTGGGGTATGTTACACTACAGGACGATATGAACATTTACATAATTGCCTGTTTGTGTATTGTTACGATATATTGTCTGCTCCTTTAGCTCAGTAATAAGCGCGTCTGACTGTTATGCAGCGGGCTCCGATTCGATTGCTGGCCGTGTTGGAGATGTTCTCCACTCGGACACTGGCATGCTGTGTACTGACCTCATCGTCATATCGTCGTCATCGACACGCAGGTCGTCCAATGTGACTCAGCTGGAAAGACTTGCAACTTGGCGGCCGAACTTGCTCATGTGGGGACTCCCAGCCATCAGTGCCATACGATCATTATCATACAATGTGTTGATTTGTTTTCTTGTTTTATAGTAATTGATAATGGTATAACTTTGCCCCGAAATATGTCGTGGTAAATATTTCACACGTTTGACAAGTGGTGCGTAAATACCCAGTCTTGCTAACTTACACATTTCGTCCCCTCTAACAAGGAACCCATTGAATGTGAGGTCGCCAAGTTCAGTCTTTAGTAAAGCTCATTTCAGAGTGTTGTTTTAACAGTTATGGTAGGAAAAATATTAGCTGGTAATGCATGACTCAACATGTGCATCAGGAGCGTGACAGAAAATGAACTGTCTTGAAGGGGCAGAGATCAACCTTCTATGGGATGGATGTACTACACTTCTCAAAATGGACTTGGTCGACATCCAAGAAATCTTCAAAACAAAGTAGTATCTCGCTCCGAATGAAAAATGAATCGACACAGTTTCACACCATAAAGATCAAAGGTGAACTTCTTGGGAGCTAGAAACCGTGCAGGACGTTCAGCTAGGTATCCACTCTTAAGGGATGAATATAGATTTGTGTAACGGGATGATGAGAACTGATGGAATGTGATGGCATGCACCCGGATACCAAGCAGTCTGTCGTGGAGCTTATCATGAAAGTGGATGTGCTTTAAAGCGTAGCTACAGATGGTGCGATAATAAGTGTTACAGGCAAGGAGAAAACAAACATCCAGAGGCTGAATCTGTGTTCCAGGTCGTGTGAACTGCATTGGTCACGCACTTTTCAGGAGGGATAGTTTGCTCTAAGAGAGTATGAATTTTATGCGCAGACAAGGAATTTAGCAAAAACAAGATATCTTGACCAGCTATTGGTCGAAAGCAGTGCTCAATCATAGCTTTAGAATTTCTCCCTCTTATTTGCTGTGAAGTAAATATTCCATATTGCCCTTGTAAGTTCACGCAAACCAGAAAGAATCGAAGGGGGCAGCACCTCCAACTTCTCACAGCATAATAAATAACTTTCCAGACAATTTACCATCCATATTAACAGTCGGCATAACTGTATGCGAATGTGTTGAGACTTTTAAGTTAGTTAATCTTGATACAACTCTTTAGTTGTGTCTAATACCCAGGATTCCTTTCATTTGCATTTCCTCTTCAAACCCCGATTCATCGGAGTTGAAAAAAAAATGTTTTCAGAACAATGGGATAAGTTTGTTTATCTCATATACAAATTTTCAGGGCGATTCCTTATTTTCTTGTCCACTATTAAGTTGAAGCTTTGTTTTAAATGTCATTATCTTACGTCTTCCAATTCTGTAGCACTGTCTGAAGTTTTGAAACCATCCACTGCTTCCTCTGAAAACATTGTAATGTATGTCGCGCACAATTTGATGTGTATAACTTAGTGGTTCACTATCACCCACATCCTGCGAATTGTATCGAGCTCGCTTGAAACACGCAAACACCAGTTTTTATAACAAGTGCGCCTTGGCATCACTTGAATGTCGGCAGTTTTTCGTATGGGTTACACGGTTATATTGCTGCGGACTTGTTCGAAATCTGTTCATGATTTCTTTCACTAGGCTGCGGATGACCCATGTACGTAATTATGTTTGATACTGGCTCCTTGGACAACGTTTGTCCTTTACGACGTTCCACTGGAGATGAGATTGTGGCTTCCTGTACGGCAAGGATGACGAACTATTCGCACCTGTTTCAGTATCACTTTCACTTGTTAACCACGTATCGTCATCATTGTACTCCTCATGCACATTGTCCGCACAGTCGTGCTTATACGACACCACACACTCCACTGACTCATCTTGCAGAAACGCAAATATTTCATCTGTCATTTCTTTCTTACTCCGCGAAATTACTTTGGTTCCTTTCAGACGAAATGTTAACTTAGGCGACTGTTGTTGTAGATATAATGCAAAGTTAGCTTTGTTTATTGTTGCCACTCTTCTGCTTTGTATCAACACCACTAGCACTGTAGCACAGTTGCGAATTTACTCGTCGACTAAGCAGTTCAACAACGCTTCGGAACCTCATGCTGTGCTCACCTTCACTGCCGCCCCCTGTTGCCATTAGCAGCCAACGTTGTGGTTACAAGGTAGACAATAAGTGTGGCGTCGAATTCTGTAAATATAACCTCATGCTGTGCTCACCTTCACTGACGCTCCCATTTGCTTCAGGCGAAGAGTTGCCCGCTTGGGTGCTATCATAGTTCAGCACGCAACTCCAAACACTTTTCAGTGTAGACACTGACCGTCTTTTCTCACAGAGGGATAAATGTATTAACAGCTCTGGCGATTACTTTTGAAATAATGAACATTCAAATTCATTGTTCCATCTGTCTCGGTGTTCATCTGACTGTCCCTTATAGCTATACAAGCAAACATGGTAACGCTTCGCAATTGCTAAATATGTATGAGCATTGGTTATACACTGCTGGAAAATAAAATATCAGAACACCAGGAAAGACAACGGCGAAATTGATCTGATGATGGCATATACCATCTGGTGATCGTAAATTACTCGGAATGCTTGCAACGTCGTCCACCAACAAATAGCATAGTGACATAGCAACCAGAGCACTATTTGTGTCTACCCTTTAATAGGGAAAGCAAACAGGCAACAATGCCACAATGCCTCCTATAGCCAACTGAGCGAGGTTGAAAAGGTCAAATTCTGGTTTTCAGAGAAGCGAGATGGTCCTTTCGGAGAACTGCCACACAAGTTGGAGGCGCTGAGTCAGGTCACGTAAACATTCTCACATTGAAAAGAAACTGGTTGTCCCGTTCCATATTTTTGTCAATAAATTCCAGTACCGGAGAATCATAGCGAGAGCGTACTTTTTTACTCTGCAGAAGTAAGTCTGTGGATAACAAGCAGAAGAGAATGGACCAAGCGGTGTTTATTTATTTATTCACGGACTTTTATTTTGTGTATGCCACGTTTCCCTGCATCCTTTCACTTATGCGACCTGGACTGTATGAAGGAGATATTATGTGAAGTAGCAGAAAGTTTTGGTCAGAGGTCGTATCATTGCATGAGTAGAGTGGTTCTGTGGTAGGATAGTACCAACCTCTTAAACGCGAACAAGTTTGGCAAAGATAGTGTGTAAGTTAGGTCAGAGAGGTCGCGAAGGCACGAGTATTGGCTCTGCCAGGTTGGTGAACCATCCGCTCCACCACCTTTTGAACGAACAACGATTAGGCGAGGTGTCCGCAGGTACGGCTTGTTCCTGGGTTGTGGCGCTGGACAGACATGGGGACGCAGCTCTCGATTTTGGTGATGTTAACAAAGGTATCAAAATGTCTCAAACCTGCTCGTTAATAAAGTCCAGATGTTGAAATCAGGCATGAAATTACCACCAAAACCCCATAAGGGAGTTAGTTTTCATAATTTAGTCAAATTTCAGTAAGAACTTCGCGGTTGTACCTTGGGGCGGCCAGGCACCATGGTCATTAAGCTCAAGATCGTATTATTACTCTGTGTTTAACGGAAGTTCACTCATTTAATGTATTTTAATAGTGTCTTTCTTTTACAGTAATATTTTGGGGGATTTTTTCATTTATTTATCATATGTTTTCTTTGTGTACTTGCTTTCCCGCCACGTGGTCTGTTGGAGCAACCGCCACATTGGTAAACTGCAGTTTCGGTCTGAAAATGTATAGTAGTCGAGCGAATAACCATACGGTAGAGTGTGAGTGTAAGATAGAGAAGGAATAATCTTGTGTGTCCGTATTTTTTGTATTTCTCTTGGCTACCGCTACTTGGCCACGTGTGTGGGATAGTATTTATGTGATAGTTAATGTTTCTTGTGCCCCCCCCCCCCCCATAACCATTTGATCCGCCTACAATGAAGTGCGTTACGTAAAATACGCGGTTTGAATTCTCGTATCAAGGTAAGTTCAAATTTTAATGCCCATTGATGGAATAAAGACTTGCAAAATTTTCCCGCCATATGTTGGTAAATATTCTCCCCCCCCCCCCCCCCCAGCTCAGTAAGTTGGTGTTGGTTCTGAATGCAAAATTAAACCAGAATTGTCAATTACAGTTAAGTGCACCACTTGCTACCCTTTCTTCAGTGTACGTTTCAACGAAAGTTGAAATACTTAGGCAAATACTCTTCCGCCCTGACAAAGTTTGCTTGCAGCGTCTTTGTTGAACTTGTTCTGCGTGACGTTTAGTAACTGACCGTAATAAGTATGGGTTTAGGTATAATTGTCAGCCTGCATAAAATTACATTGAAGTCAGGTCTGTACTCACCTCTCCCTTTCCACAACTACGTGGCGAAAGTGAATCATGTTAACTAGAGAGACCAGTTGTGATGATGTGTATTCCAACAGACACGCGGCTAGTTATTGAAACGCCATCGATATTAAATAAATATTAATTAACCTATACTCGACTAATGAATACATCCCCTCGTCATAAAGAATAGGTGAAAGTTAGTACCATACTTGAATGCTGAGTCATGAAAGTAAATAATGCCTTTGTGCTCCCTATTAAGCCCCGCATAGGTGCTTTCTGTAGTGGTTCTAAAAAATATTGTGTTATTCGTTGCGTTCAAACCTTTACCGGTTGGTTAAAGTCTCCCGCTAGAAATTATTAATATCCGGCAATAATTCGCAGGGGCCTGTAATTTCGTGGATCACACGAATTTGTTAAACCTTTACTAAACAGTGTAACTTGCAAGAGCTGTAGGACATGATAAGCGACGCCAATCTTCCTACCAGGTCGAGTTTTAATATTAACTAAACCATCGCTAGTACTGAAGGTTACGATTCAAGCCCCGTAAACGAGATTCAGGACGTCCGCGCAGAACAGACGCCCACCGGGATCGTCGTATTATAGGGGCAACAGTGGCAGATCTTACAGCTACCACAGTACAGATAAGAGGGTAGTGAGCCCGGACATGTCAATACAGCCTGTTGCGAACATGTTATTAGCAGTGACATAATGGGCTCGCACATATCTAGCCCGTATTCCATTCACGCCACAGCACTGATAGGTTGTATGGCGCGCTGTTGTCTTCAGCTATGAAAGCAGATTCTGCCTGCATGAAAGCGATGGTCGTTAAATTTCATGGTGAAACATTCACCTGTCATTCATTCTGCATATTTTGTTGTTTAACTTTCCTGCCATTTAGGCCAGATAAGCTTGATAAAGATCATTGACTGAAACTAGAAGCAAATAGTGCAAAATAAATGACAGGTTTCACCATGAATTTTAACAGTTATTTAGCGGATGAATATTCCTGCTTGCAAACGTACATAAAGTTATGGTCGTTTGCACGTATGACGTTGACCTAATGAGCGCAGTGTCGTAGAGTGCGTTTGTCCAAGACGCCCTGACAGCACGACAGGTCTTATTTCAGGGGTACGATAAGCTACAACTCTCGTTCACCTTTGGTGTTTCTGCAGAGGAACCCAACCACTGCTCGGTATATGCAGAATGTTGCTAGACTCGTTAGTTTGCCGTTCTTGCAGCACGAGGATGAAGTGCTGTTCCAACAGCATAGCGTTCGCTCACACACTGTCCATTTAACTCGATGTGCTCTGCAACACGTTCGCCAACTTCCTTAGCCAGCATGATCTCCGGACTCGTTTACAATCGAACATTCTTGATATGATGGGACAAGAAGTGACTCGTGAGACTCTGCAACCGACAAATCTTGCAGAACTATATGAACAGGTCGATCAGGGGTGGCATACTGTAACCCATGACAGTATTCGCTATCTTGGCGATCGGCTGGATGTCAAAGTCAGCGCCTGCACTGCGCCTGTGCAGGTACACCACTGGTGTTTCAGCATGGGTCGATACCTGGTTCCTCAGAACCGCTTATGCTATTGATCTACAAATGGAATTATTTCATGTACTCTACACACACTGTTGCAACAATAAATACTGATTGAACTGAAATCCTTAAAAGGGTGTACTAATTTTTTCCGGCGTTGTACGTCCTTATATCCTTCTGCCCGCTTTCTGTCCATCTCGTCCAACACTCTCTGTCCATCACCTCCTCCCACCCTCTCTGTTCATCTCCTCCTACCAATCTCTCTCCATTTCCACTTCCTCTTTCCTCCTCCGTTGTCAGTCCACTTCCTCGCCCCACCTTCTCTCCCTCTCTCTTACTTTGAGACTTGTCTTATTGTTATTACGAATGAAACTTGTATTGTGAACTTAAGTCGCTTAAAGTGCATGGGAAAATATATTAGAATCATTGCCATAAGCGGTATGAGAGACATCTCCTGCTGCTGGATCTATGAGGATAGTAGCTTAAATGACTCTCTTTTACAAAGTTTTAATCTGCAAACTAGTAGGATTATAAAGTGTCGGACGATTCTGATTCCATAATGGTATTGTTATCATATTCCGATAAGCCATAAATACAACTGTCCTGTTTTCAGTGAAATCCGACAGCAAGGAATAAAACGAAACAGCACAGAGTTACGTAAACAATTTTTGTTTAAAATTAAGTATAAGGAAAAAGAATACATATGGGAAAAACGATTTCTCTAATGACATTATTGCCCTACAACCGCAGTTACACCTGACTGCGAGAAACGAAACTAAACCGCACATTTTCACATCACAGCGCAGCATAGCATTTTCTACCTCGAAGTCGGTTTAACACAAAAATACACTGAAGGGACCAAAATCATGTGGCAGTTACATGAACATGTACAGATGGCTGCTTACCTCGTACACAAGGTATGAAGGGACAGTGTTTTGGCGTAGGTGGGATTTGTACTCAGGTAATAGAAGTGTAAATGTTTCTGACGCAATTATGGCCGCACGAGGGGAATTAACAGACTTCCAGCTCTGTATGGTTGTAGGAGCTAGGCATATGGGACATTCCATTTCAGAAATGGTTGGTGGGTTCGATATTCCGAGATCCGCAGCATCAAGAATGTGTCGAGACTACAAGATTTCAGGCACTACCTCTCACCACGGACAATGCAGTGGCCTTCACTTAACAACCGAGAGCAGTGGCTTTTGCGAAGAGTTGTCAGTGCTAAAAGCCAAGCAAGACCTCGTGAAGTAACCTTAGAGGTCAATGTGAGACGTACGACGAATGTATCCGTCAGAACAGTGCGGCGAATGTGGCGATAATGGGCTATGACATTGGACGACAGACCCGAACACCTTTGCTAACAGCACGACATCGTCTTCAGCACCCATCCTGGGCTCATGGCCATATCGGTGGATCCTAGACAAGTGAAAAACCGTGACCTGGTCAGATGAGTCCCGATTTCAGTTGATAAGAGCTGATGGTAGAGATTCAGTATGGCGCAAAGCCCGCGATGCCATGGGCCCAGGTTGTCAATAAGGCACTGTGCAGCCTGGTAGTAGCTCCATAATGGCATGGGCTGTATTTATATAGAATTGACTGGGAACTCTGATCCAGCTGTATAAGTCATTGACTGGAAATGATTATGAATGGCTGCTTTGAGACCATCTGCAGCCATTCATGGACTTCGTGTTACCAAACAATGAAGTCATGTGACCGGTCTACAATTGCCCATGATTAGTTTGAAAAAGATTCTGGACAACGAATGATTTTTCCAACATGAATCCCATAGGACACTTATGAGGCATAATCGAGGGCTCCGTTCGTGCACCGGCGAAACTTCCACGATTATTGACGGCTATAAACGCGTCATAGCTCCACATTTCTGCAAGGGACTTACAACAACATGTTGAGTGCATGCCACGTCGAGCTGCTCCACTATGCTGGGCAAAAGAAGTTCCTAGAAGCTATATGGAGGTATCGCATAACTTTTGTCAGTTCAATGTATACTTACCATGCGTCCATCTTTATGTTTAGGTGTATCGTGTTAGAATTCGAAGTAAATCGTACAAGAACGTTCTGAGATTTTTGCTAACAAAGTCTCCCTGTTATAGGCTGTATATTGACATTGACATAAAGGAAAGTCGAAGCCCCAAGAAAGAGTTGTGTGACATAAACGAAAGTTGGTAGGCATAATTCTACATTTGAAAGATGATGTCTACTTAAATTTTCCATTAGTCGCATAAGAGCGACGCCAGTACGAACGAGGAAGCAAATCAGGTTTGCTTTAAATACACGCTGTCAGGGTCTGAGCGATAGATACTGCAGGAAGTCTTGGCAGTAATGTAGCCACTGTACGTGATCGCTGGCAACAAAGGTCACGAGAATGTATAGTTGCAGGAATATTGGGCTCCAAGCGGTCACCTGGCACTGACGAGAGAGGGGACCTTCGCTTTCCGCATAAGGCTTTGACGCATTGTAACGCATCTGTAGCAGCAACTTGAGCAGCAGTTGGTACCACAGTGACACAACTAAATGTTGCAGATCGGTTACTTTAAGGACAGCTCTAGTCCAGACTCCTGTAGCGTACTTTCCGTCGACACAAAAGCACTGCCATTTTCGACTTCACTGATGTGAAGCGAGAGCTCATTGGAGGGCAGGGTAGAAATATGTTACGTTTTCTGATGAAAGCTGGTGCTGCCTCGGTGCCAGTAATGGCCCTGTGATGGTTACAAGGAAGCCAGTTGAGGACCTTCAACCAACCTGTTTGCGAGTTGGACACAGTGGAGCTACACCTTGAGTTATGGTCTGGGTGCGATGTTGTATGACAGCAGGAACACACTCGTGGTTATTCCGTGCAGCCTGACTGCATAAATGGACGTCAATCTGGTGGTTCGATCTATTCAGCTGTCATTCATGAACACAATGCCAAGAAATGTTTTCCAACAGGATAACACTTGCCCACATACCGATGTTGTCACCAAACGTGCTCTACAGTGTGTCGACATGTAGCCTTGGTCTGCTCGATCATCAGATCTGTCTCCAGTGAGCACGTATTGGACATCATCAGATGACAACTCCAGCGTCATCCAAACCACATCCACATCCCTGTGTTGATCGACCAAGTGCAACACGCATTGAAATCCATACCACAAACTGTCATTTGGTAACTGTACAGCACAATGCATACACGTTCTCATGCTTTCAATCAATTGTCTGGTGGTTACACAGGTTATTAATGTAGCAGCCTTTCACATGGCTTGTCTCCCGCTTACAGTAACCTGTGACGTGGCAACATTAGTCACTGAAAGATGGTACGTAGACAAATGCATTCCCGAAATTTCATCACTTTCTGTTAATAATTTTTTGCGTTGCGATATGTTTCCTTCATTGTAGTTATACAAGGTGAATCACCTGAAAATTTCACCGCAAATATTGCGGGAATGGAAAGTGCTACTGATATGCAGTTTTCACAGGATGGATTGGTAGTCAGGGGCTCGTATTGTAGCCAATCAACAGATTGTAGTAATATTTAATAGTGTATTTTTCCAAACATATAGATTTTTAAATGGAACAATATCTATTGACGTCGACAAACTGAAAGTAGGGTAAATTAGACTGCCAGTAGTGTTTGTTGCACGATTCTAATGCAAGCCGTTTACAAGATATCGTATTTTGAAAACTTCCCACACTGACCCTTGGTATTACACACTAAAGAGTAACAAAAGTGAATACACTAGCTACTGTATGTGCATTCTGACCAGTAATGAGACAATTTATCATCACAGATTGTGTTCAAAATGACCACTGGCAGCGGCATTACACGCTTCAAGTAGGTACTGAACGACTGCTGCATACGTGCTAGCATTTCAGCGGAGACGTCGGAGCAGGCTGCAATAATACATCGTTGCATATCATCGGGTATAGTTAGTATGTCCTTGCAAACAGTGCCTTTCAGCTTTCCCCAGAAATAAGACTCTATAGGCATCAAATCTGGGGATCTGGCCACGTAAGGTACAGGTCTTCTCTGTTCAATCCAACAATTTTGAAGCAGTTCGCAAAGACATGCTGTACTACTTCGAGCACTATGAGCTGGACAGCCATCATGTTGGTACCATAGGTTCCTCCAAGTCTATAGAGGAACGTCTTCTAGCATCCGTGGAAGATGTTTGGAGACTGCGATACTTGTCCACTTCCAGTGTTCCATCTATGAAAAACGAACTTATTTGCTCTGTATCCCCCACCATACGATTGCACTCCATGGACGCAGATGTTCCACCTGACAAATCGACGGGATTTTCAATAGACCAGTAGTGCATGTTTCGGCGGTTTACCTGGCCATGGTTTGTAAATGTGGTTTTATCACTAAACAGCATACACGATACCTCTGGAGTATCCTGCCTCAATGCCCATGTACATAAGTTAACACGATTCTGATAATCTTTTGCCTGTAGTTGTTGATGGAGAGAGAAGTGATAAGGATGGAAGCGATGTCGATGAAGAATGTGTAGGACACTTGCCAGACTCGTGCCACGACGTCGTGCGATTGCGTGAGAACTAACATGGGGATCAGCAGTTACTGCAGCAACAACATTAATTCCTCCCTCTTCTGTCGTCACTTCTTTCCTTCTGCTGCATCGTTTAGATGTTACACTACCACTTTCACGTAACTGGTTAAAGAGGAGATAAATAACTGCCTCGGTGGTTGACGTCTAGTGGAATATTTTGCAGCATACACTGTACAAGAATCAAACACATTATTTCTACCTCTCCCTATACCACGAACGTAACGGCTATTTCTACATTGGTAAATTCCATCGTCCACCCACGACCTGCTACTTGGTCTGACTAACAAGTAGCAATGAACTCAAGGGACACACTAGCACTCTGTAAGCAAACATAACGACGTCGTACCTAGCAACTATTCAGGCTGAATGGCACACAGAGTGTCGGTGCGGAAACTTTTCAAAATACGGTATCTACTAAACGACGTACATTAGAATACTGCAACAAACACCACTGGTATTCTAATTTACACTATCTTAAGCTTGTCAATGTTTATAGGCATTGTTCCATTTCAAAAGTGTATGTTTGCACAAAAAATGATAAGAGTTATTACAATGTGTTTATTGTCTAACAGTACGAGCCCCTGACTACCGATACATTATGTAAAAACCGCTCAATAGCACTTTCAAATTTCGCAATTTTGGTTAATTCACACTGTGTAGCATACGTATTAAGAACATAATATCTATGCTCGTCCAAATGTTGCTTCGTTAGTTCTGATGATAGAAATTTAGCAGTAGAAACAGGAGAACGTTGTTCCTAACTTTTGTGATCAACATACATTCAATAAAACATTTATAAATACACTGAAGTGCAGAAATCGTGGGATACCTCCTAATATTGTGTCTACCGCTTTGCCCGGCGTAGTGCAGTAACTCGACGAAGCATGGATTCAACAACTCGTTGGAAGTCTCCTGCAGAAATATCGATTCGTGCTGCGTCTACTGGCATCCATTATAGCGAAAGGGTTGCCTGTGCAAGATTTTGTGCACAAACGCACATCTCGATTATGTCCCATAAATGTTCAGTGGGACTTTTGCAGGTCGATCTGGGTGGCCAGATTATACGATCAAAATGTCCAGAATGTTCTTCGAACCAATGGGAAACAATTATGGCTCGCTGACATGGCACCTTGTCATCCATAAAAATTCCATCGTTGTTTGCGAACATGAAGTCCAGAGCTGCAAATGGTCCCCGTGTAGCCGAATATAACCATTTCCAGTGAATGATAGGTTCGGTTTGACCAGAGGACCCAGCCCATGCCATTATGGAGCCACCAGCGGCTTGCACCGTGCCTTAACATCCTGCGTTCATGGCTTCGTGGGGTCTGCGCCACACTTGCACCCTTATCAGCTCTTACCAACTGATATACGTGCGACTAAGTTGATCAGGTCGAGGTTTTCTAATCATGTAGGGTGAAACCGATATGATCACTGACCCAGGAGAGGCGCTGCAGGCAATGTCGTGCTGTTAGCAAAGGCACCCGCCTGTGTTGTTCGCTGTCATAGCCCGTCAACGCCACATTTCGCCGCACTCTCCTAACGACTATGTTCATTGTACGTCCCAAATCGTTTTACGCTGTTATTTCACGCAGTCTTTTACCACCCAAATGCCGCTGTTCTTGGTCGTTAAGCGAAGGCTGTCGGCCATTGCGTTGCCCGTGGTAAGAAGTAACGTCTGAAATTTGTTATTCTCGGTACACTCTTGAGTCTGTGGATCTCGAAATATTAAACCTACCGACGATTTCCGAAACGCCATGTACCATGCACGTAGCTCGAACTACCGTTCCGCGGTCAAAGTCCATTAATTCCTGTCGTGTGACAGCTATCTACTCTTTTCTTATATTACTTGGAAAGTAGACAAATATTTAATGGTTGAATACTTCACTCCATTTAGTGGCACAACAACGCTGACGGATGTATAGTTTAAAGTATTCCTTCTTCTGGCACTGTATCTATAATTTTTTCTGTTGTTTTGAATCTGTGACAGATTCTTGATAGCAAACTTCGTAACATAGTATATGAGGCTGTTGTCTGGTTGGGCAACTGTTTAAACACCTGTCTGGAAGATCTTCTAGAGTGGACACCAAATAATACCTAATTACGAGCTACAGTTAGATAAAATCACTTTTTCCTTGGAGATGAACACAGCAGAATAGGATGCCGTAAGGCATTAGTAGGAAAACAGGTAAAAGTAATTCAAATTTCTGACTTGATCATTTGCAAAAATTAGACAGATTAGACGTTTTAGGATATCTATAACATGTAAATTGCAGTTCAGGTTCTTATAACAATATAAATGTAAAACAAGTAAAAGAGATTCGGATATGAAGCTTTTTATTGCCTTGACGGCAGGTATGTACACTATATTCCCAGTTTCGGCATGACTAAGCTGCTATACAGTACAGGCTGCATTATGCTGTGTGGCTTTGTGATAAACCGCACGTTTGTATTCGTACCATCGTAAGGGTCTTATAATGAAAAGAGAGTCCATACAAAATTGCCTGTACTTTGTGGATCTGAAGGTGGCAGCTTATTCCTGTCGAAACTAGTAACCCAGTGTATATACACGCCGTCAGGGTAATAAAAAACTTCATATCACACTCTTTCCTAACACTGAATTATAATTTGTAGATTTAAAACATACTGTTGAAAATAAAAATAAACTTTGGCTACTACAGCACACTGCAATACTCCTGAAACAATGTTTTTAGTTAAATGAACTGCAGTGCGTTCCGTGGATGGTTCTCGGGCGTTACACTGGACATTCTCGGGAAAACTAAAAAATATTTAGATGCGACAGAGTCCATAGACGAAATGAATTTTCCAACAATAATCTGCACACTGACTGACTCAACTTGAATTGGGAGTATCATTTTACTTTGCCTTTTTCCTTACGATATAGTATCGGTTATGTTGCCATTTATATGCGACCGGAATATATACCACATATCACATCGTTAAATAGTTTAATCGATAGCATTTAAATAAAGCGTAATAAGGGGAGGGTTACATGGTATTATTCTTCAAACAGACATTCGTATTTGGGATAAAAGGAAATATAAGTAGGTTGTACATCGTAAAAATCATCTTAGTGGGTAGGTGAACCAATAAAATGTAACTATAACTAAAAAGTGACCGGCATAGAATAGGGAAATGCATCATATAATAAAAAAATTTACTACTGTACTGGACTTGGCCGGCCGGAGTGGCCCAGTTGTTCTAGGCGCTACAGTCTGGAACCGCAAGACCGCTAAAGTCGCAGATTCGAATCCTGCCTCGGGCATGGATGTATGTGATGTCCTTAACTTGGTTACGTTTAAGTAGTTCTAAGTTCTAAGTGACTGATGTCCTCAGAAGTTAAGTCCCATAGTGCTCAGAGCCATTTGAACCATTTACTGGAGTTGAATATAAACATGACACCGTAGAATTTTGCACAGAGCATAACTTAATCATAGCTAACACTTGCTTCAAGAATCATAAAAGAAGGTTGTATACATGGAAGAATCCTGGAGATACTAGAAGGTATCAGATAGATTATATAATGGTAAGACAGAGATTTAGGAACCAGGTTTGACCCTGTAAGACATTTCCAGGGGCAGATGTGGACTGTGTAGATCAAAACTGAAGAAACCTCAAAAAGATGGGAATTTAAGGAGATGGGACCTGGATAAACTGAATAAACCAGAGGTTGGACAGAGTTTCAGGGAGAGCATAAGGGAACAATTAACAGGAATGGGGGAAAGAAATACGGTCGAAGAAGAATGGGTAGCTCTGAGGGATGACGTAGTGAAGGCAGCACAGGATCAAGTAGGTAAAAAGACGAGGGCTAGTAGAAATCCTTGGGTTACGGAAGAAATATTGAATTTAATTGATGAAATAAGAAAATATAAAAACGCAGTAAATGAAGCAGGCGAAAAGGAATACAATCGTCTCAAAAATGAGATCGACAGGAAGTGCAAAATGGCTAAGCAGGCATGGCTAGAGAACAAATGTAAGGATGTAGAGGCTTATCTCACTAGGGGTAGGATAGATACTGCCTACGGGAAAATTAAAGAGACCTTTGAAGAAAAGAGAGCCACTTGTATGAATATCAAGAGCTCAGATGGAAACCCAGTTCTAAGCAAAGGAGGGAAAGCAGATAGGTGGAAGGAGTATATAGAGGGTCTATACAAGGGCGATGTACTTGAGGACAATATTATGGAAATGGAATAGGATGTAGATGAAGATGAAATGGGAGATACGATACTGTGTGGGAAGAGTTTGACATAGCACTGAAAGACATTGGTCGAAACAAGGCCCTGGGAGTAGACAACATTCCATTGGAACTACTGGCGGCCTTGGGAGAGACAGTCCTGACAAAACTCTACCATCTGGTGAGCAAGATGTATGAGACAGGTGAAATACACTCAGACTTCAAGAAGAATATAATAATTCTAATCCCAAAGATAGCAGGTGTTGACAGATGTGAAAATTACCGAACTATCAGTTTAATAAGTCACAGCTGCAAAATACTAACGCGAATTCTTTACAGACGAATGGAAAAACTGGTAGAAGCCGACCTCAGCGAGGATCAGTTTGGATTCCGCAGAAATGTTGGAACACTAGTAAATTATTGATGCATGTAGAGGGTACAGCGTCCCTAACTGCCTATCCTCAACTGCCAACCACTGGACACATACCTGGGCAGAAACAAACCAAACAAGGAATAAAACAGTGAAAGTTAGCTTCCCGTCGACGATAAAGTCATTAGAGTTAGATCACATGCTCAGAGTGGCGTAAGAAGTCGGGGATGTTCTTTTGGAAAGAAACGCACTGACAACGTTAGAGTGACGAAAACATGACATGAAATGATCAAAAAACGTAAGGAAATGCTCCAAAGCGAAAGCGAAGTTCCATTGCTGTAGAAAATGAAACAAAGGAAGAAATGGAACAGGTGTTGCTATAAAAGTGATCCTTTTACAAAGAAAAAGTGGGAATTGAATAATTTAGCACTGCAGCACCTTCTAGGAAATGAAGAACCAGGTTTACTTGGAGGAGGAGAAGTAGAAAAGAGAACACTGGATAATATATGACGGCTTAGAACGTTTTTTATACTTTCTTAAATGGTTTGTAGTGTTAACATGCGATTTATAGGAACATCAGCTGGCTTTATGGCAATAGCTACTGGTTTTGTACGTGAGGTTTTCATCTGAATACAAGACATTAGGAGGTTACTGACTTATTTTTCAAAACCTCATACAATTGGCCAATCTGTGTGAAAATTTCTGCAGCGTCTGTGTCTAAATATACGATCTGGATCCAACACGCTATGTGACGGCATCCGGTTCAGCGTGAGTTACTTTGCTGAAACCTGCTAATGTAAAAAAGCAACTTATCACAGACATAGAAACCCACATTTTGTTCAGCGTGGGCTCACTATTTCCATACATGTCCCATTGCAAGAAATAAGTACTGAGCTGATTATAAAGAGAAAACGACGAACCTTTTGTGATATACATCGAGGTTAATGGTCTCTGCAGCTGGGCTGTTCTGCAACTTGTACCAGTTTCAGACTTTGCGTTTCTGTCTGTGCACAGTTTTAGTGTAATCACCATATCTGATGCTTTAGACCTGGTTTACATTATAGGGGGAGACTCGGAGTGTTCTGAAAATATCAATCAGCATCGCTCTGATCTACCATTATGCCCACAGAAAATAGTAGCACCACCTGGCAACAAGAAGCCAGAAGTCCAAGAAAGCTGATTTCCTCAATATGCGACAAGAAGCAGTGTCTGAACATTAAATTTATTCTATGCGAAATACGCCCCATATTATAATTCCGTTATAAATCGGTGAAACTAGAAACAAGGTGGGGAGTAAGATACGGAGCTGCTGCTCTGACTGCAAACCAAATTTCAGGCAGAGTGTCGTATTTGAGGAAAATTTGGTTTCTGTTGAATTAAGCAGACTTAATATTGGTTTTAACAAATCTATAGCTGCAGGAATAGCTATTTCAGATACGTATAAGCTGCTTTTTGTAGGTGCCCATTACTGGCATATTTCGAAAACCTTTGGAGCAAAAATTTTAAAATGTGCAACACAGATTCGGATAGCTTGATTTACCACGGCATTACCTCAGATACACTAAGTGATCAAAAGTGTCCGGACACGGCTGAAAATCACTTACAAGTTCGTGGCGCCCTCCACCGGTAACGCTGGAATTCAGTACGGTGTTGGTCCACCTATAGCCTTGATGACAGCTTACACTCTCGCCGGCATACGTTCAATCAGGTCTTAGCTGGAAGGTTTCTTGGGGAATGGCAGCCCATTTGCACGGATTTCTGCACTGAGGAAAGGTATCGATGTCGGCCGGTGAGGTCTGGCAAGAAGTCGACGTTCCAAAACATCCCAAAGATGTTCTATAGCATTCACGTCAGGACTCCATACGGGCCAGACCATTACAGGGATGTTACTGTCATGTAACCACTCTGCCACAAGCCGTGCATTGTGAACAAGTGCTCGATCGTTTTGAAAGATGGAATCGCCATCCCCGAGTTGCTCTTCAACAATAGGAAGCAAGAAGGTGCTTAAAACATCAATCTAGGCCTGTGCTGTGATAGTGCTACGCAAAACAACAAGGGGCGCAAGACCATCCTTGAGAAAGACAACCACACCGTAACACAACCGCCTCCGAATTTTACTGTTAGCACTACACGCGCTGGCAGATGGCACTCAATGGGCATTCGCTATACCCACACCCTGTAATCGCATCGCCAAATTCTGTACCACGATTAGACACTCCACTAAACGTTTTTACCTTGTTCCATGGTCCACTGTTTACGCTACTTACACCAAGTGAGGCGTCGTTTGGCATTTACCGGCATGATATGTGGCTTTTGAGCAGCCGCTCGACTATGAAATCCAAGTTTTCTCATCTCCCGCCTAACTTTTATAGTACCTGCAGTGGATTTTGATGCAGTTTGGAATTCCTGTGTGATGTCTGGATAAATGTCTGCGTATTACACATTACAGACACTTCAACTGTTGGCGGTTTATGTCAGTCAACAGACGAGGTCGGCCTGTACGCTTTTGTGCTGTGTGTGTCCCTTCACCTTTCCACTTCACTATCAGATCGCGAACAGTGGACTAGGGATGTTTAGGAGTGTGGAAATCTCGCATAGAGACGTATGACACAAGCTACACACAATCAGCCGACGACTTTCGAAGTCCGTGAGCTCCGCTGAGCACCCCATTCTGCTCTCTCGTGATGTCTAATGACTACTCAGGTCGCTGATGTTAAGTGCCTGGCAGTAGGTGGCAGCACAGTACGCCTAATATGAAAAACTTCAATTTTTGGTGTGTCCGGATGCTTTTGATCACATAGTGTTCTTACGAAGTTATTAAATGTGATGCGCACAGATAATTTCACAGTTCGGATTACCTCAATTATTTTTATAACATCCGACACATCCTGGGAGCTGTTTACAAAATTCATTGAACAGAAAAAAAACTTTTCAAACACTGAAACACTTTTCTGAAGCTCATCAGTTAAGGGAATAAAAAAATGTTGATAAACTTACATTTACGTATATGATTTGTTTCAAGCTACATAAGATTTTCAGTATCAACTATTTAAATTGGCCTTTTCTTCAAAAGACGTTGACGCTACAAGCTCACTGATAAAGTGAGGACTACAGCATGGGGTCATTTTGGAGAAGACAGTGCTAGTCAGCATAACAATGTGCGCAATCGGAGGTGTTTAGAATTAATTTAGCAGTAAAATACTGGTTGTGGATGAAAATGAAACTGTAGCCTACTAGTTGTGAATGTAATGTACTGAAACCGTAACCAACGAGCTCTAGAGGGCCGAAAGATGCAAGCTGAAATTGTAAAACACATGTGACATAGTATAAATTACTAAAAATGTAATCCATGTTTTGTAAATACAGAAACGGTTTGATGGTAGCAGTAACTGAAAAAGTAATGCTGATGTCACCGGCAAAAGATGGTAATGATAATGTAATTGTTATACCCCGGTTATAGACGTAGAAGAGATGTGAGTGATATGCTATAAAAATGTAGCGAAAAGCTTCTGTAAAACTCTGCGTCTATAAACTGTCTTTACAACTTGAGACCTTAATGTCCTTAAAACTAAACTTAACTCCCTCCGAACAAGCCTTAGAAGGCCCAACGGTACCGACCGGCCGCCTTGTCATCCACAGTCCGCAGGCGTCACTTGATGCAGATAGGGAGGGGGAGGTGGTCAGCACACAGCTCTCCCGGCCGTATGTCAGTTTACGAGACCGGAGCCGCTACTTTTCAATCAAGTAGCTCCTCAGGTTGCCTCACATGGGCTGAGTGCACTCCGCTTGCCAAAAGCGCTCGGCAGACCGGATGGTCACCCATCCAAGTGCTAGCCCAGGCCGACAGCCATTATCTTCGATAATCTGACGGGAACCGGTGTTATCACTGCGGCAAGGCCGTTGGCCTTAAAACTGTACTAGATATTAAAAGGTGGTTTTGAACATGCGATAAGATAAAGTTTTGTTCCCTCATTCATCCTTATTGGCACGGATAATGTGTACTCGGAATTTCATCTCTATACACGTACGATCTAAGTTCTCCACGGTGATGTGTTCAAAGCATTGCGAATGCTTGCCGTCAAATTGTGTACGTCTCTAATCTTGGTTGGGTACACCAGATCTTTTACAAAACTGACAGAAAGAAGTCTTGTGGTGTGAGGTCAAGGGATCTTGGCTGACATCTGGACCATCTCGACCAGTCCATCTGACCTGATACTATTCATCTAGAAATTGATGGAGATTTAACGACCAATGACGTGGTGCCCCATCCCGCTGGATAATGGCGTCAGGTTGCAGCTGTTCCAATTTTGTATAGTAAACTCTCCACCGTTGACGGAAGACTCGATGAAAAACAATAGACCAGTGAGGCAATTGTGTATGAGTCCGCGCCAGACATTTACCGAGAGACTGTATCTTTGCATTTCAGGTGTAACATGAGGATCCTTTGTATCCCATATACGTATGTTACGGCGATTTAGTTTTCAGGATACGTGAAACGTTATCTCATTGCAGAAACAACACTTTTCCAAAAAGTCATTGTTTGCGTCAATCTTGTGTATCATATCAATTGCAAACTATTCCGCTGAGGTTCCTCCGCAGGCTTTAATGACTGAGGCTGCTGCACCTTGTAGGAATGCAGCCGTAACCTTCTACGCAAGAAATTGTGCGCTGTTGATAATCTCATTTCGAACTCTCTGGCCGCCGAACACATCGATTTTGTCGGACTCCTGCCGCACCTTGTCCACGTTGGCGTCTGAAACACATGGACGACCATCTCCAATTTTATAAGGAACACTTCCTTTATCCACAAATGGACTAAGCCAAACCCGAATAGTTGATTGTGGTGGTGGTTGCCTTCCATAACGTTTCGAAAGTTTCGTTGCAGTTGGGTATCGGATGTCGTCTGTATGAACTAGGCTACATAATGAGCGTTTCCTGTGGCAACCATATTCCTAGTTCATCTTTGTGTCAAAATTGCGTCACTTGGGAGTTAAAAAGAGTTTATTACATGTTGGAAACCATTTGTTAGAAGCTAGTATAATTGAAGTTTATTAAGGTATTAATTTGAAACACAATCTATGGAAACCCTGTATAATGGCCTACATATCTGAGGGTGTTTCATGTGACCTATAATTATCATGTCTGAATGGTCTTGTACGGCAGACAAAAGCATCTCACAAGATAGCTTTTGTGAAATTCCTTGTATTGTAAGAGAATATGAGTATAATAATTCGACTGCGTGCAGACAAGCGAAGTATATGCTTGCTTCAACCTGCTGGCGGACAATTTCTGCAATAAAATACGAGGGCTATGCAGAAAGTAAGGAACGATAGGTTACGAAATGGAAACCACAGTGAAAATCAAAACTATTTTATTTGCAACGGTTAGCTGCACCTTCCAGCTACTTCTCTACACAGTCGCCGCTCAGACTTAGACATCTGTCGTAGCGTTGTACCAACTCTTCAATACCCTCGTTACACAAGACTGCCGCCAGTGCTTTTCGACAATTCTCTACTCTGGACTGCAGCTTGTTGTCTGTGTCAAAATATTGTCTTCATAGCCAGTGGTTCATTTGAGCAGAAATGAAGCTCAGGGGTAGCCAATTACAGGCTGTATTGTGGGTGATAAAACGCTAGCCATCGAAAACGCTGCAGGAGCATCTTCATTGCCCCTGCAGAGTGCGGCCATGAATAATCGTATATAATGAACTGCATAACAGTTATGTTATGTGGATTGCATAGCTTCAGGTGAAATCTTTCATCAGGCTCTCATACTTAGCGGGAGACGCTAATTTCTAGCTATATTTACGTTCTCACTGTGAGCTCAGAGCTGAAAAGAGCGACGTGATGCGATTGACAGGCGTAATAGACACAGTGCCGAACGGCCTCGTATTCAAACATACGCCGATATTACGCAATTTCCAATACCATTATTTTCCATTTTTATGATAACTTTGTTAAAAAAAGGATGAAAAAAAAGAAGGACGTTGGTATGTTAAGTGGAAGGGGAGGAGGCGAGTAATAGGTCAATATTCCGCCATGTACAAAGTAAATCGAAAACGGTCGCATTGCAAATTCGGTAATGAATAATGTGCCAGATATGACATGAGGACACAATTACAGACGTTATCAGTTGATAAAGATTAGTGACCTAAGGACGTAACTATTCCGTATTGCACACTGCAACTTTAGAAACGCTTGACTATCGTTTTCGCAATGTTTCCAGTCACGTTCTGGATCCTCTTCTTCCAGTGGATGTGGCACCATAGGGACGGGGTAGGAAAATACTTCCGACTCTTCCTTTCTATCTGAGCAAACTTGGCGCTGCCGCACGGTCGGTTCCCACAGGAGCTCTTGCCTCTATTGCGTCGAGACTACGGCCTTTTCTCTTCAGATTTCTCCTTCGACTGGAGAAAGTAATACGTCTCCGCGAGACAGTCCCAACCCATCTCTCATTTCTGTTTGTGTCTTTCCTACCTCGTTTATTTTGTTGGCCATGATCGGTAAGGTCGAATATATAAGTTAACACAACGTTATTGAATGCTGTAAGGTGTTCCCTTCCGCGTGCCAAATATAAATAAAATATAATGGATGCCAGAAAGATTACACCACTGATATTTTTTTGTTTATTTGGCTGTCAGGTGTGTAAAGACGACGTGTGAACTGATGCGCAAACATTAGAACATGGTGTATATGAAAAAAAATGAATTTATGTTGCAGATTTATTGCCCACTTCGCACACCAACATAGCTAGTATGAGGTTACACTGATAGACTTGGTATTGCGGAAATCATTCTTTTTCTTTTACACACAAATGTAATATTCTACGAAGGTTGTTTGGAAAGTAAGGAACGATCGGTCAGGAAATGGAAAGTACAGTGAAAATCTGATGAAGTTTTGCATAGATGCGTTGGGCACTGTGTCTAGTACGTCCGTCGATCGCAACATGTCGCTCTTTTCAGTTCTGAGCTCGTAGTGAGAACGTAAAGATGGCTAGAAATTGGCGTCTTCCGCCAAGTATGAGACCTGGCAAAAGATTTCGCCTTAAGCTATGCAATCCACGTATCATAACTCTCATGCGGTTCGTTCTACACGACAATTCTCGGCTGCACTCTATAGGGGCAATGAAGGTGCTCCTGCAGCGTTTTTGATGGGAAGTGTTTGATCACCCACAATACAGGCCGTAATTTGCTACCCCTGAGGTTCATGTCTGCTGAAATGAACCGCTGGCTATGAAGACAGACAACGAGCTGCAGTCCAGAGTAGAAAAATGTCGAAAAGCACTGGCGGCTGTCTTCTATAACGAGGGAATTGAAAAGTTGGCACAACGCCACGACAGATGTCTAAGTCTGAGCGGAAACTGTGTAGAGAAGTAGCAGGAAGGTGTAGTTAACCGTCGCAAATAAAACAGTTTTTGTTTTCACTGTGGTTTCCATTTCGCAACCTATCGTTCCTTACTTTCCGAATAGCCCCTAAGAGCCACAATCGTCAACCCAACACACACACACACACACACACACACACACACACACAAACACACACACGTACATTTATTAGTTATAATTTCTTATGGCCAACTTCAATCAAAATCGCACAACAGTTTATTTAAGCCGCAGTAGTGAATTCTGTTTGGCCCAAAACTGGGACGTGTAACTACTGAAATGCGGTCCCTAGTTGAGTCCCAAGTTAGAATTAACCACCAGTTATGAAGCACTAGCTCTTGACTGCGACATTTGTTATTAATAATGCAGTTGAGCTAAGCAAATCGCAGATACCAGTAATGCGAACGTACTGCGTGCTGGGTTCGGAAAAAGCTGTTGCGTAATATTTGAATAAAAATCATAAGGGATAGCGTCCGAAGATATCTGCATGAGAATTTCAGGGCAAGCTCTTGCCCTTGGGAGGGAAGACTGCCACTGAAATGCGGAAGAAACAGAAATGATCAACGGCATGAGGATTCAGAAGGCGCAGCAAACCACTCATTAAAGATACACACTGTATATCCACAGGACATGTTGCATGTAGTAGAAAAAATTTCATGATGACCTGTCCACTGGCAAAAGATTTCGAATTAGTTTCCCAGTTAGATGCCTGGGAGGGACTGCCAAGATGGATTTAAGCATGAGCAAAGGTTAAATAACCAACAGAAGGGTAATATACTGTGAGTCAGTGCAGGGAATGCTAAAGGTTTGTGCATGGTAGGACATCTAGAAAACCTGAAAAGGGAAATGCAAACCCTCACTGTACTCGGAGTGTGGGTCAGTGAGGTAGAGTATAAAGAAGCTAAGGGTTTCTGGTCAGACGAATATGGGGTAATACCAACAGCAGCAGAAAAAGGTGTAACATGTATAGGCTTCGTCATGAATAGTTACAATGGACAGTTCAATGACAGCGTTTTCACATTACAGTCAATAGTAAACCAATGCCAGCAGCACTAATTAAGGTATACATGCCAAAATCACAAGCAGAAGACGAAGGGATAAAGTCGGTGTATGGGAGTTCTGATAGAACAGTTCAATATCTAAAGGTATCTCGTTTGAAAGCAGCGGATTTTGCGTTGTTAACCCACGCACCCTGATTGCAAATTTGCACGTCATTGTGGTGATTCAACCTGTGGGTGCTGCCATTAATGAACAACATTCAAGGGGGTGTTTTCCAACCGGATAACGCTCACACACATATCGATGTTCTAACCCAAAGTGGTCTACAGATTTCGACATCTTGTCTTGGCCTGTTTGGTCACCAAATATGTCTTCAATCGAGCACATATAGGACATCATAAGACGCCGATCTTGCAACATTAATCGCTTGAATGTATTACCTAATTTTCATTACTCTACAATAATTACTTTTTGGTATTGCGACAATTTTTCCATCAGCCTATTTTAAAAATTAAAGAAATTGCAACCAACGTGAAAACGATATGCATTGACCAGCTATACGTAATTACTATCTTATTTTGGAGCACATTACGGTTAGCCAATTCTAGTGTTTCAGTTGCGTCTATTTAGTCATCATCACATTATTTCTTATTGATTTAAAGAGTGATCTCGAACTCTGAAAATGGAAACATGTACATGAATGCAAACCTTCTGAAGAGGTGTGTTAAATAAAATCACTTTCTATCTTGACTGGTAGTGTTATTATTCTACACCATAATTTTGAATGGGTGAGCGTCATTAACATTAGGGGCAGTTTTCTCAAAAATAAGGGGGGGGGGGCGGGGGGTACTGAGACCAAATATTTCAGTCTTCCATTTTGCATGCTAGTGACCTACCAAATATGAACCGATAGACTGGTAGTATCTGAGGCCTTCGCCTCGTAAGAGTCTGCAGATCCGGAATCGTGGCCGATGCATCAGGTAACAGGTTGCCAAACACCGCCTGGGGCGAGATCGCGTCACGCGTGCTATCGGGGAACCCCCGTCTGCAGTCGCTACCCGGCGGCCACGCGCAGCTCCCGGGCGACTGCTGAGCGGCAGCACATTTGCAATTCGGATGCGCGGCGCGGCGCGGCGTGCCTGGAGAGCTCGGATGGCGCCGCTTCGGCCCGGCGGCCGGGCGCGCGCCACTTGCCAGCCCAGCTCAATTGACTCGCGGCTGCGTCGCCAACTGTCCCGGGCCGGCTCCCAAACCCGTCAGCGTCTAGGTGATCGACGTCCGCTAGCGGGGGGCGTGCAATAAATAATTCAACACATTTCTTATCTCCCAGTTCCTGTCGAATAAATCCGGAATTTGTAGTGCGACATCGTGAAATAGTCCCGTTTCACTCCTATATTTTCATGAAGATCCGATAGGTGGCAGCTCTGTGCATAGACTTCGAAATCGCATGTGCAACGCAGGTGCATTCTCAACAGAACACTGTCAATGAGTTTTCTTTGACAGAAAACCAGAGCGTCGCAGATATTCTTAGGGGTTTGTAAATTGTCAACGGAGATATGGCAGTGAACAAAGGCACGGTGAATCAATGGACGAGGCGTTGGTGACATTCGCAACATGGTCAGGAAAACATTTCCAACGTACCACGTGCTAGCCGGCCGCATGAAGTTCTGACACCTGCAGTGCTGGAACGTGCGTAAATTCTCATCCCAAGTGATCGAGAGCTCACAATGAAACAAATCGCTGCTCAAGAATTTAACGAAGGAGCGGCAATAAAATTCTAGATAGGATCAAACGGGAAGCGTACTGAGGTCTCCCCATGGTTAGCCTACTCCTATTCCAAAGAGACGGCTTACATACCGTTTGGAGCACTGACCATTAAAGAATATATAGCTCTAAAAAATGTCTCAACTGTTGGGGCCTTGGACATTCACCTAAGCATTGTGACAAGCAGCTGGTGTGTGTCATAGAAACAAAATGTCAGTAGGAGGTAACCATTGTCTGCATTCGAAGTAAATACCGAAACAGAGTCTACGATAAAGCAGTGACAGTTTTCGTTAAGGATGTTAGAGCGTTGCAGATGCGCGTGGGTGGACGGATGAAGAACCCCTGTATATGCTAAAATGCGGTTGGCGGGAATGCCAAAGCGTATTTTATTTACAACTAGACATTGCGTTCGAAGTGTGGGCCACTGGATCGTGCCAGCGATACCAGAAGCAGAGCAGTGAGCGATGTTTTCGGGAGAAATTGAGTACCTTGTCGATGTAGCGCAACGAGTCGTGGATGCATTCTCGGACACAATCCGTAAGCTAAAGGCAAAGAGATGCAGAATCTAAGAGGGCGCTGTTACAGGAGGCGGAAAATAGAGCAATGAATTATTTTTGTGTGGTATACGCGCTGAAATGTCACGGAGGATGTGAATGGAGAACACAGAGATCTTAGTCAGCTCTTGGGATCGCAACACTAACAGAGGAAGTGGAAATGACCACAAGGCACAAAGTGAGTCATCTCGTGTTTGCTTCTGAAGTCAAGTGTTATACACACATTAAAAAAAAAAAAGTTTTTCATCACCTCGGTTCAGAGAGTTCCGGAACCTTTACAGTAAATTGGAATAGAGATCAACCATAATTTCCGCCCTTTTTATTGCTCATGATAACCACACATTCCATGTTGCACCACCACACAGCGAGTCTTCAGAGGTGGTCGTCTATGTTGCTGTACACACCGGTACCTATAATACGCAGCAGCACGTCCTGGTGCATTGATTGATGCCTGTGTTCGTCGCGGCATGCTATCCACAAGTTCATCAAGGCACTGTTCATCCAGATTGTCCCACTCCTCAACGGTGGTCCGGCGTAGATCCCTCAGAGAGGTTGGTGGGTCACGTCGTCCATAAACAGCCCTTTTCAATCTAGCCCAGGAATGTTCGGTAGGGTTCATGTCTGCAGAACATGCTGGCCACTCTAGTCGAGCGATGTCGTTATCCTGAAAGAAGTCATTCACAAGATGTGCACGATGCGGGCGCGAATTTTCGTCCATAAAAACGAATGCCTCGCCAATATGCTGCCGATATGGTTGCACTATCGTTCGGAGGATAGCATTCACATATCGTACAGCCGTTACGGTGCCTACCATGACCACCACCGGCGTACGTAGGCCCCACATAATGCCACCCCAAAACAGCAGCGAACCACCACCTTGCTGCACTTACTGGACAGTGTGTCTAAGGCGTTCAGCCCGAGCGGGTTGCCCCCAACACGTCCCGGCGATTGTCTGGTTTAGGGCATATGCGACACTCATCGGTGAAGAGAACGTGATGCAAATCCTGAGCGATCCATTAGGCATGTTGTTTGGGCCATCCGCACCGCGCAGCATGGTGTCGTAGTTGCAAAGATGGACCTCGCCATGGACGTCAGGAGTGATGTTGCGCATCACGCAGCCTACTGCGGACATTTGACGTCCTGTGGCAGCACGAAAAAGCATTACTCACCGTGTTGGCGTTGCACGGGTATGGCGCTGAGTATCTCAGCAGCGCAATACGCGGCGCCAGTCTGGAGGAACTCTGCTCACACTAAGCAAGTTGACGTCGCCGTAAACGAAACTGTGCGTATTGCCACAGGATGCCTCAAACCAACTCCCAAAGACAAAATTTATCCCATCATAGGCATAGCACCACCGACTATCCACAGACAAGTAGCTGCCGAGATCGAAAGATCAAAACAAAAGAATGATCCTCGACATCCGATGCATATGCACCGAAAATAATGTGTCCGGCTGAAATCCCGCTAGTTGATCAAATCTGTCTACGCAGAGCAGGGGGCGGTCTCCCAGCATATAATGCCAAGCTCCAGCTAGTGACTGGCTTGGGCTAAAGTGAGTGTAGTCTAAGCATGTAAATGTGCTATCCTACCGAGCTGGCGATGAAAGCTGAAAGACAAAGAAGAACTCACTCTTGTACGGCGCTTCGGTAGTAAAGAATGGCAGGTCTTTACCTAAATGGTGTGCCTTGTGTCGTTTGCTAGTGTGCCACTTGGAGCCTGTGCCAGTCACCATCTGAACCGTCAGAGGTATTGCTTCTTGCATCACACACACAACGAGTGAAGCGTGGATGTACTAATTTCTTTGGAGTCGGCCATCTAAACGCTTGAAATATTCCGTCATGCATAGTCGTGTCACGGAGTCAAATTTGTTTGGCAGCCCAGCAAACGGGTCCATCTGCGCACTGGATCATTTTGAAATGATTTTAATTTTATTGTACCCCAGTACAGCCGTAAGACATTATAAGTAGGCCTATGGATTTCGGATCATTGTAGGGCTAATAACAATAAGACTCCATAACAGCGAATTCCAGTAGAAGACGCAATTGTCAAATGTTAAATCACAATTGTGTCCAGTCTTTGATCACAATATCAGTTCTCTTGACGATGACCGGTTTCGTCAGTAATGACCATCCTCAGATCTTTTCTACACCTTGTTCTAAAGCGATAAGACCGTACTGGTATCGTGAAGACATATAAATATACTCAGCACAGCATCGTCACATAGATCTAAAATAAGGTGTAGAATTGAAATTGTGATCAAAGACTGGAACAAAAAACATTTGACAGTACTGGATCACTGTTCATATATGTGATTATGTCACTGCTGGTGATGCAATTCTCGTTTGTATGTACACACCTAGTTGCGAGTTAACAGGTGTATAAAAGTAGCTTGTTTGCTGACATGAGCGAGTGAGCGATCTCAGGCGTACCTTCATGACGTATGCAGCATGGCCTGTCTTTCTAGTAGGCCTCGGTTCCGCGATGGGCTGGAGCTGCTATGAGCTGTTGTACTTACCTTCTGCGCACTCGTCGTTTCGGCCCTCTCTGATTGGAACCCGCTTGTGTAATGGTATATAAGCAGGAAATCGTGCCAGTCCCGGCGTTACGGCCACTAATAAAGTGTCAGTCGGGATACCACCACTAGATGTATGTCGACCTTCTTACAACCACCAATATAAGTAGGAATGTAGTTACGTTAGCCGCTCGTTACTCCTGACGACGATGGCAGAGGTAGCCATCGAAAGCTCGAGAGTTTTATTCGAATTGACTGGAAACAGAGATTTTAATCATAATATGGGTGAGGGTGCATTGAAAGTGAGCTCTAATATAATTTCGTGTGGCTCAGTGGCCAGGAGCGTTTTTCAGTTGGGCTTCTCTTCCGTCATTTGCGTGTTCCTAATCTACCTTAGTTCTCCAACTGGGGTAAGGGGACACACAGTTTAACCTGAAATCCAAAAAACACGTCGCTCCTGACCGACTCCTAAATTCGGTTAGCGTTGAAGACTAAATTAACAGCAGAATGACAGGGATCCTATCCCACAACCTCTCTGTATCCCAGTACACACTTTAGCACTAGATCACAGGCCCTACATTAATTTCAAGCGAAACGGATAACGAAACCATAACGACCGCTGAAGTATGTGTACACCACGCACCCTAACTGCCGGCCTAGTTTTTACTCTACTACGCCAGTGCTTGAGAGACTGCTCTCCTCCTTGTGGGTAATCGGTTTCCAAAGCTTTTCACGAAATATATTTAAAGAATTGATTATTATTCTTCTTCTTTCCTTTAGCGTTTATGTCTTACAGGACGGTCGCCGCTGTACTCGGATTTGATAAATTTACTTCATTTGGTGACCCCGGATACTCCTGTCACCGCAGTCTGTTCGCTAATGTGGGTGTAGGGGGGGGGGGGGGGGGGGGGGGGAGAGGGATATCTTCGCATGCGCCACTTGCCTGTGATTTTCGTAACCCTTGTTCTTTGTGTAATCGTATTATAAATAACTGTTTATGTATCGTATTAGACCAGGCGTAAATTAAGAGCAAGCTCAAGTCATTTTCGACAAAATTTCTAGCTGCACTGCGCACCTTCAAGTGGTGAGAAGTGGGTACACGTTTGGGGATGCCATAAATGTTAAAAGACCCTACTGGCTTCTAAACACGGTACACTCAGTGCTCAACGTTATTACGACACTGCGCTCTTTCCACCGGCACGTTTTTTCAGGCCTGTATGCGGCGCTAACTTTCTCCCTTTTTATGACAATGTGCGACCGCATCGATTTGGGCAGGTAGAGGAGCTCTTGGATCGCGAGGATATTGACGTATGGATTGGCCTACCCGTTCCTACAACTAAAATACAGTCGATCACGTGTGGCGTGAGTTAGAGAGATGTATTGGCGCACGTCCATATGCACCAACAACTATTCATTAGTTGTCAATCGCTTTGTTGGAGGAATGGGACTCTCTACCAGAAGAACTTTTTAAATACTTTATGACCAACAGGGGAGCAGGTTGCAGAGCATGGGTGGTAGTACATGGTACTCACACCCTATTAAGAACCACGCCTCGCCTTTTGTAATGTTCAAGGGGTCGTCATAAACCGCAGTGAATTAAGTGTAAACATTGCCTTTGAATATTTGTGTCATTTCTCATAGCGTATTTCTCTCTGTTACCTTATGTACTTTACTAGATAAGTTCAAGTGCAAGCCAGCTTTATTACTTGAAACTGACACCTGATGTTAAAATTACTTTTCTCCTTAAGTTTTGCATACAAGTGTAGGCCTACATAGGAAATAAAAGGAATAGAGAAGAGAAACGAAAAGTTATTTATATATATAGTTTATTAATGTTGAAATTCATATAATAAATCACAGTGAAGTTTGGCTTGCAGCATATATCGCTTAACCTTTTATGCGGTAACACAGACAATGGAAAATTACGGATTTCATCATCATCTTCATCAATTTTTAGAATATAATCTGTTCCAAATAGTAGGTTTTTACAACTTAAGTAATTATTTGAAATATCTCCTTTACACACCGAAGTTTTGACAGCTGTATGTGTTTTCATAAATCGAAATGGCACTGAGCTACATTATGCCAGAAAACAGTGTAGAAAATGAGTAATGTGAATGTAACAACTAACCATTTTTTCATACTGAACAGAAACAGTTCAGTGTATTAAATACATTGATTGCTATGATTGATTTTCAGAAACAAGAAAGTGTTCAGAATCTTAACCTTTTACTGGCCTTTTCCAAGTCTCACTTGGGCGCTATCTATGACAGTGCCCAGGTTAGACTCAGGTGCTGTCTAGAATGAATTGAAGCACTCCTTCTTAAGCAAATGTAGTGTCTTTACACTCACTTCTGAAATAGCATTTAAATTAAAACCAAAACCGATGACTCTGTGTGTGAGACAAAGCACACTTGCAAATTCAACACGGAGTCACAACATATTCAACCTATTCTCATAGAGGTCTAATATTGATATCGCTAGTAGTTACGCTGTCTGATAGTTTATGATTAGAAACCCACATCTCTACATATGTAGTTTCCTTTACTAAACACTTACAAACAATATGTATCATTAATTTAGAAGTCAATTGTGTTCACGTCATTCACTCTTCAGTGGTAAATCATGTACAGAGTTCCGCTACTGAGAAAGTCAAGTTTACCAGGACTGATAGTTGGGAAACCTAATACCTTCTATTCAGGTATACTCCACTCAGTGCACGCTCTTCAGTAATGCAGTTATTAGGGATTTCTTTAACTCGTAAGTAAGCTTTTCAGTTACCTCGATCGGCGGCCAAAGTTCTTCCAACAAAACGGATTCGTTAGTTACAGGGTTGTAGAGAAACATGCCTTCCTTGTTCTTGCTTTAAATAATGAGACACATTTTATTTTCATAAAGTATGCCATGAAGTTGTTGGAACTTGTAAAACTACATTTTATGTAGTTAAGATAGCCCTTTGTGTTATATTTATTGGATGTTTTGTATTTTTCCGTGTTCCTTGCAATCATAGAAACATGGCCTGAATTTATTTTATTTGTGTTTTCCATTGTTTTCAGAGATTCATCGTAATAAATGTGGTTTGTAATTCGTTAGATTATGAAATACAGCAGCTACCATAAAAGTGAGTTACATTACATGTGACAAATTTCTGCTGTTCGAAAAGCCTCTTCCGATCTAACAATCATCTGTTTGTTCTGCAACAAATAACTCAATTACGTTCTCAACAATAAGATAGAGTTTTTTTCTAAACGATTGCATGCAATATGATCTTCACTGCAGTTGAAACGCTCAATATTCGTCGCTGTAGCTGCAGTACACATAGACCGCTATAGCGTAGATTTTGTCCACATGAATTTCGTTGGTAACTCTTCCTGAAGCAAGTATTCGATCATGATGAACGATAACTAGTTCGTTGTATGACTCAAATATTATGAACTATATCCCTGATTTGGGCGTGATGCTAGTGACTGATCTGTACTGTGAACAATTCACAAAGTCGTTGACTATAAAATCAGTCACAATTGTACCAAGTCATTACGCCAAGGATTCCTCAGGCAAAGTCTCCATCAAGATAACGTACCATTGGTTGTTACATGAATAGCTTACAAAGAGTATCAAGAGATAGGTATTGTACTACTAGCGTGATTTCAAAAATAAATCAATGATGTTGGTTTTTGCGGGAAGGGGGCAGGAAAATGTTGGTCATCCTTTCGTCTACTAATCATTCGTGAGCACAGCCAAGCAGCAGTTTTATATATTCATATAGGCAAGCCATCTCATCAGTTTTTGTTTGGACGTCTGGTGAGACAGAGTATTTATTGTAAGCAAAGCCATAGTATGCTACACGACTAGCTGCTAATTTCACTGCTTCTGCTACCGTACCCTACCATCAGGATAATACCTACAATGCGTCACTAAGTTGTTTGTCAATTTTTGAATAAAGCCATACGTTTGATAAATAATGTCGTAAACCCGCACCACACAGTGACCCTTTCAGGATGAAGTGGTACTGGTTGATTTGCGTGTGGATTTTCCGTTGCCCATATTCGACAGTTCCGTGTATTGACATATCGTGTCAGATGGAAGTGGGCTTCGTCTGTCTACAAAATTTTCCACGGACAATCATTGTCCACTTCCATACGAGCAAGAAATTTTAAAGCAAAGGTCTCTCTTGCTGGCAGATCAGCGGGAAGCAACTCGTGCACATGAGTTGTAAGTAGGCTGTTTATGTTTTCTCTATGTAAGTAGGCTGTTTATGTTTTCTCTATGTAAGTAGGCTGTTAAGGTTTTTTATTGGTAACGCCACCTCTGTATGACAATCACTGGCTGTGCTGTGGGCAGTCTGTGTCTGCTTTGCATTGTTGTAATACTCGCCATTGTAGTGTTAGGCAGCTGGCTGTGAACAGCGCGTAGCGTTGCGCAGTTGGAGGTGAGCCGCCAGCAGTGGTGGATGTGGGGAGAGAGATGGCGGAGATTTGTAATTTGTCATGAACTGATATATATATTATGACTTGTGACGATATTAAGGTAAATACATTGTTTGTTCTCTATTAATATCTTTCATTTGCTAACTATCCCTATCAATAGTTAGTGCCTTCCATAGTTTGAATCTTTTATTTAGCTGGCAGTAGTGGCGCTCGCTGTATTGCAGTAGCTTGAGCAGCGAAGATTTTTGTGAGGTAAGTGATTTGTGAAAGGTATAGTTTAATGTTAGTCAGGGCCATTCTTTTGCAGGGATCTTTGATAGTCAGATTGCGTTGCGCTAAAAATATTTTGTGTCAGTTTAAGGACAGTCGTGTATAATTGTTAAAAAGGGGACGTTGCATAGATCCCTGCAAAAGAATGGCCCTGACTAACATTAAACTATGCCTTTCACAAATCACTTACCTCACAAAAATCTTCGCTGCTCAAGCTACTGCAATACAGCGAGCGCCACTACTGCCAGCTAAATAAAAGATTCAAACTATGGAAGGCACTAACTACTGATAGGGATAGTTAGCAAATGAAAGATATTAATAGAGAACAAACAATGTATTTACCTTGATATCATCACAAGTCATAATATATATATCAGTTCATGACAAATTACAAATCTCCGCCATCTCTCTCCCCACATCCACCACTGCTGGCGGCTCACCTCCAACTGCGCAACGCTACGCGCTGTTCACATCCAGCTGCCGCTGCCCAACACTACAATGGCAGACAACAATGCAAACTAGCCACAGACTGCACACAGCACAGCCAGTGATTTTCATATTGAGCGCTACGTAACGTTGCCAATGAGAAAACATAAACAGCCTACTTACATAGAGAAAACATAAACAGCCTACTTACATAGAGAAAACATAAACAGCCTACTTACATAGAGAAAACATAAACAGCCTACTTACAGAGTAATTTTGAATGGATAGCAAAGAAGGATGTTTCGCAGGATTTTACGCACCGTGCTCACAGGTATGTCCAATGTTCGGGCAATTTTCGGTGCACTACACGTTTACACACCACCACTTGTCTTCTCCGGCATTGGTAGACACTGCTTCCATTGAAGTCGAGTCAATTATTTTCCTCCCTCTACCAGGGTGCACAGCAAAAGAACCCGTCTTTTAGAATTTCCGAATCATTATCTCCAGATCCACGGCAGTCATCGGACCAACGCCTTTCTTCAAACCCTTCAGTGTCCGGAACATCTGCAGAGCGACGTGTGCACAGTCATCATTTTTGTAATATAGCTTTCGAAGCACAGAGCTATCCTGCATTGAAACAGGTATGGCGAACGTCGCAGATGCGAAAGGAGGCAAAGCCGTGTGTACCCGGCGTGTTTTCATTTACGTATTCTGACACATACTGCGCCATCTATTGATTAATTTTCACATTATTATTTTTTTCTTCTGCCATACGTTTTCCCCCTTCTCTGATAATATTCCGTTGTAATTTGAGGTTATTCTCACCAGTTGTGTTATTTCTACAGCGTTTTGAAAGTTTAACTGTAATTATAATCACCCTGTGTTCCGTGAGAAACCGAAGCATGGAAAGGGAACGGATAAGGCACAGGTGGAGGACCTGTTGCTAGAATTTCAAGATTTGTTTTCTTCTGCAAGGGATATTGCCTGCTGTGACAGTAACACAATACGATGTCGACAGGAACCAAGGCATCAGCGTATCAGATGCTGTACAGAATCCCACAATAGCCAGAAACTGTTTGAGGAATTTATGGACCAACAGTTGGCTGACGCGATTGCAGAAGAGATTATCAATCCCTAGGAGGGGGGGGGGGAGGGAGCAGGAATTGTAATCATGTCAAAAAAGTCTACAGATAGCCCAAAGAAGCATCGGGTTTATTGCGATTACTGGCATTTGAATAGTAAGACTACAATAGTCGCCTATCCAATTTCTAATATTACGGAGACGATGGATAACCTCGAACAAAGCCGGTACTTCTTGACAATGGACTTGGGGAGTGGATACAATATTGCTCCAACAGTCAGATAGAAAACAGCGTTTTCAACACCTTGGGGACACTATCTGTATGGGGTCATATTCGCTATTTACTCTAGAAATTATTTATTTCACGACTGAAATTTTGGCCTTTGGGCCAACTTTAAGTGGTACTGCAAAGGATTTTGCTTCAGCACTTGTCAACATTTAACAGTTTGCGGAGCTTCGCATACGTCTGACGTTATTACGTTTTGACAGAGAAAAGGCCTATTTTTGGCGGTGATATATATATACCTGTCGGAGGATTTTAAAGTCTGACATATGTTGAGCAAAACATTTTGCAATAGTAGAATAATTAATATCTACAGTCAACAGTGAATATGAGGTCCTTCAAGAAATTACAGCTCTACCACTCGAGCTTGTGGCAAAGACTACCTACTTTTGACACGTATGACAAACGATACACTACAGCATGACGTTATACATTTTTCTAGTACCGGCAGTAGGTGATACTAACTTTTAAAGCACAGTTTTCTGCCTACATGGATGAACAATTACAAAGGAAACACGCCACTTGTAGTTAGTAAAATACGTATTTTGAAATTAAAAACACATTTGTATATCAATGTACAAAAGTTTGAAGTAGAGTTGTGTAAACATTGTTGTCGTCAAAATAATAAACATTTTTAATTTTCTTTCATAAGACTTTTTTATGAAAAGTTGAGATCTTTGTCGAAAAATTATAGCAGTTCTTATTTAAAAGGTAATAAAATGTTACGATAAATTTCGTTAACTAAAATACTACAAAGAGCTAATTATACGATACTTGAGATCAAATAACACAAATAGAATGTGTAATATACCTAGCGTCATTAAAAATCAAAAGTTAAAATAAAGTTACATTGTATTACAGAGAACCTGGAACATTATGAAATATAAATAAATATTTCCATACGATGTTCCCATAGGATGGGCTCTTGCACTCTTCTGACTTGCAACTAGGTAAAACAAGGCTGAAAAGAGAATGGGATTGCCCAAACAGGCTTCGTATCATAATATGCTATTGACCAAAGGTAACAATAATTCTGGGTCGTTATAACTGCTCTCTCACCAAGATTATCACATCTTCATATTCTTCCGCATTTATCTCGCCACGGAACACTCTTAGCAAAAGCTTCAATTTCAGTCGGCGAAACTATAAGGAGAATACACATTGGTCCAGTGTTACAAGTCCTTATTTAACAGGTTCGACATCCCACAGACTTAGAAGAGAATCGCTGGAAGCAGCACGACACAGTTTTCGCAAAATCCTGTTTGGTAAATTAGAGATCTTGTGTGTGAAGAGGTCTATTCGATCATTATACTGACCACTATTGTATGTCGGTCGTAGATTATAGCACATACATAGGCGTATTCCCTTGTTCAGTAAGCTAACAGAATAGGAAAGGAAACGGACAGTATTGTTACGATGTGCCTTCCACCGTGCAGTTTGTTAGTTACTTAGTTATATGTTCCATATACATTCAAAAAGAGAAAATTTATACAGATGTAAGTTAGCAATTGCTCTACACCACCATTTGCACATTCACTAAAAGAAATTATTTTGCAGAATAGGAGTTGTGAAAGAGCTACTTTGTCAGTTCGTTATCAAATTTTACCTTTCTGTCTGTCAGACACCGTATATCACAGGATAAGTGATCAAATATTTTTGTTTCTGCACGGTGCTCCCCTTTTTGTGCTAAAGATAACCTCAGTGTGTAGTAGCGAAAGCCATTTTTCCTTCTAGTATTGTAATTATGAACTCAATTATTTCTTTGCCCCAGAACGTTATTCCATGTGACGTTATTGAATGATTTGCTGACTACATTAGTAGATTTACATGGGAGATCCCGACATAACGCCACAACGACATTTTATATGTTTATCAGGATGGCGACAGGTCACAATCAGTATGTCGTATTTTTACTGGTTTCGCTCTGTAAGTTTACAAGAGCATCATCAGAAAATTTAAACAACGATGTGTGACAGTATGCAAACTTACACTGATATCAAAGAAACATTCGGCGAAACGAAACAATATGGTATCTTACGTTTAAAATATAGTTAGCTGATAATACTACTAGCATCAGAGATTAAGTTTGTGTAAAACGATGGTTGCATCGTCTATGGCAATATGTATCCAAGTTAACGTTAAAGTGTTATTGAGCGAGATAAGGTTCTATTACTCGTATATACTCATTGATTTCTCGACTAATCAACACATTTCTACTACTACACTAATATCGAAATGTGGAGAACTACGGCCATTTATTAGAAAATTCATATTGCTACCAGAAACAAAATTTACATTTCAGTTTCACTTTTATGGGGGTCTATATAGAAAGCCCCCCCATGAACCATGGACCTTGTCGTTGGTGGGGAGGCTTGCGTGCCTCAGCGATACAGATAGCCGTACCGTAGGTGCAACCACAACGGAGGGGTATCTGTTGAGAGGCCAGACAAACATGTGGTTCCTCAAGAGGGGCAGCAGCCTTTTCAGTAGTTGCAAGGGCAACAGTCTGGATGATTGACTGATCTGGCCTTGTAACAATAACCAAAACGGCCTTGCTGTGCTGGTACTGCGAAAGGCTGAAAGCAAGGGGAAACTACAGCCGTAATTTTTCCCGAGGGCATGTAGCGTTACTGTATGATTAAATGATGATGGCGTCCTCTTGGGTAAAATATTCCGGAGGTAAAATAGTCCCCCATTCGGATCTCTGGGCGGGGACTACTCAAGAGGATGTCGTTATCAGGAGAAAGAAAACTGGCGTTCTACGGATCGGAGCGTGGAATGTCAGATCCCTTAATCGGGCAGGTAGGTTAGAAAATTTAAAAAGGGAAATGGATAGGTTGAAGTTAGATATAGTGGGAATTAGTGAAGTTCGGTGGCAGGAGGAACAAGACTTCTGGTCAGGTGACTACAGGGTTATAAACACAAAATCAAATAGGGGTAATGCAGGAGTAGGTTTAATAATGAATAGGAAAATAGGAATGCGGGTAAGCTACTACAAACAGCATAGTGAACGCATTATTGTGGCCAAGATAGATACGAAGCCCACACCTACTACAGTAGTACAAGTTTATATGCCAACTAGCTCTGCAGATGACGAAGAAATTGAAGAAATGTATGATGAAATAAAAGAAATTATTCAGATTGTGAAGGGAGACGAAAATTTAATAGTCATGGGTGACTGGAATTCGAGTGTAGGAAAAGGGAGAGAAGGATACATAGTAGGTGAATATGGATTGGGGGACAGAAATGAAAGAGGAAGCCGCCTGGTAGAATTTTGCACAGAGCACAACATAATCATAACTAACACTTGGTTTAAGAATCATGAAAGAAGGTTGTATACATGGAAAAACCCTGGAGATACTAAAAGGTATCAGATAGATTATATAATGGTAAGACAGAGATTTAGGAACCAGGTTTTAAATTGTAAGACATTTCCAGGGGCAGATGTGGACTCTGACCACAATCTATTGGTTATGACCTGTAGATTAAAACTGAAGAAACTGCAAAAAATTGGGAATTTAAGGAGATGGGACCTGGATAAACTAAAAGAACCAGAGGTTGTACAGACATTCAGGGAGAGCATAAGGGAGCAATTGACAGGAATGGGGGAAATAAATACAGTAGGAGAAAAATGGGTAGCTTTGAGGGATGAAGTAGTGAAGGCAGCAGAGGATCAAGTAGGTAAAAAGACGAGGGCTAGTAGAAATCCTTGGGTAACAGAAGAAATATTGAATTTAATTGATGAAAGGAGAAAATATAAAAATGCAGTAAGTGAAACAGGCAAAAAGGAATACAAACGTCTCAAAAATGAGATCGACAGGAAGTGCAAAATGGCTAAGCAGGGATGGCTAGAGGACAAATGTAAGGATGTAGAGGCCTATCTCACTAGGGGTAAGATAGATACCGCCTACAGGAAAATTAAAGAGACCTTTGGAGATAAGAGAACGACTTGTATGAATATCAAGAGCTCAGATGGAAACCCAGTTCTAAGGAAAGAAGGGAAAGCAGAAAGGTGGAAGGAGTATATTGAGGGTCTATACAAGGGCGATGTACTTGAGGACAATATTATGGACATGGAAGAGGATGTAGATGAAGATGAAATGGGAGATACGATACTGCGTGAAGAGTTTGACAGAGCACTGAAAGACCTGAGTCGAAACAAGGCCCCCGGAGTAGACAATACTCCATTGGAACTACTGACGGCCGTGGGAGAGCCAGTCCTGACAAAACTCTACCATCTGGTGAGCAAGATGTATGAAACAGGCGAAATACCCTCAGACTTCAAGAAGAATATAATAATTCCAATCCCAAAGAAAGCAGGACAGATGTGAAAATTACCGAACTATCAGCTTAATAAGTCACAGCTGCAAAATACTAACACGAATTCTTTACAGACGAATGGAAATGCTAGTAGAAGCCAACCTCGGGGAAGATCAGTTTGGATTCCGTAGAAACACTGGAACACGTGAGGCAATACTGACCTTACGACTTATCTTAGAAGAAAGATTAAGGAAAGGCAAACCTACGTTTCTAGCATTTGTAGACTTAGAGAAAGCTTTTGACAATGTTGACTGGAATACTCTCTTTCAAATTCTAAAGGTGGCAGGGGTAAAATACAGGGAGCAAAAGGCTATTTACAATTTATACAGAAACCAGTGTTGTTGTTCAATCTGTATATTGAGCAAGCAGTAAAGGAAACAAAAGAAAAATTCGGAGTAGGTATTAAAATTCATGGAGAAGAAATAAAAAATTTGAGGTTCGCCGATGACATTGTAATTCTGTCAGAGACAGCAAAGGACTTGGAAGAGCAGTTGAATGGAATGGACAGTGTCTTGAAAGGAGGATATAAGATGAACATCAACAAAAGCAAAACAAGGATAATGGAATGTAGTCGAATTAAGTCGGGTGATGCTGAGGGAATTAGATTAGGAAATGAGGCACTTAAAGTAGTAAAGGAGTTTTGCTATTTGGGGAGCAAAATAACTGATGATGGTCGAAGTAGAGAGGATATAAAATGTAGGCTGGCAATGGCAAGGAAAGCGTTTCTGAAGAAGAGAAATTTGTTAACATCCAGTATTGATTTAAGTGTCAGGAAGTCATTTCTGAAAGTATTCGTATGGAGTGTAGCCATGTATGGAAGTGAAACATGGACGATAAATAGTTTGGACAAGAAGAGAATAGAAGCTTTCGAAATGTGGTGCTACAGAAGAATGCTGAAGATTAGATGGGTAGATCACATAACTAATGAGGAAGTATTGAATAGGATTGGGGAGAAGAGAAGTTTGTGGCACAACTTGACCAGAAGAAGGGATCGGTTGGTAGGACATGTTCTGAGGCATCAAGGGATCACCAATTTAGTATTGTAGGGCAGCGTGGAGGGTAAAAATCGTAGAGGGAGACCAAGAGATGAATACACTAAGCAGATTCAGAAGGATGTAGGTTGCAATAGGTATTGGGAGATGAAAAAGCTTGCACAGGATAGAGTAGCATGGAGAGCTGCATCAAACCAGTCTCTGGACTGAAGACCGCAACAACAACATATATAGAAAGGTAATTAGTACACTGTCCTTCTTGTCATTGTGCTGCAAAATATGTCAACGTATTGCAATATACGTCATAAAAATACATATTGAAAAGTATGTTCACAAATATATCGCCAAAAATGTATTCAGAATTATAATTTTTTAACAATATTTCTGGATAATACGGCAAGTAGTCGAGAGCATGTCTTGAATGATTTTCACAGCACCTCTTCAAACCACTGGAAGAATCTATGTAAGTAATATTTATATTTTTGTTTGACATGTTTTAGACGTATATGGCAGCACAGTGAAATTATGTCCATTGCAGAAATGACATTTCTATACCCACGCCTATAAACGTGACGATTGAAATGTTAATATCTATTTCCGGTAGCCGTATGAATTTCGTAACAAACGGCTTGAGTTTACCATATTTCGACATTTGTATAGTTGTAGAAATACAATGCTTTTCGAACCTTACCTCGCTCTATAGGACTACTACATCATCTTTGAATACATGTTACCATATACTGCAACCACTATTGTGCAACAATGTTCGGTAATGAGACACCTACTGCATTTTATAATATTACAGTGTTTGTGTTGTTAAGAACGATGGACTGGTCCTTCGGAAATTTCATGTACTGCATTTTAAACGTAAGTTACCACATTGTAAATAAAGTATATTCTTTAGTGTCAGTGTAAGATTCTATAACTTCTCACTTTGTTTTACACTGAAACGCCAAAGAAACTGGTTTAGGCATGCGTATTCAAATACAGAGATGTCTAAACAGTCACAATACGGCGCTGCGGCTGGCAACGCCTATATATGTCAAACAAGTGTCTGGCGCAGTTTTTTGATCGGTTATTGCTGCTAAAATGGCAGGTTATCAAAATTTAAGTGAGTGTGAATGTGGTGTTATAAAATAGTGGTCGCACGAGCTGTGGAAGGCAGCATCTCCGATTTAGCGATGAAGTGGGGATTTTCCAGTACGACCATTTCACGAGTGTACCGTGAATATCAGGAATCCGGTAAAACATCAAATCTCCGACATCGCTGCAGCAGGAGAAATATCCTCAAGAATGGGACCAACGACGACCGAAGAGAATCGTTCAACGTGATAGAAGTCCAACCCTTCCGCAAATTGCTGCAGATATCAATGCCCGGCCATCAACAAGTGTCGGCGTGCAACCCGTTCAACGAAATATCATCGATATGGGCTTTCGGAGTCGAAGGCCAACTAGCGTACCCTTGATGACTACACGGCACAAAGCTTTATGCCTTGCCTGGGTCTGTCAAGACCGAAATTGGACTGTTGATGATTGGAAGTATGTTGCCTGGTCGCATGAGTCTCGTTTCAAATAGTGTAGGGTGGATGGACGTATACGGGTATGGATACAAAATCATGAATCCATGGACCTTGCATGTCAGCAGGGGACTTTTCAAGCTGATGGAGGCTCTGTAATGGTGTGGAGCGTGTGCAGTTGGAGTGATATGGGACCCCTGATGTCTAGATACGATTCTGACAGTTGACACGTACGTATGCATCCTGTTTGATAATAATAATGACAGGATGCTTACGTACGTGTCACCTGTCAGAGTTGTATCTAGACGTATCAGGGGTCCCATATCAGTCCAACCGGACACGATCCACACCAATACAGAGCCTCCATCAGCTTGAACAGTCCCCTGCTGACATGCAAGGTCCACAGATTCATGAGTTTGTATCCATACCCGTATAAGTCCACCCACCCTACACAATTTGAAACCAGACCACCTGCATACATTCATGTCAATTGTGCATTCCGACGGACTTCGGCAGTTCAGCAAGACAATGTGACACCCTAAACTTACAGAATTGTTATAGAGTGGCTCCAGGAACAATCTTCCGCAGTCATGTACGTTATTGAGCATATCTGGGGTGCCTTGCAACGTGCTGTTCGGAAGAGACCTCCATCCCCTCCTATTCTTACCGGTTTACGGACAGCCCTGCAGGATTCATGGTATGAATTCCCTCCAGCAGTACTTCAAACATTAGTCGAGTCCATGCCACGTCGTGTTGCGACACTTCTCCGTGCTCGCGCGGGCCTTACACGATATTATGCAGGTGTACCAGTTTCTTTGGGTCTTCATTGTATTTAATGCTATTTATTGTCATGCTAAAGATTATTTTTGTCCCATTGTAAAATTATAGAGAGAAACCAGTAAAATAAATCATACTGATTGAGACTTGTGGCTGTCCTGATAAATGTAATTTCAGCAGTCGCTGTTTCCCCCGCAAGGAGTGCCTTCTATTGTAAATTTTAGAAGCTAAATGTACTGCATTGTTAGAAACGAATATGTTTCATTAATTTGACCACTAGTTAGCGATACCTGTACGGAATATTTAACAGATAGGATTATCTCTCGCCCTCATCTCTATTGATGGCACCGTTGTGATTGCGTGATTAAGTGCGACGCATACACCACAGGGGATTCATTTCAGTTCCCGTCGGCGCACGGGTCAACCGCGCTCGGAGCAACCGATGAATAATCGGAAGCGATCTGCATGTCATATTGCGTGCCGATTGTGTTGACACGGATAACTGCGTCAATATGTATGGATGTGTATCGCAGGGCAAAGCTGTTTGGGAGCGTCCGAAAATATCCCACTCCAGAGCAAACGGCAGCTGGATGCGTATTCACGCAGACAAAGCTCTGGGCCTAGCACCCGACGTGTTGCGGGGAGGTATCGCAGATGGCGCGCGCAGCGGCCTCACGCCACAGCTACGGCGCGTCATACAAGATTGAATCGGTGACGACAGACAAAGACACTGAATACCCATCAACACGATTATATCTGTCAGTGATATTTCTACAGTATTTATGATTTCCCAACCAAGGAGAGATTATTTAATCAATACTACAGTGTTGTTTGGTAACTATTGGAAACTGAAAGCTGATAATTGTCAGCGTGATGTGGCTTTGTAACTTCTTTACCATATTTACCAGATACTACCGTGTATTCAGCACTCCACAAAGGCCGTAGTGTGAGTTATTTGGTGAAGTTTTCGATCTGATTTTTTAACGCCCTTTTTTCCCTCAATAATTTATTTCATCGTTGATACAATTTTTACCACCTTCACTTGTGCAAAGAAAATTTCGTCGGATGCATGAAAGTTTCGCCACTCACATGAACTTAAATAACGTTTCTGAATAATTTCCTTTTCGTAATTTATATTATCTACATTATAGTATTTGTTACCTTTCTGACAGAAGCAGTTCGTTTAGTTATTTTCTTAGCAAGAATGTTTTTATTTGCTTTCCCAACTGTTTTATGAGTTTGCATTTGTGCTGTACAATAATTTCATGAGCATTGCAAATCTGCATAATACAGTGGAAGTACCGCATAGCACTTTCTTTCTTTTCTGGGCCACAGATGACTACATGCTTTACATTTCAGTGTTACGTATTACTTGTGTGGCGGTTCTCGTGTGCTACACTTTGAAGAACTTGGCGGAGATTTTGTGAGGAAAGGGCGACTATTGGTTTGGAAAGAGCTTCGAAGAAAGATACGCAGATTACTGTTTCACAGTTGATAGTATTGCTTTACTACTTTTCTTAACTATGTGTCATTGTGTTCTTCTCCAGGACATTATAACAGGAGACTTCGTGAACTGTGTGTACTGCATATTTATGGTCAGCAGTTTTTGCAAGCTATACCTTGTCTTTTGGCCCAGTACCTCCTCATTTCGTAGTTTTACTTTAGAGCTTTATTTTATCATTTTGCATAGCCCAAAGTTTACGAGCGAGTGCTGGAATGTAGTGTCTCCGAATTTTTTATTATCTTCTCAATATAGATATAGGTACTACATATGTTGCATGGTACTCGGTAGACCTTTACACTTCGCTGACGCAAGCTGCAACTCTCTGCCGCTAGATGGCTAGAAATTGCAACATGTAATATGGCGGTGTGTAACGTATTTATGTAGGTGCCTGAGAAACACGGTGCCATAATCGACTGCCGCATTTGACACACAGAGTACGGTCTCCTTCAGCATGGCAATGACGGACCAGACGAGAGCTGCGACATCTGCAACAATCCGACACCTGGAGTTCACTGTCCTCTACATTCTCCTTACAGTCCAGAATTTGACCCATCCGACTTCTATCTGTTTCCAGAAATTAAGGAACACCTTCGAGGACTTCACGTTGACAGTGATGAAGCGGGATGACTGTTGAGAAATAAATACGCAGATACGAAGAATAAAACTGTAGAATGTTAATAACTGTTTTATTTCAAAATCTTTGTTGGCATTACTTTTCTGCATGCCTTCGCACAATACATAGCACTGGTATCATTACTCCTTTTTTCCTACTGCCCTCGATCACGTGTACGTCAGGCTTTGTCCTAATTTACCAATTACACCACTGATTTTACCGTCATTGATTACACTGTTTGAACTATTTTGTACGTCTGCTGTTAAAATGTGTCTTTAATTAACAATCAAGAATAATATGATATCGTAATGTTTATAATGCTTTGCTGCATAAGAAAGTGAAGTGTTTTTATACACGACTCCACAGTAGCATACCTGAATCTTGTTCATATAATTCTGACGATTTGTCAGATTATCAGGAGCCGATATTTAGGAGCATCTCGCCCAGTGTACCTACGAGTAGGTTAGGTTGTTTTGGCTGGAAGATCGTCAGCGGTGTTTTTCAGTAACAATAGGAAAACTTTCCTTCGTAGTGCTCGTAACACTCTGGTGCCAAGCGCAATACGATCTGTGAAGTGTTTGTGTATAATATCAATAGAATATTGATTTGGCTATGACACCAATGTCGAAATAATTTACGGTTGGTAATCATTAACCTGTCCTTAAACCTTCCATCCCTAACTTAGAAAACACAAACCTGCTTACTTTTACGTCGCAAGAAACGCTTACTCGCCTGCACACTGGCTGACATTATAGGGAGCACCTGAATCTCAAAAAATAAAAAAAGAATAAAAATAAAAATAAATTCCTCGAATTTATGTGCAAAGCCAAAATGATAACAATAGCGAAAAACGCATTAGTTATTAGTTACCTCGCTTTCAAGGCCTTTAGAATACTTAAAAACCATTAAATACGTTGAAACGTATGTTAGTAACGGAAAAAGATGGTGCAAGCTTTTGTAAAGGTATTTCGTTGAAAAATAGTTTTTGTTTTAGAAGCGCAGATTACGACCTTGTCAATGCGGGCAGAGGAGCGGACACAGTTTCGGGGATGCAGAAGGCAATGGAAATAACTGGATTAACGACGTCTAATTTTTATCCACAGAACACGTAGTGTACAACCAAGAAAGTGTCATGACGATCTATCTATGGGCAAGAGATGCCGGAATAGACGCCCAATCGGATCTCTGAGAGCAGACCACTAATGTGGAGGTGACCATGAAAAACAGGCTGAAAAACCGACAAAAGAATAACGCTCTACGAGCCTGGGCATGGAATGATAGAAGTTTAAATGTTGTATGGAAACTAAAAGTCTCAAAAGGGAGATGGGAAGGCTCAATCACGAAATAGAGAGTTCACATTCAAACAGAATGATACTCCTTATTTGATTACACAATTTTACGATCAATTGATAATAAATTATGAGGTGTTATTGAGTTATTCTTATCAATTAGAATCTTATTAATTTCACCATTTTATAGTAAAACACCATATCGAGGTTTTCAGTTCTATTTTTGAAGTGAAATGGAAAGAAGGCAAGTACTGCTGGTCGTATGAGTGTAGTATAATATCAACAGCGGCAGAGAATGGTATAATGAGAGTAGGATACGTTAGGAAGGTAACACAGGAGCATGTTACTGTGATTAGTTCAGTGATAAGACTCTTCCAATTAGAGTTGACAGCAAACCAACACTGACAACAGTAGCTCAGGTCGACGTCGCAACCTGAAGATGAAGAGAGAGAGAAAGTTGAAGATGGAGGGATAGAGAAAGTATATGAGGACACGGAATGAGTAATTCTGTACGTAAAAGGAGATGAAAATCTAATAGTCGTGGTGGACTGGAATTCGGCTGTAGGGGGAGCAGTAGAAGAAAGTGTTACCGGATAATATGGGATTGGTGTTAGGAGTGAGAGGAGAAAAACTGCGTTCGGTGATAAATTTCAGCTAGTAATAGCTAATACTCTGTCCAAGAATTGCAACAGGAAGAGGTACACCTGGAAAATGTTGGGAGATATACGAAGATCTCTGTTAGATTATTTCATGGTCAGGCAGAGATTTCGAAACCACTTAGCGATTTGTAACGCGTATCCAGGAGCAGATATAGACTCGTATCACAATTAAGTAGTGGTGAAGAGTAGCCCTGAAGCAGGCGCGCCTGTCTAAAGAGTGCGCCAGCGACACGTACCACTGTCTTGCGCCGTTCCGTTGTCGTTTCGTAATGGCGAATCCGTACCTGTTCCTTCATTAGTGCTCAAGCTAACATCGTTAAAGCTGTGTATGCTTTGCTGTCATACGTTTAAAGTGAGGAGCAGTAATGTAAAAATGCCAGCGACGACGTCAGCCAATATCTTCCTGACTAGGACCGCACCACTACAGGAGCGGCCTCTAAAAGAAGAGAAGATAAATGTCGCTCCTGCCAGCCTCAGCCGCAGAGTACTAGACCGGCACTAGGAGAGCACTACGATAGCACTTATTAGTGATCCACATCCATTGCTTGTATGGAAATAATATATAGAGAAAGACACTGTTTGCCTGTCGCCCATCACTTGCGACACGTTTCTGTAATACTAGGTCAAGTATTGGCTATCTTCTTTATTGTAGTACAAACTATTAATTTGATTTGCTTAAACTGTTGTATAGCATTCCGAGAATGCAGCATCCTTAAGGCACCCTATATGAGACGAGTGGGAAGAACCCCACATTATTCTCCTAAGTAATCCTGCAGGTCGCCAAAAACACTAATTCAAAGTGACCTTATTATCTTTTCATTCATTTTCTAACATCTGTTTCTGAATACGTCATCCCATGTTACTAATCTTCCAACTTCTGTGTATTTGTAGATATTCGTTTTGGAAGGGATAATAATTGTTGCAATTCTTCCAGTTCCTTAACTAATATTTATGTTTCTAAGAGAATCTCTCTTTTCAGTAATTGTTTACTTTGCTATATTTTTTGATTAACTTGCTCGAATTTTCGATTCGTCTCTTTAGGAGTATCTTAACTGTCCTGAAGTACTGTAGTCTGTAATTTCCTGAGAAGCCTCATGATACTCTTATTATTACCGATTTTTACTTACAGATTTAGCTTTACACGTAAATCAATCATAATAGTTGTATCGAATTGATTTTTTACTTGCAATTTGCTCTCCCTTCTTAGCTATAACTGGTTTCAGTACTGCACTCTCTTCAGCTGCGCTGCTCGGCTGTAATATTAACGTTAGAGTTGACGGACCTTGGACGAGCAGTTCCGCGTGCCGAGTTGCTTCGTGATGGACGGCTTTCACCCTCCCTAATGCCCTGCTGCGAGGGCAGGTTGCGGTACGCTGCGTGTTAAGAGACTGCCGCTCGCCGTCCCCGCTGTCGCGCTGGCTGGTGCCGCTGCTCGCCTGCCACGCTGCGCTGCTCTAGCCGCGATAGCTGTGTCAGCGCCTCGCTCGCTGCTGCCAAGCTGCCCGATTTCGTCACAATCAGTGGCCGCTCGTAAGTGTACATTATGGGTGTTTACAAATTTTTAAATTCAGATAAATATGGGAGTGTGGAATTAATAGCAACTGCGGTATAACAGTTTTGCTGACCAACTTATTTATACAACTTCAGCTACTGTCAATAATAATAATAAAAATAATAATAATAATATGCGAAAAGAAACCAGGAGATTCCAGGTTCGAGTCCCGGTCGTGGCACACATTTTCAACTCTCCCTGTTGATATTTATCAACGCCTGTAAGCAGCTAAAGGTCTATATTCATTATAATTTCATTTTTCGAGAGCTGCAAGATCCCAGTGGTACCTGTTCTTTCGGACCTGTCCGAAAGAACAGATACATTCTTCATACAGATAAGGGTTACCGTCCAATGCTCTTTTTCAGTGCGGATGCACTCACACTGTCCGAACTCTAACGGGCATCAACAAAGGAGGTGGCTTACAAAACGTTCGGCCTATACTTGAGTATTGCTCATCAGTGTGAGATCCGTACCAGGTCGGGTTGACAGAGAAGATAGAGAAGATCCAAAGAAGAGCGGCGCGTTTCGTCACAGTGTTATTTGGTAAGCGTGATAGCGTTACGGAGATGTTTAGCAAACTAAAGAGGCAGACTCTGCAAGAGAGGCGATCTGCATCGCGGTGTAACTTGCTGTCCAGGTTTCAAGAGGGTGCGTTTCTGGATGAGGTATCGAATATATTGTTTCCCCCTACTTATACCTCCCGAGGACATAACGAATGTAAAATTAGAGAGATTCAAACTCGCACGGAGGCTTTCCGGCAGTCGTTCTTCCCGCGAACCATACGCGACTGAAACAGGAAAGGGAGGTAATGACAGTGGCACGTAAAGTGCCCTCCGCCACACACCGTTGGGTGACTTGCGGAGTATAAATGTAGATGTAGAATCGGTAGGTTGACTGCCACGAGTAATGAGTATAATGGGCAGGGGCACTACAAATGTAGTGTGTGGACAGTAAGTAGGAAATGTTGGTCTTACGGGGAACGTGACAGAGATAAGTCCCTGCAGTCGCGCTATTCTGTATGTCCTCGGTGGCTCAGACGACTGTAGCGTCTGTCATGTAAGCAGCAGATCCCGTGTTCGAGTCCTGGTCGAGGCACACATTTTCAACTGACCCCGTTGATATTTATCAACGCCTGTAAGCAGCTAAAGGTCTATATTCATTGTAATTTCAGAAAGAATAGTATTTGTGAAACTTTGTTGTTTAGTACACAAGTATTTTTATGGCAACAACGAAATAATATTTAACCTTTCACTAGTCTCCGTTTCGCATTTTTGTGTAAGTGAAAGTATTCGTGTCTTTTTTATTTTTCCGGACAAATGTGCAAGATCCCTAATTCATGTATTAGTTAACGAATTAACATCCAGTCAGAATCGGACATTCTTACCTTGCACTGACACAAGAATTGCTCTTATTATGCTCTTATTTTTTAAATGTTCGCTTGTAGTCAGGCTTATTTGATTTTCTCACTTTCTCAGACAATATATCTGGTCCCGATGGCCATAATTCCTTTGCGGCTAACTTTGCCTGGTCATTTTCTTTCCTGCAAGCACTTAAAACAGATTCAACAGAGTTCAAGATGACACTGCACAGGAAAGCCGATTTCTACATAGTAAGCAACCAACTCCAAGTAGAAACTGCCCTTTGTGGAAATGATTAAATTCAAGCAGTATGATCTACAAACAAGGTCACATGACTAGAATACAAATGAGGCGGTGACAGCCATAAGGACCAAAAGCACACCGTTTGACCGCACATTTAAGTGAATATCAGAGAAACCAGTGAGACAGCTTTTTGTGAACGTTTATATATAGTTTCAATATGGGCCTACAATATAGATAAATCGGACCCACCATCAGTTCAACATATATCTGAATTGTGAGTAACCGGCCGGTGTGACCAAGCGGTTCTAGGAGCTTCAGTCTGGAACCGCGCGACCGCTACGGTCGCAGGTTAGAATCCTGCCTCAGGCATGGATGTGTGTGATGTTCTTAGATTAGTTAGGTTTAAGTAGTTCTAAGTTCTAGGGGACTGATGACCTCAGATGTTAAGTCCCATAGTGCTCAGAGCCGTTTGAACCATTTTTTTGAATTGTGAGTAACTACTGCAGTCTCACAGTCGACGATGATGTGCTTTATGGTTCTCAGCTCCTCAAATGGATAAGTGTATGATAAAATCCAAAACGTAATACGCTATATCCCATTCAGATCTACAACATAGGTTTTTTATCAGTATAACTATAACATATACTGATGTCCGACCTAGTGAAACTGTATAGTAAGTGAAGTGGCATATCTAAAGGTATGCCAAGGGGACACAGATAAAAGTCAGCTGCAGTGTGGTAGCATCTAGCGTGGTACCACCTAATGGCACTGACGGAAACTTTTAGGTGAATGATAAGGGTTATCTGAGCACGCCGTGAACCGCGCAAGTTGTTTATCAAATCCATATGTATTTGGCCGATAAGGCAATTACGTCACGCCAGTTGCGCATGCGGAAAAGCTCCTTAAAACGTGGCAAACTGAAGGTGTACTCGCTACCCTGATGCTAGGTTTCATCAAGTCTAGAGCAATGTAGCAACGCGCGGTAAATTACCGCATCCAAATTACGTTTAACAGCATTCCAAGGAAAAATAACCAATAAATCTACAAAGTGTCACAAGTTAGGTGCTCACGTGCACGTGTTCTTGTACTCTTACACAACAGCCACCACTCTTCACGATGCCCGCACTCTCCCGCGTTCCGTTCTCGACTATAGTTTATTGACGCCGCACTGTTCGTAACACATTGTTTTTCACGACTTCATCACTTCTCGAAACGTAAGTTGTTCCGAACAATAATTTTTCTGTTTACTTTATGCACCGTTACGTTTTGTATCCATCCATTCTTTCCATATTTATTCACCCATTGCCCGCAGGGATGTCACGTTCAACATTCCTCTTGTGCTTGGTCACAGAACCTGTTGATGATAGAATATCTGAAATCTGCGGTGTTGCTCGTGGAAACACGCACGTTCATCTTATCTCGTTGCCGGTTCCTGAAATACACTGTCCTGTGTCTTTCAGATGATGGTATACTCTCTTCACAGGAGAAACGCTGATCGTGGATTCCCCAGACATAGGATCTGGATGAACAGCTGCAGCGATGAAGAATGATGTGAAGTCTGACACTATTTAGTGATCGAATTATAGCGCGCAAGTTCTTTGACGGGATGCTTTTTGAATTCTAGTAATATCTTTAGTGGTTGTTTACAAAACACGTTTACACAGTCACTTATCATCCATGTGCGCCTTCTGTAGATTAAAACGGTCTTAGATTCTCATATCATGGCAAATCAATGACAGTTAGATTTGACAAGATCTAAAAAGTGCCACAATTTAACTGATATGGCACATTCTACCGTGATCAGCGGGATCTACGTCCGACAGGTAACCGCTCACCTCGACCGTCCTTTCCTGACCGCTGCTTTTCTAGGTTGACACAATTTATTAAAGTGCTCCCCTGTGTTTTGGGCAAACAGAGCCCTCCATTTTGGTGCATATATGTTGCCTTGTGTAGGCGACCATTGGCCGTCTTCTCGCTTGTATTATGTGATGCCACGTCACCAGGAACGCTGTGCAGGACGCTCTCTGTCCCCCAGTCTCTCTACTCTCTCTCTCTCTCTATCTATCTCTCTCTCTCTCTCTCTCTCTCTCTCACACACACACACACACACACACACACAGTCCAGTGGTAACATATTATCCAATATTGCGTTATCTTAGGTATCACTTATACAGTACCGGTACTAACACAATAATTATAAACAGCAGACTAACAGTAAACTATCTAAGGAACCACGGAACTAACATGACAACATCAATATATGGTATCTTTAATACTTCCTGGACAGGATGGTATTGATATTTAAACAATATAGGGTGAACCCGAGCTCGACTGGAAAAAAATTCCACCGTTGCTGAAACCTGGTTGGTAGATATTCAGGGAGCGTGCAGGATAAGGTTACGCTTGAGGATGGGGCCGTAAACAGTTACTGTGAGTTGCACAATCAAACACACAACTTTATTTTTCTAAGAACCAATTTTTACACATTGCCTTAAAAGATCACAATTAGACAGTACGGCTGATGGCCTAGTTAAAGAAAACTTGGGATGCTTTCTGGGCTGAAAGCCCGAAACCACACCAGAAACAAGAACAGCTGAAGTTCTGAATTAGAAAAATAGAATTAAAAATATAGAATTAAAAATAGAAGGTAAATTAAAAAGAACATGCAATTGAAAACAATTAGCGGCTGAAGGCCTCCACTACACGTCTGAAGGACAACTATTATTAAAACACATTAATAAACAACTTTTCTAACGAAGAAATTTCTTCTTATACTTACAACAGAACGGCCAAAAGCCCAATTAAGAAATATTAACTTATTGCACGGCTGAAGGTCACAAACAAATTTGAAACAACGGCTGAAGGCCTAAACAATAAGTCAAGCAAACAATTTAAAATAAACCCCTTCCTTCTTAGAAAAAAATATCTTTTAAAGGATACACACGGCTGAAGGCCTTATCAAAAGGGGTTCACGTAAATCCTGGACTGAAGGCCACACATAACGCATCGAACAACTAAGGGCTTAGGGCCTGGATTACAATTTCAGATAGAACGAATTTTAAGGAAAAAAATTTAAATAAAATCAATCTTTAAAATTTTAATTTAACACGGCTGAAGGCCTTTATATAAAATTTAAAAGAACTGAATTAATACAAGGCCGAAGGCCTCGCATAATACCTCAAACAAAAATGAAAATCGCAATCTAAGACAAACAGAACAAGTGGTACTCAGAAGTGTTCCAAAGGTTGGCCTGAGAAGGTAGCTCAAACATAAGTTGAGGTGAGACAGGCAGCCAAGTGTTGAAGTTAAATAATCGGATGGTAACCCAAACCAGGGATGGCCCAAGGACCGACCAACAATTTAACCACTTCCGTCCGACCAAGGGCACAACGATGGAAAATTTTGGCTGAGAAGGAGGATACGAACAGCAGTAAGTTTTCAGAAATTGGCGTCTAAAAACAGCCAAGGGAACAATAACCACTCTAAGCAAGATATGAACCAAACCAACAACCAAGGCTGTCTATCCACACGCCGTGCCAGACAGCATCAACACGATGGGAGAAGGCACACTGCCGAAAAATTATGCTAACAGCCACGGCAGGTAACTGGGGCGTTAGTGGTCACAGGGCAGAAAGTACCGCTGCACTTCACTGGCAAATAACAGTCAATTTAATCAGAGTATAGGAAGACAGCTGCAAGATTTCGCCGACTCCAACACATCATACGTTGCTGCTAGCCCGAATGGCCCAGGGAGCAACAGCTTGCAAATGAACAAAGAGACGTCACAATAGTTGAGGTTTCATATCCGGTTAACTGATCACTCAACTTCAGCGTCCAGGTTCGGTGGGTAACGATCTTTGTCGCTCTCCCAGCTAGCGCCTCACGATCCAACAGTAAATGCACGCTGCCAGGGGTCCCGGCCTGGCTCTGCACCATGGAGACTTTCTCTCTGCTCCGTCCCAACCAACTGACTATATGCAGCATGCAGACAGCATTAAAATAGCTGCTCAGCTAAAACCACACAAGCTTCACATGGTTCCACGGAAACACATCCACTACCAGTTAGCACAATGCTAAAACCAGTGACTGTGGAACAAGGACGAATCACAAGTCGACACACACGGAGAACCCAGAAGCGGTCGGCGACCAAATACACGTCTTCTAATGAGACGACCGACCGAACGACCAATCAAGGTCGTCCCCACTCAAGTCACGTGTGTCGGAATGGTCGGGCGAGTCATGGCTGTCCGGACCTCACTGCTGCTCCGTGTCGACTGAATTCCCGACGCACGACGACCCAGAAATACTAGCTATCGCTCCAAAGATAATACGACAGTGCCCTTATCGATAGGCGCTGCTGCTGCCACTCACGGGCAGTCAAGCCGGCAACTTAGAGACGCCAGTAAATCGAATAAGAAAAGGGATGGCAGTACCACAAAGACAAGATGTCAAGCAATAAACGGCATGAACACGAGCCGCGCACAGCTCAATTGCTTAGCAATAATTTGTGGCTATTATGGTTTCAGGTATCCATGACCTTCATTAGCTTGTTAAATAGTAATTACGTCTCATTTGATATGTTATTCCCACTTATTTTCATATCTTCTTCACTGTACTAAAAGTATCTGCGAAAATGTCGATTGTATGTGTTGTGTGTCTTGGTTGGAAACAAACATGTACCATTCTCTCACAGTACGTGCTGTTTACAACATTAGTGCCCATTTTACTGTTCGCCATCAAGCTTGCTTGGTACTGTCTCGGGTTTATTTTACTGGCAGTGTTAATGGTTCTTTTAACAATGATGTCCAAAAGTGTGGTTAACTGATGGAGAGTTAGTCGTCGTGCACACCGGTTGTAGGTTAGCTGAAAGCAATGGAAGACAGAGGTAATGAGGTTTTGCTGAGCTGTTCACACAAAACCGGCAATCACATAACAGTAGTGTAGCAACTGTACATAGCCGTCGATGAACCAAAACCTTGTGTTTCACGGTTTGGTGGTTGCATGTTACAAGATTTATCATTGTTTTGAAGGTGTTTTCACAGTAACAAAGGTATCTGGAGTAACTACCGGAATGAAACGTAATTACAGTTATTTAGTAACCACCGTCGTAGTCGCGTATACGTTACTACTTTTTGTTTGTGGATGATCGATTTCGATCTACTACAGAGAATATTATCAGATCTACATTCCTTGGTGGTAGTAGGAATCCCTGACGTGGAGCAGGCCTAGACGTGCTGACGCTGAGAACACTATTCCATATTTCTATCTTTCATTTCCTCATTTTTCTTGGATCCTCTTCTGACCACAGTATCCATTCTGCTGACCGTTAGCATCAACTGCATCTGTTTGCAGAACTTTAAGACCTAGGGCATCTTCTGAAGGAAGAATTTCTGTGATGCTTTTCTGAACCTATAAAAATTATGAGCTATAAGCTTAACAACCTCTATATATTTCAGAACAATTTCACTCAAAAAGTAAAATACCTTAGTCGACAGTTTATAGTATGTACTCGTTAACACCCTCATACACAAGCAAAATACATATGTAAGACCGCAAAACAGGACTTATAGGAAATATAGATGCAGTAATATGTGCGTAAATAGGTAAACTGACTTTCGTTGGTACGATTTTCAAAATATGGATACAGCTGTTGAGAATTCCATACAGGGAACGAATGCAAGCATCTTAATACGGCGTGTCAACAGTGTTGAGGAAGGCGTTTGATGTGCCTGTCATTGCACTGTATCGTAAACACCTGTAAACTGTGGCAAGAGACGTGACTTAACATAATTTAGATGTGTAATTAAATATATATACACACACACACACACACACACACACACACACACACACACACACATATACGTGGGTTGTGCGGAAAGTAAGGTCCGATCGGTCCTGAAATACAGACCACAGTGAAAATAAAAAAATGTTTTATTTGAAACAGTCAGCTGCACCTTCCAGCTACTTCTCTACATAGTCGTCACTCCGACTTCGACATTTGTCGTAGCGTTGTACCAATTTTCCAATACCTCTTCATAGAAGGCAGCCGCCTGTGATTTCCGCCACCTCTCTACGCTGGTCTTCAGCTCTTTGTGTGTGCCAAAATGTTATCTTCATAGCTAGCTGTTAATGTGAGTAGAGATGATCATCAGAGGGGGTCAAATTCTGGCTATATGGTTGGTAATAAAACACTTCACATCGAAAACGCCCAAGCTTGTCCTCATTGCTCCTCCAGTGTGCGGCAGAGAACTGGTATGAAGAATGAACGGCATGACAGGTACGTTATGTGGGGTGCAGGAAAGCATACTTGGCGGAAGAGACTATTGTCTTAGGCATATTTACTTGCTCACTGCTTGCTCAGAACTGAAAAGAGCGACATGATGCGATCGACTGGCATACTACAGACACGGCTCAACACATCTGTGCAAAGCTTCATCGGATTGTCATTGTCGTTTCCATTTCGTGACCTATCGGACCTTACTTTCCGAACATCCCTCGTATATATATATATATATATATATATATATATATATATATATATATATATATATATATATGATTAGTTTTTTAGTAACACCTTTTGTTGTGTTCCGTTTAGGAACATACCATCTGGAAAATGCAACTAATGGAGTACAAAAAATGCGACTATGTTGCTGTTTATTTAAAAGCCCCTGACTGAAAATTGGGCACCATGTACTCTTTCTTCCTCGGCACTTTTAAAAGGTGTAAACATATTCGCGCTTTTTTTAACGAGCAACTCACCTCAGAAGTACACGGGCTCCCCTAACTGTAACTCTTTCACGCCCAATAGTCCATCGCTGCAAGTCACTCATACCCATCCACTCCCGGTTCCCCTTTCCCTCTGTCTCATTCAGTCCAACTCATTGTCTCTCTGCCATTGTCTCCTGTGTCACAGACACAAAATCCGCTTCGTTCAGTCCTACTGATACAGTCTACTCCCATTGTCACTGTCTCTCTCTTCCTCTTTGTCATTGTCATATATTCTCTCTCTCTCATTATCACTAGCTCATACCCACTTTCTTCCTCTTAATTCCTCCCCTTGGCAATGTCTCCTTCATTCCAATCTTAGCACTGTTCTGTTACTCTCAACAATGTTCGCATGATTAAATTTTTGGGAACATTTTTAGAGGTGATGAGGGAGGTAGAACGAGGCAACTGCTGCCCCACTTTTTAGTCAGAGTATTTTAAATAAACAAGAACGGATTCCCATTTTTGGTGCTCCGATACGATTATTTTTTCGCTGATTCCCTTCTTTTCCCTGCTGCAGCAGAGCATGCAACTCTAATTAAAAGAAATTTATCGGTCATTAAAATGAAGATAGTCTACTTATGTGCCAATGAAATGACGAAAATATAAATGTACACCTCAGATTGTATTTTACATGCAAAACATTTTTGCATGTGTTTTAGTACTACAACATGGGGTTGCAAGACAATAACGGAGACTGTGTACAGCATATTGCTCCGTGCCATGTCACTATTTACGTTTTCGCCTCACACTGGAATTTACGTGCATATTTTACGTGTACAAGTAAGGTAAATTTGAACCAATGTATCTCGGGAATGGATAGAGACATCGAGAAGAGTTTCAAGTTTCTTCGAAATCGGGGTCTTAGGCATACATCGTAAAAATTACACTCATTTGCTGTGTATAGACATCTCGAAATCTGCGACTGAGTTTACCCAAAAGACAAGATTTAGGGGTGTTTCTCAATAACGAATAAAGATTTCTTTGAAAACAGAGAGACGTCCCTTCTACATGAATGGCTAGAGAATATAGCATTTAAATTTGAGCGATATTCTGCTGTTATCTAGGTTTTACCTCGTACTGCATTTTACGTGCAGAAGTAGGGTAACTGAAACCTCTGTATCTTGAGAAAGGATGAAGATATAGAGAAGATTTTCAAGGTTGTTCGAGATTGAGATTTCAGTCATATACGAGGGTCACTCCAAAAGAAATGCACACAATTTTTTTAAATCCATCTTTTATTCTACATGTTTGAAAGTTTTACAGTGTGTAGATATATCCTTTAGGAACAATAATTTCACTTCTCCACATAATTTCCATCCCTCGCAACTGCCTTAAGCCATCTTGGAACCAGCGCCTGTATACCCGACGGTAAAATTCTTCCACCAACCTGTTGGATCCACTGTTTGGCAGCGTGAACAAGGGAGTCATAATCTTCAAACCTTGTTCCAGGAAGAGATTCTTTCAGAGTCCCAAAGAGATAATAGTCACATGGAGCCAGATCAGGACTGTAAGGCGAGTGTTTCAGTGTTGTCCATCCGAGTTTTGTGATCGCTTCCATGGTTTTTTGACTGACATGGGTCCGTGCATTGTCGTGCAATAGCAAAACATCCTGCTTTTGCCGATGTGGTCGAACGCGCCTCTGTCGAGATTGATGTTTCTTCAGTGTCGTCACATATGCATCAGAATTTATCGTGGTTCCACTTGGCATGATGTCCACAAGCTAGAGTCCTTCGGAATCGAAAAACACCGTAGCCATAACTTTTCCAGCAGAAGGTGTGGTTTTGAATTTTTTTCTTGGGTGAATTTACATTATGTCACTCCATTGATAGCCTCTTCGTCTCTGGTGAAAAATATGGAGCCATGTTTCATCACTTGTCACAGTTCTTCCAAGAAATTCATCTCCACCATTCTCGTACTGTTCCAAAAGTTCGCTGCATACCTTTTTTATTGCTTCTTTGTGAGCCACTGTCAACATCCTGGGAACCCACCTGGCACAAACCTTTTTTAACGCTAACACTTTCAGTATTCTGCAAACATTTCCTTCCCCTATCTCAACGTAGCGTGACAATTCGTTCACTGTGATGGGTCTGTCAGCAGTCACCAATTTGTTAACTCTCTGCACATTGTTTGGAGTGTGTGCAGTACGAGGCCTGTCGCTGCGAGGACAATCCTCAATATTGCCGTGCCCGCTTTTATCACGTAACTTGCTTGCCCACCGACTAACTGTACTGCGATCGACAGCAACATCTCCACACACCTTTTTCAACCTCTTGTGAATGTTTCCCACTGTCTCGTTTTCACAGCACAGTAATTATATGACAGCACGTTGCTTCTGACGAACGTCAAGTGTAGCAGCCATCTTGAAGACATGCTGTGACGGCGCCACTCACGGGAACAGATTGAACTAAATTTGAAAACAAGCTGGAAGGATGTATCTACACACTAAAACTTTCACATATGCAGAATGAAAACTGTATTTTTACAAAAATAGTGTGCATTTCTGTTGGAGTGACTCTCGTATCTTAATAATTTCAGCCATTTGCTACGCATAGTCGTCTTGCAATCATCGGCTGGGTATTGGTCCTCCTGTGACGGCAAAAACATAATAAAATAACCATTTTTGGTGTCTTCGGAGGAACTGCCCATTGTGCCTCCATAATCCCCATGAAACCCACCGTAGACAACATCAAATAAAAAAGAACCAGCCGATTTTCTCCATATGCCTAAGCCGAAGGAAGTGTGTTATATTCAAAAAAATTACCCTGTACTATAGAATACAGTCAGTAACAAGATCCTTCTGTTGGATATACAAATGTTCACTAGCCCAAGGGCTATCCAAAACACTTGACCCTCCATTTTTATCACAGATAGAACCAGAGGTGTGAATAGCGGAAAATCCTATTCTCGTGTACGGCGGTTTGGAACAGATACGTACGGTGTCGCCTATATACCGATGCAAAATCTTTACTGGAGTCATCAGTATTCACATTATTCTCAGATCCGTATTGATCTTTTCTGGAAAGCATTTTCGTGGCGCGACCACCGCTCACGTTACGACTACAGCCTTGTTTCTGTCAGTTACCACCGTTTACACGCACACATCTTGTCAAAGTCACCACTGACTAGAATCTCAATTTCGATACAGAGCTGCTATCCTTTTGATTATCGTGGAACTTCCGACTAATAGAACTAAAGCATATCGTTTGTCTAGTGCTATATTCTGAATGCAATAACTCAGTTTTCCTTCGAGTGCACCATATCACTGTTCACAAACAAGCTCTTCCAGTTACGGTATATGGGAATAAACTTCTTCAAATGAATTCTCTGGTATATAGCGTTATTTCCTGGTCACAACACTTGTAATCACGATAGACGCTTGATAATAATAATAATAATAATAATAATTATCCATACACCCACTCTTCAGCTAATGATTTGGCCCTGGATGCTGATGGCAGCGCCGGCTGGTGTGGCCGTGCGGTTCTAGGCGCGTCAGTTTGGAACCGCGTGACCGCTACGGTCGCAGGTTCCAATCCTGCCTCGGGCATGGATGTGTGTGATGTCCTTAGGTTAGTTAGGTTTAAGTAGTTCTAAGTTCTAGGGGACTGATGACCAAAGATGTTGAGTCCCATAGTGCTCAGAGCCATTTGAACCATTTTTTTTGCTGATGGTAGCGAGATTTTTCTGAAAGTGTTCAGTAGGATATAAAGTGCTATATATTGTTTCTCAGAAATTCCATTTGTTCGTGTTCATGGTCAGCGTTGAGGAACAACAGTGCATATTCTCAGTAATAAGTGTATTCATATGTTGTATCATTTGGGATATAATATTTTCGATATTGGGTTTGTTTTTCTGTTTGTAAAAGATCTACGTGCTCTCATAGCAATAATTTTTTAAGGAACTGCTATTTTTTTGTATTCGGCAATATGGTTGTGTAATTTTTACAGTGATTCGAAGATGTTCACTTGGGTAATGGATGTTTTCGTAAGACAAGAGGACTCACTATAGGAAAGACATGCTAGATTTCAGAGTCGCCATGGCATGTCACGGTGAAGTTGAGTAGTCACTTGGAAAAGAATGCGTGGAAACCACAGTGTCCGGTAGGACGGAACACCCTAAGGACAAAGGAAGAACGTGAGAGAGTAGTTTAGCGGTCAAACTTCTGGGGAATCACCAGCCCAAGTTGAAGCAATTGGGATGCTGGCTGTTCCGGCAACCTGGAAAGCCATGTGCTTATTTTACAGGTTATTATCAAAATCAGAAGTTTGGAGATGAAATCGACATGAGGAAGAAAAGGAATGTACTGGTAAAAATTATATGAACAGAAAGTGGAGACTAATAAACTATTTGATGGACAGAGAAAGGTATTAAATGAACGGAGTAAGTAATTTTATGGACTGTGAACTATGTGAACTAAGTTGGACTCAGTAGCTCCAGAAAGTCGATCCACCACGAAAAGCATTCGCCAAGAAATGGCCAGTAAATCAGTGAGAGGACCAAGTGGTAGGAATAATCAGTGAAGCTCAGAAAACTCAACAAGCAATAACAAACCGACTTGATGGCCAGGTAGCGGCGACTGTGAATTGGATGATGCATTCTGATGGAGTACAAATGGACATTGCTCGAATTAAAGCAATAGTGGGCGAGATTTACACGCGACAACAAAAGCTATCTGATCATTTCAACCAACAGGTCGCACACCAGGGAGTAGTATTGCAGAAATGAGAATTTAAGGCTGCAAAGGTAACTAAAAGAGAAAAGTGTTTACGAATGCAATTAAATGGCTTCCGTTAAGGATGTGATGATGACTCATTCAGATCGTACCTGGCGATGCCTGTGGGTGGTATCGATGAGTTTAAGTCGTTACTACACTTCAAGCATACTCAATCAAAAACCTACAGACGAAATTGTGAAGCACTGTTTCGATTGCTCACAAATGTAAGCGTTGAGGAATGGCGAACGCTTAGGACTGCTGATCGGAGGCGTGAGGCGATCATAACAAGCGAAACAGGATATAATTGGAAGACTTGAGTAATCTACAAGAGAGACTGTGTAATGTGCGCATACCTCCGGAGTCGTTAAACCTAGTGTAAGATACGTGAACATGGAGACCAGTGGCAGTGAATGTAGTCAGTATTTGTCTCAGTACAGAAATGTTCTTTATTACATCATCCTTCGTTAGAACAACTGTAAAAGATGTTAGATGAATTTTAATTTGCATTACACTCGCGTGGGCACCACTACTGACGATGAATTTTGGCTGCAACCACCAGTGAGAAGCGGCAGCAGCACGGATGAAAATCTTAGTCAATAATTGCAAAAGCATATGAGGATTTCTGAGACCTTTCTTGAACTGTATTATTTCGGGTCCAGTAGCATACAAGACCGCATAAGATTGAGCACCTTAATGGTCGATAATTACAGTGATACAGATCACCGCAACCCTGTCGTATACTGCAAGGAAATGGTCAAGAGCAGCCTATGCTTGGACACAATATACATTCCACTCGAGTTAATCACAATTTGTCTTCGTTGTGATGGGGGAATGAGATACGCGGACGCAATATGCAGCATGGCAATTCATTCCAGAAAGTGTTATAAGAATCGGGCTTTGATAGGGACTAACACTACGGGAGACGGTCGAGAGGAGATTCTCACCAAAATACTGACAATCGCAGGCAGATGAATTGGAGCCTAGACTGTATGCAGAATTATAGCTACTAGTGATAGGATCGCAAGCGTAGACATGTTTCATGGAGTCCACATCTAGATTATAATGATCGGTGCTGTTTCAATGAGAATGTGCAGACCATGAACAATTGACCTTCCTCACATATCACAAAAATTCAGTCCACTTGTACCCTTAATAACAAGAGTAATGTGGGAGAGGCTGGAATCCAGTAAACTGACTAATGGATGGTGAAGTGTGTGATGCTTGTGGTACTGAAAAGGGGGAAAGAGACAGATGTTTTGATAAAGGAAGGAACAGGAGTCGACTGGGTAGAGTTAAGGGATCCAATATTAAAAACAGAATCTGAAGGATCTTTGGTGGACTCAAGACCAAATAACTCGGAGGGGATAGTAAAATTCCGTCGGTTTTTCTAAAACAACTGGGGAAGTGGAAACCAACTAACATTCATGTTAGTGTATAGAATGTATGAGAGTAGCGATATATCGTCAGACCCTTGGAAAAACATCATTCACACTACTTCGAAGATAGCAAGCGCCATCACTTGTGTCTATTACCGCACAATTAGATTAACAACTAATGCTGACAGGAATAACATACAGAAAAATTGGAAAGAAAATTTAAGATGCGTTATAGTTCAATTCTTTTATCTTGGCGGTTCGCGCATGCCCGCCGAGACGCGGGAGATGGCTGCGTTGCCAGTTGTACGAGCAGGAGAAGCGGCACCAGTTCGCAAACTTACGTTTAGGTGGGAGCGCGCAGTTTATGAAGTAAAGCCAGCACGGTCACATTAACCCTTTCGCTGCTACAGAGACGTGCTCCCCGCATTTCGCGCTGTGCGCGATTTTGTCATCACTGCACTGCTCGGCTGTGCAGACACATGGTGTTTCGACTGCTTTGACACACTTTATCATTGGATTTCACAAAAACTTTTTGGCCCAAAAATTTGGTTTTTACACATCTTCTTGACTGATACCTTCCCTCCATTGTTTCGATGTTCAACGCAGTTATTGTGCAGCATCAGATGTAGTAAACCATTGCACGAAATTCTGAAGAGTTTGCAGAGGTAAAAGTCCATAGCGTATACTTTCCATTTGATCGATTTTAGTTGCCACTATAAATTTCAAAAAATTACATTCAAACGAATAAAATTCATGGAGTGACACTTCGATATTGTTTTTAAATAAAGAAAATATTAAGCACCGATCAAGGTTTGAACTCAGAATCTTTCGCTCAGCAGCCATACACTTTAACCATTACGTTAACGCAGCTCGTCTTTCAATAGATATCCTGGAGGACTTTAAAATATCACGCAAAATACCGACAAACACTGTTGGTATGACTATGAATTACTCACGTTTAGTCGAAGTACAATAGGAAATAAACAATTACCGCTGTTCTTTATTGCGGAAAGGCGGTTAGTGAGAATGATACAAACACCTTTCCTTGCTATCGCCAGAATTAGGAGGCTTATTGCTTGTTTGGTTTAATTAATTAATAGAATATGGAGCAACTGGTATAAAGAGTGCTTTTTCCAAACTTTCCATAAAAGGAAGTCTGCTATCAAGACATTGCTTTTGTTCAATTACTTTATTTATGACTGAACGTTTCTAAAACTGAAGACACTCGTCCGTGCTCTGTACATCTACATCTACATCTACACTCCGCAAGCCACCCAACGGTGTGTGGCGGAGGGCACTCTACGTGCCACTGTCATTATCTCCCTTTCCTGTTCCAGTCGCGTATGGTTCGCGGGAAGAACGACTGTCTGAAAGCCTCCGTACGCGCTCTAATCTCTCTAATTTTACATTCGTGATCCCCTCGGGAGGTATAAGTAGGGGGAAGAAATATATTCGATACCTCATCCAGAGACGCATCCTCTCGAAACCTGGCGAGCAAGCTACACCGCGATGCAGAGCGCCTCTCTTGCAGAGTCTGCCACTTGAGTTTGCTAAACATCTCCGTAACGCAATCACTGTTACCAAATAGCCCTGTGACGAAACGCGCCGCTCTTCTTTGGATCTTCTCTATCTCCTCCGTCAACCCGATCTGGTACGGATCCCACACTGATGAGCAATACTCAAGTATAGGTCGAACGAGTATTTTGTAAGCCACCTCCTTTGTTGATGGACTACATTTTCTAAGGACTCTCCCAATGAATCTCAACCTGGCACCCGCCTTACCAACAATTAATTTTATATGATCATTCCACTTCAAATCGTTCCGCACGCATACTCCCAGATATTTTATAGAAGTAACTGCTACCAGTCTTTGTTAAGCTATCATATAATCATACAATAAAGGATCCTTCTTTCTATGTATTCGCAATACATTACATTTGTCTATGTTAAGGGTCAGTTGCCACTCCCTGCACCAAGTGCCTATCCGCTGCAGATCTTCCTGCATTTCGCTACAATTTTCTAATGCTGCAACTTCTCTGTATACTACAGCATCATCCGCGAAAAGACGAATGGAACTTCCGACACCATCTACTAGGTCATTTATGGACATTGTGAAAAGCAATGGTCCCATAACACTCCCCTGTGGCACGCCAGAGGTTACTTTAACGTCTGTAGACGTCTCCCCACTGATAACGACATGCTGTGTTCTGTTTGCTAAAAACTCTTCAATCCAGCCACACAGCTGGTCTGATATTCCGTAGGCTCTTACTTTGTCTATCAGGCGACAGTGCGGAACTGTATCGAACGCCTTCCGGAAGTCAAGGAAAATAGCATCTACCTGGAAGCCTGCATCTAATATTTTCTGGGTCTCATGAACAAATAAAGCGAGTTGGGTCTCACACGATCGCTGTTTCCGGAATCCATGTTGATTCCTACAGAGTAGATTCTGGGTTTCCAAAAACGACATGATACGCGAGCAAAAAACATGTTCTAAAATTCTACAACAGATCGACCCTTCTTGAAGACTGGGACTACCTGTGCTCTTTTCCAATCATTTGGAACCTTCCGTTCCTCTAGAGACTTGCGGTACACGGCTGTTAGAAGGGGGGCAAGTTCTTTCACGTACTCTGTGTAGAATCGAATTGGTATCCCGTCAGGTCCAGTGGACTTTCCTCCGTTGAGTGATTCCAGTTGCTTTCCTATTCCTTGGACACTTATTTCCATGTCAGCCATTTTTTCGTTTGCGCGAGGATTTAGAGAAGGAACTGCAGTGCGGTCTTCCTCTGTGAAACAGCTTTGGAAAAAGGTGTTTAGTATTTCAGCTTTACGCGTGTCATCCTGTGTTTCAATGCCATCATCATCCCGGAGTGTCTGGATATGCTGTTTCGAGCCACTTACTGATTTAACGTAAGACCAGAACTTCCTAGGATTTTCTGTCAAGTCGGTACATAGAATTTTACTTTCGAATTCACTGAACGCTTCACGCATAGCCCTCCTTACGCTAACTTTGACATCGTTTAGCTTCTGTTTGACTGAGAGGTTTTGGCTGCGTTTACACTTGGAGTGAAGCTCTCTTTGCTTTCGCAGTAGTTTCCTAATTTTGTTGTTGAACCACGGTGGGTTTTTCCCGTCCCTCACAGTTTTACTTGGCACGTACCTGTCTAAAACGCATTTTACGATTGCCTTGAACTTTTTCCATAAACACTTAATATTGTCAGTGTCGGAACAGAAATTTTCGTTTTGATCTGTTAGGTAGTCTGAAATCTGCCTTCTATTACTCTTGCTAAACAGATAAACCTTCCACCCTTTTTTTATATTCCTATTAACTTCCATATTCAGGGATGCTGCAACGGCCTTGTGATCACTGATTCCCTGTTCTGCACATACAGAGTCGAAAAGTTCGGGTCTGTTTGTTATCAGTTGGTCCAAGATGTTATCTCCACGAGTCGGTACTCTGTTTAATTGCTCGAGGTAATTTTCGGATAGTGCACTCAGTATAATGTCACTCGATGCTCTGTCCCTATCACCCGCCCTAAACATTTGAGTGTCCCAGTCTATATCTGGTAAATTGAAATCTCCACCTAGGACTATAACATACTGAGAAAATTTATGTGAAATGTTTTCCAAATTTTCTCTCAGTTGCTGAGTCGGAAGGTCGGTAAAAGGAGCCAGCTATTAACCTAGCTCGGTTGTTGAGTGTAACGTCCACCCATAATAATTCACAGGAACTATCCACGTCTACTTCACTACAGGATAAACTACTAGTAACAGCGACAAACACGCCACCACCAGTTGCATGCAATCTATCCTTTCTAAACACCGTCTGTGCCTTTGTAAAAATTTCGGCAGAATTTATCTCTGGCTTCAGCCAGCTTACTGTATCGATAACGATTTCAGCTTCGGTGCTTTCTATCAGCGCTTGAAGTGCCGGTACTTTACCAAGGCAGCTTCGACAGTTTACAATACCGATTGCGGCTTGGCCCCCGCATGTCCTGACTTTGCCGCGCACCCTTTGAGGCTGCTGCCCTTTCTCTACTTGCCCGAGGCCATCTAACCTAAAAAACCGCCCAGTCCACGCCACAAAACCCCTGCTACCCGTGTAGCCGCTTGCTGCGTGTAGTGGACTCCTGACCTATCCAGCGGAACCCGAAACCCCACCACCCTATGGCTCAAGTCGAGGAATCTGCAGCCCACACGGTCGCAGAGCCGTCTCAGCCTCTGACTCAGACCCTCCACTCGGCTCTATGCCAAAGGTCCGCAGTCGGTCCTGTCGACGATGCTGCAGACGGTGAGCTCTGCTTTCATCCCGCTAGCGAGACTGGCAGTCTTCACCAAATCAGATAGCCGCCGGAAGCCAGAGAGGATTTCCTCCGATCCTTAGCGACACACATCATTGGTGCCGACATGAGCGACCACCTGCTGATGGGTGCACCCTGTACCCTTCATGGCATCCGGAAGGACCCTTTCCACATCTGGAATGACTCCCCCCGGTATGCACACGGAGTGCACATTGGTTTTCTTCCCCTCTCTTGCTGCCATATCCCTAACGGGCCCCATTACGCGCCTGACGTTGGAGCTCCCAACTACCAGTAAGCCCACCCTCTGCGACCGCCCGGATCTTGCAGACTGAGGGGCAACCTCTGGAACAGGACAAGCAGCCATGTCCGGCTGAAGATCAGTATCAGCCTGAGACAGAGCCTGAAACTGGTTCGTCAGACAAACTGGAGAGGCCTTCAGTTCAGCCCTCCGGAATGTCTTTCGTCCCCTGCCACACCTCGAGACGACCTCCAACTCTACCACAAGTGAGGGATCAGCCTCAATGTGGGCAATATCACGGGCAGCCACAGTCGTAGTCCGATCGGGGGATGCGTGGAACGAGCTGGCCGTCCCTGACAAACCCCCATTCGGACCCCCACAGTGATGCCCATTGGCAACAGCCTCAAGCTGTGTGACCGAAGCCAACACTGCAGTCGAGCTCTGGCAACGTTGTTCTCTGTTCATTGGCTGACTGTGTTTTTTTACGTCAGATGCGCAGAACGAACCTAAACTCGGCCGTCGTCGTAAATGACGCACACTTTAGCTGACGATCCGTTTGGCATTAGGAAAAGTAAAGGTACAAAAGAGGCAGTCCTGACATTGCGTTTTATAGCGGATGCAAGAATGAAGAAGAATCAAGACATGTTCATAGCATATGTCGAACTGGTAAGAGCGTTCTACAATTTAAAATGATGTAAGTTGTTCGAAACTCTGAGGAAAATAGGTGCAAGCTATAGGGAAATATGGGTAATACACAATATGTACATGAACCAATAGGGAACAATGAGACTGGAAGACCAAGAACGAAGTGCTCGGATTAAAAGGGTCGTGAGACAATGATATAGTCTTTCGCTCCTACTGCTCAATCTACGCAATGAAGAACCAATGACGAAAATGAGAGATAGTTTTAAAAATGGTTCAAATGGCTCTGAGCACTATGGGACTCAACTTCTGAGGTCATTAGTCCCCTAGAACTTAGAACTAGTTAAACCTAACTAACCTAAGGACATCACACACATCCATGCCCGTGGCAGGATTCGAACCTGCGACCGTAGCGGTCTCGCGTTTCCAGACTGCAGTGCCTAGAACCGAGATAGTTTTAAGTCAGGTGCTAAAACTCAAGGATATCAATGATAAGATTCGCTGATAACATCGCTATCCTCAATGGTAGTGAAGGAGAATTTCAAGACCTGTTGAATGAAATGAACAGTCCAATGACTAGACAATATGGAATGAGAGTAAATCAAAAAAAAGTTTAAAGTAGTGAGAAGTAGGAGAAATGAAACAGCAAAAAATCTGTCAGTATTTGGGATCACAAAATGGATAAAGTTAAGGAAGTTTGCTCCCTAGGTAGCAAAATAACCATGACGGACAGAGCAAGGAGGACGAAAATAGCAGACTAGCACTGGTAAAAACGCCATTTCTGCCAGGCCAAAACAAGTCTACCAGTATCAAACAATCTGCATTATGGGGAAACAAGAACAGAAAAGAATCAAAGCATTTGAGATGTTGTGCTACCGATAAATGGTAAAAATTAGGTGGGCTAATAATGTGTAGCATGAGGAAATTCTCTGATGATCGCCTAGGAAGGTAATACATGGAAAACCCTTACAAGAAGGGACAATAAGAGAGAACATCTATTCAGACATAATAACCTCCATGTTATTATAGGCAGCTATAGTCCGCCCCGATAACTGAATTTTCATTTCCATCAAATCTGTGGTGTGAAAGTAACACTGAGATGAATTCAGCTGAACTGATTAGCAAGCTAGTGCAACATATAAAGATTCAAAGACAACTAGAACAATTAAATGCGATGATAAGGTCACAAATAGATGTGTTTTCTGAACCACCATGGGCTATTAAGAATTCTGTATATGAGTTTCATGTGCGAAAACGTCAAAAGCGGTTTGTACACGCTATCCCATACTACTGGTGTGCAAGGGCAATCTTGGAGCAGAAATTCAGTCATGGTAGCTAAGCTTGTTCGGTCAGAGGGTTAACTGCCCTCTGTAATAAAAAAAAAAAACTGAGTGAATGGATCAATAATAAACTTCGACGGCCGTTAGGGGACGTCTGCCACGAACAATTACAACGAACTATAACGAACAAAATGAGAGCGTGACGGATTGCCGTCCGATGGGGCCCGGGTTCCATTCCCGGCTGGGTTGGGGATTTTCTCCGCTCAGGGACTGGATGTTGTGTTGTCTTCATCATCACTTCATCCCCATCCGCCACGCAGGTCGCCCAATGTGGCATCGACTGTAATAAAATCTGCACCAAGGCGGCCAGACCGGCCCAGTAAGGAGTCTCCCAGCAAATAACGCCAAACGCTCATTTTCATTTCCATCAAATCTGTGGTGTGAAAGTAACACTGAGATGAATTCAGCTGAACCGATTAGCAAGCTAGTGCAACATATAAAGATTCAAAGACAACTAGAACAATTAAATGCGATGTTAAGGTCACAAATAGATGTGTTTTCTGAACCACCATGGACTATTAAGAATTCTGTATATGAGTTTCATGTGCGCGAACGTCAAAAGCGTTTGTACACGCTATCCCATACTACTGGTGTGCAAAGGCAATCTTGGAGCAGAAATTCATTCTGTGTTTTTAATGCAAGGCATTATTGTGTCTGCAGTAAGCTGATGTAATAGCCAATTACTTTGTGCTCCAGAAAACGACTTGAGACAGATTGGAACTATTATTCAAATGGAAAGAGATGATAGAGTAACATTAGATGAAGTGCTCCCAAAGATTTCAATGAGTGAAGGTCAGCCTGAGGGTGCGTTCTGGCAAGCTGAAATCCACCCTTCATGCTGGGAATACGCTGCATTTCTATGCTATGGAAAGTGTTATCAATTTAGAAAGCTGCCCTTTGGACTGAACTTGACTTCGTCGGTGATTATCAGACACAGAAATACCTTAGTCATTGTAAAAACAAGTTACGTTGTATGTTGACGATGTACTATTGACCGAGAGTTCATCAGCAGCAGCAAACAAACTTGTGTTCCTTTCTACATGTATTTCACATATACCATATAACTATAAATCTAGGAAAATCGATATTTGGACAGAAAGGATTAATTCTTTTCGGCTGTATTCTCTCATCTGAAGGGATCCGTCTAGCATCAAAAAACTATAAACATTATTATATGTGCGCCATGGTAATGAACAAGTGTGACGATTTCTCAGTCTAACAGGTTTCTACATAATATTTATTCTAATGCTGCCAGTCTTAATAACCTGACAGGAAAGAATCGATTTCGAACTGAAGTGAGGACGAATTTGTGGAAATGAAGGGGCATTATTGTCAGCTCGAATATTGGATCATCCCGAACTGAGTCAGTAATTCCGTCTCCCACTGAGTGAGTAATTCCGTCTCCCACCGGACAGTTACCAAACTGGACAGGGCATGATACTCTTGCTCAAATCTAAACGAGACGGAGCGGCTGCTCCACGAACAATCGCATTTGCAAACAGAGTCCTCAAAAAAATCGAGAAAAATTATTGAGTCACAAAGCTGAAGGCACTAGTCATTATGTAAGGCTTTATAAAATTTAGGTGTCTTCTTTTTGGTTGAGTATCTAAATCCTATTTTTATCATAAATCCCTACCGTTTCCGAGGGCAGGCAAATTTTCTCATGTACGCAGAGCACACTGGGCCCTTTATTTACAAGAGTTTCTATTGAAAATCATTTAAATGCTGGGACCACAAAATGTCAATGGTTAATGCTATCCATTGCTCCTACTGGACTAATCTGAAGGAAGGAAGGAAGAGTAGTGTTTAATATCCTATCGGCTCCTAGAGACAGAGCACAAGCTTGGATTGTTTCAACGATGGGAAAGAAAACTGGCCTTTCAAAGGAACCATCCTGGTATTTGCCTCGTATGATTTAGGGAAACCACGGAAAACCCAACTCTGGATTGGCTGACATGGGTTTGAACTATCATCCGCTCTAGTACAAGTCAACCGCGCTAACCAATGCGTCACCTTGCTCGGTGACTAATCTGAGGAAGCGATGTGGAGGTAAATGAAGGTAATTATGGTCTAATATACATCTGTAGGGAGGGTAGCTTTCGAAAATTACATGGTGCCAACACTTAAAAAATTCAAGCATGGACAGGACAAAGATCCCGCTTTGAAGATAGTGAAATCTAAATTAGAAGACAGAAGTGAATTAGTATTCCACAACTTATTTATGATTAAGATCAATGTATTTTCCGCACAAAGAATCCCTGGGACAGGAAATGGGTAGTGGACGTCAGAGACGAGTTGGTGAATTAACTGGTCTGTTTTGGAAGTCTTGGTTATGATCATTTCGGTCCGCAACCATGTTGTGCAAAATCGAGAGAGATGGTGTATGTTAATTACATGGAGAGAGTTTTAGAAAGGTACTTCCCACCTGCAGGGTATGCAGGAAGGCGAAACAAACATTTTTTTCATCATTTCCTGCTAGCTGTTTAAGGACATGTCTCAACTGTAGGGCTGCTTATGGCAATACAAACAACACTGTTTCCCTAGCTCTTTCGTAACTTGTTCGAACAGATTGGAACTGGTTGTTATCGAGAAGTAAATATTGGTTCTGTTCATTGACGCTGGAGGTAAGTTTTCCACTGGTGCGACTGGAATAGTGTCCCACAGTCAACTTTCTGAATTGCTTCCACTTTCCATAAAAGTGATAACTGAATGCTGTAACTACCATTTTTGCTGCCATGCTCCACAACAAGATGATTGTAACAAATTTGGAAACAAGCTCCCCAGCCACAACGACATACTGGAAACGTGATTTGTGGTAGCGGTTCACTTAGTCCATGATCATGCCATGTGACACCACAGCGTCTCTACGATCAGTTTCAACTAATTAAATGGAATAATTAGTCCCTTAAGCTATTTAGTTTTTTTATTTCGTACTCGTCTTCATTGAAATATATTATGTGGTTACAATAATTCTTTTAAGTGTTGATGATAGTCGTGGTGAGAGAACTGTATTATGTGTCGGTTATTCTGCGTCCGGCAAGTAACTCTCTGTTCCATATTGTAATACATGAAATTACGTTCAGGAACACTACCAACAACTATAATTATTTATTTCTCATTTTTAATTCATAGACTTCAGCGCATTCTTTGCCACTACGATATTTTGGTAGTAACAAGCCTGTGTTCTAAGTCCTTCTGCGTGTTTTATTACTATAGCTTAGCACAGGAACCAACTTAGAAAGTGTATTTCTGAGACTTCGTGCAATTTATTCCAATACCTCTCGTTCCATACTATCTTCCACGTCCACAAAGTACATGAGGTCGACCACTTCTGTAAAATCGAACTGTATCCTTTAATCGTGTTTTGTTAACTGTGTTGAGATACCGTTTAATTAAGATTACATTACAACTCTGGTTGAAAGTGTTTACAAATTGAAGGCTTTCCTGTACTTCCATTGTCAGTAGTCGAAGCTAACTCACATTTTATGGGTAAATAAACTGCCATTTTTTGAAATTACCGACCTCCATCTGTTACTGATACCACATATGAGACCAAACTTTGTCCTTTCCCACGTGTTTAATTTGCTCAAAGGTCTTCAGGATTTTTTTCATTTAGGTAATGAACCCAATTGATCAAACTGCATACTGTGTTATTCCGCATGTTAATATGTACCACTGTCCACACACAATCACAATTAATGGAATTATGGGGCCGATGTCGTTCAACCATTTCGCGAGAGTTGGCTAGGATGTGAACGTAACATGAATATCGTTATCATATCTCGTTCATGTGCTAGGTGTCCTTATTCTTCTTTTTGCACTATTTTTAATTTTTAATTTCTTTATTTTACTCTTTTTTCAGTCACTAGTCTTCTGACTGGCTTGATGCGGTCCGCCACGAATTCCTCTCCTGTGCAACCACATCGTCATAGAGCGGCAGTTGCAACCTACATCCTCAATTATTTGCTGTTTTTTTTTTTTTTTTTTTGGTCATCAGTCTACTGACTGGTTTGATGCGGCCCGCCACGAATTTCTTTCCTGTGCTGACCTCTTCATCTCAGAGTAGCACTTACAACCTACGTCCTCAATTATTTTTTTGACGTATTCCAATCTCTGTCTTTCTCTACAGTTTTTGTCCTCTACAGCTCCCTCTAGTACCATCGTAGTCACTCCTTCATGTCTTAGCAGATGTCCTATCATCCTGTCCCTTCTCCTAATCAGTTTTTTCCACATATTCCTTTCCTCTCCGATTCTGCGCAGAACCTCCTCATTCCTTACCTTATCAGTCCACCTAATTTTCAACATTCGTCTATAGCACCACATCTCAAATGCTTCGATTCTCTTCTGTTCCGGTTTTCCCACAGTCCATGTTTCACTACCATAAAATGCTGTACTCTAGACGTACATCCTCAGAACTTTCTTCCTCAAATTGAGGCCGGTATTTGATATTAGTAGACTTCTCTTGGCCAGAAATGCCTTTTTTGCCATAGCGAGTCTGCTTTTGATGTCCTCCTTGCTCCGTCCGTCATTGGTTATTTTACTGCCTAGGTAGCAGAATTCCTTAACTTCATTGACTTTGTGACCATTAATCCTGATGTTCCTCACTGTTCTCATTTCTACTACTTATCATTACCTTCGTCTTTCCCCGATTTACTCTCAAACCATTATTTGCTGTATTTATTCCAATCTCTGCGGTCCGCTACAGTTCTTATCCCACAGCTCCCTCTACTAAAATGAAAGTTATTCCCCTATGCCTTAACAGTAGCGCTACCATTCTGTCCCTCCATCTGTGAGTGTTTTTCGCATATTCATTTTCTCTCCGATTTTGAGCAGAAACACCTCATTTCTTACCCTATCAGTCTGCCTAAATGTGAACATTCGTCTGTAGCACCACAGCTCGAATGCTTCAATTCCCTTCTGTTCCAGTTTACCCACAGTCCATTCCATACATTTTCAGAAAGTTCTTCCTGAAGTTGATACTAATTGACTTCTCTTGGCAAGGAATGCCCCTTTTTAACAGTGCTAGTCTGGTTTTGACGTCCCCCTTGCTCCCTCCTTCATTGCTTATTTTGCTACTTTGATACACTACTGGCCATTAAAATTGCTACACCACGAAGATTACGTGCTACAGACGCGAAATTTAACCGACAGGAAGAAGATGCTGTGATATGCAAATGATTAGCTTTTCAGAGAATTCACACAAGGTTGGCGCCGGTGGCGATACCTACAACGTGCTGACATGAGGAAAGTTTCCAACAGATTTCTCATATACAAACAGCAGTTGACCGGCGTTGCCTGGTGAAATGTTGTTGTGATGCCTCGTGTAAGGAGGAGAAATGCGTACCATCACGTTTCCGACTTTGATAAACGTCGGATTGTAGCCTTCCGCGATTGCGGTTTATCGTATCGCGACATAGCTGCTCGCTTTGGTCGAGATCCAATGACTGTTAGCAGAATATGGAATCTGTGGGTTCAGGAGGGTAATACGGAACGCCATGCTGGATCCCAATGGCCTCGTATCACTAGCAGTCGTGATGATAGGCATGTTATCCGCATGGCTGTAACGGATCGTGCAGCCACGTCTCGATCCCTGAGTCAACAGATGGGGACGTTTGCAAGACAACAATCATTTGCACGAACAGTTCGACGATGTTTGCACCAGCATGGACTATCAGCTCGGAGACCATGGCTGCGGTTACCCTTGACGCTGTATGACAGACAGAAGCGCCTGCGATGGTGTATTCAACGACGAACCTGGGTGCACGAATGGCAAAACGTCATTTTTTCGGATGAATCCAGGTTCTTTTTACTGCAGTATGATGGTCGCATCCGTGTTTGGCGACATCGCGATGAACGCACATTGGATGCGTGTATTCGTCATCGCCATACTGGCGTATCACCCGGCGTCTTGGTGGGGGGTGCCATTGGTTACTCGTCTCGGTCACCTCTTGTTCGCATTGACGGCACTTTGAACAGTGGACGTTACATTTCAGATGTGTTACGACCCGTGGCTCTACCCTTCATTCGATCCCTGCATAACCTTACATTTCAGCAGGATAAAGCACGACCGCATGTTGCAGGTCCTGTACTTCCCTTTCTGGATACAGAAAATGTTTGACTACTGTCCTGGCCAGCACATTCGCCGGATCTCTCACCAATACAAAACGTCTGGTCAATGGTGGCCGAGCAACTGGCTCGTCACAATACGCCAGTCACTACTCTTGATGAAGTGTGGTATCGTGTTGAAGCTGCGTGGGCAGCTGTACCTGTAAACGTTAACCAAGCTCTGACTCAATACGCAGGCGTATCAACGCCGTTATTACGGCCAGAGGTGGTTGTTCTGGGTACTGATTTCTCAAGATCTATGCACCCAAATTTCGTGAAAATGTAATGACATGTCAGTTCTAGTATAATATACACTCCTGGAAATGGAAAAAAGAACACATTGACACCGGTGTGTCAGACCCACCATACTTGCTCCGGACACTGCGAGAGGGCTGTACAAGCAATGATCACACGCACGGCACAGCGAACACACCAGGAACCGCGGTGTTGGCCGTCGAATGGCGCTAGCTGCGCAGCATTTGTGCACCGCCGCCGTCAGTGTCAGCCAGTTTGCCGTGGCATACGGAGCTCCATCGCAGTCTTTAACACTGGTAGCATGCCGCGACAGCGTGGACGTGAACCATATGTGCAGTTGACGGACTTTGAGCGAGGGCGTATAGTGGGCATGCGGGAGGCCGGGTGGACGTACCGCCGAATTGCTCAACACGTGGGGCGTGAGGTCTCCACAGTACATCGATGTTGTCGCCAGTGGTCGGCGGAAGGCGCACGTGCCCGTCGACCTGGGACCGGACCGCAGCGACGCACGGATGCACGCCAAGACCGTAGGATCCTACGCAGTGCCGTAGGGGACCGCACCGCCACTTCCCAGTAAATTAGGGACACTGTTGCTCCTGGGGTATCGGCGAGGACCATTCGCAACCGTCTCCATGAAGCTGGGCTACGATCCCGCACACCGTCAGGCCGTCTTCCGCTCACGCCCCAACATCGTGCAGCCCGCCTCCAGTGGTGTCGCGACAGGCGTGAATGGAGGGACGAATGGAGACGTGTCGTCTTCAGCAATGAGAGTCGCTTCTGCCTTGGTGCCAATGATGGTCGTATGCGTGTTTGGCGCCGTGCAGGTGAGCGCCACAATCAGGACTGCATACGACCGGGGCACATAGGGCCAACACCCGGCATCATGGTGTGGGGAGCGATCTCCTACACTGGCCGTACACCACTGGTGATCGTCGAGGGGACACTGAATAGTGCACGGTACATCCAAACCGTCATCGAACCCATCGTTCTACCATTCCTAGACCGGCAAGGGAACTTGCTGTTCCAACAGGACAATGCACGTCCGCATGTATCCCGTGCCACCCAACGTGCTCTAGAAGGTGTAAGTCAACTACCCTGGCCAGCAAGATCTCCGGATCTGCCCCCATTGAGCATGTTTGGGACTGGATGAAGCGTCGTCTCACGCGGTCTGCACGTCCAGCACGAACGCTGGTCCAACTGAGGCGCCAGGTGGAAATGGCATGGCAAGCCGTTCCACAGGACTACATCCAGCATCTCTACGATCGTCTCCATGGGAGAATAGCAGCCTGCATTGCTGCGAAAGGTGGATATACACTGTACTAGTGCCGACATTGTGCATGCTCTGTTGCCTGTGTCTATGTGCCTGTGGTTCTGTCAGTGTGATCATGTGATGTATCTGACCCCAGGAATGTGTCAATAAAGTTTCCCATTCCTGGGACAATGAATTCACTGTGTTCTTATTTCAATTTCCAGGAGTGTATTTGTCCAATGAATACCCTTTTATCATCTGCATTTCTTCTTGGTGTCCCAATTTTAATGGCTAGTAGTGTATTAGAATCCATAAAATCATATACTTCGTGACCATCAAACTGGATGTTAAGTTTCACGCTGTTCTCATTTCTGCTATTTGCCATTATTTTCGTCCTTCTTCGATTTACGCTGAATCCATACTCGGTATCCATTCCATTCAGCAACTCATGCATTTCTTCATTTTCATTGAGGATAGCAACGGCATCAGCGTATCGTATCATTGAAATCCTTTCACCTTGTTTTAATTCCACTCCGGAATCTTTCTTTTATTTCCATAATTGCCTCTTCGAAATATGGCTCTTACATCCTTTTTAATCCAAGGACTTGGTTCTTGATCTTCCACACTTATTATTCTCTCTTGGCTCCTATACATATTATAAACGAACTGGAAGCAGTCTTGATAGCATAACTTTTTTTAATGTTGACCGGATTTGATCCTTTTATCAGGGCACCACTAGCCATAAACAAGAAGATTGCCATGCGCCACGGCCTCCGGCAAACATTCATGGTCCGAAGATGATCTGATAAAAAGATCGAAACCGGTCACCATTAAAAAAAGTTAAGCGATCAAGACTTCCTCAGGTTTATTTATAATAGTTACAGATCGCTGGTATGCTGTGTAAGAACGATGTTCTTCAAAATCCTGTACATATTGTTTGTTACCTGTCGTTCCCTATGGCTTACCCCTATTTGTCTCAGAATTTAGAAAATCTTGCACTGTCTCACACTGTCGAACGCTTTTTCCAGGTCGACAAATTCAATAAACGATTTTAATTTCCTTCATTATTGATTGCAATAACAACCGCAACGTCAGCATTACATATCTGGTGCTTTTGCCTCAACAAAACCAAAACTATTACACTCTCAGTTTTCTTTTCCATTCTTTTGTTTATTATTCTTGTAAGCAACTTGGATGCATGAGCTGTTAAGCTGACTGCGCGAGAATTATCGCACTTGTCAGCTCTTGCGGTCTTCGGTATCGTGTGGATGATATTTTTCGGACCGAAATTCAGATGGTATGTCACCAGACTCATATATTCTACACACCAAAATGAGTAGCCCGTAGGTTGCCAGTTTCCACAATAATTATAGAACTTCTGAGGGAATGTTATCTGTCCTCTCTGCATTTGATCGCCGGCCGGGTTGGACGAGCGGTTCTAGGCGCTGCAGTCTGGAACCGCGCGACTGCTACGGTCGCATGTTTGAATCCTGCCTCGGGCATGGATATGCGTGATATCCTTAGGTTAGTTAGGTTCAAAAAATGGCTCTGAGCACTATGGGACTTAACATTTACGGTCATCAGTCCCCTAGAACTTAGAACTACCTAAACCTAACTAACCTAAGGACATCACACAACACCCAGCCATCACGAGGCAGAGAAAATCCCCGACCCTGCCGGGAATCGAACCCGGAACCCAGGCGTGGGAAGCGAGAACGCTACCGCACGACCACGAGATGCGGGCAGGTTAGTTAGGTTTAAGTAGTTCTAAGTTTTAGGTGACTGATGACCTCAGAAGTTAAGACCCATAGTGCTCAGAGCCCTTTTTGGATTTGATCTCTATTCTTATTCTAATACCGGATCCCCTACCTTTTCTAAATGTACTCCTGCCACTTTTTCTATCACATCAGACAAATCTTCTCCTCATAGAGGTCTTCAATATACTCTTTTCACCTATCCGCCCTCTCCTCTGCGTTTAACAACGGGATTCCGGTTGCATTGTTAATGTTATCACTATTACATTTAATTTCTTCGAAGGTTCATTTGATATTTCTATACACTGAGTAAGTCATTCCGACAAGCATTTCTTTTTCGATTTCTTCACATTTTTCATGCAGCCGTTCCTGCTTAAATTCGTTGCATTTCCTGTGTACTTCACTCCGAAGCGACTTGTATTCTATATTCCTGAATTTCCCTGAACGTTTCTGTTCTTCCTTTTTTCATTGATAAACTGAAGAATTTCTTCTGTTACCCATGATTTCTTCGCAGTTACATTCTTTGTACCTATGTTTTCCTTTCCAACTTCTATGACTAATCTTTTTATAGATGGCCTTTCCTCTTCAGGTGAAATGCCCACTCAGATATTCCTTATTGCAATATATGTAGCCTCAGCGAACTTCATGTCTTTATTATGTTATACAGCTCTCCTTTCTGTACGTTATCCCTCCTTTAGCTGTCACTCTAGTCTAGGCACCCTCTTTGTAATCACACTAGAAGTGCTATAATAATATAATTCATGATCCCATTTCATCAGTTTAATTTGTTACTAGCGGATACTGCGTGGACGTACACTTATCTTTCGAAGTATAAGAATTCGAAGTTTATAATGACTATGAGCAACATAATTGATTCAATGTCACGTTACGTTAGTGGTTCCAATCTGTCGCAGGCAAATGTCCAATTTTAAGTATACAGCCCTAAAAGCGTAAACACGGAAATTACGTGGTACGTTTCCTGGTTTTTACAGATGTGAAGATCAGCATCAGTGACGAGGGGAAGTCTGCCGCTCGGCTGCTAAGTGACAAGGTCACGGAGTGAGGGTGACTGGAGAGGCGCTGACGGCACCGTCTGCGGAATCTGCGGAGGTGTGAAGTCGTTACGGCGGCAGGTGTCGGCGGTGGCGCGCCCCGCGGCGACGCCGGAAGCTATTCCCGGAGCGGAAACCGCCACCCGGTCGTTTGTGCTCGTAATTACTGCGGAAATTGAGTGCCGCCATTTATTTACATTTAAACTCGATATTTCGAGGAAACGAAATTGCTTAACTCGCCCGCGCGCGCGCGTCTTGTTTACTGTCGCTTTTCATCTGGAAATGCGAAAGGGAGGAGCCTCAGTTGGCGGCAACTTTCCAGCAGCTTTCCGTGTAGCGAGTGGCTAATAATTTCGAAGCGTCGCGTATTAGTTACGCTGCACTCTGCTGCCAGCTGGGGATTTACGGCTCTCCCGCGGCGTGCGTCTTGGGAAATGAGCGTGGTGCGGTGCAAAGTAGTGAACTATTTACTTCTAAGGAGAGAGGACCACGACAGGAGAAAATACGTCTTACATCGAAATGAAATGAGATATGCCTACATGTGAGAGAGTGTTTCTCTATACATTACTTCTCTCCACTGAGACATCGGCCTGAACATAGGGAAAGCAGTTGGTCCTTTCGTATTCTCTGCCAATTACTTTATACACTTTAACCGTTTTCCATAATTTTGTATAGGAGTTGTGTTGTTTAACTGATAAGGAACCTTACACATAGACGTCTTCGATTTTCTTCACGTACGACTTCAAGGTCATTGCCAGGACATCAGTTTCCTAAAGCAGTGCGACAGAATTTTAAAACAACATGGAAAAAGTAACTTTTGTGGATTGAAAGATTACCAAGCACTGATTAATATGAAACAACCATAACTTATTAACGTAGTTGTTGGTAGTTGAGTACTGCATGTAATCGAAAAGTTACTGGCTGGATTCCCTGTAGCAGCAAGTTTTGCTTTTATTTTTAGTGAAATTCCATATTTGTAACAAATATAAGTGTTTATTAAGTGTGGTTGGGAACATCTAGTTAGATGGAAGTATAGCGTTATCTCACCTATGTGAACGCAGAAAGTCGTTCCAGATGATAGGAATAGTTTAGTAATATGGGCTGTACATAACAAAGGGGACGTCCTGGAATATACAAACTATAGGGGAACTACATTACTTAACACCACGCTTAAATTATGTTCCTCCCAGCTTTTAACCCTGTAGTACCTGTGGCAGAGAAAGAAACTGGAAAGTATCAGGCTGGCTTCAGACCTGGCAAACTAACTACTGGCAAAATATCCATCCTGAGCCAGGTATTGCAGAAAACAAGGGAATGCAATATAGAAACGTATTACGTATTTGTTGATTTTAAGGTTACATATGACACCATAAAAGGAAATAAGCTTATTGAAGCTATTAATATAAACTAAGCATTCCACAACATATAATACGCCTCATAGGTTTGACGGTAGGAAAAGTGGTATGTAAAGTATGGATCCAAGGAAATTTAATACCAAGTTTTGAAACTAACTGCTGATTATCATGTACGCTATTTAACACAGCACTAGGGAAGGTAATAAGGACAGCTCAAATCAATATAACAGACGCAATACACAGTAGAATGGTGTAGGTTCTGGGTTATGTTGGTGATGTGGACATTTTTGCATGAAAACAACTGGCTGCAAAGGAAATATATAGAGCATTTGTGGCAGCAGCAATAGAAACTGGACTGGAAGTGAACATCAGTTACGCCAAAATCAGTTAAGCCAAAACATGCGAATAATACGACAAGTACAACTTGCAACATCTGAAAGTGACCAGGCGCAAACAGAATACGTTAGTGGATTTGTCTATCTGGGTGACACAGAATCGTATTAGTATGGAAATAAACCGGCGCATCAAGCTAATTAATAGATGCTATTATGGGCTGGCGCTGCAACTTAAGTCCAGAAAAACAAGTCAACTATAGAAAGCTTTAATATGTCCACTATTAATATATGGCTCAGAAATCTAGATACTAATACAACAGTGTGAATATTTAATAGGATGTTTCGATCGAAAAGTGTTACACATAATCTTTAGGGTGACCAATGGAGGTAGAGCATGGCATAGACGATATAATTTTGAGCTTTAAAGATTATATAAATATCTTGAAATCATAAAGTTCTTTAAAATAAAACGCCTGAAATGAGTCGGTCGTGTTATTCGCCTGGAACAAAAGCAGCGCTGCTCCAAAACCCAGAGGGACGAAGAAGCAGCGGAATACCAAGACTTCGATACTTGGATGACATACAATAAGATTTAAAATTATTGGTGTCAGAGGATGGAGACTGAAGACTCTGGACAGGGACGAATGGAAAGATGTTCTAGAGCAGGCCGTCACAAGAACGGCCGTAAAGCCAGGAAGAAGAACATCAAATATAAATATCAATTACAAAAAAAGGACTAGTCGCATGAAAGTGCCGGTAATGGCAGTAGTTTAAAATTTGCTGCACAAATGCAAAGTGTCAAATGACTGAATAGTACAGAATCCACGCATGATGACGTGCGATTCTTGATTCTTTTGCACTTCGACCCCCACCCTTTTGATAAGTATATGGTTCTTACCATCCCCCCCCCCCCCACAACGATTATCGCCTGAGAGTAAGGTATATGTGCACCAAGTTTCGTTGAAATCGAGCCAGTGTTTAAGGAAGAGGTCTGGGACACACGCGTACACACACACACACACACATTTTTAAAATATGTATGGATTTGGATACCTTTGGTTACAATCGCCTTAATCATTTTCTTCCTGTCGCTCTCTCTCTCTCTCTCTCTCTCTCTCTCTCTCTATCTATCTTTCTTTGGAGTACCCAATTACTGCGGTTGGTCGCTTTAACCACGTTTCTTTTTGTCGCCTTAACCGCTTTTGATATTATTTTATTTGCAATTAAAATTTACAATAGTGAGTTTCCAGCATTACAAAAAAGAATATTTCAGTTAGGAAAGCTGATAACAAAACAAATTTATATACATGAACATAATAATCGTACTTTTTAGTTATACAGTGTTATAAATATAACAAAAAACTCCTTTGTTTGACACAGGAAACAGAAAAAAACAACAACTCAGAGATGCTACTGGTGTGCAAAAATGAATTGGTGACCGCTCGTCTTGAAGATTAGGAACATGCCTTGGTGAAAGCAGCTCTAAGCGTTTGACGATCATGAGAATTGAGCTGCACCTGTCAATCGCCTTCACCGGGCAGGCTCCAACTGCGGGGCGGGAAATGCTTCCTCAATAATTAGAGTCTATGAGACTGAGCCGACGTTATACGTAACGAAAATCGGAAGAGGCGGTAAAATTCGGATATTAGTCCTTCCTCGCGAGAACGCAGTTCAAATCACCATCGATATCACTCCTGAGAAAGCGGCGTGATTGTTTCAGAATAAAACTGAGCAGTCACTCCGTAATTCTGTGGTGGATATCGGACAGTCTTTCACTTGTCTGATTCCGTATACTATTAGTGCTAGTTCTTGTGCTCGCTCCGAGTATGTGGCGGACTTTTGGTACCAACCCGGAATTCACGTAGTCGGATATGGGAAACCCCCTAAGATCCACATCCAGGCTGCGTGGCGCACCTACCCTCGTCGTTAATCGGCCAGGTCAACTAGATACGGGGGCGGCACACCTCTCTGCCCCGGAAGCGGTGCTTGAACACGTACAGCTATCCAATCGCGTAAATTATAGGAGTTTAATGTTTTTATAATCAAACACGTAGTTAAAAATTGGTTCAAATGGCTCTGAGCACTATGGGACTCAACTGCTGAGGTTATTAGTCCCCTAGAACTTAGAACTAGGTAAACCTAACTAACCTAAGGACATCACAAACTTCCATGCCCGAGGCAGTATTCGAACCTGCGACCGTAGCGGTCTTACGGTTCCAGACTGCAGCGCCTTTAACCGCACGCAAACACGTAGTGAACATACTTGAACGTGCTATGGCTGCTCCGGATCAACGGACTAGAATTTGTGAATTGCATCAATGTGAATGAGAAGGATATAGGAGTGTTTTCTGGTTTAAAGATCATTAAACCAAATAAGTGGACATCGTATGTTATTGCATAAGAGCTTTGCCCTCATTTATCATTAATTTTATGTGCTAGTCGATTATAGACCCATCACGAATAAGTAGGTACACAATTTGTCTCCCATGTCACTCTTGGTCAGTTGTAAGTCGTCTCCCGCAAAGGCGAAATCGCCAAACGTTACGAACATGGAAATTTGCAATTTAATTAGAATTTTCAAGGAAGATCTTACATCCTACTGGAGAATGCCAACTTTTTCCATTGGTATAAGTAACTGCATTGTCTACACCAAAGTTATCAGAACGTTACAGAGTTATATCGGATTCAATCACTTCTAGTAGCTGTGTGGAAAGAAATCTCTATACCACCGTCTTACCCTATGTTTCAGTTCCTACTACGTTGAAAAATCAACTTCGTTAACGAAACGGTTGCCGACTCGGGAATTCACATCGCTGCTACTCATGTCAAACTCGACATCAGAATATGTCTGCGAGGACTATGGAAAAGACTGACGCAGCATCTCTGGATGACTCTGAGAAATGTCAGAGTTCTAACAAAACCATGATAAAGTGAACGCTTTTCGGTAGTCCGCACTTACCCAGATATTGGATTATGAGAATTTAAGATTCCTTCTGGTCAGGAACCTTCCAACTAGAAGTACAAGGTTCGTGTACGGGATTTATAAATCTGATAGAAAGACTTCAAACGTATTCTCCTGAATTTATTGTGTATCACAATAAGGAAAAATCTGAAGTTCAACCACAAGAAAATTAAAAATAACTTACAAAAATTCGAGATAGGATAAAAAGATCGTATGAAGTAAGGCCCCAAGTCCATAATAGTGACGCCGATCGTTGGATCGCGAGTAGTATAAATTTCGAGAGTAACATCGGCAGATTGGCGTCGATATTGCGCCGGACCCTTACTGTCTACACTAATGATGCAGAGAAGGGCAAGCTCGACTGGGCTGGAGTCTCGAGTTTCTGCTGCAGGGAGAGTAGCGAACCGCTTTTATAATTGCTGGCGATAGTTCGGGGAAACTTCACAGAACCGGTATCTGTTTACAGTGCCCAACAAGCACAGCGCAGGGTGTTTTATAGCAGTTCAATTACACAGTGAGTAAATGATCGCTATACATTCAAACAGTAACATCCGTAATATAAAATGGAAACTGGATAGCGGCGAACGAGACGGAAGTATTCTTGTTCCTCAGTCACAGATCACACTACAAAAGGTAACTAAATTTCAGTTTCACAAGGCCTTAAACTCTACTGGAAACTCTCCACACTCCTGTTTTTTTAAGCTCAAGCCTTGATTTTTGATTTTTATTCCTTATCTGCGACTGTTCGAGATAACTACCCTCAGGATCTGTGTTCCATATCAGTCCTATCAAGTACAGACATTGAGCTGTTTCCAAGTACGTTACAATTAAGTCATAGTTAGTAATTTGTATTACAGTTCGAAATTCATTGCACTACACACCTGGAAACTTGTTTGCTTCTCGATATTTGTGTGACTTCACTGACTCTACCTGTGAACTGTTAATTATGTAGTAAAATAATATTTCAGTTTTATATTTTGTAGCTTCGGGATAGTTACTGTACCAGCTGATAACTGGTAAAGATATAACTGGGTAATAACAAAATAAATGTTTAGAATTAAAATCCTTTTTTTAGAGAAACTTTGCTATTATTCACTTCAGGCCATACTTTGTCAACGCATATCCCAACACTAATTTATTGTCATAATTATTCAGAGTTTAGAGGTAGGAGCTACAGTAAGCACCTCCTACGTTAGTAGTATACACTCCTGGAAATTGAAATAAGAACACCGTGAATTCATTGTCCCAGGAATGGGAAACTTTATTGACACATTCCTGGGGTCAGATACATCACATGATCACACTGACAGAACCACAGGCACATAGACACAGGCAACAGAGCATGCACAATGTCGGCACTAGTACAGTGTATATCCACCTTTCGCAGCAATGCAGGCTGCTATTCTCCCATGGAGACGATCGTAGAGATGCTGGATGTAGTCCTGTGGAACGGCTTGCCATGCCATTTCCACCTGGCGCCTCAGTTGGACCAGCGTTCGTGCTGGACGTGCAGACCGCGTGAGACGACGCTTCATCCAGTCCCAAACATGCTCAATGGGGGACAGATCCGGAGATCTTGCTGGCCAGGGTAGTTGACTTACACCTTCTAGAGCACGTTGGGTGGCACGGGATACATGCGGACGTGCATTGTCCTGTTGGAACAGCAAGTTCCCTTGCCGGTCTAGGAATGGTAGAACGATGGGTTCGATGACGGTTTGGATGTACCGTGCACTATTCAGTGTCCCCTCGACGATCACCAGTGGTGTACGGCCAGTGTAGGAGATCGCTCCCCACACCATGATGCCGGGTGTTGGCCCTGTGTGCCTCGGTCGTATGCAGTCCTGATTGTGGCGCTCACCTGCACGGCGCCAAACACGCATACGACCATCATTGGCACCAAGGCAGAAGCGACTCTCATCGCTGAAGACGACACGTCTCCATTCGTCCCTCCATTCACGCCTGTCGCGACACCACTGGAGGCGGGCTGCACGATGTTGGGGCGTGAGTGGAAGACGGCCTAACGGTGTGCGGGACCGTAGCCCAGCTTCATGGAGACGGTTGCGAATGGTCCTCGCCGATACCCCAGGAGCAACAGTGTCCCTAATTTGCTGGGAAGTGGCGGTGCGGTCCCCTACGGCACTGCGTAGGATCCTACGGTCTTGGCGTGCATCCGTGCGTCGCTGCGGTCCGGTCCCAGGTCGACGGGCACGTGCACCTTCCGCCGACCACTGGCGACAACATCGATGTACTGTGGAGACCTCACGCCCCACGTGTTGAGCAATTCGGCGGTACGTCCACCTGGCCTCCCGCATGCCCACTATACGCCCTCGCTCAAAGTCCGTCAACTGCACATACGGTTCACGTCCACGCTGTCGCGGCATGCTACCAGTGTTAAAGACTGCGATGGAGCTCCGTATGCCACGGCAAACTGGCTGACACTGACGGCGGCGGTGCACAAATGCTGCGCAGCTAGCGCCATTCGACGGGCAACACCGCGGTTCCTGGTGTGTCCGCTGTGCCGTGCGTGTGATCATTGCTTGTACAGCCCTCTCGCAGTGTCCGGAGCAAGTATGGTGGGTCTGACACACCGGTGTCAATGTGTTCTTTTTTCCATTTCCAGGAGTGTATCTACGGTCATTCAGTAGCACATTGCACTTAAATGCGGTAGTGTACCTTCCTTGTCTTACAATTTCCAAGTAAAAGTGTTGGCATAGGTTGCCTACGTGCAGGGGTAATGACGTCACGATCCAAGAAGGCAATAACCCCTATTTTCCTTTATCAGTATCGTCAACATCATGTGACAAGGCATGCTTCTTTCACCTCTCCTTTCCTTGCCCCTCTCCAGCCAAATTCATAGAGGATTATTAAAATGAGGGAGCGAGACAGAATGTAGCTGTGAAATTATGTACTTCATTTGAATTTGTACCAAATTCAGATGTATGCATCGTTTCTGAAAAAAAGTAACCTTTTATAGGAATACTTTAATAAGCATAAAGTCAAAGATATTTGCATCAAAGTAGAGCTATGGTCAAAGACAGTCAATTGTGCACACATACCTCTGCATTTCATCAATCTCATATTAAAAAGAGGCAGTCAGTCTATGAGGCAGTCATTCATTCGAAAAAATGGAGACAAGGTCAAAGATATTAGTATAACATAGGTAGCTTTATGGTCAAACCTTTCCCTGTGAACTGTGTAAATAACACACACACACACACACACACACACACAAACACACACACATACAGAAATACAAAGTGCCGTCATTTGCTGTGAGACACAGACCTAATGAGGGTAAGTACGAAAGGTAGAGATATCTCCTCTTGTCTCAGGAATTGGTAACACATTGCCTTTGACGGCATGCCAACAGAGATGATGTATGTCAACTTCCAAATTTGTGTTCCATGGATCACAAATGATATATTACAAGTGTAATGAGAAGGAAAAACAAAGAACTCTATAGATATAAAACTTATTATAAGAACTATTTTTACTATGTTTCCACATTCAAATTTTTACCATATCATGTTTTTACTTTAAATGTGTTTTACATTTTCATACAGTGTTCTGATACTCAATGTTATCACACTTCAACGTTGTCTTTTACTTGCACTATAGCTACAACAGGGGATATTCAGACATTAAATTGTACACAGTTTTCACATTTTTCGCCATCTGAGCGATTACAGTGGATCACAAACAAACTAAATTTCTATCGAAAATTGTACATCAGACGAACTCACTATAATGATAACATGCGTTTAATCAGAGAGATGTTTGATAATTGCTAAGTTAGAAACTAAAATTTATATTTTTCACACCCATTTTTTTAAAGTTATTTACATTTTTTCAGGTATCTTTTATACAATCTGTCAACATTTTTCACGTAATAACCATTCCCAATCACGGTATTTGCTTATCCAACAGATTATCACTTTATCTAAAATGAGAAACAGTATACTGATTTGATTGAATTACGTACTGCAAAGTCGTTTGTAATTCTGAACACATTGCCTGTAATCATCAATGGCTAACCTTTTCCTAGGCAACTGTTTTATATCCTTTGATTTGCCCATTACGTACCCAGTCTCTGTCTCAAGAACACACATTTTTGCTTATAGACTGTCAAATTACGTAATTGGCTCTCCATTTAGTTCGTCTTTATTAATGTAACCACTTTCTTGTTCACTAACAGAATATCGTGTGTGCTATTTGCAGGGAAACGTGAAGTATAGATTTGGCTAACGGTTCTGTGCAGCAATTGTATATGATATCCCAGAATGTTGTTTAATATGTGTTCATTACGAAAGTCTATAAGAAGAGTTCATTAAATACCCAGAATGACCATTTACTGCAATAAATTTTTCAGAGACTACACTAAGATTCTTCAGGCCAGTGGTGACTCAATTTTCTTTAAATGGTACACTTCTTCGAATATTTGGTTTACTAATTAGTGCAGCAGCCTCATTTCTAACTGTCCTCGATATTTCTAGTCTCACTTCCTCCATCTTACATGTATTTTGTGCGGTTTTACCAAAAACATTATTGTTCATCAGTCTGAAAAAGTTCTTTTATTATTGTTTGCACTCCTGTGCTTGAGCCGCGCGGAGCGGCCGAGAGGTCAGAGGCACCGTATACCAAATTGCGCGACCCCTCCTCCGGAGGTTCGAGTCCTTCCTCGGGCATAGGTGTATCGGTTGTCCTTATCGAAAGTTAGTTGAAGTAGTGTCCTCAGCAGTTTGGTCCCTTAGGAATTCACACACATTTGAACATCCTGTGCTTTTGTTCATTATTCTCAGTGCGTGCCCTCGTCCATGGAGGTTGCCTAAACGGTAAACTTCAATGAATCTTTTCAAAACCAGTTTATGTTTGAAATATTGTTTCAGATATCTGTAATGATCACCGTAGTTTCTCTTATTATAAAGGTCAAATATGATTCCTTTCGTTTCCTGCTATCAGATGATCACTATATCTTGTCTTGACATAAGGAAAGTTATTAATGAAAGCTGTAAATACTCTTGCGATATTCGAGATCCACTTCTGAATTGTATCCTGATTTGGAATCATACTTTTTCTACCACGAGAGTTTCAGTACTCTCCGGAGAAAGCCATTCAACATTGTGAAGTGGAGTTCCACCGAATTCATCCAGCTTTTGCGGGCTATTCACATTGTGATTTGTGATGTTAAGTAAGCCGTGGCGGCTTCATTTCATCTTTTCTTCACACTTCGATTGCTGGCGCCCCGCTATGTGGCAAGAATTACTCTTAGCTTACTGTGTGTTATCGCTGGTGCGGAGTCTTCAAACTACGCCGGAGTGTGTCGAGGAGGGGAGTATCTGGGTACGTGGTGATAGGACAACACGGACAGTGGTCGGCCCGTTGGCTCTGTTTGTGCGAAGGCCGGGTGGTTGCGAGTGTTCCGTTAGTGGCTGGATCCAAGTTTATATCACGCCCTTCAGTATGCCTCGGCTGAACCGTCATCTTTCATGTCCATGCTGTTCGTTTTTGTATGTTGCCGTGTTGCACTGAGCTGAACTTACGAAGTAACAACTTCTTGGTGCAGCAGTGGCTGGTATCCCCTACCCTGAGACATGCCCGCCTTTGTGGCTCTCGCTTTGTGGATCTGAAAAAGAAGTTTGCGTCCGTTGTAATTATTGCTATCCGCAACCGGTCAGTTTGACTTTGATTCATTTAATGGCCAGTGCTTGTTCCGCACGTGTAACGGTGACTGCTTGCCATGAAAAGTGCTACTTGGAGTTTTGCCTTACTGTTACTTGTCTACGCCACAAGCTGTCTGATACCTTGAATCTGGTAGCTCTCGAATCAGGGTTATTTTCCTGTGGGTCAAAACTATTGTTTTATGAAATTGTGCTGTTAAATTGTTGATAAACGCCGCGGTGAGTCTGGTTTATTAAGCAGTTATTTTTTATGGCCTTTAGACATTTTCGTGGATTTATAGTTCAATTATTTTAAGAAAATTTTTCAAACTAACAGAGGCTGTTCAAATAGTGTTTTACATCGTTCTGAAATCTGTCATGGAAGAAAGTCTTACTTGTAAATGCTAGCAATTAAGTACCACCTTCCAGAAGTAAGACCTTTTCCTCATAAAAATTTCAGCTTTGTGCAAGTAAGCCTCTGGCTATGTAGCTTAGGTGACTTATTCACGGTTTCTCTATTTTCAAGTAACTTTCTGAGTTTAATAATTTCACCCTATGCAGTTCTTTTGAAGGAGACGTCTTTTACGCCAATATTTTACCGTTTTATCTTAGTGTATTATTATGATGGCGGATTTGAAGGTTTTATGCCATTAAGTTATTAAGAGGCGGGCAAATACATTTCCTTAACTTGTATGTTTTAGCTCATGTTTTAGCCTAATAACGTTTGGCAACAGCTATGAGTTCTACGAGTTACGGGTCCGCTCTTTGGGGCAGCGCTTGACAGTAGGGACCTGTTTCTGTTACGCACCAGCGTGGTGTATTTTGGGAGTGTTTGTGGGTGTCCGACCTTATTTCAGTGGAGATATTCACGCTAGCAGCGTGTTTCTTAAGCTTATTTAGCCTGCGCTCTTATCTACAAGCTCTTACGTTAACACATTCCGCGAAATATTTTACGTCACTTCTGAAATGCGTAATATTAGCTGATTTATCACTAACCTTCAGATTTTGTGAATCGGAGTATTTCGGGTTGTATTGTCGCGCTAACATAGAAAATTTGGGCTTGCTTTCTCTAGTGGTTTATGTTTGAGGTGTTTTTGTAGTTATTTTGCCATCATTTCGGTATTTTATTCATTGCATGGATTTAAAAAACATCTTACTGGATCGTAAATGCTGGCACTTAATTCTAATGATTGGTCTGTTCTGGAGACCGAATGTTTCGACTTTTGATTTAGTAATCGTAGCTGCAGACGTTCCTTTCAAAGGCTAGTTTGACTGCAAGTGGAATTAATTTAAGTTTCTCTTTTTTAAAGCCATTTCAAGGGCTGTGACTTGTCATTTGTTCTTAAGGTTTTGGGAGAGTAATTCTTTTAATTATTCTGAGGCCAAATTGCTTAATTAAGAAGTGTCTACCTTATTACCTTACAATTTTGTATTCATTACTCGTTTCTTGCTTGTGGCTTGTGGCTTGCGGCCTCTGATCAGCGGCATAAATCGATTATTTGTGGAAAAAGGTTCTGTTGCTCATTATTTTTCATGGCTAATATTGAATTCTGCTTATTAGTGTAACGTGTTCTGAAAATAACTGTGAACCGTCAAAGGGAATATGATGCGATTATGATGGTTCGACCCTTTCATGTATCCTTTTGGTTTCCCATCGTAGGTAAGCGGACTGCAGTAAGATTCGTCAATTTCGTCATCATAACTGGAGATGAATCTGTTGTTAGCAGTATTATGTCTACAAGGACAGTACACAGTGCTGCCTCTATTTCTCTTCGATGAGTGTGATTCAAGATTGGTTACAAACTGTAATTCCGCTTAAGTCATTTTCAACAGAGTATTATCCCATGCTAAGCCAGGTGAAGTAATCTAACGAACACGATCCATTTCATGTAGTTTATGACAAAACGTAAATTGGACCAGTCACCAAGTGTTTCAGAGCTGAATACAATCCACACTCTGTAAGTTCTTTGCTACTTGATTTAAATTATGTTTCACTTGTTAATAACCATTTCATGAAGTTTATGACAAAACGTAAATTGGATCAGTCACCAAGTGTTTCAGAGCTGAATACAATCCACACTCTGTAAGTTCTTTGCTACTTGATTTAAATTATGTTTCACTTGTTAATAAAGTCTTAAATATTTCATTTGATGGTAGGAGGTCTTCCAATAAAATCAGTTCATTGATCTAATACTCATACGGAAAAAATTCTCCTTCTGATTAATTAGATTAATGTCTCAGTCATTGGGAAAATATGCTACATTGTCTTCAATTTATCAGATTCCAGGTATGATGCACAATTTTCGATTGAGTATATCAAGAAATTATCAAATCGAAAAGGCGGAATTTATATCGCTGCACTGCCTTTCGTGCAACACTGAAATAACTTTTATAAAATATTAAAATTTTTCCCTGTAAAACTGCATTTCAAGAAATGCCTCTCATAGCTGCTCAGATAATGGTATACAATGGAGACTATATAGTGGCGCCTACAGTTCACATTGCAACTGGGATGTGCTACGCCTTGGTACGCACTGGCGAAATGGCAGTGGTCTCTGCCTACCTCAAATGGTTCCCTGCAAATTTGACAGACCTTTGCCAAGGGAAACGCTAATTCTTCTTCAGGGTTTATTTCCATGTTTTTTTTTCAATAAAATGTTATTCACACTAACAGCGATAGCACACAGATGTTCAGTGATCCACACCATGCATCCAGTACCTCTGTACAAGTTAAGCTCGGAATATCCCTGGTCACAGCTACAGTGTAGCCGTCGTTATATGGTTTATGCATATATACCTGATCATTATTCGAACCAGAGTCTCTGCTATGACTACAACTAGCAACTGGTTCCAACCTGTATTGCGTATCAGCATTTATTACAAAACAGATCCTCATTTTGTTGTTGAGCTTGGTAAATTTTACTAAATCGTCTTACAGTAGGTAGTAGTATTCTGTTAACTGGTTTAAAACGTGCACATTCAAATAAATGAGCATCTAATGTTTCCTGGAAATCAAAGTGACACAGTGTTCACAGATTTCAATTGAATGCTGGTGATCAGTAATGCGAGTCTCGAAAACTTTATGCAGAGGAAATACTATGTATCTTTACTATTAAACTGCAACATCTTATTAATGCTTTGTAATACGTAGTTGTACAACTCGAAATTCTTCCTCATCTCTCTAGTCTTATACCGTCTTCTATTCATAATCTCAAAATTGGATGCTGTAGAGATTTACAGAGACATATTCATTCTCTTTTTCGAAAGTGTGGACAAGTTTCAGGTCTGTAGGCAAAGTTTAATCTTACTGCATTTGGAATATATTTAGGCACACATTGCACATCATTATTTACGGAATACAACCATACCAAGATTGATCATATAAAACTGCCATTGTCCTTTGACTGGACGTTTTTTACTGTCTGTTTGTTCACTATCACTTTGGACAGTTTCGTGTCTACATCAGCTTAAAACCACTTATTACCGCTAACACTGACTGGCAGCTTATATTACCTTTAAGGTCCAGCCAGAATCTCTCTCTAAAAATGTCAAGTTCCCTTAATGCTCACCAACGAAATTAATCGAGCACCAATCATCAGTAATTTTGGATGGCATTAAACTCTCATCCTTTGCATCGATACATAATTTTTTTCATCTGACTTGCGGAAGAGAAACTCACAGATAAGTGTAAAAACTGGCTTCAAGAGGTTCGTTGGTAATATTAACTTTGTTCTAAAAGGCTCGAAAACTGGCAGTCGAGATTTAAGAGTGTACAGGTTCTTGTAACGCAACCCTATTTTCTGTTATACCTGTACACACTCGACAGACTCAACAACAAACAATCTGAGATCACGTAATCAATGTGGTTTCGTGCCGGTTCACGCATACAGCTAATCCATACTAATAATATGAATGCGAAAGTAATTCCCGTTTTTACACTTTAAAACTACTAAACAGCTGTAACGATTTTGGAAAAATTTGATATGGAGATAGTCTGGAAGCTCAGGGAGACCACTGCCTATTTTTGAAAGTGTATAGTATGTTTATTGAATTTGAAGATTATAACGCCTCCCACCATGAACCATGGACCTTGCCGTTGGTGGGGAGGCTTGCGCGCCTCAGAGATACAGAGAGCCGTATCGTAGGTGCAACCACAACGGCGGGTATCTGTTGAGAGACCAGATAAACGCGTCGTTCCTGAAGAGGGGCAGCAGCCTTTTCAGTAGTTACAGGGGCAACAGTCTGGACGACTGATTGATCTGTCCTTGCAAAATCAACGAAAACGGCCTTGCTGTGCTGGTATTGGCGAACAGCTGAAAACAAGGTGAAACTACAGCCGTAATTTTTCTCGAGGACATGAAGCTTTACTGTATGGTTAAATGATGATGATATCGTCTTCGGTAAAATATTCCGGATGTAAAATAGTCCCCCATTCGGATGTCCGGGTTGGGACTACTCACGAGGTCGTCGTTATCAGCAGAAACAAAAAAAAAAAAAAAAAACTGGCGTTCTACGAATCGGAGAGTGGAATATCAGATCACTTAATCGAGCAGATAGCTTAGAAATTTTGAAAGGGAAGTTAGATACAGTGGGAATTAATGAACTTCGGTGGCGGAGGAACAAGACTTCTGGTCAGGTGAATACAGGATTATAACTACAAAATCAAATAAGGATATGCAGAAGTAGATTTAATAATGAATAAAAAAACTGGAACGCGGATAAGCTACTACGAGAGCATGGTGAACGCATTATTGTAGCTAAGACAGACACTAAACCCACGTCTTCCACAGTAGTACAAGTTTACATGCCAACTAGTTCCGCAGATTGAAGAATTCTGTGATGCGATAAGAAATTATTCACATAGTTAAGGAAGACGAAATTTTAATAGTCATGGGAGACTGGAATTCGATAGTAGGAAAGGAAGAGAAGGAAAAGTAGTAGGTGAATATGGAGTGGCGGTAAGGAATGAAAGAGGAAGCTGCCCGGTAGAATTTTGCACAGAGAATAACTTAATCATAGCTAACACTTGGTTTAGGAATCATGAAAAAAGGTTGTATACATGGAAGAAGCCTGGAGATACTGGAAGGTTTCAGACAGATTATATAATGGTAAGACAGAGATTAGGAACCAGGTTTTAAATTCTAAGACTTTCCAGGGATAGATGTGGACTCTGACCACACTTAATTGGCTATGAACTGTAGACCAAAACTGAAGAAACTGCAAAAATTTAGTAATGTGAGGAGATGGGACATGGATAAACTGACAGAACCAGAGGTTGTAGACAGTGTCAGGGAGAGCATTAGGGAACGATTGACTGGAATGGGGGAAAGAAACACAGTAGAAGAAGAATTGGTAGCTTTGAGGGATGAAATAGTGAAGGCAGCAGAGGATCAAGTAGGTAAAAACACGACGGCTAGTAGAAATCCTAGGGTAACAGAAGAAATATTGAATTTAATTGATGAAAGGAGAAAATATAAAATGCAGTAAATGAAGCAGGCAAAAAGGAATACAGACGTCTCAAAAATGAGATGGACAGGAAGTGCAAAATGGCTAAGTAGAGAAGGGTAGAGGACAAGTGTAAGGATGTAGAGGCACATCTCACTAGGGGCAAGATAGATACTGCCTACAAGAATTGAAGAGACCTTTGGAGGAAAGAGGAAAAACTTGAATGAATATCAAGAGCTCAGATAGAAACCCAGTTCTAAGCAAAGAAGGGAAAGCAGAAAAGTGGAAGGAATATGTAGAGGGTCTATGCAAGGGCGATGTACTTGAAGACAATATTATGGAAGTGGAAGAGGATGTAGATGAAGAAAAATTGGGAGATATGATCCTGCGTGAAGAGTTTGACAGAGCACTGAAAGACCTAAGTCGAAACAAGGCCCCTGGAGTAGACAACATTCCATTAGACCTACTGATAGCCTTGGAAGACAAAACTCTACCATCTGGTGAGCAAGATGTATGAGACGAGTGAAATTCCCTAAGACTTTAAGAAGAATACAATAAATCCAATCCCAAAGAAAGCAGGTGTTGAGTGATGTGAAAATTACCTAACTATCAGTTTAATAAGTTACTGCAGCAAAATACTAACGCGAATTCTTTACAGACGAATGGAAAAAACTATTAGAAGCCGACCTCGTGGAGGATTAGTTCGGATTCCGTAGAAATGTTGGAACACGTGAAGCAATACTCACACTACGACTTATCTTAGAGGATAGGTTAAGGGAAGGCAAACCTACGTTTCTGGCATTTGTAGACTTTGTGAAAGCGTTTGATAATTTTGACTGGAATACTCTCTTTCAAATTCTGAACGTGACAGGGGTAAAATACAGGGAGCGAAAGGCTATTTACAATTTGTAGAGAAACCATGTGGCAGTTATAAGAGTAGACGGGTATGAAAGGGAAGCAGTGGTTGGGTAGGTAGTGAGACAGGGTTGTAGCCTATCCCCGATGTTATTCAATCTGTATATTGAGCAAGCAATAAAGGAAACAAAAGAAAAGTTCGGAGTAGGTATTAAAATCCATGGAGAAGAAATAAAAACTTTAAGGTTCGCCGATGACATTGTAATTCTGTCAGAGACAGCAAAGGACTTGGAAGAGCAGTCGAATGGAATGGACAGTGTCTTGAAAGGAGGGTATAAGATGAACATCCACAAGAAAAATAACTGATCACTGTCGGATTATGGGGGATATATAATTTAGAGTGGCTACGCCAAGAAAGCGTTTTTGAAGAAGAGAGATTTGTTAACATTGAGTACGGATCTAAGTGTCAGGAAGACTTTTCTGAAAGTATTTGTATGCAGTGTAGCTATGTATGGAAACGAAACATGGACGACAACTAGTGTGGACAGTAAGAGAATAGAAGTTTTCGAAAGACTGCTGAATATTTGATGAGGAGGTACTGAATACAATTGAGGAGAAGAGAAATTTGTGGCACAACTTGACTAGAGGAAGGGATCGGTTGGTAGGACACGTTCTGAAGCATCAGAGGATCACCAATTTAGTATTGGAAGGAAGCGTGGAGGGTAAAAATCATAGAGGGAGACCAAGAGATCAACACACTAGGCAGATTCAGAAGGACGTAGGTTGCAGTAGTTATTCGGAGGTGAAGTGGCTTGCACGGGATAGTGTAGCATGGACAGCTGCATCAAAACAGTCTCTGTACTTAAGACCACAACAACAACAAAACGAAATATAGAACCATAATTATTCTTTGGGAAAGTTATTCATTACTGATGAAACTAAGGCTTTGACGAGGGGGCCGGTGTCGTGCTTGGGTAGCTCAGTCAGCAGAACACTTTAAAACCCTAACATATTTGAGAAAATCGTTTTATTGTTGGATGTGTCTTACACAATACGATTTAGTGAATATGATGCCTGTACTGTCCTCAACGTGTTTAATCCATAGTTCCTTACTGATACCAGCCACAATCTCGTCCCGTTTTAGACGGTGTGTGACACATGTCTCTTAAGAGCTTCAGAGTTGTTGGAAATCCTACACCGACGGCGTCATGTAAATACTGTACAGCAGACAAATATTGTGCCTTCACAAGTAGAACGTGGGAGACATTTATTGAGACTGCATCTGATTATGGTATGGGAGCGCAGCCGTGAGCAAGAAGCAGATAAGTGAGGGCAGGTGACGCTATTGCACGTACAAATATCATAAAATTTTGCGCTGAACCAAACTATAATTTATTTTCTTTCTTCGTAGTTTAACGGTGCTCAACATCTATAGTGCCGCCACCATTACTAATCGAAACAAAACCTTTGATACTCTTCAGTGTCTTATGATCTTGTGGTTAGCATTCGATTCTTAATCAACTATGTATGTGTGTTTGTATGTGTGTGTGTGTGTGTGTGTGTGTGTGTGTCTGTGTGTTTGTGTGTTTGTGTTTGTGTGTGTGTATTGACCCCATCAGTTCTTTATCATCAGTGCGCAAGTCGTCGAACTGGCTTCAAATAGGAAAATTTCTAGGAAGCGGCTGAACATCCTAAACAGTGTCATGAAGCCATTAACGTCATACCCACATTTTATTTAATCGTACCCGAACGGTGCCGCGGGTAACAGAATACAAAGCTTATACAGTCTTCAACGTGTGTAATCCATTCTTCCGTACCAATAGTATTAAACGCGAAGGTAGCTCTGTCAGTTACGTTCTTACGACTGAACCAATTTCGATGAAATTTTGTATGGAGATAGCTTGAACCCTGAAGAAGAACATAGGCCACCTAATAAATCGTCAGCTAAGAGTATGAAGTAAGGAATGGGATAGCTTTTTTTACATCAATGAATATAAATGGTGTTGAACCCTGAAGAAGAACATAGGCCACCTAATAAATCGTCAGCTAAGAGGATGAAGTAAGGAATGGGATAGCTTTTTTTACATCAATGAATATAAATCGTGTTAAAAATCATGTTAAATATTGTTAAAGTTGTTGCGTAATGTAGACGCACTGCACAAAGTACGGATGCTCATGCCCCTCTGCGCGCACCACTCGACAGCAACGCTGCACCTGCTGCGTCGTCGTGCGTTAAACAGCTTCGGGGGGGGGGGGGGGGCGGGGGGAGGGGGGGTGGTACACGTCAATACATGAACTGGCAGAAGACACGTGATTGAAGCTGACGTTGTTGCACCTAAAACAGTTTGCTTATGATCGCTCATCATAGCAAAACCCCTTATGTGAAAGCACAACTACGGTTAAAAGTCCAGTAATATATTATTCTGAAAGTAGAAAAGTCGTTCTACTTGGAGACATAGGTCTTTTTCTTCTTCTTCTTCTTCGACCGCTACAGATTCTCTGCTGCTTGATTTTTAGAAAAATTAGGAACCGTTTATTCAGACATTTTTACAATAAAATTTGCATATAAAAGTATATTTGTTATATCAATGAACTAAGTAAGTGGATTTCAGTAATATGCTAATCTGCGCAGTTCTTTCATAGTCATACGAAAACGTCACTTTTCCAGATCCTTAAGATATTTGACGAGTTGTAACTCTTGTTCCTTACTGAAGACACACGTATTACTATTGTAATAAAAGTCAAGTTCACTAGACTTCAGCAGGTTTTCTCAGTTATTGAAAGGGGATTGTACTTTTCACTTTTACGTATCGTTTTAAGGTATTCACAGGCACAACAAATAGTTTTGATCTTTTTCTGGGGTCATCGTTTTATTAATTACCGATTCAACAGTTTTTCCCATGATTTTCGCGGACGAATTTTATCTCTTCGTTTCCTGTATGTAATGACATACCGTCCACAAACGAGTAAGGCAAACCATGCCATAGAATTCTTTAAATGAAGAATAAACGACGGCAAGGAGGGAACAGACTACACCATTAGATCTTTCCGTTGAGAAGAGATTCAGTAACCACCATAAACAACTTTTTCCGAACGTCACTGTATCCAAAGGTAGCGAAGAACATACTGATTTAGGTGGACTGAAAGTTGATTCTGAAGAAAAAAATTATGACAGACTTAGTTAGAAATGGTCCGGAAAGTTATAATAGAACAGCGAATTCTCTCACTTTTACAGGCAGACTACGCAACCTTACTAAACCATCCCGGACTTACCTACTAGACCGCAGCAGCCTGGTGTTTCTCCACCGCTCGATGGCATAATGCTTGCATATTTTATAATACTGAAAAAGCATTTCGGAGCTGCACTCGCATAAAAGACAAGAACATAAAAAAATCTCTGAACGGTAGACTGCGTAAGCAGAAGAAGATTTACCTCCCTTTGTAGAGAGTTGCCATGCATGTTCAGTTTCAGTGTATTTTCCTGGGAGATAACCGACAGCTGCTGTTCCATACTTTTTTGATAAAAGGCAGTTTTAATCACACATACACATTTATTTAAAAAGGGTGACCGGTTTCAGTCTGTTTTCCATCGTCATCAGACCGCAGTGCAAGGCTGGCAGACAGAAACGGCAATATGGAGTAGGAACAGTATTTCGAGACATGCATGTAAACAGTTTTCTGTCAGGCATCCACGCCGTCTGTTGATTTTTAACAAGCAAACAAGTTTTTGGAAGAGCATTACTACACTTTCTTTCCGACACATACGATCTACACGCTTCAGTCCGGAACCTCGCTGCTGCTACGGTCGCAGGTTCGAATCCTGCCTCGGGAATGGATGTGTGTGATGTCCTTAGGTTAGTTAGGTTTGAACAGTGCTAACCTAGGGGACTGATGACGTCAGATGTTAAGTCCCATAGTGCTTAGAGCCATTTGAACTTACGATCTACATTAAGTCATCAAAAGTATACCGACTTAACGTTGGTGGCGCCCTTCATCGGTAATGCTGGAATTCAATATAGTGTTGCCCCACTAGCCTTGATGACAGCTTCCACTCCCACAGGCATGCGTTCAATCGGGTGGTGGAAGGTTTCTTGGGGAATGGCAGCCCATTCTTCACTGAATGCTCCACTGAGGAGAGGATCGATGTCCGTCGATGAGGCTTGCCACGAAGTCGGCGTTCCAAAGTATCCCAAAGGTTCTATAGGATTCAGTTCAGGATTCTGCGCAGGCCAGTCCAGTACAGGGATGTTATTGTCGTGTAACCACTCCGCCACAGGCTGTGTATTATGAACAGTTGCTCGATCATGTAGACAAATGCAATCACTTTCACCGAATAGCTCTTCTACCGTGGGAAGCAAGAAGGTGCCTAAAACATCAACGTAGGCCTGTGCTGTGATAGTGCCACGCAAAACAACAAGGGTGCAAGCCCCCTCCATGAAAAACACGACCACACCATAACACCACCGCCTCCGAATTTTACTGTTGGCACTACACACGCTGGCAGATGACGTCCATCGGGCATTCGCCATACCCACAACCTACCATCGGATCTCCACATTGTGTACCGTGATTCGTCAGTCAACACAACGGTTTTCCACTGTTCAGTCGTCCAATGTTTACGCTCCTTACACCAGGCGAGGCGTCGTTCGGCATTTACCGACGTGATGTGTGGCTTGTGACCAGCCGCTCGACCATGAAATCCAAGTGTTCTCAACTCCCACCTAACTCTCATACTACTTTCAGTGGATGCTGATGCAGTTTGCAACTCCTGTGTGATGGTCTGGATAGATGGCTGCCTATTACACATTACGACTATCTTCAACTGTCGGCTGTCTCTGTCAGTCAACAGACGAGGTCGGCCTGTACGCTTTTCTCCTGTACGTGTCCCTTCACGTTACCACTTCACTATCACATCGGAAACAGTAGACCTAGGGATGTTTAGGAGTGTGGAAGTCTCGCGTGCAGATGTATGACACAAGTAACACAAAATCACTTGACCACGTTCGAAATCCCTGAGTTCCGCGCAGCGCCCCATTCTGCTCTCTCATGATGTCTAATGACTAATGAGATCGCTGATATGGAGTACCTGGAAGTAGGTGGCAGCACGATGCACCTAATATGAAAAACGTACGTTTTTGGGGGTGTCCGGATACTTCAGATCACATAGTGTATCAGCTGTATGCCGATATGCAAGTGCGTTTGAATTTTTGGGCATGCTACGGAGGAACATCACTTCTCAGCCACCATCATCATCCTTATTCTTGACCTCTTCACCAGTGTGGTGAACTGGGTTCACCCCCGGAAACCATTAAAACTCAGTCATCTTGAACAGCTGGTCCGTTTTCTTTTTCTTTGACTGCAGTTTGATCTCTGATATTTCAATTGTCTGAGTAATCTAGAGGGTCACACACTTTATCTTCACCTGTCCTAGGTAAGTCAATTCCTTTCAAAAACAAAATTGTCTCATGTGATTAACATTTTATTTCCTCTGTTATCTTCTGATGTCTTGAAGGTTCTTCAAACACTTCTTTAAACGGGGTATATGTTGCAATGCAATTCATTTCCATCTTTGTTTTTTCCCTGTTGCTGATTATTTCATCAGCTTTATGGAAACCTCTTTCCTAAGCAAGATCCAGTGCCTCTACAGCAAGATGGCTCTCACGGTTTTCTAGAATGAGTAGTGAAGGATTGTCCTTTAATGACTGAGTGTGTGTTTCACAGAATGCTCCATAACACATAGCAAGAAGTCACTATTCGTCTATCCTGATGAAGCTTGAATTCTTAATGTGCTTGGAGGAACACCAGTAAGCATGTGGTCCTTGAAACTCGGGGAATATAATATCTGGAAGAAGAGCAATACCAGAAGCTTGTATTTTGCAGGCTGCGGTTATACGTGTAACTTTTTCTCCATTGGTGACTTTGTTCAGCTACTTAATTTCTGAAATGTCTTTCTTTCTTTCTTTTTAGCCTGTGCTGTCTCATCCCAACTGAAAATCCTTGTTAAATCACTAAGTGTTACATTATGATTCAAGATATTCCTCAGATTATTGAACAGTCCTCCAACATTAGTTTCACTGAATGACGTGATTCTTGAACTGCTAGCTTCTCATGTCAGAAGATAAGCCTTGGATGGTGTTCTCTAAAAGCATAGAGACAGTCTGTGCCAGTGATATTCTTCTCTTCACAGTTTCTTGGGACTTTATGTTATGTAGAGCCATCTGGAATACTAGACGCCTTACTTTTACACTGTCGAGGGTACTGCACATTTGAACACATGTCGCCATGAATGATTTTGTTCATCTAAGAAAATTCGCCGGAAATCATATTTTGGACATGTTCGAATAACTGTATTTCCTATTTCTTGCTTTTCTTAACACACCTGGATTATATTAAATATAAATTGTGTGCTTCAAAAATATATGCTATTTTTTATAAAGTGGTGCTTGAATTAAAACAAATACTCAAAGGACGTTTTATCTTAAAAGGGTTCCATAATTTACAGTCTTAACAATATCTGTCTTGCGCAGAATAGTTCCAGACAACATCAGTTCAACAGGAGCCCTTACGTCATTCTGCGTAAAGAAAGTAATTTTGGCTTTTTGTGCTCTTTTACGAACAGTGTTAATGACTTATAACATAATGTCCGTATTTACAGGCTCTAGTCTATGTTCTGCTTCATTAGTTACCATATTTACCATTTTAGAGGCAAATAGCTAATTTTTATCAGCGTACAACGTAATGGGGTACACAGTAACGATGTTACACTGTGTCCCACATTAAACTGTCACACTGTGCCTCAATGTGCAACTTCATATAATTTCGTAAGTTTAGAAACAATTGCAAAACACTACGTATTTAAAAAAAATGCAGTATAATACATAGTTTATCACTATGTTAATAACACTCAGATTTACAGGTATCGTTAGTTGCTGTAAACAAAAGAAAGAACGTTCTACAATGCCAAAAATTTTCTTCACATACCGTACCTCAAAACACGTTTTGTTCACTACACACCAAAGCTTATTTTTACTTGCTTCCAAGGTACATCGGCCACAACAGAAGGCAAATGAAGATCACAAAAAAAGTCAAAGACAAGATGCCAACATGATAACATTCAGACAAATCGAAATGTTACTATGTACAGTTTTACACTGAACCGCTCCTTCCTCAACGCTTATCTATTCACTATTGCAGAGACTGATATTTGTTGATTATGAGGCTATCTTGGAATTTGTATTCCCCGAAGATCATGTTCTTTGCGAACGTGGGTTATGTGAAATATGATACGTCAGTGGCATAGAACTTGCTGATCTGTATCGAGTAATCACATTTTTACCTTGTTGAATCAGTACGGTGGCGTGTTGTGAAAGCTGGAAGACTTGTTGGAGTAGCTTATCATTTTTGCTGCACCAACCGAGATGTGATCGCCGTCTAGCCAATGTCATAACTTTCTTTGTATAGTGCAAGTACCGTACAACATACATTACATCTATATTTTTGCTTCTCAGTTGCTTAATGGAATACAAGAGAGCAGGGTTTCTTCTGCTTCTGCGTTACAGAAGAAGTATCTGGGAAGCACAGTATGTAATGAAGGACTACTGGCATTGGAGAAGGAACAACACCATCCAGTACTGAGAGGTAGGTGTACCAACACCACATTTGGAGTGGGAGTACTGTGGGTCTCCTGAAAGTCTAAGGTATCTCTCTGACCAAGAATCTTGAGTATCAGTGCCAATGAACCTAATTTTCATCACAACAATAACATGTGGATAATTTATCATGGAGGGGTGAACAACGTAGACCCAGCTGATTTCGAAAAAATTGACAATTGATTTTTTGGAGTAGTAACAAATGTCAGTTCCTATTCACAAAGTGTCATGCAGTGGATCTACAAGAGATATAAATTTTGGATGTATAAAAGAAAATGGTTGTACCTTGTTGTTTAATTGACAAGAGTGTAAAATTTTCAAATGTTGAGTCAATACAGTCATTGTATTTTACGGCTGTTTCAATGTTTTCTAAGAAGTGAAAGGGAAAACTATGCACTCGCTTCAAAGAGACTGCTGCACAATTTCTGAACAGTTTGATAATTTCGAGGTGTATGGTAGGTAAGAATACATTTATTGCACAGAACTATTTCTGTGTCGGTAACGAATATGTTAATTGTTACATTAAGGGCATACTAATCACACTGCTTTTTTTCCCACAAAATGCAGTCCAGTTCCACTTAAATTTTGTTGAAGCGGATAGGGCAGTAAAAACTTTTCTACTTTACAGGAAGGTCTCAAATATTTACTGAAATTATAACAACCTACTGTTTGCACAGAGGCAATATTGACCTTACGACTTATCTTAGAAGAAAGATTAAGGAAAGACAAACCTACGTTTCTAGCATTTGTAGACTTAGAGAAAGCTTTTGACAATGTTGACTGGAATACGCTCTTTCAAATTCTAAAGGTGGCAGGGGTAAAATACAGGGAGCGAAAGGCTATTTACAATTTGTACAGAAACCAGATAGCAGTTATCAGAGTCGAGGGGCATGAAAGGGAAGCAGTGGTTGGGAAGGGAGTAAGACGGGGTTGTAGCCTCTCCCCGATGTTATTCAATCTGTATGTTGAGCAAGCAGTAAAGGAAACAAAAGAAAAATTCGGAGTACGTATTAAAATCAATGGAGAAGAAATAAAAACTTGGAGGTTCGCCGATGACATTGTAATTCTGTCAGAGACAGCAAAGGACTTGGAAGAGCAGTTGAAAGGAATGGACAGTGTCTTGAGAGAAGTATATAAGATGAACATCAACAAAAGCAAAACGAGGATAATGGAATGTGGTAGAATTAAGTCGGGTGTTGCTGAGGGAATTAGATTAGGAAATGAGACACTTAAAGTAGTAAAGGAGTTTTACTATTTGGGGAGCAAAATAACTGATGATGGTCGAAGTAGAGAGGATATAAAATATAGACTGGCAATGGCAAGGAAAGCGTTTCTGAAGAAGAGAAATTTGTTAACATCAAGTATAGATTTAAGTGTCAGGAAGTCTTTTCTGAAAGTATTTGTATGGAGTGTAGCCATGTATGAAAGTGAAACATGGACGATAAATAGTTTGGACAAGAAGAGAATAGAAGCTTTCCAAATGTGGTGCTACAGAAGAATGCTGAAGATTAGATGGGTAGATCACATAACTAATGAGGAAGTATTGAATAGGATTGGGGAGAAGGGAAGTTTGTGGCACAACTTGACCAGAAGAAGGGCTCGGTTGGTAGGACATGTTCTGAGGCATCAAGGGATCACCAATTTAGTATTGGAGGGCAGCGTGGAGGGTGAAAATCGTAGAGGGAGGCCAAGAGATGAATACACTCAGCAGATTCAGAAGGATGTAGGTTGCAGTAGGTACTGGGAGATGAAGAGCCTTGCACGGGATAGAGTAACATGGCGAGCTGCATCAAACCAGTCTCTGGACTGAAGACCACAACAACAACAACAACTGTTTGCAGCAGGTGATACGGTGGAAAATTTGGAAGATGAAGATTAAATTCATATGATTTCATAATGTGTGATAGCATGAAATGTCAAACTTTTTGGCGATTTATTATACGAAAATTTCTCAAAATAAAAGTTAATCTAAAGTTTTTTGGTTTCGTGTCATTCCCTCTGTAACACTGTATTATATTAAGAGAGATATGTAAACAATTCTCCTCAAAATCGACAGCAAACACTGACAGCAATAGTCCAGGTATACATGCCGACGTCGGAAGCAGAGGATAAAGAGATAGAGAAAATGTATGTTGATATTCAACGGTGTTATGTCTCAGGTACAAACTACGAAATGGAAAGTCGGAATTTATTACAACTTAGAAGATTTATTCTGAAAACAAGGTGAAAAATAGCTCAGCGTAAAAACTCTTGTCCAGGTCCGTAGCCAGAGTTCATCTCCGGTAAACACTATCATAGTAAGAGAGTCGTGACCGAGAGAAGGCCTGCTCCGCACTGCAGAAGGCACACCAGACGACTCCCCTCCCAGGCCACGACAACGCGACTTAGTCACATGGGGCTGCATTCTGACTGGCCCCGTCGACTCCAAGGATACGACTGCTGCATCGCTTGTGGCGACCTCACTGTGAGCACTGTGAAGTATGCCACGCTGGTGCCGTATGAGCGTTGGCACACGGTGCTCGAGAAGGCGGTGGGCGCGTCTAAGGTTCCGACGACCGCGCTGTATGAACGCACGGCACATAATACGGGTAATTCAGTATGTAAATGGAAATGAGGTTCTCATAGACGTGGGAGGCAGGAATACAGTTGTAGAGGAGGGAGTAGGAGAAATGGTTGCAGGAGAGGAAGTGTTTGGTAGTAGGAATGACTGAGAGAAAAGACTGAGTTCTGCAAGAAATATCAGTTAGTAATAGCGAATACCGTTTTCAAGAATCACAAGAGGCGAAGGTATACCTGGAAAAGGCGAGTTACATTACACCGTAGTCAGGCAGAGATTCCTAAATCATTAAGAGCAGTTTTAGATTTACGAGGACGGGTCCCCCATGGTGCAATCGACATTTTGAAACCACCTATATTGTCGTATAGGTTAGGAACCCATGTATCACACCCTGAAACCATTTATCCTGGTCGGCCCCCATTTAGGAGTAACAGCTGAAAAACTATTTATCCTATTCCTCTAGATCATTATACGAACAACAGAATTTCAAATGCCGGCGTAGCGTAAGGGATAGGATAAAAGACGGGAGAACTCAAGGTGGTGAGCTCGACTCTTATAATTTCTTTTTAATTTTCATTATCTTTTGTTATTTGCCTCAGAAGTAATGTTATTAAGATTTCTAGTCCTTTGCGAAGTCAGTTTAACCACTGTATTAACTTCTTTAATTGCTCTCGTATTGTCTTCCTGTAATTATTTCCTATATATTTCGAGTCTTTGTTCATACTTTTTTAATTCGTTTCTATCTCCATACTGTAATATTTAATCATTTAAAAATAACAACCACGCGACTAAAAAGAGATATATTAATTAATATTCGTATTTATTGTGCAATAGTCAGAAAAAGTTATTTTCATTTGCGGAATGTACAGTTTTTGGAGTGGTAATCGTCATACAAATATTTGCAACACAATTTTCTCTCGCACAACTGACAAACTATTGTCTACATTCATATAGTTTTTTCATGAAACTAGAGGGGAAGTACACTTCATTCGCTAAATGCTATATTTTCATTAGATAACTTCGATCCGTACCATCCTGGTCACTGGGGCTCACTTCGATGAGGGACTCATCACTGAAGACAAGTCTACTGCAGTCAATGAGACTGGAGGCCGAAGACATGTCTGAAGACATCCCAGACAGCGGTGGAATATCTACCTGAATGTCGCCTGCCATATGGGCCGATAATCAGAGGTTATGGTCTGCGGTGCCATTTCATATCATAGCAACACCCCTTTGATTATCATTCCCTACACCCTTACAGAAGTCAACGATATTCTACTCCCCGTTCTGTTTTCCATTCATGGGAAGCCATCCTCGGCTCACATTTCAGTACAATAATGGCGGCTCGCACATGGAGAGAGTTTGTCCTGCTTGTCTTCGAACTTGCCAAACCCTACCGTGGCCAGCAACGTCGCCAGACATCACTCCGTTTAGAGCATTTTGGATAGGGTCCTCCATTCACACTGGGATTGTGGAGGTCTAACGCGCCAATTGGACAAAATTTAGCGAGGTATTCCTCAGGAGGACATCAAACAACTCTATCAATCACTGATAAGCTAAATAACTGCTCACATGAGAGGCAGAGGTGGACCAACGCGTTATTAATTTTGGCAGTTTCTGGAGCCTGCCTCTTGAATAAACCACCAACTGTTTCTGAAAATATAATCATTAGTTTTCGGACATGTACGTGTGCATCACATCTACCAATTTACTTCGTGGCGCCTCTTTATTTTCTTTTGCTTAGAGTATGCCGACAGTATGAACTTAAAAGGCAAAATACACGCGAGAGTTATAATGTTTGCGTGTAATCAGTTTAGTAACTTAGTTATCTTTGTGAAACAATAGCCGTCTTTCGTCCGACATACTCCATTTGTCTTTCCTTTTCCCCGTCTTTGTCCTACCTCCCCTAGCTGCGGTCCTTTCATCCTCAGTTTTTATTTTAGTTTTTTTGGGGTAATCAGCCTTCTCACTGGTTTCTGGTTTGACACGGGTCCGCCACGAGTTCCTCTCATGTGCCAACCACTTTATCTCGGAGTTACATCCACAATTATTAGCTGGAAATATTCCAGTCTCAGTGTTTACGCTCGACAGCTCCATCTAGTATTATGAAAGTTATTTCCAGACATCTCAACATTTCCTATGACCCTGTCACTTCTTCTTGTTAGTGTATTCCATATATTCCCTTCCTCTTCGATTTTGCGCAGAACCTCCTCACTCCTTACATTATCAGTCCTCTTAATTTTCAACATTCGTCTGTAACAGCACACCTAAAAGGCTTCGATTCTCTTCTGTTCCGGTTATCCCGCAGTCCATTTTCGCTACCTTAAAATGCGGTGCTCCAAACGTACATCCTCATAAATTCCATCCCCAAATTAAGGCCTATTAGACTTCTATTGGCCAGAATGTCTTTTTTATTTTTATTTATTTATTTTTTTTTTTTTTTTACCAGTGCTAGTCTGCTTTCTGCTTTTGGTGTCCTCCTTGCTCAGCTCGTCATGGGGTTGGGTTGTTTGGGGGAAAGAGACCAAACTGCGAGGTCATCGGTCTAATTGGATTAGGGAAGGAAGCCGGCCGTGCCCTTTCAAAGGAACCATCCCGGCATTTGCCTGCAGTGATTTAGGGAAATCACGGAAAACCTAAATCAGGATGGCCGGACGCGGGATTGTCATGGATTATTTTGTTGTCTAGGTAGCAGAATTCCTTAACGTCATCTGCTTTGTAAACGTCAACCCTAATGTTAAGTTTCTCAAAGTTCTCATTTCTGCTGCTTCTCATTATCTTTCTCATTCTTCGATATATTCTCAGTCCACATTCTGCACGCATTAGACTGCTTCCATTACCAACCGCATCGTCAGAGTTGTCTCTCTGGTGCCTTTATGTTTCCGAAACTCAGATGGTATGTCGCAAGAATCATACGAACATGAATAATCGTTTTGTTTCCATTTCCCCCAATAATTTCAGGAATTCTCATGGAATGTTATCTCTCCCTTCTGCCTTATTTGATGATAAGTCTCCCAAAGCTCTTTCGAATTCCGATTCTAATACTGGATCACATGTCTCTTCTACATCTACTCCTGTTTCTTTTTCTGTCACATCAGACAGGGCTCACCCTCATAGACGCCTCCAGTGTATTCTTAACCTCCATCCATTCTCTCTCTGTTTAACACTGGAATAATTCCCATTGTACTCCTCATGCTACCACCCCGCCTTTTCATTTCACCGATGGCTGTTTTCACTTTTCTGTGTGCTGAGTCAGTGTTCCCGACGATAACTTCTTTTTCGATTTCTTCTCATTTTTCATGCAGCCATTTCGCCTTAGATTCCCTGCACTTCCTATTAATTTCGTTCCTGAGCAACACATGCTGTGATTTGGGGCGAACGGTACGGTTGAAAATACACTTCATACGCGGCGATAGTAATGTAGACAATTTTACAGCTCCAAGATAATCGGGTTCAACAGTCTTGATGCTACTATCATCCAATCTTCTGAACTTGCCATAATATAATATGCTATGTAATATATGCTAAACTACGCTGTATAATGTAAAATGGCAATTTTGTACCAAGTTCAAGAAGATCACATGATGGCAGCATAAGAGTCTTGAAACCGATCATCTGAGAGCAACAAAAGTATGAACACTGCAATCGCGGCTTATGAAGTATGTTAATTTCATTTTTAAGAGACTTTTAGTTCTGTACTCTTGAATTTCCTTTCATTGATCAGCTGAAGTAATTGTTCCATTATCTTCTTTGTTGCTACCTGTATGTTTTTGTTCCCACTTCTTAGGTTTCCAATTTTAGAGATGTGCATTCCTCTTGAACTGGACTGCCTACCGAGTTATTCCCTATTGCGGTATCTGTAGCCTTACGGAGCATCAAGCCTATGTCTTCATTTCTTACCACGTCTGTATCCCACTTCATCGCGTATTGACTCTTTTTGATTAGTCTGTTCAACTACAACACATTCTTTATCATCAATAAAAAGTGATCCGAGTCTATATTTGCTCCTGGTATGCCTTATAACCCAGTACCTGATTTCGGAATCTCTGTGTGACCATGACATAATGTAACTGAAATCTCTCGGTTTTTTCCTAGTATACCTCGTTCTCGTACGATTCTTGAAAAGAGTACTCGCTATTACTTGCTGCAATTTGTTGCAGAACTCAATAATTCTTTCTCATCTCCCATGCCTAATGTCAACGTAACGCTTTCTGCCACTTCTTCCCCTACAAACGCATTCCAGCCCGTCATGACTATAATATTTTCTTGTCCCTTATGTACTGAATTATCCGTTCAGTATCCTCATATACTTTCTCTATGGATACTGAGGGGCAGGAAGTCAGCAAAGCACTCTCGAGGCCGTTGTCAGACTTTATGTCCAGAGCTGCTGTTCCTCTGTCAAGTAGCTCCTCAGCTGTCCTCACACTTGCCAACAGTGCTCGGCATACCAGTATAGTCACCCGTCCACGTTCTAACCAAGCCCGACAGAGTTTAGTTTCTCTGACTTCGCGGGAACCCGTGTTACTACTCTGGCAAGGCCAATGGCTAGCATGATGTCTCATGTACGAGTATTGGATTCATTTATCCTGACAGCTTATCTGATTTAATTTTATTGCATGCTTTGTTCGAGATCGTCTTTAATTTATTACTGCACAGTATCAGATTCCTATCCACCCCACCTTCCCCGTCCCTCTCACCAATCACTCCCCACTGGGGATTAGTAAACTGCTGGATACAATTGAAAAGAATATAAATTGTCTCGCTTGTATAATATACAAATTTTAAATGTTCAGTACTAGTGTAAATCAGGTATAATTTTAAGAATTTTAATTACTTTCGTTCTATGATATTGGATAAAATGCATACTTAATAAGTTTTATTTTTATTCTTAGATTTCATTAAGTGATCGAGGCCATTGATCGTGGGTGACGTACTGCAACTGTGACTGTCACAACATTTTCAAAAAAAAATTGAACTCTGGGTAGCTCTCATGATAATATGTTATCCGCCATCACTTCAGGCATTCGCAATGAATATGCCAATCGGTTAAATTCCAGTACAAAAATGCTGTCTGGTTCCTGGAAAATCTCTAAAGACAACATTAAACATTTTAGTTGTCAGAAGAAGCTATCGGGACCTGCTCCCTCTCACCTCACCCCTCCACCCATCCCCATTGTTCCTTTTGCAGTTTCCATCCGTTCCCCATCCCAGAGCAGTAGTTCCAATGGGTGTTTCATGTTCCCATCTACCCATCTAGCCAACAAGTGACAGGCCGAAAGAAAGGAAGGCTGCAACTTCTAAACAGTGACAGAAGGAGAATGAACATACAGTGACCGCAGGAACAAAAATAAGAGAAATTCTGTGTCAGGCAGTGACGTATATAGCGTTTGTTCGAATCCGGCATCACTAACACTTTCGCTGTTACTGCTATTCGTGGGTATTTTCTTATTCGCATTTCAATCAGCACAATTCTCTGGCTATCGGTCACCCTATTGACTACAGAGAGATTGTCAGGTGCAACCACATGATTTTACGGGCCAAATATCATCAGAAAAGCCACGGGTGAGGAAATGTATCGTTGCTAACGTATTCTGCTTTTGGATTCAAAAGCTCGAGGCAAATAAATGTACACAATGGATTTTCTTAAAAGTCGGTGAAATCCACCTCTTCTCTTTTCTTCTTCAGCCCAAAAAATTAAAATCTGACACAAAATTAGTCGTAAAAAAGAAAAGAAAGTATGTTTATCTTTACAAAAATTTGTTTAACGTAATATACTGCGTATTACAGATCGTGACAAATGTTGTGCTTCTCCATTATATCACTTAATTGTATCTGGTTAATAAACGTTACTCTATTCCCACCTCACTTGTAACTTCGGAGTGATTTAATACATAAAATTTTACGCAGTTGTTTCTAATTTAATTGATATGTCAGGCTTCAATACTGTTGTTCACACACACGATACTAAAACTCATTTGGCAGCTGCAGCACAAATTACATTTCGGTTGTTATTATGATCGTTCATGACCAGTTACGTGTCTCTTTTTCTTATATTTAATAATACGAGTAAAACCGTGTCTTCTAAATCAACAGCAAAAAAATCGGGTTGGGATACTCTCAAATAGAATTTCATCGCCATGCTATTAGCGTGTTACAAAAGAATCTAGGTTCCAATAGTCAGAGTACGTCTCCCCTGGATTCATCCGCTCTTGGGACTGGATGTTCGATGTTCGATTAGCCACACTAAAGACAAACACTGTTCCAAGCCTCACATAGCATAGTGCGAATCACCAAGAATTTGAGAACGGAGTCTTTCACAGCCAAGAGTCTGTTGATTGTAGCATCACAATACATGATGAGGTAAACGCAGTACTCCAAATTGAATGGATCGTGACCCAGTAGACGCTTCATGAAGCACTAGGACATTACAATTTTAACAGATTCTTTACAACCACGCTCTGGGGGTTGCGCTTATGTATGGAAGGAACGAAGAGCGGACAATTGTATACTGAATCCTGGAAAACATCCTTAGGACGTATACGTATCGTTCTTGAGCTACTGATACCTCATTCAGTGTTAATTATGTTCTTGACTGTTCTGTTTTTCTCATTAGGATGACAAAGACTCTTGGATATATTTTTGAACGTTCTGTTTGATTTAAAAACACACAAAACAAGCGAACATAGGACAACAATTATGTACAATAATATTACTTGCTTAATTAGTATTGTAAATGTAACTTTCAACATATTAGAAACATATGACTCTTCATACTACAACTGTGAGATATGTGTCTTTAACTGTTACTTATAAATAAATCTAGAATGATGTCGAATTTCTTTTGAAGCTTTACAAGCATTTATAATGCAACAATAATTTTCTTACGAAATAGTAGCCAACGGTGCGCACTGAAACTATGTATGATTAGAATAAAAGTAAAATAACTGTTGCTTTCATGAACCGGAATTTCCTCCAATTTTTATTAGTTGACTGAATGTAGAAAACATATCCTATTTTGCCCTTCATTTTAAGTGGTGTCATTAGCCATAAAAGTGAATACACTTGTTTGGTGTTGAATTATTGGCTTTACATTTTGTCAGCAAAATAACAGTTATGTTTTCTTTTCACACGGTTCTATACATTACACAGTTTAGAAAATTTTGCAAGTAGTTGAAGCAGAAATGAATTCTGAAGCAGTACTGCGTAGCAGTTTTAAGAAGCGGATTTTCAGAGTTCAAAGAATTTCATGCCCCAATGGTTTACCTCAAAGAAACGAATTTCACAAGAGAGCTGCTAATAAACCACTTCAAAGGTATGGTTTTTACAGCGAACATCTAACGAAAGATTCACTCGAAGATTTAGACATCATTTACTGTTGTCATGCAGCTGCTGTGTGTTATAAAGAACTGTTCATTAAAGTTGAATATGGCATATTTTGGGGAGATGTTCATTATGGGTTGCGATACTTTGAAGGACGGTAAATTACTTTCTTAGTCGAAAAGACGAGAATGCTACTCGTTCTGAAGCGAAAAGTGCTTGGAAAACAAAACGTCGCAATGACAGAGTACAGAGTGATCAATGTTGAAGAAGAAACTTATATTTTATCTTCTTCGTAAGCTTACATCAAGGATAACCAAGTGACGATCCCGTTTCCTAGTAAGCTAGCTATACGGGGGATTAACGTTATCGCAACGCTCCTGAAAGTATATATTGCAAGCAGGTTGTAGTAGTAGACATTACATGTGAGCATTTCTCAATATTTGAATACCTGGTATAATCACCTTAGAATTAACAATATTTTATGTGAAAAAAATCTCCTTCTGTTGCGGCATATTTTCAGTTCCAATCCTTTCAGCTTTGGTATTTGAAACATTCAATGTCCATTAACAACATAGCTGCCTAAAATGCTGTTCACAATGACATTTATTTCACATTTTTTCTGGATTCATAATTTACTATATATAAAGAAACGCAGTTATTAGTTCATCTTTGGCTATTTTCTGTCCTAATTTTGTGGGTTTTCTTCTTTTCTGTGCTTTCCTATGTTTCCAATTCCATACCACAGCATACCAATACCATACCATACCACACCATACTAACATTGACATCATATGTGTTAGGTCCAGGAAATACTCCCAACCGCTCCAAAAGTATGCAGAAGCTCAGTGTCCCTTCATTACAACAGCTTTAAGCTTGTATGTACCTACCCTAATGGTATTAAAACAGTAAATACTATATTCAGTAGCTATTGAGAAAAGAAATATTTTGTGTTTTACCACGTATGTAAGGTGATAACAGATTTTTATTTAATCTATAAGGTCTCTTTATTCAATATTTACTGTATCAACTTTGCAATTGGGTAGAATTATCAGGATAGTGAATTTCTTAGTTCGCACCATGACACTGAAGCTGAGGATGAAATAGATATACTATGCCTGTCTGAGCATCACATTGTTACTGATATGGATAAGGTAAATGTAAGTGGATATAAGCTCTCTGCACATGTAATGAGAGAAAATATGGAGAAAAATGTTTTGTGCAGAGAAACATATAGAAGCATGTGCCTGTGAGCTTAAATTAAATAAAGGCCCATTTATAATTGTAACTGTATATAGGTCCCCATCAGGAAATTTTCATCTATTTCTGAAAAATTTGGACTCCTTGTTGTGCTATCTGTCAGACAGGGGGAAGCAAATTATTATTTGTGGGGACTTCAATGTAGATTCTCTGAAAGAGGGTAATAGGAAAAATGACCTTGAAGTATTACTTGGTTCTTTCAATTTGACACCCGTTATTGATTTTCCTACTCGGGTGTTAAAGGACAGCAGCTCACTGATAGATAACTTCTTTAACAGACCAAGATAAGTTTAACCAGATAAATGCTCAGCCTGTTGAGAATGGTCTTGCTGATCATGGTGCACAGCTAGTTACAATATATGTCATAGCTCCATTCACCAGTACTAAACAGTCCTCCAAAGTAGTATGTTCAGTCAACGATTTAACAATTGCAAATTTCAGGGAAAGCCTACAGCAGTTAGACTGGGATGAGGTGTACTGTGAACCTGATGCCAATCTAAAATATAATTTTTTCATGACATTTTTATAAATGCATTTGAAAACTGCTTCCCCAAGAAAATAGTTAAATATACTCGTAAGAAACCTTGTAACAAACCATGGCTTACTAAGGATATAAAAATAGCTTGTAACCGGCAAAGGAAAATGTATCTGACAGCAAGAAAGAGTAGTGACCCAGAAACTATCAAACATTATAGAAACTACTGTGTTGTATTAAGAAAAGTTATTAAAAATTCCAGGAGTATGTGTATCATGTCTGAAATCAGCAACTCTGATAATAAAATTAAAACAATCTGGAATATTATTAAAAGAGAAACAGATCAACCAAGAGCACAGGAAGACAGTATTACTATCAAATTGAATGAAAACTTTACGAACAAAAAGTCAGAAGTTGAGAATATTTTTAATAATCATTTTCTAAATGTTGTGGATATAGTAGGATCCAGGTGTTCATTAGAAGATGCTAGGCTGTTAATGGAAGAGGCCATACCTATGCAATTTGATACAACCGAAATCTCACCCACTTCTCCCTCTGAAATTAGGAAAATAATAAAATTGCTTAAAAGCAAAAACTCACATGGAATTGATGGCATTTCCAGCAAAATACTAAAAACTTGTTCTCAACAGATAAGTAAAATTCTCAGCCACCTGTGTAATAGCTCTCTGGAACAGGGCATTTTCCCTGATAGACTGAAATATGCTATTGTTATACCTTTGCATAAAAAGGGGGATAGATCTGATGTTACAATTACCATCCAATCTCCCTTCTAACAGCTTTATCCAAAATTCAAGAGTAGCTTCACATATCTGTAAAAATGAAATACTAACAAAATATCAGTTTGGTTTCCAGAAAGGTTTTTCAACATAAAATGCCATATATGCTTTCACCAATCAAATTTTGAATGATCTGAATAACCGCCCACCACCCATTGGGATTTTTTGTGATCTCTCAAACGCTTTTGACTGTGTAAATCATGAAATTCTGCAAGAGAAGCTCAAGTATTGTGGCATGAGTGCCATAGTGCACAAATGGTTTTATTCATACCTAACTGGAAGAGTGCAGAAAGTTGAAATAAGCAGTTGTCATAATATGCAAAGATCAGTACATTCCTCAAACTGGGGAACTATCAAGAATGGGGTTCCACAAGGGTCAGTCTTGGGTCCTTTGCTGTTCTTAATATATATCAATGACTTGCCATTCTATATTCATGAAGAGGTAAAGTTAGTTCTCTTTGCTGATGATACAAGTATAGTAATCACACCTGAGAAACAAGAATTAACTGATGAAGTTGTCAATACTGTCTTTCAGAAAATTACTAAGTGGTTCCTTGTAAACAGACTCTCACTGAATTTTGATAAGACACAGTACATACAGTTCTGTACAGTGAATGGTATGACGCCATTAATAAATATAGACCTTAATCAGAAGCATAAAGCTAAGGTAGAATATTCCAAATTTTTAGGTGTGTCCATTGATGAGAGATTAAACTGGAAGAAACACGTTGATAATCTGCTGAAACGTTTGAGTTCAGCTACTTATGCAATAAGGATCACTGCAAATTTTGGTGATAAACATCTTAGTAAATTAGATTACTACGCCTATTTTCACTCATTGCTTTCATATGGCATCATATTTTGGGGTAATTCATCACTGAGGAATAAAGTATTTATTGCACAAAAGCGTGTAATCAGAATAATAGCTGGAGTCCACCCAAGATCATCCTGCAGACATTTATTTGAGGATCTAGGGATATTCACAGTAGCTTCTCAGTATATATACTCTCTTATGAAATTTGTTATTAACAAGCAAACCCAATTCAAAAGTAATAGCAATGTGCATAACTACAATACTAGGAGAAAGGATGATCTTCACTATTCAAGATTAAATCTAACTTTGGCACAGAAAGGGGTGAATTATACTGCCACTTAAGTCTTTGGTCACTTTCCAAATAGCATCAAAAGTCTGACAGATAACCAACAAGTATTTAAAAAGAAATTAAAAGAATTTCTGAATGACAACTCCTTCTACTCCATAGAGGAATTTTTAGATATAAATTAAGAAAAAATTATAAAAAATAAAAAAAACACAAAAAATAAAAAAGTTGTTATATTAGCTTAAGTATGTTGTTAAATTAATTTGATTATTTCATGTATTGGAAAATTTGACTCGTTCCACATCATTACGAAATATCGTATTCATGATCCATATTTACAAAGAAAACCAAATTTGCTAATGTATCTTCCACAGACCCCAAGTGAAATGATAATCATAAATGTGGAACTAGTAAACAAATTCTCGTACATATTTTCATTGAAAAGATAGTAAACAACTTGTCACAAATAATGTTCCCTGGAACAATTAAAATATTTAACAACAGAGAGTGCATTCATCTGCCGGAACAGACATTTAAGAATCTACTGTATACAAGAATACTATAATGAAAGTTGTAAGATGGAAATCGTACGCCAACGATTCTACAAGGCACTGAGGAGTAAGCGTTTGGAGTAAGCTCGTTGAACTCTGCGACCATTGGAAGAAACTGTTGCTTAATTGTATGATTCTTATTGCATTGGATTGGAAGTAGAAATGTATAAGTCAAGTGTTACAGGTAAACTCGCAGAACTACACTCGTATTTAAGTCCGTTCATACATCCTGCATTGTGTGGATGTTTATAAAACAAGTTTAGCGTGTGGTCTCTATAAAATGCTGGATATCTCAACGTGAACATCTACTTGTCGCCATGGCAGAGTGGACGGAACATCCCCTTCACAAGAGTCTTGTGGTAACCGGTCAGTCCTCCATTGATGGTGCTTGAAACCAGAGCAGAAAGAAGAAAATGTTTGCCGGTAACTTTCGTGGTTTAATTGTGAGTTATTCAGGTTGATGGAAAAACTACTTAAATTCTAGCACTATTGACACATCCTGGCGTGACCACTTGGAGCATGCAAAATTTTTTTTAAAAATAAGAGTTATTACAGGAGATATTCCACAGATGAGGGGATAACGTACTAGACGTTCAGCAAAAGTACCTATATTTCACCACCTTAAAAAGTGAAGGCAAACAGTGTATTTGTATGTGACGATGTTGCCGTGGAAAACCTGAAAGAAATCAGAAAATATATGTGCTTTGGGCCTCATATCAAAATCGATTTATTTTATTTGAGCCAGATGTACTCTAGGATACAGAAGCAGTTGATCTGGGATAATGCAAATCTTCTTATCGCTTTCAAGCAGGACAATCTGAATGTAATGCATATTTACCAATATCATATAGGGACCGACATATCATTCAGTGAATTCGTCACTACATGTGGTGATTGCTGGAATAGCTCGCTTTGTGGTGTTCTGGCTATTGACAAAACGATAAAATTGATGAAATTTCAATGAGATTCTGCGTACAAGGCAATGTACTAAAACTAAACCTCTCAGTGTATTATAGGCTATGGGCAAAGTCCCAAGGATGCAGCGTGCTCATCCCGATGGGATGAAGCAAAATTATCGGAAGTGAATAATAACTTCAAGGCAGCGGCTGTGAAAAGAGACAATAGCTGACTGATGAGATCCAGCGAAGCGAACAAGCAATCAGCACAAGATTAACGGAATTGGGAAGCTTAATCAGTTCAACAGTACGAAACGTTAGTCTCAGGTGCAGCGGTTCAATGAGAGAATACAGTCATACATCGAGACGACAAACACAAAGAACAGTGAGGCTCTGTCAGCGACTGTTAAGGCACAAAAAATATTAGAAGAGAGAAAAAAATCCCCTCTTATAAATATCACGGATAAAAAAAACTCAGTAAGGAGCTAATGAAATCGTTCTGTGGTTAATCAATGCAGTAAATGGAAAGGTTGACTAGGTTGAGAAGGCTGTCAACAAGACTCTGTGAGATGTGTAGTATCTCTAAGTGTGATCGATATGTGACAGGATGTTGACAAAAGCGCAACGTCTTAGGGATGCGGAATTCTGTTCATCGCAAACTGCGACTCTCGATACTGAGGTTACTGGATTGTGAAGAGCCTACCTCTGAAATGTTTAGACCCCTAATAGAAAGTATTAAACAGCAAATGTAGCAGTGTTGGATGGCTGTACAAGGAGAAGATGATTAGGAAGGAGGATACTCTAACTTTGATTTCATCATCCCGCCAGAGTGTTAGTGAATTAGATACAACGTATGGGGTCAATCTAGATCACCTATGTTTGTCGAAAAAGCTACCTACATTATTAACGAAAGAGACCATACACGTAAGAGAGAGGGAATTTGAGAAAACACCTGATTTAGTGGAGCTAATATTCCTAAAAACATCGAACCCTCAAAAGTATTGGTCGTAAGAGAAGATATCATACTTTGAAGTATTACATGAAGCTAACATACATAGGGAATGGAAACGCTCCAAAAGGACGATTACACAGCACAAACACAAGGAAATACACTAATATTGTTATACTGGTATTAAGTGATGAACTTACGGAAAGTCATGGTGTTGACAATCAACATAAAAAGCTAAACATACTATTTCTGGAGTATACAGACATAATAAACCTAACGAAATCATAGACCAACATTATGGAATAATAGTAACGGAGACGATGATCCGTGAAATTGACAGGCCCGCTCACAGATGTTTCAGTGCAGATGAGTTATATAATGTGGTTTGAATTGTTCATAATATTGTCAGAATGCACCAGAGGAACATAGTGTTACTGAATTGGCTTGGTTTTCCAGAATCATGAAACTCCTGGATTAAAGCTTGCCATTTTCTATGTAAAAGGGTGTGTAAACCTTAGAAAATGCAGCAGCACAATATGAGTGACAGGAAGCGCATCAGCCGTTGAGGTCGTGACATTCCCGATAAATTTCCAGCCGAGCTTCACATTTCTGGCTATAGTTTCTGTGGTTCTAGAACGATACTGAAAAACAGACTGGCTTGTGATGATAATGAGAATAATGTACGTAATGAGGCATGCAAGGAGCATAGCTTACGCTGCAAACCAAGGTTTGGTAGAACTCCGTGCTGTAAGGGGAAGCGAATACATTGTAGAAGGAATATAAGCACAGGACAACGTTTTGCAGCATTCGCAGTTGATAAAGCAACTCATGTAAAACTTACTAGGCATGCGTGCGATTTTAAATTTCAAAAAAATAATGGATGCTGCTCATTGCACATTGAAGAAGAAACCTAAAGGGAGTTTAAAAAATTGCGTCCTGTCAGTGATGTTGGCGGCAAAAAGTGTAATGGAGAAGAAGCAAAAAGGAGTAAGAAGAAGGTGTGTTGAAACACTCATACAACCTTCATTCCCAGTAGCCCAACGTATCTCCCAGCGACTATTTAGACATTAGGCCATCTCGAGTTGAACATCGTCGTAAAGGATGGGAAATTCGTTGAATTTCGAGAAGAGTAAGTCCTGGTATGTCTTTATGTGAAGCAGCACCATGGATTTAGGTATAAAAGCAACCCACATACTAGTGAGTCTGACGCTCTGCAGCAGAAGGACTAAGCGATAGCATATCAGAATGACAGGTTCCTCAAGTCAACTACACTGGAGCCTTGCAGTGGCATCACGTGAAATAACAATATGAGGAACGAATCATTCATCAGGAATAGGACAAACAGCACCAAAATGAGTAACCAATTACGAGCAGGAGTTTCCTGTACTTGGAAGAAGCATTTATGAAGAATGATGGAAGTGCTCCAGCAGAAACACTGAAACACGTTCACCTTCCTGTTTTAAAAGATACGATACAAACTTAATGTCATCGAGGTGACCAAACAAGAAACGCTGGAGTCACATCAACACTCAAACATACGTTTCTGTATCAAGTTCAGACCTGAATATTCAACAAAACTCGGGATGGTTCACTGACGGATCGGTAAGTAATGGCGTTGGTATGTATATCCCTCTCAAAATACTTATGGGTTCTTTGAGGCCACTAAGAGGGTCTTTTGGATTGTAAACAAAAACTGATCTCATTCGAAGTGCAACAGTTAATAATGCGTACATTCAAGAAGCGCTTGCACCACATAAAAATTTTATTTTGGATAACTTAGTGTGGAATGTACTGCACATTTCTGTATCAGATGAAACCTACCTGAAACTTCAACATGTGCTGAATTCTGGGGTTCAGCTAGCACTAAGTTTCATTTCTTGAGACTCAGAGTACCCTGCTGTACTGACGACTTAAAAAAGTAGAAAGTAGTTGGTACCTAGCTATTCACAGAGATATTCTGCGGCTGCAGACAGACAGGAGTGCGAATGTGACTAAGGATTCCAGCGTATTCGACAAATGCGCCCTAATCAAAGCAAAAGTGTTACTGAATTCGGTATGTTACCAATATAATCAGCAACAACTTGACTAGAACAAACACAATTTTCGTCTAGAGTACGATACGTACTCGAGATTTCGATTTTCTTACTAACAGGGTGACGAACTGGGATGTGCGATCAATCTGCAAATGTTTAAGGAAGTAACACCAGTTGTTATGATTAACTACTCAAACCAAAACTAAAGTATCAAGACAGGCCCTATGGACTTCCGAAAGCAATCTGAATCACCAACAACTTCCCACGAAAAACAGCAATGTACTTACTGTTGTTGTATGATCCTATTATTAGGTACTCACAGGAAATGCTCAGCAAGTAGTATAAATGTGGTGATTATGCTTCACACCAGAGTCACTCCACTATGGCTCCTAAAATTGTAAGTATTCGTGAAGGGCCTTCACGACAAAAGTGGACAATCTGTGCTCAAAGATGTTGCATTAATTGTAAGTAGAAACAATGGACGACTATTGACAACGTTCTCAACATTTGTCACTTCATCCAGAGCATTCAGAACAGTGCAGAATGGCAAGATTCGTCGGACAACAGCCTGCTTATCCCTTGGTCATGATGGGAAGCGTTTGGACAATGAGGTTTACAATACCATGAAATGATGTCAACGCTTCGGATTTACGATCATAAAGCCATTGTTTACGTCCATGGTCATGAAAACTGTGTGGTTCCATGACATTTTCAAAAGCGCGTGAGTAAGGTACCTTGAAAATTAGAAATGCCTCACTCTTCGAGGTTGAGAGGAAGGCGTGGACACGTAAGTGACTATATTTTTGTTTCAGGAAATGTACAAATATTTTAAAATTCGATAATAAATAAATGGTATTGTAATTTCTTAAAGTGATGATTTATTTATTCAAATCCACCTCCTTCTCCCACTCCTCCTTTTACAGGGTTCAAGTAAGTAATTATACGCTGTCTGTGCATTTCACTGAGTACTGGTCTTCTCTTCTTGGAATCTTCTCGTTTCTGGCATTGAAAACTGTCAACAACTGCTCACATCCAAGACCCACAAGGCAGGTGGGCAGTCATCTAATTCGTGAACTGATACACCCACCTGTTCTGGAAAATGTACGTTCTTCTGGGCATCATTTCCATATCACATGTGCGCGCTTTGCGCCACTGGCGGCCCAGGGCAGAGCTAGGCGCCCGGCAGGCAGGATCGCAATAGCCACCGGCGATATGGCGGTACAATGTGGACAGTATTCTTCAGATAGTAGCCAGCTTTCGGCTGGGGCCCAGAGCAGCTCATCCTTATCTACTCGTGTGAAAAGGACTCTCAATATAATGGTGGCGTCGCGGCTCAGTTGCTGCTGGCACGTGACTACTACCCACTGCTTTTACAGTTAGTGTTGACGTTCAACACCGGTTTTGCGAGACCCACGTATGTATCTGAAAATGTCATACCCCGCATCTGCCCACGCTGTGCCACAGAGCACATGCGAAAAATGGAATTCTTTTGTTCGGCAGGAAGTGTTAAGGCTATGCGCAAAGCACCTGCGTGATAGTGCTGCCGCACAAGCGCACTGCTGGAATGTGGCGAACAGAGGACGTTGCAGACAGGTCCTGACCCACCTTTGCCTACATTATACAGCGAAAAATGTTTCTGGAGTAAGAGGCGCTCGCCTATATAAAGGGGGCGCATCAGAGCAGTCAGTCATTTGAATCTGCTCCATGACAGGTGTCTGAAATTCCTTCCAAAGAAGCCGAAGTAAATCTTCCAGAACTCGAATCAGAAACAACTGTCAATGTGAATAATTTAAAAGTACATATCCTCGGTGTAGCGAGGCAGCTCAAAACACTTAAAACACTTATGAAAGACAGGGCCTCCAGTCCAGGCTGCATACAATTAGGTTTCTTTCAGTGTACGAGTAGCCTGCTTGTCGAGAGATCCGTACCTAAAGGCTGGAAACGTGCAAAAGTCACATCAATACCAAAGAAAGAAAACAGGAGGAATCCTCTGCATTAGAGTCTCATATCACTAAAGTAAATTTGCAGCAAGGTTATGGAACATACACTGTGCTAGAACATTAGGAATCACGACAAAGAAAACAATATGTTGACAAATAACCAAAACGAATTCAGAAAATATCGTTCTTGTGAAACACAACTTTCCCTTAATTCTCACGAAGTAAGAGGTTCTACATAAATGGAGCACCAAATTGACTCCATATTTCTAGATTTTTAGAAATAATTGGACACTGTTTCTCACAAGCGATTTCTAATTTACTTATCGTCTCAGTTGTGTGACTGGATTCGTGATTTCCTGTCAGAAACGTCACATTTCGTATTAATTGATCGAAAACAGATGTAATATCTGGCGTTACCCAGGGAAGTGTTATAGGCCCTCTGTTGTTCCTTATTTACAAGAACGGTTTAGGAGACGATATAACCATGTCTCTTACATTGTTTGCAGGTGATACTGTTCGTTTACTATCTCTTAAAGCCATCAGATGATCAAAACGAATTGCAAAATGATTCAGACGAGATATCTGTGTGGTTCAAACAGTAGTAACTGACTCTAAGTAATGAAAAATGTGACGTCATCCATGTGAATAATAAAAGGAATCCTCTAAATTTCAGTTAAACGATAAATCACACAAATGTAAAGGCTGTAAACTCAACTACAATTCTAGGGATTAAAATTATGAATAGCTTTATTTCGAATGGTCACACAGATCATGTTGAAGGTGAAGGAGACCAAAGACTGCGATTTATTGTCCAAACACTTAGAAGATCCAACTAGTCTACTGAAGTGGCTGCGTACACTATGCTTCCCTCCCCCCTTCAGAAGTACTGGCGTGCGGTACGGAGTCTCCATTAGAGAGCACTGACGGAGGGATTCGAATGTGTTCAGAGAAGGGCAGCTCGTTTTTTACTATAGCGAAGTAAGGGAGAGAAGACCATGGACTTAATATACGAATTGGGATGGTAGTCATTAAAGCATAGGCGTTTTTCACTGCGGCAAGGCCTTCTCACGAAATTTCAGGCACCAGCTTTCTTCTGAGAGTGTGAAAATATTTCGTTGACGGCCACCTGCATAGGGAGAAGTGATCATCATAATAAAATAAGAGAAATGAGAGCTTGCACAGAAAGATTTAAGAGTTCGTTTCCCCCAGCATGCTTTTTGAGAGTCTAACGATAGGGAAGTAGCTTGAAGGTAGTTTTATGAACCATCTTCAAAGCACTTAATTGTGAACTGTAGAGTAATCATGTAGATGTAGATGTAGATGTACATCCTGCAATTAGTGAGTTATATTGGTCAAAGCCACTCTTTGGCGCTTCTCACTAGCTATCCCTTCATTCCTCTCTTTCATTCCCTATTGAGTAGCCTAGTTATTGTTTCATTACAGTAACCATCCTCTCTTGGATTCTCACTGCTTTACCCTCTATTCTTCTTTTCTCCATACTACAGTCAGCAGCATGAAGCACCGTGTTGCCGTTGCTGACAATGATAGTGCCGCTAATAAGTGGCCCAGATCGACCTATGGTATGTAGAAACAATTTCTATTGTTTTTCTCTCTGTGTCTGTGTGTTTCCTTCCTTTTTCTCCTCCTCATTCATCTGTTGCAGATGTGAACATCCTATTGCCTGCACACTTGAGGATCTTCGGAGAAAGCTTGGCGCTCCAGAGGATGACTTCTGCATATTCATGTGAAAGTGAGTTCTAGGTACCTCTCCCTCTCTCCTACAACTATTTAATGGTATTTTTTCTGTGACTGTTGTAGAATTATTCAGTAAGCTCTACGCAATGGGGATGAAACTGGTCCTGCAACGCAATGGGGATGGAACTGGTCCTGCCACCGAGTCCAGAAACAATCTAATCGACTCCGACTCAGTTTACCATCTGTGCGGGAGATCCCTGTTGAGCCAACATCATTCTCTGCAATGAGCTCGTGAGGAGATGACACCCACCATCAATGAAATGAGGAAAGCATATGTGAGTAGGAGTTCTTTCTCTTCTTTTATCAACACCTAACATAAACACAAATACAACTGCATGCTTGCTTTACTAACGCTTCTGCTATGAATTTGCTAAGCATAGGTTTGCCGCTCCAAAGGTAATATTTTTTGGTACAGGTAGTTTCTTCTACTGTGAGAAAGGCTACGAACCTTATGAGGTTATTAGGTACAACCAAGAAGAACTCAACACAGGAGATTACAAGAGATGTCTTCTGGAGGGCACTGGCATAGCTCTACGTGTCGTGTCCCAGGTAATCTTTGTAACAAGAGTCTATGATGTTAATACTACACTGCAGATGGAAGTGAGGCTTGTGTTGATGACAAAACGATCATCTGTGAAGATGTGATAGGGACCTCCCCATAGTCACACGATTCACTGGAGTTATTCGGTATATGGCTCTGCATTTATTTGTAGCTAGCAGATGCGTTTACATGGAGTAGTTGGATGAGTCATTTGCCATGGTTTTGCGTGTGAGTGAGTATGAATGTCTCATTACACATTATGTGTCGGTATACGTTGTCTACATATTATAAGTCCTTGTAAAAATACTGCAAATATTTATGTGCATCTATGCGTCTTTCTTTATCTGCTGCTGCTAACCACATGTATAGGTTTTACATAGGTAGAAATGATCAATTAAATCTAAATAGAAAGAAATAAATGATAAAGGAAAGTGTAAAAAATGATCCAAAATAGAAATATAAATAATAAAGAGTGATGGAATCAATCAGAAATCAAATGAAAATATTATATGAAAGTGTAAATATAAACAAATCTAAAATGTTATTTAAGATTCTTCACGTATTAATGTGAAAGAATATATCCAGTGTTATAAGAAGAATATACACTCCTGGAAATTGAAATAAGAACACCGTGAATTCATTGTCCCAGGAAGGGGAAACTTTATTGACACATTCCTGGGGTCAGATACATCACATGATCACACTGACAGAACCACAGGCACATAGACACAGGCAACAGAGCATGCACAATGTCGGCACTAGTACAGTGTATATCCACCTTTCGCAGCAATGCAGGCTGCTATTCTCCCATGGAGACGATCGTAGAGATGCTGGATGTAGTCCTGTGGAACGGCTTGCCATGCCATTTCCACCTGGGGCCTCAGTTGGACCAGCGTTCGTGCTGGACGTGCAGACCGCGTGAGACGACGCTTCATCCAGTCCCAAACAAGCTCAATGGGGGACAGATCCGGAGATCTTGCTGGCCAGGGTAGTTGACTTACACCTTCTAGAGCACGTTGGGTGGCACGGGATACATGCGGACGTGCATTGTCCTGTTGGAACAGCAAGTTCCCTTGCCGGTCTATGAACGGTAGAACGATGGGTTCGATGACGGTTTGGATGTACCGTGCACTATTCAGTGTCCCCTCGACAATCACCTGTGGTATACGGCCAGTGTAGGAGATCGTTCCCCACACCATGATGCCGGTTGTTGGCCCTGTGTGCCTCGGTCGTATGCAGTCCTGATTGTGGCGCTCACCTGCACGGCGCCAAACACGTATACGACCATCATTGGCACCAAGGCAGAAGCGACTCTCATCGCTGAAGACGACACGTCTCCATTCGTCCCTCCATTCACGCCTGTCGCGACACCACTGGAGGCGGGCTGCACGATGTTGGGGCGTGAGCGGAAGACGGCCTAACGGTGTGTGGGACCGTAGCCCAGCTTCATGGAGACGGTTGCGAATGGTCCTCGCCGATACCCCAGGAGCAACAGTGTCCCTAATTTGCTGGGAAGTGGCGGTGCGGTCCCCTACGGCACTGCGTAGCATCCTACGGTCTTGGCGTGCATCCGTGCGTCGCTGCGGTCCGGTCTCAGGTCGACGGGCACGTGCACCTTCCGCCGACCACTGGCGACAACATCGATGTACTGTGGAGACCTCACGCCCCACGTGTTGAGCAATTCGGCGGTACGTCCACCCGGCCTCCCGCATGCCCACTATACGCCCTCGCTCAAAGTCCGTCAACTGCACATACGGTTCACGTCCACGCTGTCGCGGCATGCTACCAGTGTTAAAGACTGCGATGGAGCTCCGTATGCCACGGCAAACTGGCTGACACTGACGGCGGCGGTGCACAAATGCTGCGCAGCTAGCGCCATTCGACGGCCAACACCGCGGTTCCTGGTGTGTCCGCTGTGCCGTGCGTGTGATCATTGCTTGTACAGCCCTCTCGCAGTGTCCGGAGCAAGTATGGTGAGTCTGACACACCGGTGTCAATGTGTTCTTTTTTCCATTTCCAGGAGTGTATGTTTGCAAATAAAATCACTGTATATGTAAGGAAAAAGATTAGCGGTGTAACTATATCAATAAAGAATTGTAATAAATTAGCTTCGCAAATTATTGTGAATACAAAAAATACAGCTTCACGTACAAAAGCTCTGTGAGATATTTCATCAAAAGCTCTCGTAAATAACGGAACAAATTACCAACAAAATATATTTTCACTGAACCATAAGTTATTTTTTAAACCTGTTTTGTTATTTACAAACGCTTTCACTACAGAGTACAACTGACTAGGCTCATGCAGCTGAACTGTACAGGGGAAAATTATTTTTGGTAGCCTGCTGTTGTTGATAAGAATTCTGCAACTCTTCCTCATGACGCTCTGACCTGAGAAGAGCGAAGTACTGTTGAGCTTGTTATAAAAGATGATAAGGGAAAGGGGGTGGATGATCCCCATTCACCCCTTAGGAAGGCTGGCATTCCATAGTGCCCCACTGCCTGAGAGGGTGAGAAGGGCTTTATATCACATTATCAGTATCGAGCCCATATGCACGTGGTAGCAGAACCACGCGACCAGTATGGAGTTGCGTCATGACTTTGAATGTAAGTTACCCATTGCCTGGGTGATCCCCCTGGGTGACATGGATCAATTCCAGATTGTTCCCTGTGAAGAGGGAGTGGGAGTGCCAACGAGCCCAAGAATGTAGCGGATATCCTTTCTAATCTAGAGATAAATAAGTGGTTATAGCCGATGGTGACCTAGAATTTACAGTGCTATCCTACTCATACATACATAATTTGTATATCACAGTAACAGTCATAGTAGTCTAAGGAGATCCGGTTGTGTTACTGGGAGAGAAATACTTACTTTAGTATACATAACCATTAATATCTGATGAGCGCCACATAGTGATATTCGCACGCGAGCACCTTCAGCTCTCGAAGACACTCCTCAATTCTCTTAGAATATAGCAATGTTAATCTCGGGCATTGCCTTGTAGTCTAATCGTAAGCGATGAAGTCCTTGTATTGTGGTACGTTATGGGAAGCTGCCATTAGATGAAATCTTAATTTAATAAATTTTGAGTCAGAATATTGACCATATAAATAATTATTTCTAAAAACATGTAGTTGGAGATTATTGTTCAGAGAATACCTCAGAAGTTCTATCATTCTCAACCATTCCTTGAATTTTTTAATGAGTAACAATGTAACTTCCCTTAGGTCTATTAGAATTAACGCTAACTGGTTTGGAGGACGAACCTGAGCGCGGTCTCGGCTAGAACAAGGGGATTTTCTCTCCCTTGTTTGAAATTACGAAATATATGGGACTACAAATCACTCCCATAAGCTGCTCTCATTAGAAAAGGACACACTCCGGTGAATCTAATGCGACAAGAGTAAAGACGATTTAAGATTTTAGGATCTGCAGCTCCATCAGTAAGACTTCCACGAAATTCTCCGGCATGCAGACCATCAGCTAAACGAATTTTTCTGGTCTTCTGAAAATATAGGTACTCCGTCATTAGTACTATCATTTACACTTGCCTGCACATTGACAAGACAGGATGCCCACTTCAGTATTATTAACTTCAAGCTTACTTCCGAGTGGGAGAGAATTTCTACATTGACTACAGCTCCGTGAACACAAATAAAATAATATTCTCTGAGCTATAGTCGGAAGAAAACTAATATTCTGTCTCGAAGTACTACTCAAAGAAGAGTTCCGAACTAACGGTACTCAGTTAAATTTCTAGGCAGGCGGTCTCTGTTCGTAAACGACAATTCTATTCATTGTTCGGTATCTACAAAAGACTAATCACTGTCTGTCTAGCGGCCACTGTTTGTCTCACTCGACGACCTGAAGACTCACGACACGACAAAGCAATGGATCCAAGCTGTCAACAAGGCAGTATGCAAACTGGTGGTGGCTCTATAATGGTGTAGGCTGTGCTTACATGGAACGGACCGGTCCTCTGGTCCAACTGAATCGATGAGACCATTTGCAAGCATTCACGGAGTTCATGTTTCTAAACAGCGATGGAACTTTTATGAATTACAGTGTGCCATGTCACCGGGCTACATTCGTTTGCGAGTGGTCCGAAAAATATTTTGAAAATCAGAGGGAATGTTTGGTTACCCATATCGCCCGACATGAAACTCATCGTCATTTATGGCCAACACTTTCTGAAATATGCACGATTATAGACGAAGAAAGGCTCAATATTTCTACAGGGAACATCAAACGACTTGTTGAAGCCGTGCCAAGTCGAGTTACTGCACTACACCGGGGTAAAGAAGATCCGACACGATATTAGGAGGTATCCGACGTCTGTGTAATTAACTTTTGTAACAGCTTGGAATTTTGCAAGATACCCCCCCCCCCCCCCCCCATCAATTAATTTTGAAATAGCGGCATCTTTAATAACAACATAAGTTAAAGAAACCTTCAACCCACATTAATCTGTATGTAACACAGCTGGTGTCCGAAATGTTATTTTTTGGAAAATAAGCTGTAAATTGTGTGCTGCTTAAATATTTTCAACGTCCTATTTTCAATCCACCTAGTTAAAACATCTAAACATTAGTTATTATCCTGTTACTTTTTTCATTTATATATGTTTTACTTTTAAACTGTTATTTTAAGTTTTATTTTCATAGTTCTTTTTTTTTAGTTTTCCTTTTCACAAACGTTTAATTCGTTAACTGAAAATCAGTAACACATTATTGTGATACAAAATTACAACAATGAGCCTCTAAAGACATGCTTAAACCATAACGTCTACTTACACCATGCACACAACGAACGAACAAAATATACACGACGGAGAACAAAATTCAGCAGGAATTCAAACTGTTAAGAGGCGATCTTGTAAATACCCTGTTGGTATCACGTATAGTTCAGTCCATTGATTAGGCATGAGACTGAGAATTGATCATGTACTAGTGCCTAAAGCTAGATTACGTTATTTATTATGTGGATATTGACATAATACTCACTCAACATGAGTAGATTTAAAAATCTTCTCACGAAGTTCTTTCAACATTGACAGCCGTATATGTGACATGGCTGTACCTGTGCCGTAGAGTATTTCGCGATCACCAGACGAACAAGTTCCTTGTCCTCGCGTACGACGTTTAAAACGGGTTTTTTACACTGACCAACTACCTTTTCATAGCTTTAAATGGAGACAATGGTGATTTTGGACCGGCAATTCGAGTATTTCTTTATGGAGCCCCAAACTTCCTTGTGACAACATCGAAATCTGGCAAACAAAGTGTTGATCAGGTCAAAAGATATTTGAAGAAGGGTTTCTTCCCCAGTGTCACATTATTTGATGGTCAAGGTGAAAGAAGAGTGAAGAGCGTCATACCTGGTGATAAGGTACTTGTTGATCTAGTGATCGCAAAGGGCCCGACTGCACAGGAGACGTATGCGGCTGTAGGTGTTGGAAGAGCTGCAAGACTATACCGGACTTGCGGTACGATTTCAAAGGCAACTGTGAGTTTACGCCCTGACATCAATCACTTTAACTAGTAAGCCGTCAACTTGACTGCCTGGCACATGCATGTGCTAAATTGATTTTTCCCTTTGTCTCTGTTCGTTGTTGTTAGCCTGCATTAGAGGTTATCATATTTTTCGAATGTAAATGAGCTTGAGTGCTGAAGTAATATTAATGAAATGGTGGACCTGTAATTGTTGTAGTCAATTGTTGATGGGTGATTAATATATCAACACGGGATTGATCTTTTACAAAAGTTATGGCACAAGTTTATTGATAGTAAAATAGGAGAAATAATACATGTCAAGTGTGATGACAAACAAATCACGAACTGTTGGCAACACAAATAGGCACAACAAACAGTTCATTAGCGAATGGGTGGCGACTGGTTGGCAAAGACTGAGGTTTGTCTGATTAAACTATTTACCGTCGCTCAAAACATGGATAACACAATCTGAAATTATCTAACGCTTAATAGTCTTTGATGGATTTATTCTACACGTTTCGTGCAGCAGAGGACATGTGGCGGGACTGAGTTTCTGTTTGCCCTAACAAGCCGGAGCAGCGATACCGTACAGCTTTCTTGATGTGTAGCGCTGTCTCAGGTGACGGTCATGGTTCTAGTGTGTGCAGAGTAGAGATTTGCGGCGCCTGTAATTCGTTATCAAAAATGGCTCTGAGCACTATCGGACTTAACATCTGAGGTCATCAGTCCCCTAGACCTTAGAACTACTTAAACCTAACTGACCTAAGGACATCACACACATCCATGCACGAGGCAGGATGCGAACCTGCGACTGTAGCAGTCGCACGGTTCCGGACTGAAACGCCTAGAACCGCTCGGCCACCGCGGCCGGAAATTCGTTATCGTGGGCACGAAATATGCAAAGTTAGATCTGTTAAACGTGTCGCAATTACTCATTAATACAGCCCTGAAATCTCGATCGATTCCTGCGTGTGACACTCCCGTCCGCCGGTCGTACCGTGGAACAATTTGACTCTTTTATACGGCAATGCGCACAACCATGGTTAGGGTACTGGCACATTATCTGCATATCCAGCTATGCTGGGAACTGTTGCGATATAATACAGGGATTGTATCGACCCGTTCCGCATCAACTACTGCCTGAAGATGGAGCACTGAAGCGCCAAAACTGGTTGTAATAAAATAAAATGATATCATAAGGATGGCTGTAAGTGTCTTAGTTTCTCACAACAGCAAACGGCCGTCGTCCCAAAGACCCCTGCCAAAAGGATTGACATACAAAACAAAATAAAAAAATAAAAAAATAAAAAAATCCTTATCAAGTTAACAATATTCTTCTCTTTTCTGGAGAAGCATCGAAACCGTGAGTCGCAAATTCCCACACAGAGGAGACAATGTGTTCTTAACTTGTGCCATTTTAGGCATTTTAGGCAGCGCTAAACTGAACAAGACATTTATCATGTAGATAATTATCTGGACGGACAAAACGTTGCAGCCTGTCTGACCAGTGGCGCCGGCTAAGCTGAGAGAAGTACTTTTGTGTCCCAACATAGACCATTTCAGATATGCCATAAAAGTTGCGTTCCATCCTACAATTGTTTCAAACCACTGAGGCATCTCAAAACTCTCGGCACGCAGAGGGACGTGGCAACCTGATGGCTCACTCCATTGTGTTTGGTCCATGGTTGAAAATGTAACCTCCACCATCCCTGTTCACAAAGAGCGTTTATAGCATTGTCAAAACGCGTTGAATGGGCGACCTAGACCTAGATTTCTCTCACACCCCTGTCCCTACCGTGGCTAGGTGTGCCAAACAGCTAGGTCCAGCTATTCACCTCTTTGGCCGAAAGCATAGTCTGCACACCGACTCGAGAAGTTCTTGGGACCAGCATTCTGTCCTCAGTAAGTGCTTTAAGATGTTCCTTTCCCTAACAGCTGCACGTGGCTTCCAAGGCCCAAACGTCCACCGCAAGATTTACCATTAAATGACGAAACTGCCTCCTTGTTCTCAACTCCATGAAATACCATACAAGGGAGAGCCACCTTCGAGATCCCACATTCATTAACAACGTACATGCTCCTACCAGTGTCTGCTCATGTTGATAACTTCCTGTTGTCTCAAATAAATGATGTCTTGGATGTAAGATCAGCAGTAAAGAGTAACCCTAAATATAAAAAACAATGAGAGAGTGACTCGTTCTCTCTCAAAATTTTCAGAGGAGATATTCGGGTTTAGTTCTTTTGAATGTCCATCTCTAATTGAGAAACAATATAATCAAGCTGCGGTCACTAATACACAGTTAATTCTCTTCACCAAGATTTACAGATGTGTTGTGTCCTCTGGCGTATATACTATGTGTCGCCGCGCGGAGTAATTGCTCGGTCTCAGGCGTCTTGTCACGGTCCGCGCAGCCTGCCCCGTTGGAGGTTCGAGTCCTCCCTCGGGCATGGATGTATGTTGTCCATAGCCTAAGTTAGTTTAAATTATATTAAGTAGTATACAAGTTTAGGGACCGATGACATGAGCTGTTTGGTTATTATTATGATTTTTATTTACTATGTGCAGATGTTTCGTTCAAGTAAGCTAGATACAACAAGCAGTTCTGTTAAAAAGGAAAGGAAGGTTACATTGTCTTAAACCGACCCCTATGACCTGGACGAACAGGTTATCAGAGTAGCACTGGGAATTCGCTTGAAAGATATTATGTGCCATTTGTCCATTGGTTTGCACAAAAACTCTTTCAGGTGGTATCACTAGTAGGAGGCTTGATGTGACTGTCACCTGAAACACTCGAATTTGTATTTGATGACAAAGAGCTTGCCATCCGAAATAATCTAGTCCACATCAAACATTTATCATCATAAATAGTGTTTATATGAAAATATGAATCATAAATAAAACTACAGGGTGTGGTCATTGGCCGCACGCTAAAGTACCAGCGGGACACACGAGGGCTATCCATTAAAGTGGCAACGTTTTGGTTTTGAAAAAAGAAGTCTACAAAAAATTATGTTTTATTTATTTGAAAGTGACGCTTAAATACCACTTGTTAATATGGTCTCAATATAGATGTAGCTGCGAACGAGGTATGAAATTTCATTGTCACAAATATCTGTGGCCTGAGACTTCAACCAGTTAATCAAGCCGTCTTGCAGTTCCGCATCGTCGTCAAAGGCCTTCATAATTGGAAGCAGATGGTAGTCACTGGATGCAAGATCAGTCCTGTGCGATGGATGAAGAAACACTTCTCACTTCAAAGCGTCGAGTACTTCTCATGTGCGACTGCCATGTGTGGTAGAGCATTACCATGATAGAAGAAATTTTTTAGCTCGACTTCCCTCTATGCTCTTTCTCAATTGCTTTTCTTTAGTTTTCTAATGTTTCACAATACCACGCAGATCTTACTGTTGTGTTAAGTTCAAGAAAATCGAGAAGAAACATACCTTTCCTGTCCCAAAAGTCAGTCGCTAGAATGTTTGTTGCAAACAGCGTTTGTTTTTTTGGCAGAATTTGTGTCATTTCACGTCATGGACTGCAAGTTCGTCTCGTAGTTCACATGTTTGTCCCAAGTCTCGTGTCCTGTTACGATTTTATCAAGTAAGGAGTACCCATAATTTCTGTAAGAATCGAGAAATGTTAATAATGTGGCCACATGTTGGTTCTTCTGGTTTTCTGTCAAGATTACCCATATTTCACACAATCTGTGACAGCCTAACTTCTGTGCAACAATTTTATGCAAGAAAAAGCGTTAATTATTAGTTTCTCCATGTTTAGATGCTGATGTTGATTCCGTAACTAATGTTCAATTAGTAAAAAGCCGTTATAGTTTCTTTTTCAGAACTTCAATAAGTTCACGGGACCGGTTTTGGCCTTTTATGGGCCATTTCAAATGCATCTATACCCTACGCTGTAGAGAAGCAACGTCAAATTATCATTTGACACTAATTCTCTACAGCATAACTTTCAGATGCACTTGATAATCGCCTAATACAAAGCCTGAAAACCGTCGTGGGGAAAAAAATCTAGAGTGACTTTTCATTAAGTGAATTGCATGAAATTTGTGGTAAACTAAACTAGAGCTCCGTCATTGTGACTCGTCCCCTCAAATTCTGCAACTAGTCACTATTTTTAGTCGACCACCTTGCTCACCATCGTGAATACTAGTGCGGCCACTTTTGAGCTTAATGCACGATTTGTGCAACCCCATTCAACGATTACATTTTTTCCGTACATTTCAATCGGTTTATGTTTTTTTTACCAGTAAATACCTTATTACTGTCAGCACTTCGCTGGTCGTGGGATTTTCAGTTGCGGCAGACAATTGAAGCTGTTATTGTGAAATAAAGCGAAATGACACGAACATCATGATCGCATGGCTGGATGTCGACCGAACGGACAAACGCTCAGACAACAATATGGCCGTGCTAGCCCCACCCATTTTTGCTGCAGGCGGGAACGTAATCTACCTGGTGATCAAAAAGTCAGTATAAATTTGAAAATAATAAATCACGGAATAATTTAGATAGAGAGTTACAAATTGACACACATGCTTGGAATGACATGGGGTTCTATTAGAACCAAAAAAACGTTCAAAAATGTCCGGCAAGTGGCGCTTCATCAGATCAGAATAGCAATAATTAGCATAACAAAGTAAGACAAAGCAAAGATGATGTTCTTTACAGGAAATGCTCAATATGTCCACCATCATTCCTCAACAATAGCTGTAGTCGAGAAATAATGTTGTGAACAGCACTGTAAATCATGTCCGGAGTTATGGTTCAAATGGCTCTGAGCACTATGGGACTTAACATCTGAGGTCATCAGTCCCCTAGAACTTAGAACTTCTTAAACCTAACTAACCTAAGAACATCACACACATCCATGCCCGAGGCAGGATTCGAACCTGCGACAGTAGCGGTCGCGCGGTTCCGGACTGAGCGCCTATAACCGCTAGACCACAGCGGCCGGCGGCCGGAGTTATGGTGAGGCATTGGCGTCGGATGTTGTGTTTCAGCATCCCTAGAGATGTCAGTCGATCACGATACACTTGCGACTTCAGGTAACCCCAAAGCCAATAATCGCACGGACTGAGGTCTGGGGACCTGGGAGGCCAAGCATGACGAAAGTGGCGGCTGATCACGCGATCACCACCAAACGACGCGCGCAAGAGATCTTTCACGCGTCTAGTAATATGGGGTGGAGCGTCATCCTGCATAAACATCGTACGTTCCAGCAGGTGTTTATGAGCCATGCTGGGGATGATGTGATTCTGTAACATATCGGCGTACCTCCCACCCGTCACGGTAGCAGTTTTGCTGTCCAGCGACATCTGTCGGACATTTTGTGAACTTTTTTTTATTTGGTTCTAATAAAACCCCATGTCATTCTAAGCATGTGTGTCAATTTTTACCTCTCTATCTACATTATTCCGTGGTTTATTAAGTTTTCAAATTTATACTGACATTTTGATCAGTCTGTACGTTCTATATAGCCTTCGTACGTACCTAGTTTTCACGCAGTGGAAAACGGAACAGTAGAAAACAATTTTTATTGTTGTTAATTCTAACAACGACATTTATGGAAATCAGCATACGCTATTTTCTTTCACTCATTGCAAGAAAAAGAAGGGCTTTGAATGACTAAAGCGGATATGTTCCCTCTCGTAAACACGTAGCTCGTGTAAGCAAAGTGATGGGTAGTGCAGAGCCAGACGGAAGGACCAGCAGCAGACACGACCACGAGGCAGGCAGGGGCGTGTCATTAATTAATAACCGGCGGGGTCGCGCCGGTGTGACGGCGATTAATGGTGTGCGGGCGCGTGCCGGCACAAGCGGCCGAGGGCTGACGTTCTGCTCGCCAACATAAGCGCCGCCTTAATGCGGCCTGCCCGCGCTACATGGCGCTGGACCGCGCTGCCGCGGGGTGGTGGAGTGCCGGCAGCTCGGCCTGCCGAGTACTCTGGCCAAGCGGTCTCACAAGCCGCTGATGGTGTCAGTTACCTCTGTATAACCAAGCCAGCAGTGAGGCAGGCCTACATGAGATTCCACAAACCCCCTAGTAGCCAGTCGAGACAACGGAGGTAAAAGATAGCAGTATAACAAAGAGACTAATATCATGTAATATCAACCTGCGGAAAAATGCTCCTACCGAAGTACAAAGAAGGTGAGTATGCCCCTGTTCAAAAGACTAACTAAAAAATAAGGTTCATACGGTCCCATTCTGCCTTTCTCAGCAGCTTTAAAAACTCCCAAAAATTTTGGTATGCGAACGTATTCACGCTCTTTTCTAACATGTAGCTTATCTCTAATTCCCCATCTCCCACACCTACTAGTCCATCACTGTAAGTAGCTCAAACCAATCAACTCCCACTTGCGCACTCATTCATTCAGCGCATCTCATCATCATTATCACAGTGTGTCTGTCAGTGTCTCCTGCCTCACAGTCTCCTTCGTTCTGTCCTACTACTGCTGTCTCCTCTCATTGTCACTGTCTTCCTGTTGCTCTCTCTTACTCGAATTATCTCATTCATTTCTTTCCATCGTTGCTGTCTCTTCTCACTGTCACTATCCCTCTCATCCTCTTTGTCACTGGCATAGACTCCGCCTATCGTTATAGCTCGCTCTCCCACACTTCCATTGTGTCCTTGTATTTATTCCTCTTCTACTGACATTTTCCCCTTCAATCTATCTCAGCACTGTTCTGTCACTTCAACAATGTTCCAGTGCCACTACGTCTCTCTCACTCTATTTCACACTGTCATTGTCTCCTTCACATTTTCTATACTACAATCACTGTCCACTCTCTTTCAATATTTATCATTTTTCCGTCTCTTTCCATGGTCACTGTCTCTTCTCTCAGCATATAAAAGAGCGAATACCTTCTAACGCCACAATGTTTAGGAAAGTTAGGAAAGGTGCTGAAGAAGGTAACGTGAGGCAGCTGGTATTCCACATTACAGTCAGTGGCTTTTAAACACCAGCATATTCATCTATTTTGTGCTCCGATAGGAACAGTTTTACACTGGTTCCCCTTTTTCCTGCTACAGTAGGGTACATCACTCATATGAAAACAATTTTATTGATCAGTAAAATTTTGATAGTTTACTTACGTGAAATTCAAGTAATGCAAAACTAATGTAATACGTCATATCATATTTTAGCGCACAAAAAATTAGTATGTGCTTCAATATTACAACGTGGCGTTCAAAGAACCCTTCTGATGATAACCGATACACTTTACAAAATATATCTATGATATAAGTCAGTTTATACGAGGGCTGTTCAGTAAAGCATGTCATACTTTTTTTGACAACATACCTTTACTCATCCTCATAATTTTGACCTTCCTTCTCAAAAAAATCTCCCACGAATGCGATGCATTGGTCCCAGAGTTTCTGCCAGTCTTCGAACGCATGCTGGAAGCCATTTTTTTTTTACAGAGGTCCTTCAAAATCGCCTCCGCAGTCTTCACCACTGCATCTGATGATTGATAATGCTTCCCACAAAGGCTTTTCTTCATGAAACTTCCTGGCAGATTAAAACTGTGTGCCCGACCGAGACTCGAACTCGGGCACACAGTTTTAATCTGCCAGGAAGTTTCATATCAGCGCACACTCCGCTGCAGAGTGAAAATCTCATTCTGGCTTTTTTTCATGTTACGGAATAGAAAAAATCGCATGGGGCTAAATCCGGACTATGGGGAGGATGAGCTATGCACTTCACATTGATTTTTGCAAGATATTCAGCAACAACATTGGTAATATGCGGCCGCGCATTATCGTGGTGCAGTATCCAGCCTGCTTCACGGAAATGTGTTCTTTGGCACATGATTTGGACTTGCCGTCTTTTCAGGACATCCCTGTGGTAATGTCCAGTTACTGATGTGTGGGCAGGCATAGCACGCTGATAAACCATTCCATGACTATCAGATAATGAGGAGACCATAGCTTTCCCAGCAGAAGCAACCACTTTTGCTTTTTTGAGGGTTGGTGACGAAGGAGATTTCTGCACAGAGCTTTACTGTTTGGTCTCAGGATCAAACTGATGTAGCCAAGTTTCATCAGCAGTGATTACATTTGCAAGAACTTCGGAACTTCCTCTAAAGTCAACTTTAACTGCCTGCAGACCTGCACATTAATGTCCTTTTGTTCGGGAATCAACGTGTGGGTGGACCCAATGAAATGTCCAATATTTCAGAAACTGGTATTAACATAATTCGTTGATCCTCTCTCACAATGACAGCAGCGGTGCTGACGTTTTCTTCCGTAAGACCAGTAACTGGAGCACCGACTTCACCTTCCTTTGAAACTGATTGACTCCCCTTTTTAAACATGTTAAGCCGTCTTCGAGCTGTGCTGTAGGGAAGAACAGGCTCTCCATAGGCTTCCTACAATATGGTGTAGACTTCAGCTGAACATCTGTTGAGATGAAAGCAGAATTTCAAAGCTGCATATTGTTCCTCGCATGTTACCTCCATTGTAGCATTAACGTGCGTATTTTATGTGTGCAACTGGGGTAATTTTGAAGCTCTGTGTGCCTAAAACGAATAAAGATATAAAAAATGTTTTCAAGACGGTCTGAAACCGTAATCTTAGGAATATATCGTTAAAATTACAGAAATTGGCTGAGCAAATGTGTCTTGCAATCCCTTTGGAACCCAGAACTATGTTACGTTGGTGCTTCTCTATAACGGATAAGAATTTAAGTCATGATGTTATATGGTATTGTGCTGATGATAATGGTGAACGAGATAAATACTGCTGTTGATCAAGGGTTTGAAGAGACCAAACATCTAAGATCGTCAGTCTCTTATTGACCTCACCAGGGCGAAATCTGTGCACCTCGTATCTCTGAATTTAATGTTAATTTTGCGGGCATGTGTAAGAACGTTTCCTAAATGATTTTGCGGCATGTATCTGAGGCGAAACGTAAGTACGAACCTCTTATTCACCTAGCGGAACGTGGGATACCGGCGAAAAACAACAGCCAGGTTGAGTGGCTGACCAGCTCCCGCCGTTAATCCACGAATGACCAATACGCCGCAACCCGTGCCAACAGTATTATACAACTGTCCTGTGAGTCATTGCCCGTTGGATTTATGTTTACCTAATAGGAAATGTCATTTATGTTCCTGTTTGGGTCACCAATTCTCTGACTGGTTTAATTCGGCCTGACAGGAATACCTCCCCTGTGTAACTTGTAAGACTACCGTAGGCTACCGTAGAGTATCAAAAGTAATCAATCAATGGCTCTGCTTGTAGCCTTGGTTAATTAAGATGTTAACCACGTTACATCGACATTAGGTGTGTTGCATACATATCTTCTATTACCTCATTTAGATGGCTTTGTTTGGATATGCGGTGTCATATATCACAGATTTCCCTAGAAAAAGTAACCGGAAACTGAGGATTTATAAAGGGCCGCATAACCTACGGAACAGTGGGATATTGTGTCAGAAATACGGATTTATCATGTAGTGATATGAAACGCAACTTCCTCAAACAAAGTACAATTAAAAAAAAAAGAAAGCACAACAGAAACATGTCAAACATCGCTTCAACACTTCGTCGAGCTTATATAAAAGATGTTTCTGTTATTCATAAACAACATTCGCACTTATCAATAACAACAGGAAACTGTTGCCTTCGATCATGATGAAAAACGTACCATTGATTACAAGATAACAATAATAATGTTTCTGATTGTAAACTACACGTGCTTCAGAACTCTGGACTCATCTGACCAGGCCACAGTTTTCCCAGCCGTCTAGGGTCTAACCAATATGGTCACGAGCAAAGAAGAGATGCTCCAAGCGATGTCGAGCTGTCAGGAAAAACACTGGCGTCGGTCGTCTGCTGCCATAGTACATTAACATCAAATTTCACCGCATCCTCCTAACGGACACGTTCCTCGTATATTGCACTGTGATTGCTGCTGTTATTTCACGTAGTATTGCTGTGACGGCTCTACGTAAACGCCGTTGCTCTCGGTCGGTATGTGCAGGCTTTGTCGATCGCATTGTTGGGGTGATAGGTAATGCCTCATATTTGGTACATTAGGTGCACTCTTCACACTGCGGATCTCAGAACACTGAATTCCATAATGATTTCCGAAATGGAATGTCCCATGCGTCTATCTCCAACTACCATTAAGAACTGAAAGTCTGTTAATTCCAGTCGTGTGGCGATAATCACGTCGAAAACATTTTTCATATGAATCACCTGAATAGAAATGACAGCTCCGCCAACGAACTGCCCTTTATACCTTGGGTACGTGATACTATAGACATCTGTATTTGTTCTTGTCGCCATACCGTGAGTTTTTTGTTCTTGTCGCCATAACGTGAGTTTTGTCACCTCAGTCTATTGCAGCTGGACAACGTATGAATCACTTCATGAAGGGCCTAAAGAGAGTGGAAACGATGGACTGTACCATAATGGAAAGTAGTGACCGGTTGACTCAACTCCTGGAAACCACTCGCCCCTAAAGTCACTGCCAGTGGTGGAGACAGACCGCGGACCGCCATATAAATGAGGACTGAGAGAAAAAAAGAAAGAGTTCAATAGGATTACAGTTTATTTAATGAAATGCTATAGTACGATAAGAGAAATTGGGGACAGATTAGTGAAGTGACAAGTTGCTCAAGGAATTTACAATTAATATTTTCAATTGATGGATTTATTTTGGATATTTAAGTTGTAAATTTCAAAGAGAGGGCAGCAGCTGCTCTGTTTCACCGGTTTCAGAAACAAAGTGCTACAGTATGTTTATGTAGCATAGTTTACATGTTGCATTTGTAATACATGTGGGCCTGTTTCTCTGTTGACATTAGTTACATTTTTTAAAGATTGTTTCCCTGCCTGACTGTTACCATTTGTGTCCTAATCATTCTTATTCTGCTATTGTTGTCTCGAAACACTAGGCACGATTCTTGCATCAAAATAATCCGGTCTGGAGTAAAAGTTTGGTCAGTGTGGCTTGAGCTCCCAGTTGGTGCACATCGACACCGCAGAAAGATACGTATATAGCTTCTTTTCTGTGTTTACTTCGTACATTCTTACTTAAATTGCGCGTGAGTTTTAGTTACTGTAATCGTAAATTCAGGCAGATTGTTGCGCAGTCGTTAGGCATTTGTACAGGTTAGTTCATACATTCTTTGCGTGTTTCCCTTGCGTTATCTAGGCACAGACTCGTGTTTCAGTAACAGTCAGGGTCTGAATCAGAGGCTCAGACGGTTTTGCGACCGTGTTGGCTGCAGATTCCTTTACTTGCACCATAGGGTGGTGGGGTTTCGGGTTCCGATGAATAGGTCAGGAGTTCACTACACTCAGCTGGCGGCTACACGGGTAGTGGAGGCTGTGTGGCGTGGACTGGGTGGTTTTTTAGGTTAGAAGGCCTCGGGAAAGTACGGGGTGGGCTGCAACCTCAAAGGGTGAATGGCAAATGCAGGACATGCTTGGATCAAGGAACAGTCGGAATTGTAGTTGTAAATTGTTGTAGATGTGCTGGCAAAGTCCCTGAGCTTCTAGCACTAATAGAAAGCACAGAAGCTGAAATCGTTGTAGATACAGGAAGCTGGCTAAAGCTTGAAATAAGTTCTGCAGAAATTTTTACGAAGTCTCAGACCGTGTTCAGGAAAGATAGATCAGGCGGAATTGGTGGTGGAGTGTTTGTGTCTGTCAGTAATGGTTTATCTTGTATTGAAGTCGAAGTAGATACTCCGTGCGAATAGGTATGGGTGGAGGTTATACTTAACAGCCTAACTAAGTTAATAATTGGCTCCTTCTGCCGACCCCCAGACTCCGATGATATAGTTGCTGAACAGTTCAGAGAAAATTTGAGTCTCGTGACAAATAAATACCCCACTCATACGGTTATAGTTGGTGGGGACTTCAACCTTCCCTCGATATGTTGGCAAAAATACTTGTTCAAAACCGGTGGTAGGCAGAAAACATCTTCCGAGATTGTCCTAAATGCTTTCTCCGAAAATTATTTCGAGCAGTTAGTCCACTTGACCTCTTAGCCACAAACAATCCAGAGCTAATAGAGAGCATCATGACTGATACCGGGATTAATGATCACAAGGTCGTTGTAGCTACGCTCAATACCGTTTCTTCCAAATCCACCAGAAACAAACGCAAAATAATTTTATTTAAAAAAGCGGATAAAGTGTCACTAGAAGCCTTTCTAAGAGACAATCTCCATTCCTTCCGAACTGACTATGCAAATGTAGACGAGATGTGGCTCAAATTCGAAGATATAGTAGCAACAGCAATTGAGAGATTCGTACCTCATAAATTGGTAAGAGATGGAACTGATCCCCCATGGTACACAAAACAGGTCCGAACGCTGTTGCAGAGGCAACGGAAAAAGCATGCGAAGTTCAGAAGAACGCGAAACCCCGAAGATTGGCTAAACTTTACAGACGCGCGAAATTTGGCACGGACTTCAATGCCAGATGTCTTTAATAGGTTCCACAACGAAACATTGTCTCGAAATTTGGTAGAAAATCCGAAGAAATTCTGGTCGTATGTGAAGTACACAAGCGACAAGACGCAGTCAATACCTTCGCTGCGCAGTGACGATGGTACTGTTACCGACGACTGTTCCACTAAAGCGGAGTTATTGAACGAAGTTTTCCGAAATTCCTTCACCAGGGAAGACGAATGGAATATTCCAGAATTTGAAACACGAACAGCTGCTAGCATGAGTTTCTTAGAAGTAGATACCTTAGGGGTTGCGAAGCAACTCAAATCGCTTGATACGGGCAAGTCTTCAGGTCCAGATTGTATACCGATTAGGTTCCTTTCAGATTACGCTGATACAATAGCTCCCTACTTAGCAATCATACACAACCGCTCGCTCACAGATAGATCTGTACCTACAGATTGGAAAATTGCGCAGGTCGCACCAGTGTTTAAGAAGGGTAGTAGGAGTAATCCATCGAACTACAGACCTATATCATTGACGTCGGTTTGCAGTAGGGTTTTGGAGCATATACTGTATTCAAACATTATGAATCACTTCGAAGGAACGATCTATTGATACGTAATCAGCATGGTTTTCTGAAAACATCGTTCTTGTGCAACGCAGCTAGCTCTTTATTCGCACGAAGTAATGGCCGCTATCGACAGGGGATCTCAAGTTGATTCCCTATTTCTAGATTTCCGGAAAGCTTTTGACATCGTTCCTCACAAGCGACTTCTAATAAAGCTGCAGGCCTATGGGGTATCGTCTCAGCTGTGCGACTGTATTCGTGATTTCCTGTCAGAAAGGTCGCAGTTCGTAGTAATAGACGGCAAATCATCGAGTAAAACTGAAGTGATATCAGGTGTTCCCCGGGGAAGCGCCCTGGGACCACTGCTGTTCCTGATCTATATAAATGACCTGGGTGACAATCTGAGCAGTTCTCTTAGGTTGTTCGCAGATGACGCTGTAATTTACCGTCTAGTAAGGTCATCCGAAGACCACTATCAGTTGCAAAGTGATTTAGAAAAGATTGCTGTATGGTGTGGCAGGTGGCAGTTGACGCTAAATGACGAAAAGTGTGAGGTGATCCACATGAGTTCCAAAAGAAATCCGTTGGAATTCGATTACTCGATAAATAGTACAATTCTCAAGGCTGTCAATTCAACTAAGTACCTGGGTGTTAAAATTACGAACAACTTCAGTTGGAAAGACCACATAGATAATATTTTGGGGAAGGCGAGCCAAAGGTTGCGTTTCATTGGCAGGACACTTAGAAGATGCAACAAGTCTACTAAAGAGACAGCTTACACTACACTCGTTCGTCCTCTGTTAGAATATTGCTGTGCGGTGTGGGATCCTTACCAGGTGGGATTGACGGAGGACATCGAAAGGGTGCAAAAAAGGGCAGCTCGTTTTGTATTATCACGTAATAGCGGAGAGAGTGTGGCAGTTTGATACGCGAGTTGGGATGGAAGTCATTAAAGCAAAGACGTTTTTTGTCGCGGCGAGATCTATTTACGAAATTTCAGTCACCAACTTTCTCTTCCGAATGCGAAAATATTTTGTTGAGCCCAACCTACATAGGTAGGAATGACCATCAAAATAAAATGTGAGAAATCAGAGCTCGAACAGAAAGGTTTAGATGTTCGTTTTTCCCGCGCGCTGTTCGGGAGCGGAATGCTAGAGAGATAGTATGATTGTGGTCCGATGAACCCTCTGCCAAGCACTGAAATGTGAATTGCAGAGTAATCATGTAGATGTAGATGTAGATACGACAGTGTTAGCTAGAAGTACGAGGGGCATTTAATAAGTAATGCTACACTTTTTTTCTCAGCCGATTTCAGTTGGAAAAATTTGAAATTTATTGTGGAACATCGTGGAATAATCCCGCTTCAACCCCTATAATTTCACGAAAATCAGATGTATAGCAACGCTATATGTAGCGTTCAATTTGACGTCTGTAGCAGTGGTGTGTTCCAAGCCAAGACCAGTAAATGAGTTCCTTTTGGCGGAAAACGAGAGCTTCGCAGGTATTTATAGGCTCTTGCAGAATGTCTCTGGAGACCTGACAGTGAACGAAAGCATGTTGAGTCAACGGGCGAGGCATCTCATCATCACAGCAAAGTCGCTCAAACCTGTCCTATCTTCCGCGTGCCAGCCGGCCGCACACAGCTGTGACTCCTGAAATGGTGGAACGTGCGGACTCTCTCACTATAGGTGATCGACGGATCACAATGAAACAACTCACTGCACACCTGGACGTCTCTGTAGGCAGTGTTGACACACTCGTCCACGAGTTGTGGTACTAAAAGATGTGTGCCCACTGGAGTCCCATCCGCCTAACAGATGTTCATAAAAAGCAACGTAGGACAATCTGTACGGAGTCACTTGTGCATTACGGGGTTGATCGTGGCAATTTTTTGTTGAACGTGGACAAAGAAAATGAAACAAGGGTTCATCACTTATAATCGGCAACAAAAACAGAACCCATGAAGTTGCGCCATACCATCTTGCCTCCAAAGAAAAAGTTCAAAGTCGCATCCTCAGCCGTGAAAGTCATGGCGAAGATCTTCTAGCACTCTGAAGGGATGTTCTTTCGGATGTCTTCCCTCGTGGTGCAACGATCAACTCTGATGTATTTTGTGCTACCGTCAGGAAGTTGAAGAAACGACTTCACCGTCTTCGTCGTCACAAAAATGCAAACGAACGTCTCCTTCTCCATGACAACGCAAGGTCTCACAGAAGTCCGCACACCCAAGATGAGTACACAGAACTTTACTGGACTACTCATCTGGATCTCGCACTTTCCGACTTCCATCTATTTGGCCCAATGTAGGATGCACTCCATGGGAAGCAGTACGTGGATGGTAGGGAGGTTATTGACGGAGCAAGACGATGGCTGCGACGTCGACCAGTGGAGTGGTACTTTGCCGGCATACAGGCTCTCCCAGCAAGGTAGCTTAAGGCCCTCGAATTCAACTCAGATTACGTTGAAATATACGGATTTGTAGACAAACCAATGGAGAATAATACGGTGTATTGGAATCCTGAATAGAATCAACGTGATTTCATAAAAAAACCGTGTTGTATTACTTATTGAACACCCTACCTACGTATTAGCGCCCACGCAACTCCCGGCCATTTTCGCTCCACAGCCAAGTGTTCGTAGTGTAAGTTCCCAGACGCCATGTCTGCCACTGTCACCTCACGACTACTAGTAACAGCTAATCCGTCTCACTGTAAATATACCTTTTTAAATTTAATAAGTTACGTTAACTCATACTATAAGATTTTCACCAGTTAAGTTAATGCCAGATCGCGCGGCTTATATCGGACGCCGTTTATGACAAAATATCGCTCAGGTAGTGCAATAGTTCGGCACCGTTAAATCACCAAAAGCACACACGTTAGCGCTGAAACTCCCATGAAGTTATTGTGTGTTGGTCATAATTGTCACTAAACCTCCCAGCAGCACATTCGTGGCGAAATAACTTCGCTTCGGCTCTTTGAATGTTCCACACCAGCAATGGACATGCTAAGAATGAAATGACAACTTCGACTGCTGCTACCCTTCACGTAGGCACATCTAAAGAGGAAAACCTATTGCCCATCCATATGAACAATCTCCGCTGTCAAAGACAATCTTCGCAATTTTCGACTGCTGGCGAAGTGACTACCACGGTGCGGCCAAGGCATAGACGCCACTTCCGAGCTTGCGCGGCATCTCCAGACCGCATCAAGAAGCGACTTGCTCTGGTGGCGCGCCAAAGAACCTAATGTCTAAGCACCGCCGCTCCATTACCCACAATGTACACATACAAACGCATCAAATTCCAGATTTCTTGCTATTTGTGAACTAGAAGTTTAAACCATGTATTTATTTCCTGTGTACAGTGTAAAATTTGTTTTGGGAGCCTATTTTAGTTTACAAAATATTCATGTAAGAAAATACAACAAAAGAATTCAAAAGTTGCATCATGTACATTCAGACTTCTCTGTTGTCTTAGTGCGCTTCAGTAAAAAGCGCTTATCTGGTTTATAAGGGTCAATTTTTTTCCCTACGTTTCTTTTTTGTGATGATGTCTCTTTAATTTCAAGAAATCTCTTGCCTTTCATGATTGCGTTATACAGGTCGTATATACTAAACTTTCAGCGTCATTCATAACAACTATTTTGGTTGTTAGAAGGTAAATCGACTTTAAATCTTGCTCATTTATCAAATTTTACTACAAGCCTTTGTTCAGAAACTAGCTCTGATTATCATATTTGTTTAATGTCATGTATCAAGTTTATTAATGACTCTATGTTGTCTCTTCGAGTTGTTAATTGTAATAAGATATATTAATGATTGCCTCAACTAACATAAAATATATCTATATTACCAAAAATATAATCAAATAAAATATTCACAAACATTTTATACAAAAATGTCATAAAAACATATGGAAAATGCATTAGTAAATAAATAGTTCTATTTCACGATAACGAGCCCCGAAATTTTTTCATTACTATTGGTCTGAGGTAACTTGTTATATACCATATCTTGCTCCCATAAACTTAGCGGTGCCATGGTGGTGTTATTCATATTAGCTTAGGAATCGGAATTTCTTCATGCATAGAGGAGGTCCATAGTCAGTGTCTTATTCTGCATAATATAGTAGTTCATATGGCAACATTACAAAAAAACTGAAGGGTGTATAAAAGACCGGATATTAACATTTGAAAGATTTCTTTGCGACCATTTCTTAGAGACAAAACGATAGCTATACATGTAAGTTTAAGAAATATCTTTAATTAAGTTAAAATATTGTAGTCCATCCTATCGGTGATATATGGTAAAAAAAGAAAACAGAAACAGTAATACAAATCGTGCCCAAATTCCTATATCTCAGTTCGATTTCTGTATCACGAACAAATTCTCTTTGACTGTGTATGATCTTCATTGGGGATACAGGTGTGATTGATCTGGCTCATTTTCTTAATAAGGCTACATTATGAAATACGAGTTATTTTGTCGGATGTTTTCAAGTCTTTAAAGATGTTTCTTTACATGATCTTTTCACTCATAGTTGATACTATAAACCTTGGTGCTGAAGACGGTTTGTAGCCATTACAACTTCAAAACTGTATATAACAGGAAATTGCAATATAAGACTGGTTATCTGATTTGCTTTCATTCTGAACATCTTAGCCCTGAAACAGTACTACAGGTCTTCTGTGTATTAATTGGGGAATGAAAGAAGACACGGAGTTTATAAAGTCCTATTAAATGGCTCTCAGTTACTTCGCCAGAAAGTAGAGTTCTGAATTATTGAGGAACGGATAGTGGCAATATTGCGAAAAGCATCGGAGAGTCGTCTGCTGCAGTTAGCAGGACGAGATGAAACATTCATAAACGACGCTGTCGGCACTCTTAAGAAGCTTAATGGAACGCGACTCACAGGCCAAATATTCCCCCTTGGACGGAATCTCTCACTTGTGGCCAATATAACAAGTCCTGGCCCCTTTCCGTTTACTTATGCGAAATCCCGAGATAGGAAATAAGCACAAAGAAGTTATTTCATGCTCCATAAATATCAGAAGTAGCTACCAAAATAAGGGAGATGCTCTGTATAATAACCGCACAGTTTCAGCCGGCCGAGACAGCGCTCATTCCCTGTAGCATCATAAGGCGAGCAGAAATGTAAGGGCCAGGTTCATAGAGAATGCAGCGCTTCATGTTTAGATTTAGTTGTCATAAGAGGAAACAATGAAGAGTCGTCAGTAATGTGCAAAAATTTTATTTTATTTTAACCACATTAAAAAATATACATTACATGTACCAAGCAGCTTATGCTTAGCATTAGCTACTCATGATCGCTCTTTATTCTCTCAATATTGCGATAGGCTGTATATCGGATACAAATTAAGAAACAAGGGATATATAAAAGGCGAAGAATACTTAGTGCACTTGGGGTTCACAACGCGATTCCTCACAAACAAGAAACAAAGAAAACGTCCCTCACAAAATTTCATCCCGCCCCAAATTTCCGGCAGTAAATGGAAGTTAACGATTGGCAATCTGGCAACATTATGACCACATGTACTCGAAGTACCTCTGTTAGCATACATGAGTAGTTCTGTGCAATTGGTGCAATGGATAGCGTTTGGATTACCTGTAGAAGGGTGAGGGTTCCATTCTGGGTCCAGAAGTATTTGTTTTTATTTTTGCTAAATGTAGTCTGCGTGGAACGGTACCTGGCACCTTAATCATCATGCAGTAATTACAGTGGGTCTCCAACAAAATATTTTAACTTACCTACTACGAATACAGAAACAGAAGTAGAATAATTTTGATTGCTCATCTTTTTAAAAAGCCCTTAGCATGTCGTGGACGCGAATAGTTTCACACCTCCGCATCTACTAGATTCGAAACCTGTTTTCCGTGTAATCTCCCCCAATGGTCTCATCGGTTAGCACTAATCATTATTCTTGCCACGTTCAGGACCATTACCTTTGTTTAGGGCCTTACATCACCAGCAAGGCTAGCAACGTTGTTTGTAAATAACTTCCATACTCGGTTACCATTTGTATGTGTATCATCAAGGGACCAATAAGTACGCCTTTCAACATTGAATCTGATAAGCGTATGTTGTTTAATAAGTTTCTCCATGAATTTCTATTACAATTATTGATACCGTTATTATTATTATTATTGGCAAATAAAAATAAATAAGCCTCAATGCAGAATCCATCCCTCCACCTCGCGCGTGCTAATTCAAAACGGTATCCCTTTGCACCAACAGCACAGCACCACTCCCACGCCCTAAGAGAGATAGTTACCGTACATGTGACTACAGCATTGCCACATTTCCAATCATAAGTGTCCATTTACTGTCGGACATATGCGCAGGACGAAATTTTGTGAGAGACATTTTTGTATTGCTAGTATTTGAGCAATCTCTCTACGATGTCCAAGCGCGCCAATTTTTCTTCACCCTGTATACCATACTATACTTGGCAACAGCAGATTCAGGTTGCACTTAAAATTTATTTACTCGTCATTCATGGATTGAATTAGACAGGACTGCTTCCACGATGTATTACTGTAGTGAAGACCACTACAGCATCCAAATTCTCCAAGTTCCATTTTGCTAGCGAAGATTTTCTAATTCGTCTTGAAATTTTTAAGACATCATACGAACTAAGAAACACTACGATTTCCCGCGAACATGTTGTGCCACACTAGTATTGTCCATGCGTTTGATTTGGGTGGATGTCATTTGAAATGGTTGGAAACTCGCATATTTATGTGAACTATTTTATACTGGATTATTACAATCAGTTGGGAATGCTCCGCACATAGACCAGCGCATAATATTAGACTTGCTTGGGATGCCCGACAGTGCTGATTACAGCGTAAGATTAAGTCTCCTATTTATTTTGGAGTCATCAGTCTTCTGACTGTTTTGATGCTTCCAGTCATAAGTCCCTTCCTCTGCCAACGTCTTCATCTCGGAGGAGCACTTGCAACCTACATCCTTAATTGTTTGCTAGATGTATTCCAATCTCTGTCTTACTCCACAGTTTCTGCCCTTGACAGCTCCCTCTAGGGCTATTGAATTTATTCGTTAATGTCTTCATTATTCCCTGATGTCTTAACAGACGTACTATCATCCTCTCCCTTCTCCTTGTCAGTGTCTTCCACATATTCGTTTCCTCTCCGATTCTGCGCAGAACCACCCCATATCTTACCTTATCAGTCCATCTAATTTTCAACATTACTGTTGCCTCTCAGTACTTTCGTCTGTCTTCGACTTATTCTCAATCGATATTCTGTGCTTATTAGACTGTTTATTCCATTCAGCAGATCATGTAATTCTTTTTAAATTTCACTCGGATAGCAGTACTTTCAATCAGGATAGCAATATGATCAGCGTATTGTATCATTGATATCGTTCACCTTGAGTTTTAATTCCACTTCTGAACCTTCTTTTGTTTTCACCATCGCTACTTCGATGTACTGATTGAACAATAGGAACGAAAGACTACTTCCTTGTCTTAAACCCTCTTTAAGCCGAGCACATCGTTCTGGATCTTCCACTCGTCATTTTCCCCTCGTGGCTCTTGTACATGTTGTATATTACCCGTCTTTCCCTATAGATTACCCCTATTTTCCTCACAATTTCGAACATCTTGGACCATTTGACACTATCGGGCGCTTCCTCCAGGTCAAAAAAACCTATGAACTTGTCTCGACTTTCTTTTAGCGTCGCTTCCGTTATTAACCGTATTGTCAGAACTGCCCCTCTGTTGCCTTTATCTTTCCTAAACTCAAACTGATCGTCAACTAACATATCCTCAATTTTCTTTTCCATTATTCTGTATATTATTCTTGGAAGAAACTTGGTTCCATAAACAGTTAACTGACTGTGCGATAATTCTCGTACCTGTCAGCTCTTGCAGTCCTCGGAACGGAGCGGATGATTTTCAGAAAGTCAAATGGTATGTCGCCAGACTCATACATTCTAGACATCTAAGTGAATAGTTGTTTATTCCTCCTACCTTATTTGATCTTAAGTCATCCAAAGCTCTCTTAAATTGTGATTCTAGTACTGGATCATCACGCTCTTGTAAATCGACTCCCGTTTCTTCGTCTATCGCATCAGACAAATCTTCCCCATCATAGAGGCCTTCGATGTACTCTTTCGACCTCTGCACTCGCTCCTTTGAATTTGACAGTGGAATTTCCGTTGCATTCTTAATGTTACCATCTTTGCTTTTAGTTTCGCCGAAGGACTTTTTGACTTTTCTTTCTGCTGACTTATTCCTTCCGACAATCAATTCTTTTTCGATTACTTCACATTTTTCATGAATCCATTTCGTCTTAACGTCCTTGCATTTCGCTTTTCTTTCATTTCTCAGAGACTTGTATTTCTGTATTATGAATCTTCCTGAAAGTATTTGTACTTCCTTCTTTCATCGATTAAATGAGGAATTTCTCCCGTTATCCAGGGTTTCTTCGCAGTAACCTTCTTTGAAGCGATCTTCTTCTTTCCAACTTCTGTGATTCCGTTTTTAGTGATGTCCATTCGTCTTCAGCTCTACTGCCTACTGAGCTATTTCTTATTGCCGTATCTATAGCCTTAGAGAAATTCAAGCGAAAATTGTCATTCCTTAATACTTCGATAATCCACTTCTTTGCACACTGCTTCTTCCTGACTGATCTATTACACTACAGCCTATTCTTCGTCACTACTACATTGTCATCTGAGTCTATATCTGCTCCTGGATACGTCTTATAACGCAGTGTCTAATGTCGGAGTCTCTGTCTGACCTTGACGTAATCTAACTGGAATGTTTCAATATCACCATGTCTTTTCCAAGAATGCCTCCTCCACTTATTGTTCTTGAACAGAGTACTACCTTTTTCTAGCTGAAATTTGTTACAGAACCCAATCAGTCTTTCTCCTTTCTCATTCCTTGTTCCAAGCGCATGTTCTCCTAAAACCTTATCCTCTACTCCTTCCCATATAATTGCATTCCAGTCCCCATGATTATTAGATTTTCATCACTATTTACGTACTGCACTACCCTTTTAGTATTCTCATATTCTCTCTCTGTCTCTTCATTTTCAGCTTGCGACGTCGTCACGTATACCTGAGCTACCGTTGTCGGCGTTGCTTAGCTGTCGATTCTGATAGCAACAACCCTATCAGTGAATTGTTCACAATAACACAGTCCTTTCCCTACCTTCCTATTCATAATGAATCCCACGTCCGTTAAATCATTTTCTGCTGCTGTTGATATTACCCTCTACTTATCTGATCGGAAATCCTTGTCTTCTTTCCATTTGAGTTAAGTGACCCCTACTGAATCTAGGCCGAGACTTTGCATTTCCCTTTTCAGTTTTTCTAGCCTCCCTACCACATTCAAGCTTCTGACATTCCACTCCTCAACTCGGTCTGGCACAGAGTTTTAATCTGCCAGGAAATTTCATATTAGCGCACACTCCGCTGCAGAGTGGAAATCTCATTCTGGAAACATCCCCCAGGCTGTGGCTACGCCATGTCTCCGCAATGTCCTTTCTTTCTGGAGTGCTAGTTCTGCAAGGTTCGCAGGAGAGCTTTTGTAAAGTTTGGAAGGTAGGAGACGAGGTACTGGCAGAAGTAAAGCTGTGAGGACGGGGCGTGAGTGGTTCTAGGGTAGTTCAGTTGGTAGAGTACTTGCCCGCAAAAGGCAAAGGTCCCGAGTTCGAGTCTCGGTCCGGCACACAGTTCTAACGTTCTGCGTGGTGCCGGCCGCGGTGGTCTCGCGGTTCTAGGCGCGCAGTCCGGAACCGCGCGGCTGCTACGGTCGCAGGTTCGAATCCTGCCTCGGGCATGGATGTGTGTGATGTCCTTAGGTTAGTTAGGTTTAAGTAGTTCTAAGTTCTAGGGGACTGAAGACCATAGCTGTTAAGTCCCATAGTGCTCAGAGCCATTTTTTCTGCGTGGTGTCTGTTTGTTCTAAGTCATGTCTCCCTACCACTTTCGCTCAACGACGCTCTGAGCGTGTTGTTTAGGGAATTGACTAGTTTGAACCTGGGACCTGTTGCTGGTAAGGAGACGCCAACCACACTTGACATGTAGAGTTCAGAAGAGTTCAGTGACACTAGCGATGATATAATCAAATACTTAATGATTTCAGTGTCAGCTCCACTGCACTCCCTGTAAAAGAATCTTAATACTAACTAAATGTAGTGGAAGGGGTTCAAGGCCTACCTAGTTTTAGTTAGCTGGTAAAATAACGTCGAAAAAGCAGTTAAGTTTACCATTGGAAATTTTATTCTACACAAAAACAAGTTTCATAAAAGAGAAAACTATCAAAATGGTCTACAGTGACCCTCAATTATCTTAAATCACTTATTTAACTTGTCGTAAATTACAGTGGCTGATGTGGCTTCTCAATAATTATATAATAGAAAGATCATCGTGTTTCAGATTTTAACTTCTAGTAGCAAATGTGAATACCACGAAGTTTAACTGACGATCGACACTAGTATTACGTAAAAAGGGGATGTAACAGATGAGACTCCTGCAGTTCTGAGTGAAGCCTTATGGCGGCACAGCGTGCGTTCATTACCTTGTCGGTGTTTAGGCAGCGTCAGGGGGGGGGGAGGGGGGGGGGGGACGGTGCAGCTCCACACACCGCACCGTCTCAGAAGCAACTCTCTCCTGACTTCTTCCTACTACATTTTAGCGAAGTTGGTTTAAAAAATGGTACCTGGCTGTGTTTTCAACTGAACAATCAAGGTCTCAATGTTAACCTTAAGCTCTGCCTACAAAAATTCTGTCTATCCAATGAGAAACGTTATACTTTTCGTGGTGGGGCAATGTTTTTAACGTTTGCAACGTAACAGAGACGCGTATAGTCACGCTAAAACTTCTGGAGGGCTCTATCTTTTAACACGGACTGGGGGTGGTCCTGGCGGTCGGCTGGTGACTTGGGTGTCCGTCCCTTATCGTAGGGCCTCCTAGCCTACACGACTCTGCTCTCGATATCTGTTCTCGTTTCTTCCCTCGGAACTGCGTCTGTTTCACAGTGGGAAGGTATGACATGCATTTAGACGTTCTTGTGTTAGTCTGTGGTATGCCATTTGCTCACTCGCTGATCGTATTGCTTTGGTTAATTTAATGTCAGGATTTATTCGGAGCTATGTGACATACTGCCGGATTTGCTATCATGTCAGGGTTTTATGGAAGGTGTTGGATTTGCCTGACACCTTACACAGTTTTAATCTGCCAGGAAGTTTCAAGTTTGATAATGCTGAGAAATATTGTAATGTTACAACTGAATTCAGTTGGTTTGAACTCCAATGTATAGATGGTACCGACCCCAAAGTTGGGAGTTGCATCTCCCTAAAGAATTACTGGGTAAACTGGTTCCACCCACGTAAACACATTAATCCGAAAAACTGTAGGGAAAATAGACTTAGGATGGTATTCAGGTTGTAGGGAAGCAAATTAACACAGCGGTATTGACAGTTGATACTATACCCGGGCATGCAACATACATGATTTCAATTTGGATGGAAGGACACACCAATGATAGTAACGGTCAAGTTTGGCTAAGAATTGAAGCGCATCGCCACATATCAACGATCAACAATGTCCATCCTCCAGAGCATCTGCTTGTAACAAATTCTACGAGTAAAATTCTTAATCCACAGCTACTGTTTCGTCAAGCAGACGGCAGAGGTTTTGCCAGCACGCAAAAGCATCGCGTGGTTTACGACCACGTTGCCTCCCTATTTGTGTGTCACCCCGTAACAATGGGATGGTGACAAGGAAAATTCCGTACCCTAGAAGCGCTTCTCTCAGTACGTTCATCTGATGCATTCCATAAATGTCATTGTTGGGGGAAGTAATAATAAAGCTCAGCGATGGGTATGACCTTGGGCGAACGGGAAGAGGGGGTGGCATTAATTGTTAGCAACTTCTATCGAAAATGTTTCTCCAGTACAAAATTAAATGACATTAATTCCATAACGTTTCTATTCATTGTACTCTGAGAGTAATAGTTTTCACTTTGCGGGGGATGAAGATACTGCTTATTCCTAAAAACAGTATTTTAATGGTATAAATTAAAGTTTACTGTTAACTAAAGTGGGTTACCAGCAAGTAATAAATGTGTGTGAGAACTCTTTAAGTGCAGCAGAGCAGTGTTAAAGGATAAATTGTATTCCAGACTTGTAACAGGGTGGGGAGAGCGGAAGTGCGAGGGAATATAGGTCGCCAGATATTGGTCACGTACTTCCCTACTTCACAGACGTGCGAACAGATGAGCGAGCTGGTGACTCTCCAATCTATGTAGGCCGGCCGGTGTGGCCGAGCGGTTCTCGGCGCTTCAGTCTGGAACCATGCGACTGCTACGGTCGCAGGTTCGAATCCTGCCTTGGGCATGGATGTCTGTGATGTCCTTAGGTTAGTTAGGTTTAAGTAGTTGTAAGTTCTAGGGGACTGATAACCTCAGAAGTTAAGTCACATAGTGCTCAGAGCCATTTGAACCATTTTTAGCCCACTACGTTGCAAGAGCAACTACAGGGCCTTTCACAAATGTACAACCATCCTGAGTTGTGCATCTAATGACTCATGGCGACGCAGTGTGCAGACATGTCCGATGAGTGTTTATTTTCCGCATAGAGCATTAACAATAAATGGAATGCAGATACGACTTACTGATGATACCGACAAACGAATCGCTTATAGACAGATTCCGCGTAAATAACTGCACACTATTCTACACTGTTAGAAGGGAAATAGATTCCTAGTCATCCTTACAGCTGCTGTAGCGTTCTTCCGGGAAAGGCAGAGTCCCTTAACACGAGCGCTGCTTGGCTTTTCGTTTTGCAGACAGACTGTACGTCGCCATTCCCTGTCTAGGTGTCTTACGTGAGCAGACAAAGTTTCTTTACTGAACTGGCGTATATATGGTGGAGCTATTTTCAGTTTGTTGCCGGCCGGAGTGGCCGAGCGGTTCTAGGCGCTTCAGTCTGGAACCACGCGACCGCTACGGTCCCAGGTTCGAATCCTGCCTCGGGCATGGATGTGTGTGATGTCCTTAGGTTAGTCAGTTAGGCGACTGATGACCACAGCAGTTGAGTCCCATAGTGCTCAGAGCCGTTTGAACCATTTGAATCTATTTTCAGTTTACTAAATGAGCGCTTATTTGCCGTTGCTAGAGGATTTAATGTGTAAAAATGTTCAACAGCTGGAGTTTTCAAGTGTGTGCCATACTGAAGAACCTGTTCCAAGTGTAACATGCAGTCAAGATTAACTCGACAATGTCGATATCATTGTCTCTACTATTACAGGCTGGAATACTTTTCACAACACGAGGGGTATCAAATGCATCACCAAGCCTCAGCTCCCTTAACATCTGAAGAGGTACAGAGGCATAAATTCCTGCCTGTGCAATACAGCCAGGTCATCTTGGTTTATGACAGTTCAGGTATTTCAGCATAGGTCGATCAATGCATTACAGGAGATTACTGTTCTGCACTTGAAGTGATCACTTCGTTTCTATTCACACCGGCCGTGGAAGATATACTTTGGGAGCTTGCAAAGTGTCTCCACTCAGTGCAGACCGTTCTGAAAGTGTCAGCAAATTCTGAATGGCCGGCCGCTGTGGCCGAGCGGTTCTAGGCGCTTCAGTCCGGAACCGCGCTGCTGCTACGGTCGCAGGTTCGAATCCTGCCTCGGGCATGGATGTGTGTGATGTCCTTAGGTTAGTTAGGTTTAAGTAGTTCTAAGTTCTAGGGGACTGATGACCTCAGAAGTTAAGTCCCATAGTGCTCAGAGCCATTTGAACCATTTTTGGAAGGTCAAGAAACAAGAGAGCTTGTTCTGATGTTCTTGGTTATTGAAGAATGAAGAAAACGTAACCCCCTTCGCAAAGCTTGTTGCCAAAGAAAAGGATTTAGACAATTTAAAACTGAGCAAGATATCTTTCTTGTAGAAGTAGTGAACAGCCATTACAAATTGTGGCAAAGGTACGTTAAAACATAGCTGAAATGCATCGTCGAATTCAAAACATCCGCGCCATAATAAATTAAAACGTGAACAACATGGTTGTTATTATACGATACTTCCTCACTAATTTATGATTTTTTTTTCCTTTTACTGCCACTGTCTTTCACTGATCGTAAATGTATTCTCTTTCTTTAACTGCCATGGTCATTGTCTTCATTCACTTTTCTTTGTCTTTCACTGCCACTTGCTCTCTCCAAGCATGTCTGTTTCCTCTCTCTTTCAGTGCCAGTGGCAATGTCTCCTCTCTCTCCAGCCGTCATTGTCTCTCTGCTGATCTCGTTCAGCACAAAAAAGCGCAAATATGTTGGCATGCCAAAATTATTGGTGGGGAAGGCCGAATGAGGATTAGGCAACCGATTCCCCGTTTCTCTGTCAGAGTCTTTTTAAAGAGGATTATATTAATCCTTTTTGTGCTCAGAGAGGAGTAATTTTCCGGTGGTCTACTTCTTTCTGCTGCTATAGAACACTGCTTTGATTATTTAAAACGAAGTTATAGAGGTCAGATGCTTATCGACAGCAAACCTTCGAAAACGTCCGGCTTACAAATTGTATGTTAAAAAAGTAAAAATTTTATTAGAAATGTATTACTGGGTTTGCATTCTTTCTAGATTTACATTAATTTGGCAGCCATTTTAAGTTTTTCAGCCATGTTAAGATCCTTTGAACCCTTTTTCTTGTCACTACAGCAGTTCTTTGGGCATATTCGTACAGCGACTACTGTACAAGAGACTGCTCTTCATAAAGGTGTGTTGATTAAAAAATCCTAACTGAAAACATAGTTTTGTGACCTCACAAATCCTGCAATGGAACCCTTGCCATGTGATCACATATCAGCTAAAATTAATTTTACGCCTCAGATGGAATTTTTTTTTCCTCTTCATCACATAGTATCACTTGCAACCTACATCCTCAATTATGTGCTGGATGTATTACCATCTCTGTCATCCTCTACGGTTTTTGCTCTCTACAGCTCTCTCTTTGACAAGGCTGTCTGTAGAATGATAGTGACTTATTATGACGAAAGTCTTTTGCCGCCAAGGCTGATGATTTCTGTAAAAAATTTAAGCTGTGGCAGGGTTCGAAGCCAGGACCGAGGATGTTTTGATTATTAATCAATACGCTACCCCCGGAACACGGGTTCCCTTTAGCAGAGACGTGGCCCCCTTAAATTTCACCTCTTCGCTCACGGCTCTTTGGAAGATATTGGTACCATGCACTGTCGTGTACCGGCAGATACATGGCCATTGAATGTAAAGCATGTTGTTGTCATACGACGTCATTCATGTACGACGGGACTACCTATTTCGTCAATTTAGCAGTGAAGCGATATATGCGTTCTGCAGTATGTTGCTACGTTTATAATATCTTACAGCGACAATTGCGAATCCCGAGAATGGATTGTTACAGGGCAAACCACTCACAATAACGCCCATATCACTCATTAGCCAATGAACCTGCTTCGAGATTAAAGCTGCCATGTATAGTCGTAGTCCAAGGCCATAAAAGACAATTGGCAACAAGCAGTGGCATCTAATATTTCCTTCACAACTCAATCCGAATCGCAAGAATTCATCTTCTTTGGGTCAACCATTATAACCTGTCAGTCAAGAAAAGGCAGGATTCGGTTACGATTGTTGACGGCGCCATAATCAGTTACTATTGCTTGCCTTTTACAGTTACATCCATTTATTTCTAAGACAGTGATCCAGACTCAACAATAAATTTAAAAAATTCCACACGTTATTAATGAAAAAATAAACAATTGTGTAAATAATAGTGTTTTCAGTGCGTTACAACTCAGCAAATCACCATAAAATACAGGTACACACAATTTTTAACAAAAGACATGCCACTGTGATTACGGCTGAAGGCCTTACACGCCAAGAACGGCTATAAATTAAGAATGTTTAAGAACTCGCTGCAATTACAACTTATAGGTATTGAAGTACTAAAAGTAAGTGGCCACAAACAAAGCAGAAGGTATCAGACGCCAGGAATAGCAATAAATAAGGTTTTAAGGCTTACTGCTAAAATACAAATATCGAATTATTTTTTCAAAGCAAATTACCACAATCACAGCTGAAGGCCATACACGCCATGAACGGCAGCAAATACAAGCAAAGGTTAATTAAAAGAAACAAGTAACTCACCACCAAAAGTGCGGAATAAGATGATGGTAGCTTGTAACACAACCATTACACTGCTAGATTTATTCCAGAAGGCGACCGGAACTATTAACTAGACACACATAACCTTTAATGTAGGCATTACAAGGTATGGTAATAAATAATACAATAATAAAACACAAATACGAGTCACAGACAGTGCTCCAGGAGTCGACCTCTGAGAAGGTCCGGCAACAAACTCTTTCGCGAGCTGTGAGATAGGCAGCCAAGTGTTACATATGTTCATACGTGAGTGAAATCTTATGGGACTTAACTGCTAAGGTCATCATTCCCTAAGCTTACAGACTACGTAACATAAATTATCCTAAGGACAAACACACACACACCCATGCCCGAGGAAGGACTCGAACCTCCGCCGAGACCAGCCGCACAGTCCATGACTGCAGCGCCTCAGACCGCTCGGCTAATCCCGCGCGGCCCAAGTGTTGCATTCACTTCACAAGATGGTAACTCAGACTAGTGGCAGTCTATCGAATGACTAATGATAATCTTGCTGAAGCTACCTGACGTCCAATAAACCAAATGCAAGAATGGAACAACATGCCAAAGCCGGAGCCGGCGGACTGCACTTTGCCCCCAGAATACTGTGCTTAGAGTGCCCAGAACGAGAAAGGAATCACTACCACCAGAGTAGAAGAATCACAAACGGCCTACAATCAAGAAAGCTGTCAAAACTACACGCCTTACCGGACAGCAGCGGCAAGGCGAGGAAACGTACACTTCCCTTACATGCACTAACCCCCAGGGCAAGTAACTGGGGTATTAGTTGCCACCAGGCAGGTAAAATACCACTGGTTGAACTTAACAAATTGTAACAAGCTGAACTCGGTAAATAGTAATAAGAAGTCGAAGAAAGCTAATCAGATCCGCTTTCCCCTAGCGCTCCACTCGCTGCTCTTCGCCTCGGCGACACTACGAACAGCAACAAGAGCCCAAGTCACTGGAGAATCGCGAGATGTAACAATGGTGGAGGTTTCTCTACTTGAATTGAACTACACTCATCTTAAAGCCTGTAGGATCTGGTTTACGACGAGATCATGCACCTTCGTAACCACAGCCCTTCCATCCGGCAGTCCATGCGCGCCGCGAGCGGTCCAGGCGTGTTTCCGCACTGCGCGGACCTGGCTCGTCCTGAGTCTCCAACCGAACTGCCACACTCACACGACACGGTAAAACAAAAAGATAGGGCAACAGTTACTACATATCGATAAACGCCACTGCTGCCCCTAGCGGACATGCAACGCTTGCGAAACGAGTGGCGCCAGTCAGAACGAGAAAAAGACAAACAACCGCAACCGTGCCAACTAAAGGATACAGTCTGACCTCCATCACAAGGCGGAAACCTACAAACCGCATCAACGCAGGCCGCAGCACAGCTCAACCATCTCCAAGAACGCCTGAATTGTATATTAGGATAAAATAAGCACTTATTCCCTTTACAAAATGTTACGCCGAGAACTGCGAAAACGATGACGGATTTTTGTAGCGCCAACGACTGGTAAAAAGGCCAATATCACCAATTAGCCAGTGATCCATCTTCAAGATTAAAGCCACCCTGAATAATCAGTCATATTCGAAGACAATAAACTACAATTTTCAGCACGCAGTGGCATCTACTATTCTTTTCACTTTTCAACGCCAGTCCCAAGAATTCGTTTTACTTAGTTCAAATGGCTCTGAGCACTATGGGATATAACGTCTGAGGTCATCAGTCACCTAGAATTTAGAACTATTTAAACCTAACTAACCTAAGGACATTACACACATGCATGTCCGAGGAAGGATTGAACCTGCTACCGTAGCGGTCACGCGGTTCCAGACTGTAGCGTCTAGAACCGCTCGGCCACTCCGGCTGGCTTATACATAGTTAACCATTTACAAGAATGCCTGCATTGCATATGAAGAGAAAATAAACAGACCAGCAAATACAAGGAGACAATTCCTCACTAAAATGTGCTTCCTAGTACCAAATGTAAGTCTTAATTTGAGACTGACATTTGGAAGAACGTTTTTATGCAGTACAAAATCGTACTGAATTGTGGGAAAATCACGAAATAAAAGAATCGAAGCGCACGAGACGTGATGATGCTTAAGGATAATGACAGCTAGATGGACATCAGACATGGGGTGTGTCTCCACAAAAGCGAAGGGGAAACGAATATATAGAAAACGAGAAGTAGAATATGCGTTGTGGAATCAGTGAATGGTTGTGTCGATAAAAAGAAGCGGCCTAATGGGTGAATACCTGGTGCGTTAAGACATTATACGTCTGTAGTAATGAAGTCTCTTCCCGGGTAGGACTGTTGAACATGGCCTCAGAGAGATCAAAGCCATAAAGTGGCCAACACGGGCCAATGTGAATTTTTTCGTGCATGAGAGAATTTGTGCACAAACCATCTGGACTTCCTAATCTGTAGTATTACGATCCGCTGTTCAACTTTGTACTGCCGTGAGATGGCACCATATGCTCGTACGGACGTTGTGTAAATACGAAGGAGAACGTACACTGTAAGATATATAAAAAAAGGAAACGACGGACCATGAAGGAATTATCGGAATGTGACGGAAATCGATAGATGTATTGGATGTATAGGCAAACAAATTTCAGAAAAAATGCATGATCTATTCAAGAGAAAGAGCTTCACAAATGGAGCAAATTAATAACGCGTATATTCTCCTCTGGCCCTTTGCAAGCAGTATTCGGCTTGGAACTGATACAGTTGTTGGATAACCTCCTGAGCGATACCATCCCACCTTTCTCCAACTGGCGCGTTATATCGTCAAAAACCCGAAATGGTTGAAGCACCTACCCACAATGCTCCAAACGTTCTCAAGTAGGGAAAGATCCGGCGACCTCGCTGGGCAATGCAGGGTTTGCCAAAAAAAAGGCAAGCAGTATAAACTCTCACCGTGTGCTGGCTGGCCAGAATAGCTTGCCAGGAAGGTAACAACACGAGTCGTAGAATGTCGTTGACGTACCGCTGTGCTGTAAGGGTGCCGTCGAGGGTCTTGCTATTAAAAGAAATAGCACATCATAACATCACCCCCGGATGTCATGCCATACAGCAGGCGATAGTCGGGTTGGTACCCCACCGCTGTCAGGTGCACCTCGAGACACGTCTTCGGCCAGGAATTTCATTGACTGGCGTAGAACTGTCTTCAGTGAACTGAGCACACATAACTAGTGAAAATGTGCCTGGATACATTACCGACAACGATTAAATGTTCGTATCTTGCTCGACAGGCCCACAGGAACATATTTTAAACAGTAAAGTGATGAAAATTCGTAATTTTAAAACAGACGGGACAGTCATCATTGATGACGGTTCTCATCAATTGAGAGAAGGCTGAGAACTTTGCCTAGCCACGCCAGGTGTTCTGTAACAGCTCCCTATACCATATGACATAGCATTTATACACACCAGAAAGTGCAACTTAAAAGTTGCGAAACCTGTTGAGAGAGTCTGAAATCGGCTGAAATAAATACAGTTACGGCGGACTATTCGATTTTCATTCATATTTATATTTTAACAGTTTAGACACCTGTATGTAAACACCTTTTACACTGTCTGAACTGGTCAATCTATTATATTTTACAGCGTGTCTATCGAAAAATAGGAATTTTTAACACATTCACCTCCACGCATTATCGTAAACGACGCATTACAGTTGTTGTACAGTTCACAATAAATGTTCGAATATCCCAAAGCAGACTTTAATGCAATTTTATAATCATGGGAGAAAAAGGTTGTGCAGCTTGTCTCAGTGCCTGTGCACGTTCCGGAATAAGGGCTCCATGGTCGGATCAGGTAGTTCATCTCGCGTATTCACCTTCGATTTGTATACCTCAGACTACATCCAACCCCATAAACCGAAATCTAGTAGTGCAAGGTACTGAGATCCTGGCGACCAGTCAATTACACTACCAATTACGGTAAAACACATAAAACGTGCCACTACTCCAAAACGAATGTATATTAAATCTTCTCTGTCTCGGGAACCATTCGGAATAGGGTATATAACCATATGAAAGAGTGTCTCTGTCATATCCCTGAATATTGTCCATTTCTCGTGGGACATCCTGTGGACTACGTGATGGTGAGAGCAACTGTCAAACAGCTTCCTTATCTATCTGGAATGTCGCCCGTGATTTAGGAGTAGCGTCTTTCATCACTAATCAAAAACATCCTCGACCCTGAGTTCGAAAACCGCCACAGCTTAAAGTTTGATTAATAATCAGCATTGGCAGCCGAAGCCTTCCATCAAAAGCCACCCTCATTCTGCCCACGGAATTTTCAAAGAGGGTGTAAAAGCGGACACAGGTTCAGGGCACTCTTTTGTCCTGGTAACTGCGCCTAAAGGTGGAAGAATCAGCAATGGTCAATGGCATGAAGATGCAGAAGGCAACGGAAACCACCGCATTAAAGACAAATATATCAACAAGACATGTGCCCTGTAACTGAAAAAGTGTCTTGACGATCTCTCCATGGGCAAAAGTTTTCAGAATAATCTCTCGTTCCGATCTCCGGGAGGGGACTGCCAAGGGGTAGGTGCCCATGACAAAATGTTTGAATAACCGACGGAAGGATAACGTTCTACGAGTTGGAGCGTGGAATGTCAGAAGCTTGAACGTAGTAGGGAAGCTAGAAAATCTGAAAAAGAAAATTCAAAGGCTCAACTTAGATATATAGGCGTCAGTGACATGAAATGGAAAGAAGACAAGGACTACCGATCAGGTAAGTATAGGGTAATATCAACAGCAGCAGAAAATTTTATAACGGGCGTAGGATTCGTTATGAACAAGGAGATAGAGAAGAGAGTACGTTACTGTGGACAGCTCAGTGACAGGGTTGTTCTTATCAGAATCGACAGCAAACCAACATAGACAGCGATAGTTCAGGTACACACACCGACATCGCAAGCTGAAGAATATGAGAATACTGAAAGGGTATTACAGTACCTAAAGAGAGATGAAAATCTAATAGTCATAGGAGATTGCAACGCAATTGTAGTGGAAGGAGTATATGAAAAGGTCACGGCAGAATATGGGCTTGGGACTAGGAATGAGAGAAGAGAAAGGCTAACTGAGTTCTGTAAAATATTGCAGCTAGTAGTAGTGAATACTGTGTTCAAGAATCACAATGGAAAAAGGTATACTTGGAAAGTGCCGGGTGGTACGGGAAGATTTCAGTTAGACGACATCGTGGTTAGACATAGATTCCGAAATCAGATTGGACTGTAAGGTGTACACAGCAGCATATGTAGACTCTGATCACAATACAGTAGTGATGAAGAGAAGGCTGAAGTTTAAGAGATTAATCAGGAAGATTCAGTAGGCAAAGAAGTGAAATACGAAAGTACCAATGAATGACGAGATACCCTTCAAGTTTTCTAAGGCTATAGGTACAGCAATAAGGAATAGCTCAGTAGACAGTACTGTTGAAGAAGAATGGACATCTCTAAAATGGGCAGTTACAGAAGTTTGGCAAGAAAAACGTAGGTGCAAAGAAGATAACTGTGAAGAAACCATGAGTAATAGAAGAAATGTTTTGATTAATGAAAGAAGGAAGTGTAAAAATATTCAGGGAAATTTAGGAATACAAAAATACAAGTCGCTGAGGAATGAAGTAAACAGGATGTTCAAGGAAGCTAAGACGATACGGCTGCATGAAAAACGTGAAGAATTCCAAAAAGAAATGATTGTCGGAAGGACTCACTCAGCGTATAGGAAAGTAAAACAACCCTCGATGAAATTAAAAGCAATGGTAGTAACATTAAGAGTGGAACGGAAATTTCACTGTTAAATGGAGAGGAGAGAGTGGATAGATACAAAGAGTACACTGAAGGCGTCTATGAGGGGGAATATTTGTCTCATGAGGTACCCGAAGAAACGGGATTCGATTTAGAGGTGATAGGAGATCCAGTGTTACACTCAGAATTTAAGAGAGCTTTGGAGAGCTTAAGAACAAATAAGGCAGAAGGAATAGATAATATTTCATAGCAATTTCTGAAAGCTTTAGAGGAAGTGGCAACAAAATGACTATTTACGTTGGTCTGTAAAGTGCGTAAGTCAAGCGACATACCTTCTGACTTTCGAAAAAATGTCATCCACACTATTCTGAAGACTGCAAGAGCTGACATTTGTGAGGATTATGGCACAATCAGGTTAACAGCTCATGCATTCAAGTTATTTACACGAATAATACGTATACATAAGAACGGAAAAGAAAATTGAGGTGGTGTTAGACGACGATCAGTGAGGCTTTTGGGAAGGTAAAGGAACCAGAAAGGCAATTTTGACTTTGTGCTTGATAATGGAAGCAAGAGTAAAGAAGAGTTAGCACACGTTCATAGTATTTGTTGACTTGGGAAAAGCGTTTGACAGTATAAAATTGTGCAAGAGTTTCCGAATTCTGTGAAGAATAGAGGTAAGATACAGGCATGTACGGGTAATATACAATATGTGTAAGAGCCACAAGGGAATAATAAGAGTGGACGACCAAGGACGAAGTACCCGGATTAAAAAGGGTGTCAGACAAGGATGTAGTCTTTCTTCCCTACTGTATTTCAAAGAGGCAATGATGGAAAAGAATGTAGTCAGGAGTCGATTCACAATTCAAGGTGAAAGGATATCATCAGTGAAAGTAACGAAGTATTACATGATCTGCTAAATAGAATGAACAATCCAATCAGTACAGAATATGGACAGAGAATAACTCGAAGAAAGACGAAAGTAATGAGAAGTGTCAGAAATGAGAACAGCAAGAAACTTAACATTAGGATTGATGGTCACGAAGTAGATGATACTAAGGGATTCTGCTACCTAGGCAGCAAAAACCAGTGTAGTACCGAGCAAGGAGGACATCAAAAGCAGACTGGCACTGATTAAAAGGGCGTTCCTGGCCGGAAGAGGTCGACTAGTATCAAACGTAGGCCTTAATCTGAGGAAGAAATGTCTGAGAATGTACGTTTGAAGCACGGCATTGTATGGTAGTGAAACATGGACTGTAGGGAAAGCGAAACAGAAGAGAATCGTAGCATTTCAGATGTGGTGCTATAGACGAATGCTGACACTTAAGTGTACTGACAGAGTAAGGAATGAGGACGTTCTGCAAAGAATCGGAGAAGAAAGGTATACGTGAAAAACACTGACAAGGAGAAGGGATAGGGTGATGGGACACCAGTTACGATACAAGGGAATAATTTCCATGGTACTAGAGGGAGCTGTAGAGGACAAAAACTGTAGACGAAGACAAAGATAGGAATACGTCTACCAAATAGTTACAGACGTAAGTTGCAAGTTGTAAGGTGTCAGGCAAATCCAACACCTTCCACGAAAACCCTGACACGATAGCAAATCCGGCAGTATGTCACATAGCTCCGAATAAATCCTGACATTAAATTAACCAAAGTAATACGATCAACGAGTGAGCAAATGGAATACCACAGACTAACACAAGAATGCCTAAATGCATGTCATAGCTTCCCACCGTGAAACAGACATAGTTCTGAGGGAAGAAACGAGAACAGAAGCCAAGAGCAGAGTCATGTAGGCTAGGAGGCCCTACGATAAGGGACGGACACCCACGTTGCCAACCGACCGCCAGGACTATCCCCCAGCCCATGTTAAAAGATAGAGCTCTCCAGAAGAACAGTATAGATCTTACGATAACACTAAAAGGACCACAGCAGCTGAAAGTTTTAGCGTGAGACTATACGCGTCTCTGTTACGTTGAGAACATTAAAAACATTGCACCACCACGAAAAGTATAACGTTTCTCATTGGATAGACAGAATTTTTGTAGGCAGAGCTTAAGGTTAGCATTGAGACCCTGATAGGTCATTTGACAACACAGCCAGATACCTTTTTTTTTTTAAACCAGCTTCGGTAAATTGTAGTAAGGAGAAGTTAGGAGAGAGTTGCTTCCGAGACGGCGAGGTGTGTAGAGCTGCGCCGCCCACCGCCCAACGCCCCCTGATGCTAACTAAACACCGACAAGGTAAGGAATGCACGCGGTGCCGCCATAAGGCTTCACTCAGAACTGCAGGAGTCTCATCTGTTACATCCCCTTTTTACGTAATACTAGTGTCGATCGTCAACTGAACTTCGAGGTATTCACATTTGCTACTAGAAGTTAAAATCTGAAACGAGATGATTTTTCTGTTATATAATTATTGAGAAGCCACTGTAATTTACGACAAGTTAAATAAGTAATGAAAGATAATTGAGGATCACTGTAGAACATTTTGATAGTTTTCTCTTTTATGAGACTTAATTTGGCATAGGTCATCCTTCGATCCATTGTAGAACTTGGAAACCCATTCGGGGAACATTCGTTCACATTTTTGTTGAATGCAGTTGGTTTTTATCATCCTGTATTAAAATATTTCCTTTTATCAATAGTGCAATTTATAAACAATGTTTTGTGAGTAGAATAAAATTTCCAATGGTAAACTTAGCTGCTTTTTCGACATTATTTTACCAGCTAACTAAAACTAGGAAGGCCTTGAACACCTTCCACTAAATTTAGTTAGTATTAAGATTCCTTTACAGGGAGTGCAGTGGAGCTGACGATGAAATCATTAAGTATTTGATTATATCAACGCTAGTGTCACTGAACTCTTCTGAACTCTACATGTCATGTGTGGTCTGGTGTCTCCTTACCAGCAACAGGTCCCAGATTCAAACTAGTCAATTCCCTAAAAAACACACTAAGAGCATCGTTGCGCGAAAGTGGTAGGGAGACACGACTTAGAACAAACAGACACCATGCAGAATGTTAGAGAATAGCGACCCTACCAGGATGGTAAAATACCATGATTGAAGATCGACCACATGCCCAACTAGGTCAGAAAAATATCCTGTTGAAAAAATTTTGTAACAATTTTTTTTTTCTGGAAGTTATAAACAGTCGAAAATAGTAGCTGCAGCGATTGATAGTAAGAAAGTATTCAATAGAAAGTGAGATATTGTAGCAGAGACAATAGCATAATTAAATTATGAATTTTAATATTGTTAGAATGAAGTTTTCTCTCCAATGCAAGTGCACAGGTGGCGGATACATCGTTGACAAGTTGGTTCTGACCCAACAAGTAAGTGAATGGATTGTCAGTCTTGGGTATAATTTGTGTCAAGTCGTGTGAGCAAAAAGTTTATGAATCGAGTGAGATCGTATGAGCGCATGTTGACGCGAAGTAGGATGCGTGAATTGCTTTTAAAACAGAAAATAAGGGATTCGGAAAGATTAGCAATGGCAGATCGAGACACTGACCGAATTGAGGTAGAGACCCAGCATGAAGATGGACACAGAATAGAGGACAGTACAAAGGACAGTACAACGGACGATGCAGTATCGCGAGGAATATGACAGACAACGCACCATAACGTGGATAATGTACGCCAAGGCATAGAAAACGTAGGTTAGCATACGACAGAGGAGCAGGAAAGTAGAGAGACAGTCGTTGAGGATTCTAACCTGCGTCTTGAATACGTAGAACCCATAGTACAAGTAATCAGAGCTCCCTCACCATAGAGTACAAGGAATTCGAGCAGATACGTGTCACCGCACAGTTCAATGCAATCGGTTGCAAACCAACACTTGGGCAAAAGTACAGAGCGTAGGACGTCGGAAGAAAATGCAATAGGACCCACCAATCTGACAGAATTATTACAACAAATGACGGAAACCATGACAAGACAAAATAAAGAAATTGCGAACCAAATCAAAATTCAGAATATAGAAACGACAAAGCAAATTGCAGAAACAACGAGACAAATACGTGAGATTAGAGAACAAAACCAAAAAAATCAGTTACACCTAAGTCATATTGAAGACGAGGCAAAAGAATCTCGAGAGGTGATAGGAAACTTAATAACAGGTCACAATCAATTGAGAACAGACATTGACAAGGTAGAAGCGGACATACAAACATTGCGTAATGACATTCAGGACGAGATCAAAACATTACGTAACAACACCCAGGGAGAAGTCAAGACGCTAGAGAAACAGATAAACGTAATTACTAGACAAGCAGCAGGTACAGCGCGTGAAATTGTTGAAAACAGTGTGTTACACAAACGTATCACAAAAGCAGCGCTGAAAAGATATGATAATCGCATTGTCAAAATAGAAGCGCAAACGAAGCAACAATTTCAGAAATTGCGAACAGAGTTGTTGCAAACTATTGAAGAGCGTAGTGAACAGGATCGAACAAGTTCTGAGTCTGCAACCACATCAGTATCTGTAACAGCACCGGAAAAACAAGCAATTAACGAAGATATTACGCATTTGCAATTGCAATCACAGGCGGAAAGTAACATACGTGAAATCAAACAGCCTGGACAGCAACAAACACGTTTCGAAATTCTTGATGAACAAACGGCACCACAAACACATGCAGAACCACAAACGTATGTTTCAAGACAGTCTGGATCGTGCAATGAAGCAGCAAGGTTAGCCAGACAAGATACCGAACCAATACGTGACAATAGAAAGCCAGATAGCGAAGAGTACAGTGCAATGCATTCAGCTACACGTTCACAACCGATGGAAGAAAGTTATTGCATACCACTCCAACGCTACTAAGCAAGGGCAGGCGAAAGTTACAGTGGACTATATCCAATGGATCTACCACAACCAGAAAGAACGACGGGAGAAATGATCAAAAACAAAAGTGACGAATAATCGCGAATTTCATATGGAACTATGACGAACTACGACAACGATCATTTCCTCACAGTCAGAAAATTTCAACTCTTCCGAGAAGGAAACTCATTACATCCACGAACTTTATTGATCAATTCCGAGTAGGATTACCAGAACACTGGATGCTAGCACACAAATTAGAAAAAAATATGGTTCAAATGGCTCTGAGCACTATGGGACTCAACTGCTGAGGTCATTAGTCCCCTAGAACTTAGAACTAGTTAAACCTAACTAACCTAAGGACGTCACAAACATCCATGCCCGATGCAGGATTCGAACCTGCGACCGTAGCGGTCTTGCGGTTCCAGACTGCAGCGCCTTTAACCGCACGGCCACTTCGGCCGGCACACCAATTAGATTTTATGTGTGCACACATGACAGGAACAGTCACAGAAACCATGCAGAATGTTGCAGCGACATACCGACCGTACGAAGATTTCAGAAAGAAGTTTCTCTCACGATATTGGTCCAGCGAAGCACAGAACAGAGTGAAGTACGAATTATTACAGAACCCATATTCTGAAAATTCAGGAGAGAAGAGTCCCGTGAAATTTTTCGAAGTAATGGCAAAGAAAAATCAATGCTTAGATGTACCATACAGTGACGGAGAGTTGATTAAATTATGCGTGATGAAGTTACCATTGAAATACCAGCAATCATTAGTAGGTCGCGGACGCAATAAGGTCGAAGCATTTAAAGGAATTCTAAGGGAACTAGAGTTTATATTTTCGGAAGATGAGCCAAGAAAATGACGAAGCGCACGTGAAAACGAAAGCAAAAAGCAGTGGAATCCACAAGACACAGTACGAAGAAACAATAATTACGAACCACGTGATAACTTCGCACCAAGAAACAACAGATTTCAAAGAAAAAAAAAACATGGTTATGCATTTAGAAGAGAATACGGCAATAACTATAATTCACCCAGGAACGGTAACAACTATTACAGAGGGAACAATGACAATCGGAATTGGTATTGGACAACCAATAGACCGACAAATTATCAACAAAGAAACCAATAACAACAAGCGGAGCAAGAAAAGAGAATACGGATAGAAGAGGTGGAGGTAAGACCACCAAACCCTGAAAAACGTTCGAATTGACAGCTAAGCGCCCATGCCAAAGAGAATGACGCACCGACCCAGGATAATTGCAGCACCTTGAACGGAGAAGTAAATACCTTATCAGGAGAAGAGAAGAAGGAAGAAACAAAACTGCAGGGACCAGATGAAAACGAAGGCAAGAAAATAACAATATCGTGTTGGGACGAAATTAATTGGGAGAATACTGACGAGGAAGATGAATTACTAGAAGCATCCACAACGAATGCAGGAGGAAAGGACGAAGTAATGAGTATTGCAGAGCTATTTGAGATGGAAACCAGGGAAAGCGAATTCAGTGAGGATAATACGCAGTCAACAGAAGTTGAAAATAAGTTACTGGTGGGCACACAACCCATCGTATATAATGAAGGAAGTTATGAAGCGATAATTAGTGCATTTAAATGTGATTATGTGGAAGTAGCGACGAAGAAGGAGAACATAGATGAGGTAGAGGCTGTTGAAGAAAGCGTAAATGAAGAAAAAAATAGAGAAGAGGAAATAAAAGAGAGAGAAGTAGCAGTCGAAGCTTATACTACAGAAAGTTCGAATTCACAGGAGAAAGTCCCGAAAAGACTCATGTATGATTCAGTGGAGGATTCGTTGATGCAGGAAGAACAAGAACAGAACCAACCCTTTCAAATTCAACCAATTGTGAAGGCCATGGTAAAACAGATCCCAGTCAATATTGTAACTGATAGCGGAAGTGAACTGATCGCGATCTCAGAAAATTTATTCATGCAGTGTGATGCCAATGAGGAGTTGCCAGTTCTGAAAACACATAAGATTAAAGTAAGAGGTCCTATTAGAAACAATTCTGCGGAAGTTACGAGACAAACAAGGTTAACTATTTCGTGCCAAGGTCAAAAGATCGAAGCCAACTTCGTGATTATACCTAAACTAACTGTGGATTTGATTATATGTGCAGATTTTTTAAATGAGAGACGAGCGATAATAGATATGGGGAAAGGTAGCGTAACATTCGGGAATGTCACACTTGTTTTTGAGCAAAAGCTAAAATTAGAAGAAATACCAGTTATAAACAAACAATTAAGAATGATGCGAGACAAAGAGGATGAAGAATTAGAATAGTATGCACAAAAGGGGGAATCACTTCAACTCATGTTAGAAGTCCATAAAGAAATCGACGAAAAATTGTAAGAAGTTCAAGGTATTTCGGAATACAGCAAAAGAGAATTAGAGGGTATTTTACGAGATAAAGCAGAGGTATTTTTACGTAAGACTGGCAGTATTAAACACTTTCAGTACAAGTTTGAAGTAAAACAGCACAAACCATTTAGAGTGCCACCCTATACAATCCCATTAAGCTATAGGAATAAAGTATTCCAGGAGATATCTAAAATGTTAGATGATGATGATATTGAACCAGCTACCTCCACGTGTAACAGCCCACTCCATATTGTACAAAAACGAGATGGGAGCATCAGGTTAGTGCTTGATTCGAGACAGATCAACACAATCATAATCACTGAGACAGATCGCCCGGAAAAATTAGAGGAATTGATACAAAACTTCCACAGTGCTAAGATATTTTCATCAATTGATTTACGGAGTAGTTTCCGGCAAATAGAATTGGCCCCAGAATGTAGACAATTTACAGCATTTATCGTATTCGGTAGATGTTACCAATTTAAACGATTGCCTTTTGGTTTAAACATATCATCAGCAGCGTTTATTAGGGGATTTAATACTATACTCAGTCCTGAAATTTTACATAACATTACTTGTTATGTTGATGATGTGATTATAGCAGAACCCTCTTGTGAGCATCACAACGACACATTAAATCAGTTTTTACAGATCATGAAAGATCATGGGGTCACAGTAAATATAACTAAATCCAAATTGGGAAGGTGAGAGGTCAAATTTATAGGACACATAATGTCAGAGAAATGCCAATGAGGAGTTGCCAGTTCTGAAAACACATAAGATTAAAGTAAGACCCGACCCAGAAAAACTAACAACAATCAAAGAATTCTGTATTCCATATAATAAGAAATCTCTCAGAGGATTTCTAGATCTCACTGGATTCTATACAAAATTTATTTGGATCGACTCTCTCGCAACACCATGCCTATGTGCATTGACTGGAAAAAACAAGCCATGTGTATGGGATCAACAAGCCAATGAAGAATTTTTAAAAGTGAAAAACGCAGTAACAGCAGCACCGATTTTAGCACTTCCTGATCTAACACAAAATTTTTGTATGGCCACTGATAGCGCGTAAATAGGTTTAGGAATTGTTTTATTCCAAAAATATGAACAGGCAGAGGTAAGATCATATAGAACAATTGCATTTTCCAGTCGTGTACTCACAAAAAGCGAGAAAAAGTATTCAGTCACGGAGCTGGAAGCATTGGCCATTGTATGCGGCTTCCACAGTTTTTGATACTTCATATTCGGAAGAAAAACAAAATTATACACTGACCACAAAGCATTAGAATTTCTGTTATCCGCCAAACTAACTCTTGGGAGGTTAGCCAGATGGGTGTTAATACTACAAGAATTTGACTTAACTATTAAACACATACCAGGACCAGCCAATGTATTAGCGGATGCTTTATCGCGATGTCCATAGGGTGCATCCAATAACATAGGTTTGGAAGCAGCAGAAGACCAGTTTACAATGTACTATATGAAACAAGTACCTTTCGAAAACTACATTAAGAAAACATTGAAAACCATAGGCAGTGGACAGGACAAGGATCCCAAAATACTAGGAATCAAACACAAGTGGAGAAGTAAGAATTTTCCAGACATTCGAAAGCACTATCTCGTAAAAAACTATGTTTTATTTTTTAGACGAAATGTTGCAACGAATGAATGGTTAATTGATATCCCATATGAACTAATTAATAAGTATGAGGGCAGTTCAATAAGTAATGCAACACATTTTTTTTCTCGGGCAATTTTGGTTGAAAAAACCGGAAATTTCTTGTGGAATATTTTCAAACAATCCCACTTCGTCTCGTATAGTTTCATTGACTTCCGCTGTACGGAGCTGTTAAAATGGCGTCTGCAACAGATGTGCGTTGCAAACAACGGGCAGTGATCGAGTTTCTTTTGGCGAAAAACCAGGGCATCTCAGATATTCATAGGCGCTTGCAGAATGTCTACGGTGATCTGGCAGTGGACAAAAGCACGGTGAGTCGTTGGGCAAAGCGTGTGTCATCATCGCCGCAAGGTCAAGCAAGACTGTCTGATCTCCCGCGTGCGGGCCGGCCGTGCACAGCTGTGACTCCTGCAATGGCGGAGCATGCGAACACACTCGTTCGAGATGATCGACGGATCACCATCAAACAACTCAGTGCTCAACTTGACATCTCTGTTGGTAGTGCTGTCACAATTGTTCACCAGTTGTGATATTTAAAGGTTTGTTCCCGCTGGGTCCCTCGTTGTCTAACCGAACACCATAAAGAGCAAAGGAGAACCATCTGTGCGGAATTGCTTGCTCGTCATGTGGCTGAGGGTGACAATTTCTTGTCAAAGATTGTTACAGGCGATAAAACATGGGTTCATCACTTCGAACCTGAAACAAAACAGCAATCAATGGAGTGGCGCCACACCCACTCCCCTACCAAGAAAAAGTTTAAAGCCATACCCTCAGCCGGTAAAGTCATGGTTACAGTCTTCTGGGACGCTGAAGGGGTTATTCTGTTCGATGTCCTTCCCCATGGTCAAACGATCAACTCTGAAGTGTATTGTGCTACTCTTCAGAAATTGAAGAAACGACTTCAGCGTGTTCGTAGGCACAAAAATCTGAACGAACTTCTCCTTCTTCATGACAATGCAAGACCTCACACAAGTCTTCGCACCCGAGAGGAGCTCACAAAACTTCAGTGGACTGTTCTTCCTCATGCACCCTACAGCCCCGATCTCACACCGTCGGATTTCCATAAGTTTTGCCCAATGAAGGACGCAATCCATGGGATGCACTACGCGGATGATGAAGAAGTTATTGATGCAGTACGACGTTGGCTCCGACATCGACCAGTGGAATGGTACCGTGCAGGCCTACAGGCCCTCATTTCAAGGTGGCGTAAGGCCGTAGCATTGAATGGAGATGACGTTGAAAAATAGTGTTGTGTAGCTAAAAGATTGGGGAATAACCTAGTGTATTTCAATGCTGAATAAAACAACCCCTGTTTCAGAAAAAAAAATGTGTTGCATTACTTATTGAACTGCCCTCGTACATATGGTATACACAGTTAAGTAAGGCCACTTTGGACCAAAGAAATGCTTTTTAAAAATAGAACAAACAAGCCATTTTCCTAATATGGAAAGATGAATTAGAACAGTATTAGTCAAATGCAAAAAAATGTATGAGGGCTAAACACGTCACTTTCCAAACCAAACCACCTACGTTTCCAATAATCCCTAAAAAATTAAAACAAATAGCTGCAACAGATTTGATGGGGCCCCTCCCATGCACAAAAAATGGATATATTTTCATATTTGTCTTTTTGGAACTTACTTCTAAATATGTTACCTTGATACCATTAAAATGGGCAACAGGTCTTACTATAAGTAAAGCATTTAGACAAAATTTTCTCAGACAAGTAAGTTGAGTGGAACGAATAATTTCGGATAATGGCCCACAATACAAATCAGTGCAATGGCAGAACATATTAAAACAACACAAAATAAAACCCATCTACATATATAAGTACAAACCAAACGTAGATCCAGCAGAACGATCTATGAAGGACATAGGCACTTTATGCCGATTATATGCAGCCAAAAGACACAACACTTGGGATATATACCTTAAAGATTTTCAAGAAGTATAAATGGAATGCCACATAGCACTACACTACTACCTCCAGTTACTGTACTTAAAAATATTGAAACCCGAACGTAACCAGAGAAAATGTTAGATTTCCTATTGTACCATGTAGACAGCACAAAAAAGTCATAGCAACAGCACTCTCCACATCAGAAAGGCAGCCATTAAAAGAAAAGAAAGAGGAGATAGAACAGCAATTAAAAGAACATTCTAAATAGGCCAGAAAGTATTTGTAAAAACACACCATCTCTCCAGCAAACAGAAACACAAAATACATAAGTTTTACGCTGCATACAAAGGACCAGTTATAATTAGCCGAATTGCTCATGATAATGCCGTGGAACTAATGAACCCAAAAACAGGCAAAAGCTTAGGACTTCACCATGTGAGCCATATCAAAAAGTTTGAAGATTAATTTTATTACTGATAAATAATTAGCACAATATTTCAAGTTTATGTTGCAGATAAGATCGTCAGGAAAAAGAATAATTAAGAGAGAGGAAGGTGGGGAAAAGAAAGTAGTTTCAATAAAAACAAAAATAACACGAATAGTAGCACAGATTAAGGTGATGTGAGAAAGATAGTCTAACAGCATGAAATACTAAAATGCTATACACAATGACACTTCACATAAATAAGAAAAGAATTTGAGGATTCTTGTAGAAGTTGAGACTCAAAATATCTTAGAAATGTAACATGGAAAGGGCGCCGAAATTTGTAAGGCTTTTAAAAAAGGCGTAAAACAATGTAGGTACTAGACATATGTTAGATGATTATAAGTAAAACTTTTTGTAAGAACCATTGTAAAAATTCCAGCAAGAAGCAAATGCAATGACCCACAAGTTGCAACGAGAGGAGAAAGGATGTAATTAGGAAGACACGATTCCTACAAGGCAGAAGCATCGAGAGAAGGGAGAGGACAGCAAAACCACCAAATTGTAGGGAAGCAGCCAACTCACGCCGTAGTAAATTCACAGCAGTCTTTCCATTGTGTGCCAGCCAGTCTGCGGTAACTACCTCTGACGTCATAAAGGTTGTGCAATACTTTAAAAATCAAATAAATACCCTAAAATGTTTCTAGCATGTCAGGAGTAATACTAAATCAACATGTGTTGAATGTCAGTTCAATAACTTTAACCATTTTAGAAATTTGGACATTTTTCTGTAAAAATCATTGGCGCAACAGAAGAGAGCTACAGATTTAAAAATTTATACTTAGATTCCTTTTCAATAATAATATAAGAGAAACAGTCTTCTGGATCTCACAAATTAAGATTTTAGTTGAAATTCATGATATTCTGGTTTTAGTCCTAAAAATTAAGGAAGCAAGATAGATTAAGTAGGCTAATAAATAAGACTAGGATGTTTATATTTAAGTAGAATGGAGATCCGCTATAACCATAAAGATGTGAGAAGTTTCATTTGAATAACTATAAAACTATAGCGAAGGTGAAGTTCAGAGCTCGTCTACTGCGTGCAGTGTAATTAAATTAATTCTCTCGCCCAAAATATTTAACTCAGCCACTTCAAACTTTTATTATGATTACTTACCTGTGTGCTGAATGCACTTTTAAATTAAGAGCTTCATCAGCCATCAGCAAAAGAAGCTATGATTTATTCGGTAACTTAGTGTGGTGCATTACTAGCACAGGGGCTAGTCGGGAGAGCCGATTTGATCGGGCGTTACCTTAGCCGTCCGCACCACGGCTTTACATATAAGAACGCTGCGTGAGGAAGAAAGGCCCCAGTTCTCTCCAGACGCTGAATAGCACGCCATCTGTGTCAGGAGTCGCGTCGCGTCGGTATCATTGCTACAAAGTACAAACAGCCTCAGATGCCGTATTAAGTTACTCGGAATACGCGTAACCATGAAATCATTTTTGAGAGAAGTGTTAATTCTGGGATGACTTTAATGATATAACTTCAGTTTGCGTATGTCGTAGTTTCATGTGCCGCCGTGGGACAGACATTCTACCATTATTTAGCGTGGTGTTTGATGGAACATTATCATCAAATTGTGGCGAGCATTCATTTAAATATTCAATTTGGACAGCTATAGTGGCATCAGTGCATTAGACTCTGAACTGCTCTGTTAGTTAGATTGTGTTGATTCTTTTTTTTTTTTCATCTGTGGCTTTCAGAATACAGAGAAAGTTTTTTTTTAAGATCGTTTTTGATTATAAATCCCAGACAATCTCCTAATTCCTCAGAGCTATTAACTGTAGTTATAAGTGTATTTCTCAGATGAAGTGGGCACTAGGAATTATAATTACAGGCTTCACGTTTTGCTAATCACTTTCTGGTTGCCAATATTGTAGTTAGAGAGCCAGTGTTGAGAACGGCAATCAACAGCATAAATAATAGGAACATTTAACAACAATAATTCCACCTGATGCCGCACATACGGTTAATCGGCCAGGAAATGAAGTGTTTCTACATTCTACAAACATTTTATATAACAGCAATTAAATATTCCTATCAGCCGTCCCACATATGCTTAATCGGCCGTGAAGTGTTTCAACATTCAAACATATTTATACAACAGTAAAAAATTCCACCCGCTGCCCCACAAATGGTGCATCGGCCGGGAAAGAAAAAACAAATGAGTAAAGTGAAAGTGATTTTTAAATACTCGGATTCGCGAGTGAAATGCGACACACAACTGAGTAATAGAACAGTGATAGTGATACATGTGCATGTGGACGATGCAATTGGATTAACAACGCATCTGGATTGATGGAGCTGGCACTGAGTATAGCGGCGCTGCTGGCATCACGAGAAGCCAGTTTCGCGGCACCGCAGTCATCCGCCGGAGCAGCTGGAGCTGTGCCTGTAGTTGCGAGCCACGCAAACACACAACAGCCGTCGGAGTGCCGTCTGCAGTTCAACGCGCTGTGTCTCATCAATAATCCTGGTACGCCGCGCCGGCAACGCCATATGTCGTGCAGAAGGAACTAAGTTAAGTGAAAAGCTGTTAAAAATTTTACTAACCTACACTAAAAGACTGTCGGAGATGGAACCGCCAAAAGAAACTGAGGTTAAACTAAAATCAGAACCTATGTCTGTTGAGGGAACTGTAAATCCAGACAGCGGTTCAAGTGTAAATATGTATGAAAATAGTAATGTTAAAGTGAAATATGAAGTATTGTCTCCTGAAAGTAGTGTGAAAAGGGGCAGTGATTCAATAATAGAGACCCCTGTATAGAAGCAGAAATCAGAAATTGTTGATGTATTGGATGATAGTTTATCTGATTAGTTAAAAACGAAACAGTCATCAGAGGTAGTAGAGTTTAAACAGGAGAAGTTAGATATGACTGATCAATCAGAAGTTTCATTTAGTTTTGATGATTCTGGTGTTGGAGCTAGTTTTTCGTCACCTGAGTGTGATAAAAAGCCAGCTAGCGAGCAACTCAAAGATACTGGGGCTATTGATTTAAATGTTATATTACGAGCAATAGTTGCCAGTAATACCAGAATGACAGCTGAGTTAAAATCTGACATAATTGAGGTAAATAACTGGATTGTGGCCAGACAAACCAATTTTAATAAACGATTGGAGTTAATGGACGATACCTTAAAGGCTGGTTGCAATAAGTTGAAAGAGGATCTGGACAGTTTAAATTGTAAAATTGATTACAATCATGAGGATATTAAGAAAAAGGTTGCTCAACAGTTTTCTAAAATGTATAAAACAGTAAAATCCGAAGTTGCTGAGGTTCGCAAAGACTTCCAAATGGAAGATGCGAAGCTGGAGCACAAGTTAACAGAAAAGATCGAGGCGGAATCTGAAATGTGCTCAGATAGGTTTAAAGATGTTAATATAAAAGTAAATATATGTGAAGCAGAAGTAGACGCAATCAAAACTGATACTACTCATATTGTGCAAAGAGTAGATAACGTTGAAATGAGTGTAGAAAATATTAGTACTAACATTGCTAACATTGAGAGTAAAGTAGCTTCAGTAACTTCTGTTAATGGTAGTATACAACAAGTTGTAGCTGCAAACGCCGCTTTTGTCGGGTGTCGGCAGTTCTTGCGGCTCGATCCAGATAAAAATATCCACCCGCTAGATTTCTGGAACGAATTTGAAGATGTGATTCCACCAACTTGGTCTGAACGAGAGAAAATCTCATTTATTAGAAGCCATTTAGCAGGTGACGCCATGCGTTGGTCGGCTGATGTTATGTTGAAGTGTAAAACATTCGCGGAATTTGAAACAGCTTTCATTAATGATTATTGGTCTAGTAATAAGCAAAATGAAGTGATGAGAGACTTTTGGAGTGGAAAACGCTTCAATGCAGGCAAGGAATCCATTAAAGAGTTTGCTAAGTCGTGGATCTCACGTTTGTCACATTTGGCCGAAAAGATAAAACCTGAAATGATAATACTAGGTCTTGAAGCCAAACTGCCATGGTATTGGCAAACTAGAATTATATCTGCCCCTAGAGACAATCTGGATCGTTTCATTGAGTACCTGGAACGTGTAGAACGTGTTGCTGCCAATGAGGAGCAAGCACGTAATAACAGAAATGCTAATAACAATAGTAGTAATTTTAAGAACGAGCAGAATGGCAACGTAAACATCAGAACAGTAGGTGTTCGCCATCCCAAGAGAGGTAGGAATTGGAGAAATTATTATCAGAACCAACAATGGCATCCAAATGATAATAACTTTGTTCCAAACAAAATTATGCAGGTAAACAACAGTACAGAAAGCAATTCTGTGGCAGTTAACTATAATATAAATAAAGTAAACAGTGGTAGGCAGAGGCAGGAAAACTAGTTCCTCTCTATGAGGACACTGGCGCTCACCAGGCGGTTACTTTTCTTAAGCCAGTAGTTACAGTAATTGGTAAGACAGATCAGAATACTCAAACTGAACATGAGGATGAAGTGTCGGTAGCACCTAAGGATACAACAGAAATATTAGATCACTCACAGTATTTGATGGATACCGTGTTAGAGACGCTTTCTAAGTGGGAAGAGAAAGAGAAGGCGCAGCAGTGTAATGGTAGGGAAGAGCTACAAAATACTGAATTGTCAGGTGAAGAAGCAGAAGAAATTCATGCTTATATTTACGATGGGGATAAAGTGCTCTTATCTAAAGTGCCTGTGCAGGATGTTGATACTGTACTAATATACACTCCTGGAAATGGAAAAAAGAACACATTGATTGACACCGGTGTGTCAGACCCACCATACTTGCTCCGGACACTGCGAGAGGGCTGTACAAGCAATGATCACACGCACGGCACAGCGGACACACCAGGAACCGCGGTGTTGGCCGTCGAATGGCGCTAGCTGCGCAGCATTTGTGCACCGCCGCCGTCAGTGTCAGCCAGTTTGCCGTGGCATACGGAGCTCCATCGCAGTCTTTAACACTGGTAGAATGCCGCGACAGCGTGGACGTGGACCGTATGTGCAGTTGACGGACTTTGAGCGAGGGCGTATAGTGGGCATGCGGGAGGCCGGGTGGACGTACTTGCCGAATTGCTCAACACGTGGGGCGTGAGGTCTCCATAGTACATCGATGTTGTCGCCAGTGGTCGGCGGAAGGTGCACGTGCCCGTCGACCTGGGACCGGACCGCAGCGACGCACGGATGCACGCCAAGACCGTAGGATCCTACGCAGTGCCGTAGGGGACCGCACCGCCACTTCCCAGCAAATTAGGGACACTGTTGCTCCTGGGGTATCGGCGAGGACCATTCGCAACCGTCTCCATGAAGCTGGGCTATGGTCCCGCACACCGTTAGGCCGTCTTCCGCTCACGCCCCAACATCGTGCAGCCCGCCTCCAGTGGTGTCGCGACAGGCGTGAATGGAGGGACGAATGGAGACGTGTCGTCTTCAGCGATGAGAGTCGCTTCTGCGTTGGTGCCAATGATGGTCGTATGCGTGTTTGGCGCCGTGCAGGTGAGCGCCACAATCAGGACTGCATACGACCGAGGCACACAGGGCCAACACCCGGCATCATGGTGTGGGGAGCGATCTCCTACACTGGCCGTACACCACTGGTGATCGTCGAGGGGACACTGAATAGTGCACGGTACATCCAAACCGTCATCGAACCTATCGTTCTACCATTCCTAGACCGGCAAGGGAACTTGCTGTTCCAACAGGACAATGCACGTCCGCATGTATCCCGTGCCACCCAACGTGCTCTAGAAGGTGTAAGTCAACTACCCTGGCCAGCAAGATCTCCGGATCTGTCCCCCATTGAGCATGTTTGGGACTGGATGAAGCGTCGTCTCACGCGGTCTGCACGTCCAGCACGAACGCTGGTCCAACTGAGGCGCCAGGTGGAAATGGCATGGCAAGCCGTTCCACAGGACTACATCCAGCATCTCTACGATCGTCTCCATGGGAGAATAGCAGCCTGCATTGCTGCGAAAGGTGGATATACACTGTACTAGTGCCGACATTGTGCATGCTCTGTTGCCTGTGTCTATGTGCCTGTGGTTCTGTCAGTGTGATCATGTGATGTATCTGACCCCAGGAATGTGTCAATAAAGTTTCCCCTTCCTGGGACAATGAATTCACGGTGTTCTTATTTCAATTTCCAGGAGTGTATTTAGGACAGGAGGTAAGTGAGAGTGTAGAAGGTAGCCTGTTGGGGGTCGATGAACCCAGTAGCTGTGACCAGTTGTCACTTGAGAAGGAACCCGACGATAACAGAGAAAGTGGTTTAGCTATAACTAGTGTTATGCCCGGTCTGGAGGCGCAGAATCGCTCAGACTATAGTAATTTGGGTCATGATCAGCAAACTAAATGAAATGAAGTCGTGAGGTTTTTCGATTTGAAATTAATAGACCGACTGGAAAAGGCAGCTGAAAATGTAATTCAGGAAACCCCAACACACTTTGACCTAAATGTAATGAAGACAGATGTCGATCACTTTAGTTGGAGACAAATCCAAAAGGAGCTATTGGATGAGTTTGAGGAACCACCTGTACAACCTATAATAAGCCACCCTATAATAATAGTGAATATGTTTGGTATCAATGTACGTTGTCTCTTAGACAGTGGAAGTGAGGTGAGTGCGATATCTCAGCCCTTCTTTGATGCATTACCTGGTAAAGACAAGCTTACAGTAATGAGTGTATCAGGACTAAGAATAATTGGTGCTACTGGCAAGGTGTCAAAAACGGTAAAGCAAGAAGCTTTGCTGCCCTTTAACATTAATGGTAACTTAATTGATCATCGATGTTTAATTGTAAACAATCTCAGTATTGAGGTTTTAATTGGCATAGATTTCTTGTCGAAAGATCAGAGTGTTGTTGACTTTGAAAGAAGCCAGTTAAAAATGGTCTTGCCAATAACCGGAGTAATTACAGTACCTTTTAGTGATAAACATGTAGTAACTAATGATGAAACTTGGGAGCTGCCTATACGAGTTCTGAAAAATAGGAGATATTGGGACGAAGGTGTTAATCTTAGTACAAGTAAGCTAAACACAGAAGAAGAAGAAGCAATTATTTTGGACAAAATAGAAGCTAAATTGCAGGAGATCGATAAAATTTCAGCTAATCAGAAGGAAGACTGAGACAGGTTTTAAAAAGGCATCATAAGGTAAATGTGAATGTATGCTTTCCCCTCGTATACAGCTGGCGAAGAGTTCTCGGGCTTCCAGCCGGGTGGCGATGTCTTCAAACTGCGACGTTTCGACGAGTGACATATCATCTTCTGGCGAAGTGCCGAGACTTAGCGGATGCCGGTCCCTTTATACCTGCGGTGTGCCCCCCACCACCTGCCCGCGGGAGACTGGGTCCAGTGGAGCCGGCGGTCGGGGTGGAGGGGGGAGCGGATGCGCCGTTCGTGTCTCCGTCAGAGCATTCTGATCGCGTCTCGTGAGCTGGACGGTTCTTGTTGCGTTCCTGGCGTACTGCGGCTAATGCTGGATACCAGGCCGCGCTCAGTTGATAGCCTTCGTCCCTGTTCACAAGATTCTCGTGGACTCGTATTTCTATTGATTCTTTAATGACGCTAGCCCAATAGCTCCCGGCTCGGCACAGCACCCTGGTGTTTTCGAAATCAAAGGTGTGGTTTTATTTGATGCTATGTTCAGCTATAGCAGATTTCTCTATCTGTCCAAGTCGAACATGCCTGATGTGTTTCTCGCACCTTTTAGAGATGCAGCGCTGCGTTTGAACAATATACTGCACACCACATTCGCAGGAAATGCTGTATATACCAGGTGTGTTTAGTTTGAGTGGGTCTATAGCTGAGCCCATCAGCTCTTTCGTCTTCGGCGGTGGTCGGAAGACGGTATTTATGTTCGATTTTCTTAATAGCCTGCCGATTTTGGCTGATGTGGGCCTCAAATATGGAAGAAAGGCGAGTCTCTTGTTAACTTCCTCTTCCTCTTCCTGATTTTTGTCAGCCTGTCTACTTTTGAAGGCCCTGCCAATCTGTGCTTCACTGTACCCGTTTTTCCGAAATACCTCTCTTAGGTGGTGTAATTCTTCTGAGAGGCTTTCTTCGTCACAAATGACGTGCGCCCTATGTACCAAGCTGGTCAGTACCGACTGGCGTTGCGCCGGATGGTGGCAGCTGGTTGCATGGAGGTACAGGTCTGTGAGCGTCTTTTTTCTATATACTGAATGGCCCAACGTGCCATCCGCTTTCTTCCTGATCAGTATGTCCAGGAATGGAATACAGCCATTCTCTTCTACTTCCATCGTGAAGGTGATATTTTCATGTATGCCGTTTAGGTGGTCCATAAACTCCTCCAGTGCCTGCCTGCCATGCTGCCATATCACGAAAGTGTCGTCCACATAGCGGAAGAAGTGCCTGGGTTTACGGTGAGCAGTTTGTAGTGCCACCTCCTCAAAGTGTTCCATATAGAGATTCGCGATACCTGGAGCAAGGGGAGATTCCATGGCCACTCCATCCACTTGTTCATAATGCTCTCCATTGCACTTGAAGTAGGTGATCGTAAGTGCATATTCAAAGAGCTTCACTGTTTCAGGCTCTAAGTACTGATTAAGGAGCGCCACGGCGTCTTGTAGCGGTACTTTCGTGAACAAGGAGGTGACGTCGAAGCTCACGAGAAAGTCATCACTCTATATTCGGATGTCCTTCAGTTTTCTAACGAAATCTGCGGAGTTTTTCACGTGATGACTGCAGTGTCCCACCAGTGGTTTCAATAGTGTCGCCAGGTATTTGGCCAGTCCATAACTGTGCGAGTTGATAGTGTCCAGAATCGGCCGTAGAGGCACCCCATCTTTGTGAATCTTGGGCAATCCATACAGGCGCGGTGTCGTTGGCGCTCTGGGATACAGCCGTTTCTGCACTGCTTCTGGTAGATCTGAGTCCTTCAGTAGCGCCACGGTTTTCCTGGTCATCGTCGATGTAGGGTCCTTGTTGAGTTTCCTGTAGGCTGGGTCTTGCAGCAGAGAGCAGATTTTCTGTTGGTAGTCGACTGTGCGAATCAGCACCGTCGGATTTCCCTTGTCTGCTGGGAGGACCATGATGTCAGCATCATCCCTCAGTGCGCGGATAGCCTCTCGCTCCGGCGCAGTAATGTTAGATTTAGGGAGTCGTGACTTGCCGATGATCCTGCAGGTCTCCCTTCGGATCTGCTCAGCTTCCTCCTTGGGTAGGCCCCGGATTGCTTCCTCTACGCTGCTGATGATGTCCCGTTTCGGTATGGTCCTTGGTACAGGTGCAAAGTTCAACCCTTTCGCGAGGACAGAAGTTGTGGCTGCATCTAGCACCTTATCTGTCAAATTTACAATAGCTCTGGTGCTATTTGTCACTTTCTGGGTCGACTGAGCTCCAGAGAGTCTGCCGAATTTGTTGATCTGTTTTGCGGCAACATGTCGTTTCTGCACCTCACTGTTGGCGTGAGAGCTACAGTCAACCCACTCCCAAGTGTGTGCCGGTAATGCCTCTTCCATTTTCAGGTGACGTGCGATCAGGATGCGTGCATTCTTGTCCAGTTCTTGCCGTGTGTAGTGAATGCGTTCCCTGACAATGGCCATCCCTGCTCGTCGTAGAATACGTTCGGTTTTCTTCGTTTTCACAGGATGTCTTAATTCCGCAAATCGTGGCAAGATGTTCTTGTCTCGGCAACGTTGGAGGAAAGCCAATGAGCTGAGCAATTTGGCTTTCCTGTTGCGTTCTTTCTGCAGCAGCTTGAAGCTACAGAGCATCTCCTCCCCGTAGAGGTGTCGTAAATGTGAATGTATGCGTATACTAAACACGGCAATAACTGGACAAGAATGCACGCATCCTGATCGCATGTCACCTGAAAATGGAAGAAGCATTACCGGCACACACTTGGGAGTGGGTTGACTGCAGCTCTCACGCCGACAGTAAGGTGCAGAAACGACATGTTGCCGCAAAACAGATCAACAAATTCGGCAGACTCTCTGGAGCTCAGTCGACCCAGAAAGTGACAAATAGCACCAGAGCTATTGTAAATTTGACAGATAAGGAACTAGATGCAGCCACAACTCCTGTCCTCTCGAAAGGGTTGAACTTTGCACTTGTACCAAGGACCACACCGAAACGGGACATCATCAGCAGCGTAGAGGAAGCAATCCGGGGCCTACCCAAGGAGGAAGCTGAGCAGATCCGAAGGGAGACCTGCAGGATCATCGACAAGTCACGACTCCCTAAATCTAACATTACTGCGCCGGAGCGAGAGGCTATCCGCGCACTGAGGGATGATGCTGACATCATGGTCCTCCCAGCAGACAAGGGAAAATGCGACGGTGCTGATTCACACAGTCGACTACCAACAGAAAATTTGCTCTCTGCTGCAAGACCCAGCCTACAGGAAACTCAACAAGGACCCTACATCGACGATGACCAGGAAAACCGTGGCGCTACTGAAGGACTCAGATCTACCAGAAGCAGTGCAGAAACGGCTGTATCCCAGAGCGCCAACGACACCGCGCCTGTATGGATTGCCCAAGATTCACAAAGATGGGGTGCCTCTACGGCCGATTCTGGACACTATCAACTCGCACAGTTATGGACTGGCCAAATACCTGGCGACACTATTGAAACCACTGGTGGGACACTGCAGTCATCACGTGAAAAACTCCGCAGATTTCGTTAGAAAACTGAAGGACATCCGAATACAGAGTGATGACCTACTCGTGAGCTTCGACGTCACCTCCTTGTTCACGAAAGTACCGCTACAAGACGCCGTGGCGCTCCTTAATCAGTACTTCGAGCCTGAAACAGTGAAGCTCTTTGAATATGCACTTACGAACACCTACTTCAAGTGCAATGGAGAGCATTATGAACAAGTGGATGGAGTGGCCATGGGATCTCCCCTTGCTCCAGGTATCGCGAATCTCTATATGGAACACTTTGAGGAGGTGGCACTACAAACTGCTCACCGTAAACCCAGGCACTTCTTCCGCTATGTGGACGACACTTTCGTGATATGGCAGCATGGCAGGCAGGCACTGGAGGAGTTTATGGACCACCTAAACGGCATACATGAAAATATCACCTTCACGATGGAAGTAGAAGAGAATGGCTGTATTCCATTCCTGGACATACTGATCAGGAAGAAAGCGGATGGCACGTTGGGCTATTCAGTATATAGAAAAAAGACGCACACAGACCTGTACCTCCATGCAACCAGCTGCCACCATCCGGCGCAACGCCAGTCGGTACTGACCAGCTTGGTACATAGGGCGCACGTCATTTGTGACGAAGAAAGCCTCTCAGAAGAATTACACCACCTAAGAGAGGTATTTCGGAAAAACGGGTACAGTGAAACACAGATTGGGAGGGCCTTCAAGAGGAGACAGGCTGACAAATTTCAGGAAGAGGAAGAGGAAGTTAACAAGTGACTCGCCTTTCTTCCATATTTGGGGCCCACATCAGCCAAAATCGGGAGGCTATTAAGAAAATCGAACATAAATACCGTCTTCCGACCACCGCCGAAGACGAAAGAGCTGATGGGCTCAGCTAAAGACCCACTCAAACTAAACACACCTGGTATATACAGCATTGCCTGCGAATGTGGTGTGCAGTACATTGGTCAAACGCAGCGCTGCATCTCTAAAAGGTGCGAGGAGCACATCAGGCATGTTCGACTTGGACAGATAGAGAAATCTGCTATAGCTGAACATAGCATCAAAGAAAACCACCCGGCTGGAAGCCCGAGAACTCTTCGCCAGCATCATAAGGTATTTTCAGATCGACCTGGCGTGGTCAAAGGTTATGAATGTCGATTAAAGGTGAAACCTGGCCAAGTATTTTTCAGGAAGCCATACCAAATACATGTAGCTAGGAAGGAGGCGGTTCGAAAGGACATACAGAGAATGCTAGAGTGGGGTGTGAATGAAAAAGCGGTCAGTGGGTACAATAATCCTCTTGTTGTTGTACCAAAAAGAGACGGGAGTGTCAGATTGGTCTTGGACGCTCGTTGGTTGAATGAAATAGTGGTTAGGGAAAGTGATAGACCGCAGAACATGGACGAGTTATTGCAAAAGTTCCGGTGAGTAAAATTCTTAACTTCTATGGACATCACGTGTGGATATTGAAATTTGCCACTGGCGGAAAGTTCAAGGAAGTACACAGCTTTCTTGTACGAAGGAGTTTGTTACCAATACCGTGTGGTACCTTACGGACTTAATATCTCTGTTTGTGCCTTCGTACGTGTGATGTGCCATGTTTTAGGACCAGCCTTAAATAATAAAATAACAGTCTACGTAGATGATCTGTTAATAGCAACTCCTACCTGGGAAGAACACAGTTTTATTAGAGGAAGTGTTAGAGGCTATTGAGAGAGGTGGCATGATGCTAAAGATTGAAAAGACAGCGTGCGTTAAAGAGGAAATAGGTTTCTTGGGATATATGATAAGTAGACTGTTATTTTATTACTTAAGGCTGGTCCTAAAACATGGCACATCACACGTACAAAGGCACAAACGGAGATATTAAGTCCGAAAGGTACCACACGCTATTGGTAACAAACTCCTTCGTACAAGAAAGCTGTGTACTTCCTTGAACTTTCCGCCAGTGGCAAATTCCAATATCCACACGTGATGTCCATATAAGTTAAGAATTTTACTCACCGGAACTTTTGCAATAACTCGTCCATGTTCTGCGGTCTATCACTTTCCCTAACCACTATTTCATTCAACCAACGAGCGTCCAAGACCAATCTGACACTCCCGTCTCTTTTTGGTACAACAACAAGAGGATTATTGTACTCACTGACCGCTTTTTCATTCACACCCCACTCTAGCATTCTCTGTATCTCCTTTCGAACCGCCTCCTTCCTAGCTACATGTATTTGGTATGGCTTCCTGAAAAACACTTGGCCAGGTTTCACCTTTAATCGACATTCATAACCTTTGACCACGCCAGGTCGATCTGAAAATACCTTACGATGCCTTTTTAGAACCTGTCTTTGTTGTTCCTTCTGATTAGCTGCAATTTTATGTATTTCCTGCAATTTAGCTTCTATTTAGTCCAAAATAATTGTTTCTTCTTCTTCTTCTGTGTTTAGCTTACTTGTACTAAGATTAACACCTTCGTCCCAATATCTTCTATTTTTCAGAACTCGTATAGGCAGCTCCCAAGTTTCATCATTAGCTACTACATGTTTATCACTAAAAGGTACTGTAATTACTCCGGTTATTGGCAAGACCATATTTAACTGGCTTCTTTCAAAGTCAACAACACTCTGATCTTTTAACAAGAAATCTATGCCAATTATAACCTCAATACTGAGATTGTTTACAATTAAACATGGATGATCAATTAAATTACCATTAATGTTAAATGGCAGCAAAGCCTCTTGCTTTACCGTTTTTGACACCTTGCCAGTAGCACCAATTATTAGTCCTGATACCCTCATTACCGTAAGCTTGTCTATACCAGGTAATGCATCAAAGAAGGACTGAGATATCGCACTCACCTCACTTCCACTCTCTAAGAGACAACGTACATTGATACCCAACATATTCACTATTATTATAGGGTGGCTTATTCTAGTTTGTACAGGTGGTTCCTCAAATTCATCCAATAGTTCCTTTTGGATTTGTCTCCAATTAAGTGATCGACATCTGTCTTCATTACATTTAGGTCAAAGTGTGTTGGGGTTTCCTGAATTACATTTTCAGCTGCCTTTTCCAGTCGATCTATTAATTTTAAATCGAAACACCGCACGACTTCATTACATTTAGTTTGCTGATCATGACCCAAATTACTGTAGTCTGAGCGATTCTGGGCCTCCAGACCGGGCATAACACTAGTTACAGCTAAACCACTTTTACTATTCTCAAGTGACAACTGGTCACAGCTAATGGGTTTATCGACCCCCAACAGGCTACCCTCTACATTCTCACTTACCTCCTGTCCTAAATCTATTAATACAGTATCAACAACCTGCAGAGGCACTTTAGATAAGAGCACATCATCATCATCGTAAATATAAGCATGAATTTCTTCTGCTTCTTCACCTGACAATTCAGTATTTTGTAGCTCCTCCCTACCATTACACTGCTGCGCCTTCTCTTTCTCTTCCCACTTAGAAAGAGTCTCTAACACGGTACCTATTAAATACTGTGAGTGATCTAATATTTCTGCTGTATTCTTAGATGCTACGGACCCTTCATCCACATGTTCAGTCTGAGTATTCTGATCTGTCTTACCAATTACCGTAACTACTGGCTTCGGAAAGGTAACTGCCTGGTGAGCGCCAGTGTCCTCATAGAGAGGAACTAGTTTTCCTGCCTCATCCTACTACTGTTTCTTTTATTTCCGTTATAGTTAACTGGCACAGCATTGCTTTCCACACTGTTGTTTACCTGCATAATTTTGTTTGGAACAAAATTACTATAATTTGGAGCCATTGTTGGTTCTGATAATTATTTCTCCAATTCCTACCTCTCTTAGGATGGCGAACATCTACTGTCCTAATGTTTACATTGCCATTCTGCTCGTTCTTCAGATTACTACTAGTGTTATTAGCATTTCTGTTATTACGTGCTTGCTCCTCATTGGCAGCAACACGTACTACACGTTCCAAATATTCAATGAAACGATCCAGATTTTCTCTAGGGGCAGATATAATTCTAGTTTGCCAATACCATGGCAGTTTGGCTTCAAGACCTAGTATTATTACTTAAGGTTTTAGCGTTTCGGCCAAATGAGACAAACGTGAAATCCATGACCTAGCAAACTCTTTAATAGATTCCTTGCCTGCATTGAAGTGTTTTCCACTCCAAAATTCTCTCAACACTTTATTTTGCTTATTGCTTGACCAATACTCATTAATGAAAGCTGTTTTAAATTCTGCTAATGTTTTACACTTCAACATAACATCAGTTGACCAACGCATGGCGTCACCTGCTAAATGGCTTCTAATAAATGAGATTTTCTCTCGTTCAGACCAAGTTGGTGGAATTACATCTTCAAAATCGTTCCATAAATCTAGCGGGTGGATATTTTTATCTGGATCGAACCGCAAGGACTGCCGACACCCGATAAAAGCGGCGTTTGCAGCTACCACTTGTTGTATACTACCATTAACAGAAGTTACTGAAGCTACTTTACTCTCAATGTCAGCAATGTTGGTACTGATATTTTCTACTCTCATTTCTACATTATTTACTCTTTGCACAATATGAGTAGTATCAGTTTTGATTGCATCTATTTCTGCTTGACATATGTTTACTTTTATATTAACATCTTTAAACCTATCTGAGCACAGTTCAGATTCCGCCTCGATCTTTTCTGTTAACTTGTCCTCCAGCTTCGCTCTGCCATTTGGAAGTCTCTGCGAACCTCAGCAACTTTGGATTTTACTGCTTTATACATTTCAGAAAACTGTTGAGCAACCTTTTGCTTAATATCATCATGGTTGTAATCAATTTTACAATTCAAACTGTCCAGATCCTCTTTCAACTTATTGCAACCAGCCTTGAAGGTATTGTCCATTTCCTCCAATCGTTTATTAAAATTAGTTTGGCTGGCCACAATCTCATACTTTAATTCAGCAATCATTCTAGCATTATTGGCTGCCTTTTTTGCATGACTGCTTTTGACCTCAGTTATTTCAGACTTTAATTCAGCTGTCATTTTAGCATTACTGGCTGACAATTTTGCATTACTGGCAGCTATTGCTTGTAATATAACATTTAAATCAATAGTCCCAGTATCTTTGAGTTGCTCACTAGCTGGCTTTTTATCACACTCAGATGACTAAAAACTAGCTCCTACACCAGAATCATAAAAACTAAATGAAACTTCTGATTGATCAGTCATATCTAACTTCTCCTGTTTAAACTCTACCACCTCTGATAGCTGTTTCGTTTTTAACTCATCAGATAAACTATCATCCAATAAATCAACAATTTCTGATTTCTGCTATACTACAGAGGTCTCTATTATTGAATCATTGCCCTTCTCGCACTATTTTCAGGAGACAATACTTCATATTTCACTTTAATACTACTATTCTCATGCATATTTACACTTGAACCGTTGTCTGGATTTACAGTTTCCTCAACAGACATAGGTTCTGATCTAAGTTATCATCAGTTTCTCCTGGCAGCTCCATTTCCGACAGTCTTTTAGTGCAGGTTAGTAAAATTTTTAACAGCATTTCACTTAACTTATTTCCTTCTGCACGACGTATGGCGTTGCCGGCGCAGCGTACCAGGATTTCTGATGCGACGCAGCGCGCTGTACTGCAGACGGCACTCCGACGGCTGTGGTGTGTTTGCGTAGCCCGCAACTGCAGGCGCAGCTCTGGCTGCTCCAGCGGATGACTGCGGTGAGGCGAAACTGGCTTCTCGCGAAGCCGGCAGCGCCGCTAGACTCAGTGCCAGCTCCGTCAAACCAGATGCGTTGTTAATCCAATTGCGTCGTCCACATGCACACGTAACACTTTCACTGTTCTATTACTCATTTGCGTATCGCATTTCACTCCCGAATCCGAATATTTAAAAATCACTTTCACTTCTACTCTGTTTCTTCCCCGGCCGATGCACCATATGTGGGGCGGCGGTTAGAAAATTTACTGTTGTATAAATGTTTGAATGTTGAAACACTTCATGGCCGATGTACAATATGTGGGGCAGCTGGTGGAATTAATTGTTTATATAAATGTTCCTGAATGCAAAACCAGTTCCTATTATTTATGCTGTCTTTTGCCATTCTCAACACTGGCTCTCTAACTACAATATTGGCAACCAGAAAGTGATTAGCAAAACGTGAAGCCTGTAATTAGAATTCCTAGTGCCCATTTCATCTGAGAAATACACTTATAGCTACAGCTTATAGCTCTGAGGAATTAGGAGATTGTCTGGGATTCATAATCAAAAACGATCGTGTTAAAAAAACGTTGTCTGTATTCTGAAAGTCACAGATGAAAAAAAAGAATCTACACAACCTGACTAACAGAGCAGTTCAGAGTCTAATGCGCTGATGCAACTATAACTGTCCAAATTCAATATTTAAATGAATGCTCGCCATAATTTGATGATTAGGTTCATCAAACGCCACGCTAAATAATGGTAGAATGTTTGTCCCGCGGTGGCACGTGAAAATACGACATACGCAAACTGAAGATCGATAATTAAAGTTATCCCAGAAATAACACTTCACTCGAAATTGATTTCATGGTTACGCGTATCCCGAGTAACTTACTACGACATCCGAGGCTGTTTATAGCAATGATACCGAAGCGACGCGACTCCCGACACAGATGGCATGCTATTCAGCGTCTGGAGAGAACTGGGGCCTTGCTTCCTTGCGCATATATATAAAGCCGCGGTGTGGACGGCTAAGGGAACGCCTGATCAACTCGGCTCTCCCGACTAGCTGCTGGACTAGTAATGCACCACATTAAGTTATTGAATAAATCATAGCTCCTTTTGCTGATGGCCGATGAAGCTCTTAATTTAAATGTGTATTCAGCATACAGGTAAGTAATCATAACAAAAGTTTGACGTGGCTAAGTTAAATATTTTGGGTGAGAGAATTAATTTAATTACACTGCACGCAGTAGACGAGCTCTGAACTTGCCCTTTGGAGATACGCTATCGCTATAGTTTTATAGTTATTCAAAGGAAACTTCTCACATCTTTATGGTTATAGCGGATCTCCATTCTACTTAAATATAAACATCCTAGCCTTATTTATTAACCTACTTAATCTATCTTGCTTCCTTAATTTTTAAGACAAAAATCAGAAAATATTGAATTTCAACTAAAATCTTAATATGTGAGATCCAGAAGACTGTTTCTATTAAATAATTATGAAAAAGGATTCTAAATATAAATTTTAAAGTCTCTAGCTCTTTTCTGTTGCGCCAATGATTTTTACAGAAAAAGTTCAAATTTCTAAAATGGTTAAAGTTATTGAACTGATATTCATCACATACTAATTTAGTATTACTCCTGACATGCTAGAAATATTTTGGGTTATTTACTTGATTTTTAAAGTATTGCGCAACATTTATGACATCAGAGGTAGTTACAGCAGACTGGCTGGCACACAATGGAAAGACTGATGTGAATTTACTACGGCGTGTGTAGGTTGCTTCCCTACAGTGCAGAGATCTGTGATGACGCGGGAATTACAGCAACAGACCTAAATGAAGTTCGAATGTTCGCATTGCACGAAGTAAAGGAAGAAAGTGCATTAAAGTGAGTGATTAAGAACTTGAGACGTGAGCAGAATGTAGATGACCAACTGAAATCAGTGAAGAGCTATTTAGGAAATGCGAAGTATCCTAAGGTTTCGCAATACTATTGTCTGCATAAAGGTATTTTGTCTAGGAGGAAAAAGGTAGGTGTTTCTGAGTGGAAGCTGTGCTTTCCCTCACAACATGTAGACTTACTAATCGACTATGTACACCTGAGGTATGGGCACTATGGTGCAAAGAAGTGCATTGCAAAATTAAAAGAGAAGGTTGTATTTGACAACATGTACCGCCTTGTGGCCAAGCGTCTAGCATCTTGTGTAGTGTGCCAGAAAGTCCGTGCTGCTAACACTAGAATACAAGGGGACATGCATTCAGTAGAGCCAACTGAAACCCTAGAATTACTGGCTTGTGATTTGTTTGGCCCTCTTCCTGCTTCGAGAGGTGAGTGTACCCATGTTTTTGTTATTGTGGATGGATTCAGTAAATATGTTGAGCTGTACCCAATTAAAAGAGCAAATGCAAAAACGTTGATAGAAAAGTTGGAAAAAGATTTCTTCCTGAATGTTGGCGTTCCGAAGAATTTGCTGTCAGACAATTTGCTGTCAGATTTAAGGAATGTCTAGATAAGGCTGGAGTGAAAGATCTGAAAATATCTGCGTATTTCCCCCAAGGAAATATGAGTGAACGTATTATGAGAGAATTGAATAGGCTTTGCAGGACTTATTGTGCTCGGAAACACTCAAGTTTGGCAGAACACATTAAGTATTTTGAGAATGTAATTAACAACTTAAGACATGATGCAACTGGTTTTGCACCTTGCGAATTGATGTTTGGCCAAGAACCGCACAATGTGATTGCAGATATGGTAGAATTCCCTATTCTAACGCAAATATCCACAGACGAGAAGAAATTAAAGGCTAGGGAAAATATAAGAAAAAGAGCGTTGAAAAGGAAGAAGCGTCATGACGCAAAAACTGCACCTACTAGTTTTGAAATAGGTCAGTAAGTCCTTGTCAAAACCAAGGAAAAATCAAAGAAAGTAAACGCAGAAACAAAGAAATTCATGTTCGTATACCAAGTGCCTTTCAGGATCATAGGAAAACCACATGCCAATGCATATAGGCTAGAGTACCCTAAAAGTAAAAAGCTATTAGGTCTCAGGAACGTGATCGACCTAAAGAAATTCATAGGTAGTGAGTGAATGCTGTAGGGAGGAGGTTGTTCTGTAACCTCTACACAGTGTGGCAGCTGTGCAGTCCCAGCTGTGTGAGATCTTCTTTCCATTTCAGGTCTCACTCATTCTTCATCTTACCTATCTAAAAAAATTTTGACCCCTTCTTTCCATTACGAAAAATTTCTGAAACCAATGAATGCTGTAGGGAGGAGGTTGTTCTGTAACCTCTACACAGTTTGGCAGCTGTGCAGTCCCAGCTGTGTGAGATCTTCTTTCCCATTTCAGATCTCACTCACTCACACTCTTCATCTTTCCTATCTACAAAAATTTCGACCTCTTCTTTCCAATACAAAAGATTTTCCGTCATGACTATCATGCCATGAGTTCTGTAACCATTCTATCTACCGATTAGTGAAAAAAAAAAACCTAATGTGACAAACCTAACAGTGACGTAAACAGCAGAGAAGTATGATGTAATTAAGATACAAAGGTATTTGAGTAACAAGTATGTATAGAACCCTGGTAATATTGTAAGTATAAAGTGTTGTTTTATTGGAAATGGTCCACCAACAGTAATTTAAAAAGATATAGAAATTCGTGTTCGAGCAGGATCTGAAGTGGCAGTGAAACCTATTGTATACTGTAGAGCTAACTAATTAATAGTAAAAGAGATTGCCTAGTGTTATGAAAAATATGCAGATAAGTTGTAAGAATGAACTCACCTTGTGTAGCAAGGAATGGCAGTGTAATAGAATTGAAGAGTGTTTGTGCTTGAGATGTGATGGACACGTCCCTGAAGTATTTATAAGGTTGGAGCTGGCCGTTATTTGGTGTAGTGTGTGACAGGACACACCTACATGTATTGAGGTTATGAGTTGGAGGCGTGAATGCGACCATAGGTACCCTTATGTTAGATGAGACAGAGCAGCTCATGGTGTCCTATAGGTTTAAGGAATTTAGCATTACACTCGTCCATAATTACTTGATACATTTCAGTGGTATGTCGAGAGAGACTACCTGTGGTTTCAGCGTCCGATCGAGTGGAAATGGATTGCCACGTGAGCAAACTGATCAGCTGCAATACACTACAGATATGGAATAAAAGTGCTATCCTATGCTTTAAATGTTAATAGAGTGAGTGTTAAATAAGTACATACACTAGCAACATAATTGAGTAACCTAATGGCAGACGTGAAACATTATTTATAGCTCAGCATAAATACACTTCGATAAAGTAAGTACATAATTGCAAATCTGGAACTGACACAGCAGCAGAGGACCAATAAGTGGATTTAGTAGTCAACTAAACGTAGTGTGTTTTGAATACTCAGAACGGTACTATTACCACAAGTTACTCACATGTACAAAGAAACTGAGAAGACAACTACTAACCAAATATACTCATACTATCTCTAAGAATAAGGTAATCGAAGATGAGTCAGCTAAGTAAATAAAATACAAATGTATCAGGAATGTACCGAGTATTGGTTCAGTATTCCGGCCCAGAAATAATAAATTGAAATTAAATAGGATTTATGAGTGTATGCCTTGAGCATAAATTTTCTCTAGTACGTCACTAACATCGTTTTAAGCCATTTGTTTACCGATTTTATAACAGTTAGGTAACCACGAGAGTAATATTGAAAAAGTTCTGTTAACTTTGTTCCAGCAAAATATTGAAGGATAAAATGAATATATCCCCATTTGATTGTGACCCACCCTTAGATAATAAGTGAACAGAGTCTGAGGCACTCTTTTTGTTTGTTCTACAGGACAAACCAGATAATGGCAGCCTGGTAGCTGCGTGAAAGCGTGGAGTGACTTGGACACAACTCACAGTGACCCCTCCCCTTTCCCCATGTAGTTGAGAGTCAACGTGAAGGACGCAAACCATAGCAACTTCCCCTCCTCTACCCTTGTGATTGGAAATGTAGAACGCCAGCCAAAGTGGCTACAACCACGTGTGTAAAAATTATTTGTGAAATTTTCTTTCAGGTTTAGAAAAGACTGCTAAGATATAATCATCTGTTTATGTATCATGAATAACTGTTATTTTCTTTGAATTTGTGTATGTAAAAATGTATTTAATGGATTTAAGATTTTCTTAATTTTACATATTTTTATGTGTTTGTTTGTCTAAGGCAATATGTATGCCAAAGTGTTTCATTGATTTTGCTTAAATTTTGAGCGATAATATTGTTTAAGAGGCAGTGAACATGCCAGTAATTTAAATAATTAAAGTAGGTAATCAGTTCTCTTTTAATATTTATATATGTTTACAATTCAATTTTAATTTTTCATAGGGAGTTAAGCTGTACTCTTGCTTCCCTTTTTGTAATTAAATTTTTTTTCGTTCATTAACATTCAAAAACAAAAAAAATTTAAGTAGTGGGTGATGTAGGGAAGCAGCCTACTCACGCCATAGTAAATTCACAGCAGTCTTTCCATTGTGTGCCAGCCAGTCCGCAGTAACTAGCTCTGACGTCATAAATGTTGCGCAATACTTTAAAAATCAAATAAATAACCTCAAATATTTCTAGCATGTCAGGAGTAATACTAAACCAACATGTGTTGAATGTCAGTTCAATAACTTTAACCGTTTTCGAAATTAGGACACTTTTCTGTAAAAATCATTGGCACAACAGAAAAGGGCTACAGTTTTAAAAATTTATACTTAGATTCCTTTTCAATAACAATTTAATAGAAACAGTCTACTGGATCTCACAAATTAAGATTTTAGTTGAAATTCATGATTTTCTGGTTTTTGTCTTAAAAATTAAGGAAGCAAGATTGATTAAGTAGGCTAATAAATAAGGCTAGGATGTTTATATCAAAGTAGAATGGAGATCCGCTATAACCATAAAGATGTGAGAAGTTTCATTCGAATAACTATAAAACTATAGCGATAGCGTATCTCCAAAGGGCAAGTTCAGATCTCGTCTACTGCTTGCAGTGTAATTAAATTAATTCTCTCGCCCAAAATATGTAACTCAGCCACGTCAAACTTTTATTATGATTACTTGCCTGTGTGCTGAATGCACATTTAAATTAAGAGCTTCATCAGCCATCAGCAAAAGAAGCTATGATTTATTCGGTAACTTAGTGTGGTGCGTTACTAGCCCAGCGGCTAGTCGGGAGAGCCGATTTGATCAGGCGTTACCTTAGCCGTCCGCACCGCAGCTTTACATATAAGAACGCTGCATGAGGAAGAAAGGCCCCAGTTCTCTCCAGACGCTGAATAGCACGCCATCTGTGTCGGGAGTCACGTCGCGTCGGTATCATTGCTACAAAGTACAAACAGCCTCGGATGCCGTATTAAGTTACTCGGAATACGCGTAACCATGAAATCATTTTCGAGAGAAGTTTTAATTCTGGGATGACTTTAATGATATATCTTCAGTTTGCGTATGTCGTATTTTCACGTGCCGCTGCGGGACAGACATTCTACCATTATTTAGCGTGGCGTTTGATGGAACATTATCATCAAATTATGGCGAGCATTCATTTAAATATTTAATTTGGACAGTTATAGTGGCATCAGCGCATTAGACTCTGAACTGCTCTGTTAGTCAGATTGTGTGGATTCTTTTTTTTTTTTTTCATCTGTGACTTTCAGCAAATAGAGAAAGTTTTTTTTCACGATCGTTTTTGATTATAAATCCCAGACAATCTCCTAATTCCTCAGAGCTATAAACTGTAGTTATAAGTGTATTTCTCAGATGAAGTGGGCACTAGGAATTCTAATTACAGGCTTCACGTTTTGCTAATCACTTTCTGGTTGCCAGTATTGTAGTTAGAGAGCCAGTGTTTAGAACAGCAAACAACAGCATAAATAATAGGAACATTTAACAACAATAATTCCACCCGCCGCCGCACATATGGTTAATCGGCCGGGAAATGAAGTGTTTCTACATTCTACAAACATTTTATATAACAGCAATTAAATATTCCTATCAGCCGCCCCACATATGGTTAATCGGCCGGGAAGTGTTTCAACATTCAAACATATTTATACAACAGAAAATTTTCTAACCGCCACCCCACAAAAGGGCACTTGTATACGAAATCGAGAGTAAATCTACAGCTAAGGCAAACCCTGCTGGGACACGACATGAAATGGACGGCCAGAAAGGTCCCGGGACGCCTCAACTCAGCGGTGCGAGCAAAAAATTATGTGTAAAAGTCACACTACTGCTATTAAACAGCACACTGATGGACGAAACTGATGAAAACTTCCACAATGTAGAACTGACACGTCCAAACAATTTATCAAACTGTTACTAAGAGGAGAACTTGAAAGTGACTAGTTATCAATAAATATTTCCATATCCTACCCAGAGAAGAAATTTAGATAAAGGAACAACTTTTGACTGACTTAGACAACGATTCAATCATCGCCAAGAGCAGAGTCGTGTAGGCTAGGAGGCCCTACGATAAGGGACAGACACCCACGGTGTCAGCTGACCACCAGGACCACCCCCCAGCCCATGTTAAAAGATAGAGCCCTCCAGAAGAACAGTATAGATCTTACGCTAACACTAAGAGGACCACACCAGCTGAAAGTTTTAGCGTGAGACTATACGCGTCTCTGTTATGTTGCAAACGTTAAAAACATTGCCCCACCACGAAAAGTATAGCGTTTCTCATTGAACAGGCAGAATTTTTGCAGGCGGAGCTTAAGGTTAACATTTAGACCCTGATTGGTCATTTCAAAACACAGCCAGATACCTTTTTTTTTAAACCAACTTCAGTAAATTGTAGTAAGGAGAAGTGAGGAGAGAGTTGCTTCCGAGACAGTGAGGTGTGTGGAGCTGCGCTTCCCGCTGCCCCCTGATGCTAACTAAACACCGACAAGGTAATAAACGCACGCGGTGCCACCATAAGGCTTCTCTCATAACTGCAGAAGCCTCATCTGTTACATCTCCTTTTCACGTAATACTAGTGTCGATCGTCAATTAAACTTCGTGGTATTCACTTGAAGTTAAAATCTGAAACGCAATGATTTTTCTGTTATATTATTATTATTGCTATTATTATATCATCGCTAGTGTCACTGAACTCTTCTGAACTCTACATGTCATGTGTGGTCTGGCGTCTCCTTACCAGCAGCAGGTCCCAGGTTCAAACTAGTCAATTCCCTAAAAAACACGCTCAGTGCGTCGTTGCGCGAACTTGGTAGGGTGACATGACTTAGAAAAATCAGATACCACGCAGAATGTTAGAAAGTGCTACTGTGAGATGAAGAGGTTGGCACAGGAGAGGAACTTGTGTTGGGCCACATCACACTTGTCGCTCTGAAGGGTATCATCTCAGAAACCTTGAAGGTAAAACACGGGCATCGACCTTAACATGCCAGAAATGTTAACAAACCAGTAGAGTTACATCATCTACTGTGCAAATTACTGACTGTGAGTACCAGGTCTGGTCGTTTCATGTGCAGTGGTACCCCATAGCATCATGTCAGGTGCTGGAACAGTCGAACGACGACGTATCTGCATCAGGGGAAGCGACAACAATGGCACGCCATACTAATAATCTGATGTGCTCCAGATGTAGTGGCATTCGCCCTCTGGATGCTGCAAACCAGTCTACATTCACTGTTATAGGTAAGTGACTTAACTGTGTACAACTGCACTGTTGAGCGGGCAATATGCCAGTCCTCTTGGGAGCCAGACACGTGGAGCTATTGAGATCACGCAAAACACTGAGTAAGGCCCTGATTCAGTATGGGCTTGATAGCTGTGAACTCATGGTAGACGCGAACAGCAGTGTCGAATGACAAAACGGCGATCTCGATGGGTCAGTGTCGAATTCCATCACGTGCTGGTAGATAGATTTCCTTCTCACACATAATACTATATTCTTACGAACAAACAAAATTCATATCCTCTTTCTCAATGTGATTCCCCATGCTTAACTTTCGCGTACATAAAAATTGTAGATGGCGTTATTCTTAACTACTTCATGCAGTTGCATTTAAATATTATTCATTATCCAAGGATGTAGAGCAGTTGATGCTAATTTGATGTTTGTTGCACGTCGCCTTTACAGTGCTGCAGTTATGATGGTCAGGGACGTATATTATACCAACTGACAGATAAAAGCTACAGACCGTATAGAGCTAGGCGTTCACCGAAATGTGACCGTCACGCAGTCGTTATAACTGTGGAATTTTTTGTTTCTGACCAATGGGATGGTTGTCACAATAACAATCAAATCACAAGCCGCCATGTTAAAAGTAAGTTCTTCAGCTGGATGAGGACATTTATGCGCAGGTTGATTCAACAGCTACAGCTGTGACACGCTTCATATGGAAATACGTTTTCAGTTATGAATGAAGGAAACCATATTCCAATAATGCTGATGTATTTTTTCTTTTATTTCTCCTGCGGGCTAAACACAAATAAATGTTACTTTAAGTCTTGATTTATTATCCAAATCACATGTGCAGATACGCTCCCTAGAAAAGACAACAAGTAATTTTCAGCATCCCCTACTCCTTTAGTTGTTATGAGACAGCCAGCCGCGGTGGTCTAGCGGTTCTAGGTGCTCAGTCCGGAGCCGCGCGACTGCTACGGTCGCAGGTTCGAATCCTGCCTCGGGCATGGATGTGTGTGATGTCCTTAGGTTAGTTAGGTTTAAGTAGTTCTAAGTTCTAGGGGACTGATGACCATAGATGTTAAGTCCCATAGTGCTCAGAGCCATTTTTTTTGTTATGAGACATCAGGTTGTGTTTTGTGGAGTGTTAATAATAACAGATCTGCATATCTGCCTCTCAACTGCACTGCGTCTTATCAGGATAGCTGAGACCTGCAGAGATGTCTCCCAAATCAGCACAAAATTTTTGCCTCCGTATGTGGAGGCGATACGGCAGTTGGGAGCCAGCATGCAATTGTGGAAGGTACATTTCCCTTTCCATGATTGGTGGTGTATAAGAGTGGCTTGTGCCAGTTTGTGGCGATGGCCTGTATGTTTATGGTGGCATTTGAGTACAGTCAAGGTTGTGGATGAGTCACGCCAGTCCTGCTGTCGTGGCTGTAATTGCAAGAGCAGTGTCTTGTATGGGGGTATTGTTTGTTGATGAAACAATGTGAAGCCGTGTGATGTCTGAACATTTTCAAGCAGTTATTATCGTGTTGCCTTTCAATGTGCGTTCATAACTGATGTACGTTTGGTTATTGTTGCACAGCACATTAAGTATGGTTTTTTTCCCCGCGTAGTTATATTGGATGATTTATGTATATTAGGTTGAGATTTTCTTAATGAATTTACATTGGAGTTCCACCTAGGTTTTATTCATATTTAGAGGTGAAAGATTATTTCCGTGTAATTTTATGCCACTGTATCAGGTGTTTCACATTGCTAAACTGAGTCCAATCTCCTAATTTCTCTTGTCTTATGCATGTCTCTCCCGAGTGTTTAGTTTTATCTGTTAATCTAATTGAATCACAGTTGATCAAGAACCTGCTCTTACGCAGCACCCAGCCCCGTTCCACTCCCACAGAAATCCTACACTGCAAATGTCAAGGTGTCTGCAACACTTGTACGAGAAAACGCGTTGTTGATCCGGACTTCGAAAATCCGGAAGTGTTGAATCCAGTTTGCAACTACTAGTAGTTGATTTAGTTTCTGAGCAGTATGAATTCGCCGAAACTATAAAGTTGCAATGGATTTCTAAACTGTACTATAGGTTCCTTCACATCTCAATACAATGACAGTAACGAAAGAAATCACACATCTTAGATAAGCAATTAGCTCTTTTCGAACTTTTTGTGTATTTAACTTTAAATTTCTGCCATCGTTCGTTTGAAGGATCATTAAAAATGCATTCATATTTTTCGTTTTGAAAGTGACGCATTGTTGCAAGTGTTTCATGCTTAACGACCACTGATATATTTTTTCTGTATCCTGAGCATTCTCGTTTCGATAAGTCTGTCAGACACCAGTTTTCATAATTCACACTCCTGGAATCGCTTCGGAAGCATAGATTTACCGATAACACGAACCACTTACGGCCAGATGATAGCAAGAAATGACAAACTATTGTTAAAATAATGTTGCTTTGAAGCACTCAGAAATTGGAAATAGGTTTACCGACAGTAGCCTGAATCCCATTGATTTAAAGGAGCCTGTGACCTCTGAAGGCCGGAAGCAATTTATAAGCTGATGGCTTTTTCGAAACATTAACTGTTGTTGCTGTTCCAGTAATGGCACTAAGGGCTTAATTGCTAAGATGATATATTGTACGAGTAAGCTAGCAGTTATTAATTAACTCTACAGAGTTAATCAATAACTCGTTATTAGTCAAACTTTCATATCGTTTTCTCCAACCGAAACGTCTAGTTTTCTTTCAGCGGCTCATAATTTTCATTATTTTATCAGAATAATGAATTAAATTTATATACGAGTTACTTCTCTCATACAGCTGAAACAAAATAAACAGGAAGCAATTCCTAACTCTCGTTTAACAAACAACTCCTTCTGCATGATACTGATACTCTAAAGACGGGGTTCCCCAAACTGCGTTCCATGGAACACTGGTATCCCGCAGGAAGTGAATGAGTGTTCGACGAAAAACTTACTTACATGGCGTTTCTCTTTCTCGACGTTTGACGGTGCTGATATTTTTTAAATTTTATTGTGATTTCTGTGTCATTAATTAAGACTTAGAATTGAAGAAATCACAAACAGGTTTTATTATCTACTTAAATTTTGTTAACTTCGAAATAAACAGGGTGCTCCAGAAAAGTACCAGGACACTCCATCAGAGGAGAAGTTCTGGAACTTCTCGTCTAATGAGAACCCCCTAGTTCATAAGTTTGTTTTCTGCTTTAGTATTTCACTGTCTTCTCCCTCTCTTTCTCTCTCACGTTTGGCCATTAAAAGTGCTACACCACGAAGATGACGTGTTAAAGACGCTAAATTTAACCGACAGGAAGAAGATGATGTGACATGCAAATGACTAGCTTTTCAGAGCATTCACACAAGGTTGGTGCCACTGGCGACACCTACAACGAGCTGACATGAGGAAAGTTTACAATCGATTTCTCATACACAAACAACAGTTGACCGGCGTTGCCTGGTGAAACGTTGTTGTGATGCCTCGTGTAAGGAGGAGAAATGCGTACCATCACGTTTCCGGCTTTGATAAAGGTCGGACTGTAGCCTATCGCGATTGCGGTTTATCGTACAGTGACATTGTTGCTCGCGTTGGTCGAGATCCAATGATTGCTAGCAGAATACGGAATCGGGAGGATGATAAAGAACGCCGTGCTGGATCCCGACGGCCTCGTATCACTAGCAGTTGAGATGACAGGCATCTTATCCGCATGGTTGTAACGCGTCGTGCAGCCACATCTCGTTCGACGACGTTTGCAGCAGCATGTACTAGCAGCTCGGAGACCATAGCTGCGGTTATCCTTGACGCTGCATCACAGCGCCTGCGATGGTGTACTGAACGGCGAACCTGGGTGCACGAATGGCAAAACGTCATTTTTTCGGATGAATCCAAGTTCTGTTTACAGCATCATGATGGTCGCATCCGTGTTTGGCGTCATCGTGGTGAACGCACATTGGAAGCGTGTATTCGTCATCGCCATACTGGCGAATCATCCGGCATGATGGTATGGGGTGCCATTGCTTACACGACTCGGTCACCTCTTGTTCACACTGACGGCACTTTCAACAGTGGACGTTACATTTCAGATGTGTTACGACCGTTACTCTACCCTTCATTCGATCCCTGCGAAACCCTACATTTCAGCAGGATAATGCAAGAGCGCACATTGCAGGTCCTGTACGGGCCTTTCTGGATTAAGAAAACGTTCGAATACTGCCCTGATGAGCACATTCTCCAGATATCTCACCAATTGAAAACGTCTGGTCAGTGGTGGCCGAGCAACTGGCTCGTCACAATACGCCAGTCACTACTCTTGATGAACTGTGGTTTCGTGTTGAAGCTGCATGGGCAGCTGTACCTGTACACGCCATCCAAGCCGGTGTTGATTCAATGCCCAAGCGTATCAAGGGCGTTATTACGGCGAGAGATAGTTGTTCTGTTTACTGATTTCTCAGGATCTATGAACCCAAATTGCGTGAAAATATAATCACATGTCAGTTCTAGTATGATATATTTGTCCAATGAATACCCATTTATCATCTGCATTTCTTCTTGGTGAATATATATATATATATATATATATATATATATATATATATATATATATATATATATATATACCTTATGTTCTGATTCTGTTGTATCTAGATTGGGGTTTTGCGTTTCCCTTTCAGGTTTTCTAATTTCCCTATCAAGTTCAAACTTCTGACATTCCACGCTACGACTCGTAATATGTTACTCTTTCGTTGGTTATTCCATCTTTTCCTCATGGCCACTTCCCCTTTGGAAGTCCCTTGCCGGTGATTCGAATGGAGGACTAATCGGCAATCATTTGCCAATAGAGAAATCATAATGAGACTTTTCGATTGTAGGCTACATGTCTGATGGGTACGCATTGTGCATCTTAAATGCAGTGGAATCTATTACCTTCTGCAACCTCATGCCGTTGATCACTGCTGATTCTTCCATCTTGGGCACAATTTCCCACTACAAGCGCAAGAACGCCCTGGCCCGTCCGCTCCTGCGCTTAATTTGACAAGGCCGTTGGAAGTACATGAGTGACGTGTTATTCCAGGAGCCTTCGTCCGCCATGGATGATGATTTTTATTTAAAATTTAACCAGTGATTAAGTTAGAAATCACTACCCCGGCCGTTTTGATTACTAGTTAAAGGCATTAGTCTTAGACCATGAATTCCCACGCTTAATCACATTTAAGAGAGCTGCTATTTGCTTAGGCAAGAGAAAGCATTTGGAAAAGTTGTCTGCACGCAGAATCGTCAGCTAACAACCACACAGCACAGCTGATCATATCTGAAATCGTTTATCGGTACTGAGAACACTAAAAGTTCTGTTATGCTTCTTGTGACACATTCGTCATTAATTTTGTTTGTATGTAATATTTGCCTTCCAGAGTAAACTACTGGGTTCCAGTAGGCAAATATGAAACCAGTCAGCTACCTCTTTGAGAAGAGATTCCGTATCATCTGTTCCTGGTTAGTGATCGACGATGTGGTACAGCTTAGGACGCATTTTGGAAATCTAGGAATGTGGAATCTGTCTGCTCAACTGCACCTATTACTTGCAAGACATCATGTGTGAATAAAGAAACCCGTCAGAATTACGAAGACTTCCGTTGCTGCGGTCAAGACGTTTTAAATACTCCTAGGTGTTGAACTGCCTTTAAAAATAGATATTACAAAGCTGAAGTTTCGGCCGTATTAAAACGGCCTTGCTCGGGACAAGTCTAGTTTACTGGAGAAAAATGTGCCCTTATTTATAGCAAACTTTTGGTGTCAATACGTGATATACGTACTTGGAACTTTATTGGGCCTAGTATATAATAAACTAGTCCTTACGTGAGGGAAAATGTAGATTGAAGGCTACTCGTGGGCTGTTCGGTCTGCCAGTGGGTAGCGTATCTGTAAATATACTCATAGCTTCGATTTTCAATTGCAACTCTACTCTGCGCTGACACTTTCACTACTCTTTTGACAGCACACTGGCTTCCTTCAAGATCACAGGTTGTCCATATCCACGTCGATTTATAATCCCGTTTCATTGCACATAGTGTTTAAGTTCTGCTACTCCGGTGTGGACTGGCCTCCCTTTCTCCATTGTGTAGAGAGCTACGCACTCATACCGTAGCTCGTATATTCCTGCTGAGTTAATATTATTCACCGCATCCTCGGTGGAACCTACCACGTCGTGGATGCTATGGCTGCTGTTGAAAATCGGTTTGAAACCTCATCGGCGGAGAAGGTTGCCTAGCCGTTCACTGAAGCCCTCCACACACGGTAAGTGCAATATCGGAATCCTCATCTCCTTGCCCTCTCCTCCTTTTGTCTTAGTTGCTTTTCATGCAATGTTGTTGTCACACTCGTTGGCATGAAAAGTGTGGTACTTCAGCGTCAAAGGTTGTTTAATATTGTGGACACGGGCAGTCGGCGAGCAGTGGACAGAATACTTATTACAAGAGAAACTCCCCACCGCGACCTCCTCAGATTTAGTGATAAAATGGCCTAGTGGATAGTTCGTCATACATGAAAACAGGAACACGGTCTACAAATTTCTGAAAAAAGAAGCAGAACGTAAACAGTGAACGGTCCAAGCTCAAGATGTGCAATATCGAGTATCGTTGTGTAGGTGCGGATCGTTGTGAGATCTGTGTTAAAATTTCGGTGGCGACCGAAAGGTTTTTTCAGAAAATTATGAAGTTTCCATCCGGTCGTTGACGTGTACCTCTTCTCCGTCTATAGTCTTGGCAACTGCCACACTATACATTGTTTACAGACTATGTCATTTGATAAGAAAATAATTCCGTCGCAAGTGTATGTGATGAATAGTGAGAGCAGGTGAGATGGGATATCAACCTGTCACAGAAAGAGAAACAACAAATATACGGGTGTGAACTATGTTGCAACAAAGGAATTCAAAGATCAAAACTTCCAAAACGGAACGTAAGATCATAACATTGTGGTTAATTGAACCCTCTGCCAAGCACTTTATTATGAATAGCAGAGTAATCACGTAGATGTAGATGTGGTATTTGTGTAGAACAAGTAGGAGGTATGTACGTCTGGAGGTCTCTTTCTTACACTTGGCCTTTGTAAACGGCCGCTACACCCCGACACAGACATAAATCTGAATACAGCAAACAGACACGTCAATAATAAGATGGACAGTTCATTATTTTGTGAATAAAATTACGGCATTATCGAGATTTGCACTCGGATCTCCCCCTTCGCACATGAACACTGAAACACTTAATCACGGCGCAATACCTACAGAATTATACTCCATGGAGCACATCTTGAACTTGGTAGTTCAGTGTTTCTATTTTGCATCTTTTTTCATAGTTCAGTATACCTTCTTCCTGTTTTCACGCTTGATCTGTGTTCAGGTTTTGAAGGGCTGTCTACTGGGCCATCTTACGACTAAATCTGAGGAAGAAGTTTCCCTTGTGAGGATGGTGATGGTGAATGGAGATGGTGACTCTGCGTGCAGGTACAAAGTGGCTTGTATTGGCTTCAGTGCACCTTGTGTTCCAGTCTATCATTGGCGGTTCTACATGCCTCCCTGATCAAAAATTTTGTGTTACTGTGGACTATGTATCATTACGCAGGCTGTTTAAGACAAATGGTTCAAATGGCTCTGAGCACTATGGGACTGAACATCTGAGGTCATTAGTCCCCTAGAACTTAGAACTACTTACACCTAACTCACCTAAGGACATCATCCACATCCATGCCCGAGACAGGATTCAAACCTGCGACCGTAGCGCCTAGAACCGCTCGGCCACACCGTCCGACGCTGTTTAATTGACAGCATACATTGAATCAATTTTGCACCTATTTTAAGACAATATACGTGCGACGGCCTTATGTGGTTTCTCACACACGGCTATGAAACTAATAGGAAGTCACCATGGCGACCAGGGATCTCCTGTACCGGAAGGGCGTGGTTGTGAAATAGCGGGCCATCTGGGAATGAAAAGCGAGTCAACCATGAGTCACCACCTCGTTATTAAGAAAATCTGTAATTTTCGTTTGAGTGGCGACATCATTACCAATTACAGGAAACAAAATAGTCTTACAAAACGTTAAACTGACAATTGCTACAGATGTAAGAGATCTTGATGAGGCAACGCATGCTGAAGCAGACGCCGTTGTTCAATTTCATCATCGTTGACGGACTACAAAGACAGGCGAGCTCCCTGTCTTTGGGCGCAACGAGTGTGAGATGAGACTGTGTAACTCCCTCTGCTACGCACGCAGATGGCTGAAGGAGGCACGGGGTTCGGTCTGCCACTGGAGTGATGACGGTGTGTCAGCGCCAGCAGATGGGACGAATTTATTTCGCTTGTTACTGCGCCGTAAACAAAGTTGGAGTGCGGTGTCAGCACGTGAAGAGGTATTCATCAACAGGAATTATCGGATTAGCGCCTCCGTCGCGCGATGTGGAACGTAAATACATAAACATAACGGCAACGCGTGGCTTTCTGAGGGATTTTACTGGTTGTCATTAACGAAATTACTGCGATTTTTACACCAGAGACGACATTTTGATTTCAGTTCGCATTATCGGGTCCAGTACACGTTGAAACTGCTATTAATAGGACAGCCGTGTCTAGTGGCAGTTATGGCGGAAAGAGAAAGATTAAAAAAATGTTCAAATAAAAAAGGAGACAAAATTAGACTTTTTGCACCACATTAGTGTGGGAGTAAAGATAAAGATTTGGTTCTATTAAGTTTATATCAACTGTAGCTTGCAATTCAGACAGACTTATTTTGTTTTTCTGAAGATAAAGAAAAGAAAAAGTGGTTCAAATGTCTCTGAGCACTATGGGACTTAACTGCTGAGGTCATCAGTCCTGTAGAACTTAGAACTACTTAAACCTAACTAATCTAAGGACATCACACACATCCATACCCGAGGCAGGATTCGAACCTGCGACCGTAGCGGTCGCGTGGTTCCAGATTGTAGCGCCTAGAACCGCTCGGCTACTCCGGCCGGCTTTCTGAAGACCATTTTATCATTGATACATTGACTATTCATGGATATAACTTAACAATTGATCACTGCCTATCAGTTACGGAGGATCGATGTGTTGTCAGTTACACTAAGAAGGAATGGAAATGTATGACAGTGATAACGGATTTTGCGATGATCAGTTTTTTGAGTCTTGCGCTCCTGAAGTAGAGTTCGAAATTAATTTAATACACTCAATATACTGGCCACCATATGGAATATTTAGAGTAGCTTAAAAATAAATCGATGCATAACTTAACTTCTTACTGTCCAAACAGAGTGAGGAAATTCCTTATGGATACTCTAATGTTACATTTTAGAACAGACCTGTTATAGAAGTGTAAATGACTGCCATACCTTCTAACTTGATTTTGCTACTCTCACACAACTTAAATCAAGAATGATGGGAACAAACAGGTTTGATGTTTGCAACGATTTTCATAAACACATCGCTATGTAGAGTGATAGTGTAATTCCCATACTTCATAGCCTCTTTTATGAAGATGATCAACTGCTGTCCTTTAATATATAGTGTTGCATGGTATAAATAGAAATAAATACAAAACCTAACGGTAATGAATAAAAAAATTGAATTTAAAAAGAATGTGTAAAACGCAGTCTGTAAAGATCTCCGCAAGCCTCTTACTTATCTCGTGCAGAATATTGTAGTCTGCAACTTGAATAAGTGTAAGAAACACCCTTAGCGGTAAAAAAAAGTAATATATTCCGTAATGTAATCGTAAGCTAGTTAGAAAACATAAGCAGATTACACCCACTTAAATTTTTGGTTGCTGGTAACAACAAGATGCCTTGAAAAACAGAGAACACTACTTTGCATGAAGGGACACAGATGATGAAAGGGTCCGAAGACGTTACGTACTGTACTGTAAAACTATAACCAATGTCTTCAGAGCATCAGAACGGTTGTACATTCAAGAACAACGTAAGCACCTCCACAACAACATACAAGAATATTTGGAATACAGTGAAAAATGAGACGAGAAAAACGAGTAAGGCAAGTGAAAAATTTCTTTAAAGTTAGACAACATAATTTATCAGACAGCTCTATCAGTATCATAAAATTCAGGTTTCTGCACTTACTTGGTAGAGGGACTACATTTTCCATGAAAAGAATTCCGCAACATTTTGATGAAATTAAGTTCTCGTATTCTTTTGGTGTTCGGCTGAACTTTTCCATTACTGAATTGTTTCTGTAATGAATCTGAATGGCGGCTATCAGTAAACCGTTCATACAATTTTTGGAAATTTAACACTGGTTAAGAGCAGTGCAGAATTCTCGCAAGTAATGATTACAGTATCGCCTTATGTAAATTCAGGTGGAACTGAATTCGATGCTTAATCGCTCACGATGAATTTCAGGTACCGTTCGCCCGGATAATTGTCAAGATTCTTTGCGCTGCGTCGAAAGCTTGGTTTCATCATTCATTTATCAATGTAAAGTCGTGAACCTTGCATTCGAATATCTGTGTGTGACTACATGCATGCCCAAGTGGCATTCCTTAGTACATAAATCTTTGCTGTTTAATAATCATTGGTACGTTATTATCATTTGTTCGTATGGAACCACAGGACTAGTATTTTTTACTTGTGTTCGGTGTAAACGCGTCTTAGAATTGCACCGCATCTACTGAATAAATTTTCGTAATTAATCTAATTGGTTCGTTAAGCTTTGGCTGAACGTGAAAAACAGTACCGTTTCGCCCTTTTCCTGCAAATCTCTAAACATAAGTAACCCGTGAGAGAAAATTACTTAGTATGCTCAGTAATGTCCAGTCGCTGACTCGTTGATCTGGAGTTCACAAAGTAAAAGCCCGTTTTGTCTTTACTAACGATTATAATCAAATAATGTTCATGGAACTTCAACGACTTGACATTCAGTATGCGATGCTAAGCACGGCGACTGTGAAACATGTACCTCAAATCCTTTTCATAGCGCGAAGTGAACTTCTAAATCTAATCATTGTCACAATTTCACAGACGTATTCAAATATGCTTTTGTGAAACCAATTCAGTGAACTGAAACGAAACGTCAACGTGTTTGATTATTGAAGGTACTTTCAAAACGGTCCGAGAAGAACATGCACAACAAACTTTACATAAATATATTGGAGAGAAACTCAACAGCAAACGATGTGGATTGAAAAAGAAGAGTACATGTCGTAACATGGTTGTTGATTATGAAAACCATATTTTTCTACGCGTAAGTAGAAACAATATGGAATAGTACACAAGGCTTGTTCATGGTTTTAGCAGAGTAATGGAAAGTACAATGTATCACTTCATGTCGAACGCACAACAGTGACTCGAAATTTGAAACCATCAGACACAGTATATCACAGTCAATCTTCCAACTGCAGTGTCAGTAGAGAGAAATATTTTAAACCAAAAATACGTGATTAAAGGCAAATGGCTTATCATTATCATTTTATTCACATTATTTAGTGTCACTTACGTAGTTCCACATGCTATAAAAATAGTCTTCTGAGGCAATGAAATATGGAAAGAAAAAAGTGTTCAGGTTTCGAGATTACAGATGCATCGCAACCTTAATTGGATGACCCTTGGTGTACAATTACTGAAGTGACTTAGTTCATCTAGAGTATATTTAACATGCATTACTGCTATAGGTGATTTAAAAATCTATAAACTATTTCCCTCTGCTACTTTCATTCAGATGTCTCTGAGAAACTTGGTGTTTTAACAATGTGGTTGATATTTCTGTTTCCCCAAAACATTACGGTAGTCAAAAGTATAAATACAACACTAAGACCCAAACCAACCTCTATGGAGTTTTGAAAGTCCTATGATTAGTGGAGCAGGAAGTCAGATACATGGAAAAACATGCATTCAGCAATCTGACAGAGTATATTAACTAGCATATAAACACTGCAGCGGAGTTTAAGACTAAACTATAGAAATTTCCAGTGAGTAAACACTTCTGATCTGTTGAAGAGAAACTATCAGTATTAATGATTCGGAATCTTAGACCATTTCATTATATAGCACTTACGGTCACTGTACATCTTTGACTGCTTCCCACATCTCGCAGACTCCTCTGAATCGGATCCATGAAACGTAATGTTATCTAACTCTATAGGAAATAATGTTTTCAGCACTCTAATGGGAAGAGAGCAAACACTATACATCCGTAAAAAATGCTTTTAGGAATCTAAGAAACGGTAGTTTCTTATGAAAACTCTATCCTTGCAAAAGCATGTACACGTGTATTAGGATACAACGTAAGGGACGGCAATTGATATGAGGCTGGAGAAACTGGGAAAAATGGACCGCCTTTATAAACTACCGTGCAAAAGGTCACCGGGCTGCTTGTCTTGTACAAAATCTTAAAATATATGCTTCAAAAACTAAATTTTAAGAACAATAATTTACAGTGGAACCCTAGAAAGAAAATACCGTTAACCAGCTTACACACAGGAATACACTAACAATTTTCAAAATTTGGTCTGCCCCCCATCCCCAGCTACCAACCCAGTTACAAGAATATATCTTTCATGTAGAGCTCACCGATGTAAAATCAGAACAACAAAAAAAAAAAAAAAAAAAAAAAAAAATGTCACTAAAGCGAAACCCTCTTTCTTCTCACCCTGTAGAGGTAATCACTTCTGAATAGTTCCACTGGTGTACTTTCATTTTTAATCAAGTTATTGACAGTTGCCTGAGAAAAAAATTTGAGGGTGTGGTAGATATAAGGACTATGACTTATTAAAATAACTACTTGGGCTATTACACAAATGACTTTATACGAGCCGAAAGAGATTATAGTATTTACTCTCCGTTCGAAACTATATAAGTGCTTTAAAAGTTCTTTAAGTACCAACATAGCTGCAAAAAGACTATCTCCTTGTCTGTTCACTTGGTACCACCAGGGATACACTGCCGTATACCGCCACAAACATGAACGGGAAGAAACGATAAGGTGTCATGGACAGTCTAGAATATGGTGGCTGTATGTTAACTGAACATAAATGCAGATAACTGCGGTCTTCACACATGTAATAATTATTTCCATTTCTAAATTCCTCTGGTTTTCAGGCTCATCTTCTGAAGATGGTCTGTGATGAGGAAAAAAAAAAGAAAAACGGAGACACTCCACTATATTGCTTTGAGTGCTAGTAACGTGGAAATATGTGACGAATATCGAATATTATTAATTCCGTGGCATACAAGCAATTAAAAAGGAAACTGTCAAGTGCATTTCAACTACAGTACCAATTGTGCTGCTACAGTAAATAAAGGAATTCCTTTCTGGACACAACCTGCCTTCTACTTAACACTCAAGGTGATATGTTAAAATATTTCCTATTTTTGAAGACATTTTGGAGATATCACTGACCAAAATAAAATATTTGAAATTAATTATAACAGTCTAGATCGCAAGGCACGTTTACTAAAAGGTGACCGGTATCGACCATCAAATGATAATCTTCAGAGTTACAGCCCTATTGATGGACAATTGCTGTGCATGGAGCAGGAACTGATGAATCCCGATACTGAACTGCTCTGACTGGCAGTCGACTATCGTCATTCAGCGGTTCCTGCTCCATGCATTCATTTTCCATCAGTAGGGCTGTAACTCTGAAGTTGATAATCTGATGATCATAACCGATCACTTTTAATAATCGTGTCTTGATATCTAGGCTGCTGCAATTAAAGTTTTCCTACCTACTGTTCAGCAAGAAACTACACGCATTGAGATACAAATGTAATTATGTAAAGTCTGCATAAAACTAATTTGTGGAAATATACAAATATTCATTAGTGAGTGGACGCATTGCCTTTGTTCATATTCAGGTAAAAGGTTATTTGTCACAAACAAATAATTGATGATTCAAAACCAAATGTAACTTGCAACTACGTGTTTTATTCATATTTCTTGGCATACATTACTATACTAAAGAAAAGTTATCTAAAGTATCGTAAATGTTAACAGTATCGCTGCAGAGGTAATTAATTACATTTGTATCTTGATTACTGACTATGACAATATTGGTTACGGACGTACTATCTGTACGTCTGAAAACGCAATCTTAATGTCACTGGGGTTGTACGTATACTCTAGATGCAGGCTAGAGGCAATAGACTGTTACATTCTTTCTGAGAAGTCGACCCGAAGGCAAAGGGCAAAGTGGGAATATTGGAAGCAGAGTTCTTCCGCGGAGTTTGGAACAAAAGAACGTGTTTGGAGAGAGGGAAATGGCTGGGTTTGGAGGGGTGCGCTCCCTGGATAGATTGAAACTCCTGCAGCATGTTACGCGTCCGCCCTTGATGGATGCCGCCAATGTTCCTCCCTTCCTGATATCCATGCGTCGGCGTGGTGCCGTGAGAAAATTGTCCCCCAGGAATACGAACAGCTACCTCGAAACCTTTTCAATACGTAAATTTATTACCATATACAGTAGTCAAAAATCAGATCCTTTTATTCCATTTATAATCAACTATTTTGAACGTGGTTAACTGTTTTTGGCTTGTTGAAATTAGATATATTTTACGGCCACCAGGGCAAGAAGGAATATTCCTTATCTTCCATTTTTTTCAGACTATAAAATAGTCACCTGTGGCATATTGTCCTATACCTCAAGGCCCTCTACACAAAACATCGATCAGTGTTTTTATAACATTGCGGTGAGTCGAATAGATGTAGCAACACTAATTTTATTTTTATTTATTTAGTATTTTCCTATTTAGTCTTTTCCTGTTCTCTGGGACCCTTCACCGATATTAGCTAGTAAATTCCTTCTTCATACCAGGAGATCCTTGCCATTTAACACAAAAATATTACATTTACCGTTTTTATAATGTGTTGTTTACTTTAAAAAGGTCGGCACTGATTAAATCAGTATACACTGAAGAGACAAAGGGCCCCCACGAGCACGCTGAAGTGCCGCAACACGAAGTGGCATGGGCTCGACTAACGTCTGAAGTAGTGCTGGATGGAACTGACACAATGAAACCTGCAGGGCTCTCCATGAATTCATCAGAGTAGAGGAGGTGGAGATCTCTTCTGAACAGTACGTTGCAAGGTATCCCATATCTTCTCAATAATGTTCATTTATGGAAAGTTTGGCGGCCAGAGGAAGCGTTTAAACTCAGAAGAGTGTCCCTGGAGCCACTCTGTAACAATTCTGGACATATGGTGTGTAGCATAGTCCTGTTGGAATTGCCGAAGTCCGTCGGAATGAACAATGCACGTGAGTGGATGCAGGTTATCAGACAGGATGCTTACGTAGGTGTCACCTATCAGAATCGTGCTAGACTTTTCAGGGTCCCACCTCACTCGAACTTCACACGCCCCACACCGTTACAGAGCTTCCACCAGCTTGAACAGTCCGCTGCTGACATGCAGGCTCCATGGATACATGAGGTTTTGTCCATACCCATAAACGTCCAGCCGCTCGATACAATATGGAACGCGACTCGTCCAACCAGGCAACATGTTTCCTGTAATCAACAGTCCAATGCCAGTGTTGACGCGCCCAAGCGAGGCGTGAAGCTTTGTGTCGCGCGATCATCAAGGGTACACGAGTGGGCCTTCGGCTCCGAAAGCCCGTTTCGATGTTGTTGAATGGTTGGCACGCTGACACTTTTTGAGGCCCAGAATTGGAATCTGCAGCAGTTTGCGGAAGGATTGCACTTCTATCATGTTGAAAGATTCTCTTCAGCCGTCGTTGGTCCCATTCGTGCAGGACCTTTTCTGGCCGCCTCGATGTCGGAAATCTGATGTTTTATCGGATTCGTGATATTCACGGTACACTCGTGAAATGGTCGTACGGAAAAATCCCCACTTCATCGCTACATCGGAATTGGTGTGTCCCATCTCTCATGCGTCGCTTATAGCACCACGTTGAAACACACTTAAATCTTGGTAACCTGCCACTGTAGTAGCAGTAACCTATCTAACAATTGCTCCAGACACTCGTCGTGTTTTAGAGGCGTTGCCGACCGTAGAACCGTATTCTGCCTGTTTTCATATATCTGTATTTGAATACTCATGCCATTACCAGTTTCTCTGGCAGTTCAGTGTACGTCTGTTCTTCTACTGACGACAGAATAATTTGCTGAAGTATCGAACTAGGGGAAATGCTGCGCCTTTTACCATGCCCTTCTGTACGTATCCTTCTTCTTCTCTGGACGAAATGCGCAGCGCGCAGGCAGCAGTGGACACTGTCTCTACCAAGAAGTGTCGGAGTAGAATTCACGTAAAAGTGTGTTCTGCCTGGAGCTGATATTTGCGCAGAAATATGTTGCTATTTTTGGAAAATATCGGCGGTTTAGCATCTGTTACAACAATGAGTCTTCTCATATAAATTGTAGACTTGGATGCAAGATATTTCCAGGCAAATTCTATACTGCAATGGGTTGCACCACAAATACATCATGCATTGTTCAAAGACGTAAACAATGCGGCGTGGATTGTCTTCCTACCTAATACGATGCGTGAAGTTACTGTGAGAGCTAATGTGTACCATAATGACAACTGCACTCCGGTTTAAGCGCCATATCTTGACTTTCTTTTCTGTGTTTAAGTTATTTAAGTTACGGGAGACGGGCATGTTATGGAGAGTGTGAGGACGTTTTTAAACAATACAGTGAACTTTTTACAGTAACTAGTATTATATTAAATCAAAAGGGTGTATTGTCCATTTCTCTAAATCCTCTGTAAATAAATCCTTGTCGACGTATCGACTTCGATAGTTTCTGGTCGAGCCATAGCTTTTCGGCTGTTTTTTAAAGTCACGCGCTAAGCAACTGCCTGTATAATCGGTATCCGAGTGTCTAGAGGGGGAAGCAGAGGGATGTGACTGCAGAGCGGAGTTGCGAACAGAGCGGCGAGCACGAGCGTGGCGCGGCTGTCCGTCTCCAGGTAACTGTGGAAATTAGGAGAGGGCTGAACAGTGCGGTAACGCTGGGCTCTGACACACGCAGCATGGAGAGCGCTGAACTCGGCAACTGGTGGAGAGGTGGACAGCGTGCGGTCGGAAGTTGTATTCGTTCGTTGCTTGTCGGCGTGCGTGGATGGACAAGGCATCAGCGACGACAGAGGAACGCGCAGCTGATGTTAGAGTACGGGCTAAGGCAGACGGCATTTGAGTCTACAGAATCGGCAAGTTTAGTAACCAATGAGGCGACGTCTTTACCATGTGATTGTGCTCGCGAACACATCAGTACAGGTACTATCTGAATATAAAGCAAGTACGACTGTTGCCCTACTGTAGCTGACGACTGGTAATTTGGTCAACCATGTGCAACTGAAGACATGCGCAGAAAAATGGGCTAACCATCAAATATAAAAGAAAGTTCCCATAACCAGCAACGGATTGCAACACTTACCTCCAAGTTTTTACATTTTGGGGTTAGCCCGTTTTTCCAAGCATGTCTGCGATTTTGTTGCCTTGCTCAAGTGAGGTAAGAGAGAAAGACAATCGTTGTTGAGGAACAGAGCGGTCAAAGAGTTGGATAGTGCTTAAGAAGTAAACTGCTTTTAATTATCAGGTTTAAGATAAATGTTAAGTGTATATTTTATAAGGTTTTTAAATGAGTGTACGCCCTTGGTAATCACAAGAAAAGCTTCATAAATTTGCTGCCTTATTGTAAAAATAGTGTGATTAGAGCGAAGTTGCTCAGAGCACAGTGTGACTTGTGAAAGTCGAATAAGTTAATTAACAGCATACGTATCTTGTATTTTAGTTTTTACTAACTCGGATTCTACATAAAGCTGAAAAGAAAATTTACTCATATAGACAATATTTTCGAGAATTAATCTGTTTGCTAAGAATTAAGTAGTACCGTAGAATACACAATAGCTGTGCAGCAATGTTTGACTGTTGTTTGGGTTACTGACGTGAAACAAAGGATTTTAAAAGCTTCTGTTGACATTCCGTAATCCCCCAGTACCCTCTTCTGCCCCAAATCATAGTTCAAGTAGGTACCCCTCTAAGTAAAATGTTTTCTCTGGTAATTCTAATAATTATTTCTTCTGAACAGAATATAATGCTACAGCTGTGAGAGACCATTTTCCAGAGTCGATTGTTGAATTCCATCTACTTAGTTTAACAAGTTTAATTGAATTTCATGTCAAAACTAATAACTTCATTTCTATTTGAAAAGGTTAATTAATTTAACTGCAGAAATGATTGAAGCTAAATATTGTGATAGTTTCTGTACTTTATATGTGCAGGGAAGGGGGGAGAAGGTTGTTACATATACATGTACCTCGTGACGATAGTGTGCAGGAGGTTTAACGGTCAGGATTTGAGAGTGGGCATCCAGGGCTGCGGTTAAATGACAGAGCGGGAAATTAGGTACAATAAAGAGAATATATTTCAGTGTATGGCATACAAGGGGCGCCCCTAGGTTCTGAAGTTACGAGTTTTAGCCCAGTCAAGGAGGTCGAACAATTAAGTGAAATTGGCAACGGAAGGGGAAGCGGTTCATGTTAACTTATGTTACTGGCCGATTGTGAAAAGCAGAGCCAGAAGCTCTGCCTTCTGAAGAGACCTGGTCTGCTCTAAGTCTGGATTACAAGACAGAGATGCAACTGTGTTCCGCACCGTAGAACACTCCCGCGTCCACGCACGTGATCTGTATCCCACGCACGCTATTGGCTAAAGCCAATGGTGTGAAATCGTTAGCAGTTTCAGCAGAGGTCTCAGAGCGTCTGTTGTCGACATCTTTAACTGGACAGAACTGCCTCGGTTTTGCAAGACAGGCAACTTGTGTCACGTAGCACAGCATAAGTTGCCCTAGAAGTAAACTTGTAAAGATTTGACTGGCCCTTTGAAATAGATTTTTAAATCAATTCTCTAAAATATTCCTTGACTGGCTGCCACCATGTACATTTCACTCTTCTCCCAAACGTGAAGTTGAAAGTTTTAATAGCTGTTTTAGTTTGAATTAAAAGAACTTTTCCAAAAATTTTACTAGCGATCGTTCCCTATAGACATAATTAATAATTTTCAGATAGGAAACGTTGAAGATGAATTTGTACTTCTGGAATCAATTGAACAGACTGGCATTGTGCTTTAGTGGAAAATACTGTGTTATTTAATCAATAAATATGGTAAGCAGTGATGTTATGGAAGAATGATTCTTTCCTAATGCGCCCCCTGCCCCCCCCCCCCCCCTTTTTTACAAAATCAGCTGAAACATCCCGCATGATGATAGTTTTGGCAGTAGTCAAACTGTTTTAGCACCCGGTTAACTTTTACTGAGATTAATATCAGCCAATGCTATTCTCAGAGACATCAAACTGTAAATTTAGTACTCTTTTCGAGTGAATAGCTTCCGCTACGATAACAGCTAAGGGCTTCAGGAAGATTACACTAATAAGCAGACGTGACTAGCCACTCTTGATGCAGCCGATGAAATAACACGATATTTAGAGAAAGAGAAAGCTGGTTCGTCACAGGCGTACTACATCAAATCACACTACCTTCTTGTCGCTGCTCTGAATGTATCATTTCTGCCATGAAGAGAAGGGTCCACAGCTCATTCTCAAAATCAATTGAGCACTAAAACAGTTCGCCTGTTACTGAGAAATATGAATTCAACAATATCCTTACTCGTTACCAATATTTCCCCTTTTCTCGAAAAATAATGAGATGTATGAAGATGGTAATTTTTCTTTCGAACATGTCCGAAAGAACATATACCTTTGGTGACGATGGAGCTCTCTTAGAATGAAATGATAATTACATAAAGACCCTAAGGTGTCGACAGACGCTCTATCCATCTGAGTCACGAAGGCCACAGATGGATAGAGTGCCTGCCATGTAAACGGGAGATCCCGGGTTCGAGTCGCAGTTGGGGGACACATTTTCAACTGTTCCCGTTGATGTATATCTACACTTGTCGACAGGTTGAGGTCTTGATTTAATTATCATTCCAATAGTGAAATGCATGATTATAACACTAGGACCAAAAAACTGAGAATTTAGTTTTCAAAATTTCATCCGGTGCGTCCTCAATAAATGAAACCTTAAACCACACATACTGTTTTAACATAGTTAAATCACTTAAGAACAATTTTAACCTTTCTGGAATATACCGCCGGCGTCAGTTACTTGATGTGCCTTATGTGAAAAACTTAAGGATGAAAGTAAGTTTACTGTGATTTTTCAGTTGCAAGTACCATAGCTCTATGACACTTGGACCACACATATTAAGAACTGCTACAGAACAGCATAGAGGATACTTGAAAAAAAAAAATAAGCAGTAAGCAAACAGGAATGACACTTTTATTCAAAGACAATAATTATACTGAAGTCACCGTCATTCGTGATGGGATCCTAGACATTACAAAAGGTCTGACTTGGTTCTTAATATGACGTGTCATAACCACGGATGCAACGTACGGTTTACTATATGCCCCCAAGTTGACCACAGGGCTGGGAAGGAGTTATCGTGCTGGGGTGTTCCATTCCTTCACCATCGCGGCAGACAAATGACGGATGGTCGCTGGTGGATGTAGACGTGCTGCAATGCATCGCACATGTGTTCGATGAGATTTACGGTGGAGTAAGAGGCAGGCCAGTCCACTGTCATCTAGGAAGAGCTCTTCCACCTGAGGTGTTCGGTAGGATAGCGCATTGTCATCCATATGAATGCTCCCCTGAAAAGACGCTCTCGGGGAAGCTGTACACCTTCACAATAACGTTGGCCAGCGAGTGTAGCGTGTTCAGATATTTGTATAACAATACGCTCTAGCAACATTATACCTGGATCACCAAACTATCACGTTCGACAGTGTTCCTGGGTTCATTATGTGTTCCCACCTCTTGCCATATGAGGGTACGTTCAGCACGTTGAGCGTCTCCGTGACATGACAGGGCGTGATGTCGCGCCTTAGAAAATATCAGATCTAAGTCGGCTGAATGTATGATGGATTATAATTATTCAGTAAGAGGAGGAAAGACCCACTGATTTTGTTGAGCGTGCCTGGAACGATCGTATGTAGTAGGCCGCTAGGATTAGTGCAAGACGACGGTAGCCGACTGAGAATGAGCACAAAATATGAAGCGGTCAAAGGAGACAAAGTACCTTCATATGACTCCTTTTTACCAAATGATTTAGCATCAAATAGCCCTGCTTAATGAAATCACTAAACAAACAGGATTGAGAATAACATATGGGTAAAGTGAAGTAACGAATATCACTATGATAATTCCGCAAATCACTGCCTGAAATATAGGAACACCAATAAACATGGAAATAAACTGTGTATGCCATCATACAATGCAGACAGAAAAAAAGCCATTCACGACAAATGCCGTATATCCTAAAAACCCTCTCAGTCACCACGAACATTTTACTATACACGTAAATAGACGAATACCTCGGTCCCACGTATACAAAGATGAAGTTGTGTATTATTATGACCAAATAATTTTGTTCTATTTGAAATGATGAAAACCAAAAGGAATTAAATGTAATCTCTGATTTTTGCTATGTAAACACGAGAATTTGATCCATCCTAAACTCTTTGATTGCTATTAGATGAAACAAGTATTGGTACGTATGTCATTAACAATTTATTGGTGAACTGTGTTGAAAATTAAAGAAATGGTTAAATAAATGTGCTTAACCACGTAATTACTAGCTCTCATGATTTGGTCGTTAGTAGCAATTAAAAGAAAGACCCTGTAACTTGTAGTTAGTGTGATTTTTTATGAAAGGGTGAATTTTGATTAATGAAAGTAGTTTATATGATTTTATGAACAACAGCTTTTCAATAAGGTTGAAATAACCTCACCAGTTAAGGTCAGTAGCTGTGCTCTGTCGTTGATATTCCAGTGGCATTATCATTCAGTAAGGTAACGCAAAGCACCACGTTGTCTGTTCTATTCTCACCTACTGCGACAGTTGCCTTGCCCATCAAGTTCTCGGGAGACCTTACTCAATGAAAACTCTGGTCTTGATTTATTAACGATACGACGCTCGCCCTTGATTCAGAAACTATTTATTTATAAATTAGACAATTTATAATCGGATTAATTCGCTGGAAACTAATAAACTGCTTGCCATTAAAATTACAATACAGGAGAGACGGCATGCAGCGAACCCCAAACTGATATGAAGTGTACATGTCTGGATATGGAAACCATTCTGCGCAACCACACGATGTAAGTGTAATACCACGTCCATTCTCTATGCAAGGAAATATTGCGTTTCCTCATTCATAATTCGAATTTCCCTATTGTTTGTTTGTGAGAAGACTGAGTTCTGCCTCTTGGTAATAGGTGGAAACGCCTACCAGCGCTCGTTGTGCTTTGACAACGGTAGAATGGTGGACTATCCAGACTTCCGTTATCCATGTGCAATAATACTGCTGGCGCTGATTGGGGTACTACGACCGTTATGCGAATGTGGAAAAGATTCAGCAGGTCTGCTGTCAAGGCGATGCAGGATCTAAACGATAACACTCGAGTAGCGGCCACGAAGGATCCTACAACTACGCTTCACACTTTGAGCCAGAATATGTCCATTTCTGCAGCAACACAAGTACCCAGTTGTCGATGTGTGGAACATCACGGGTTTTCAGATATCTGCTATTGTTGCAGCTTCCCTTGACGCTGCAGCCGACTAAGCCGCACTGATAGTGGTAAGGCGGACGTAGTGGCCGAGCGGTTCTAGGCGCTTCAGTCTGGAACAGCGACTGCTATGGTCGCAGGTTCGAATCCTGTCTCGGGGATGGGTGTGTGTGATGTCCTTAGGTTAGTTAGGCTTAAGTAGTTTTCATTTCTAGGGGACTGATTACCTCAGAGGTTAAGTCCCATAGTGCATTTGAACCATTTGATAGTAGTACGCCCAACGACAGCATTGAACCCAGGAGTGGCGACACGTCATCTCTTCAGGTGGTTTATAGTACTTCATAGCGACAGACGTATCAGTGTGGGGAGGCTCCGAGAAGAAGAAACATTGCCAGCTTACATTCGTCGTCTTCAGAACGATTCAGCAACCGTCAAGATGGTATGGCAATTTGGACGACAGCCGTGGCATATTTCAGCAGTTGAGGTTAGTAGCTGTGCTCTGCTCTGTCGTTGATATTCCCGTGGCATAAACGTTCAGTAAGGTAACGCCAAGCAGCACGTTGTCCATTCTATTCTCACCAACTGCTACAGTTTCCTTGGCCAGCAAGTTCTCCCGACATCTGACCCACTTGAAAGTCTGGTGATGGTTTCTTAAGGAGATCACGCTCGCCCTTGATCCTGAAACTATTTATTTACGAATTTTAAAATTGATAATCAGATTAATTTTTCGTGGCATGTAAAACTTTTAAAGGATATCAAGGTCGTCTTTGACAGGGAAATTATTTATAAATTTCACATCACATTGTTAACCATTAAAAATGTAGCACGGTTAAAAATCGTTAATATCATAGTCGGCCTTGCAGGAGGCGATTTTTTTTATAGTGCGTACAGAGTACTCAAGAAATAACACGTTAAATTTGTTGGTGATTTGTAGGAGTGGAGGCACTGGGTATTGATTCGAACTGAATTTGGATGTCATCCTAACATGCTTCAACTCTCGTTAGCCATTATGGTTTGTGACCAGTGGCACAGAGTAGAAGCAGCCTGGAATGACATCCAAGCGCAGTTCGACTCGATACCCAGCATCTCTACTCCTACAAATGACCAACAAATTTAATGTGTTCTTCTCGTATATTGTAAGCGAACAAGAAAAAATTCTCCACCTATGAGACCGGCTACTTTATTTCCAAAGTTTAATCTTGCTGCATTCTTTATGGTATACAGTGCGTTGTACTGTTTTTAACTCTGGTTAGTAAGTTCGCTGGAAAGTGGGATGTGAAGAATTCACTAACTTTTAATTTTTAATTTAAATGGCAAGCGGAACGTTATTTTTGCCCTATTTTTGAAAATTTATTATTAGTAAAAGGGATGTCTGCCCGTGCTACAACTGCCGACCTTCTAATTACCACTCCTGCTTGGGTGGTCTCAACATTTGCATTTTCAAATGGGAAACCTCATTTTACTGCATAAGCAGATTTTACTCCAAAAAATACATGCTGTTTACTCAAAGCACTGTAATCGACGAATATCAAGTGTGCCTGTTTTCGCAATTAAAAATCGACGCATTTGATTCTACGTTTCATTTACGACTAGATGTAAACCTAACTAACTAAATGTAAACGATTCACATTTATGTTCGAAATTTACTTTACTGTTGGAAACTTGATTATACGGTACAATATTTTTTCACCGTCTGATTAGATACTACTTTATCGTGATCCAGGAACAACGGCGAGGAAGTAATAGTTTTCTGTTCCCAATCGGGATGCTTAATATCGCCGGCCGCGGTGGTCTCGCGGTTAAGGCGCTCAGTCCGGAACCACGCGACTGCTACGGTCGCAGGTTCGAATCCTGCCTCGGGCATGGATGTTTGTGATGTCCTTAGGTTAGTGAGGTTTAACTAGTTCTAAGTTCTAGGGGGCTAATGACCTCAGCAGTTGAGTCCCATAGTGCTCAGAGCCATCTGCTTAATATCGGCGAGCCCCGTTGCCTTTTACCACCGGGATGCTTGATTTCGGTGAGAGTTCGTGGCAGGCGTGCCTGTCACTATCACTTGGGCATTTAGCCTTATTACGATCGTTGTGGCTTGAATTCGGCCAATAGCAGCGCAGCAACCAGCGCGAGAGTTTGTTGCGACGACCGGATGAAACCACACGCCGAAATAAGTGACCCTTATGATTGAGTTCGTGGAGGGCCACAGAAATAAAGCCTTCTGATAGTTTGGGGACATCACAATCAACACCGTAGGGAACAGAAAAGTATGTTACGGTACAGGTAGCTTAACTGCCAGAACTGTCAATATCTAACTATTATATTTTTAGTGTAGAATCTAATTTGCACACTGAAGTAAAGCTTGAGCATCAGTTTAACCGTTAGAACACAAACGTTTACATTTACATCGTCAACGAACTGTATAATAAGATGCATCGGTTCTTAATTGCAAACACAGGCACATTTGATATTTGTCAATTACAACGCTATCTACCACAGAAGGAAAACAATGGTAAGAGTAAACCGTACGTATTTTTAGCGCAGAATTCTCATACGCAATAAACATGTGTGGTTTCCATTTGAAAATGCAAACTTAACCCCGCCCAAGCATAAATATTGGTTAGGAATTGGTCAGCTGTAGTGAAGACAGATATCACCTCAACAAATATTAACTTTTCACCTAGAACAATTTACACCTACTATGCAGCATTTTCGAGATATTTAGCTCTCTCAGCATAAAATAAACACCCTGTATAAATTAGGAACCTGTCCAGCATATGAAGAGCTCACTTTGCATCAACGAATTATCTGAAATTATATGTATAGTACAACATGCTTACTTACCCTCGGTTCTCCAGAACTGCAAACTTCTGTTCAACTGAAGGCGGGACTGAACTTTGTTTAGAAAGCAGGTTGCCTGGTTTGGATGCTCGTATTTTTGGAATAATAGTACTGTCGCCTAAGGAAAAGGTCTGAACGGCTTTAAATGCTTCGCAATCCTATTGCGCATCCGTGGCCGAGAAAGACCTTTTTTCAGACCGTAGCATGTTACTATCACGCAATTCTCCGAATGAAAGGGACTAAATTGGTTTTTAGATTGCAGCAGTAGACAAGAGTGTTCTGTCAGTTTCAGGCCGGCAGTATGCAGAGCACTCGTACGCAGTGGCATTCATGTATTTTTTGTGTGCTGCTGATGGAAGTGGTACTAATTGCAGTTGATTCATTCACAAAAACAAAACGTAAATTGAATCCGATGAAGAGAATACGTCATGTATCGTTAATATTGTGACACTGTGTATCAGAATATTCAATCTTGGTGTTATTACAATATCTACTACACAGTTTCATTGGTCGCCTCATGGAAAGCCACCAAGTTCGAGACTAAAAGTTTCATATATCAGTTTGTTGATATTAGACTTACTTAACAGAAATATGGTGACTGTCAGAGTGAGTTGCTATATTTGCTGTTTTAGTTGTACAATTGACACAAGTGAAGACGTTCTGATAATACATCAGTACTGTGTGTGGGATGACAACTGATTACGTATGATCACCTAACGTGCAGCATCTTACGTGTAGGACTTGCCTCAGTGGTGCGTAGCATGGGTTGCATAGCGACATGTATTGACGCGTTTGAAGCTCGCATCGAAACAAAAAATAGCTTGTTGTTCTCGTGGTTCATTCGTCAAACAGATCAAAAAGAAATCATAATACAGTAACCGGGTGGTCCTTACAATAGTCACACCAGTGAGGACAGCAAATAACGAAATATTTTATTCTGAGTATATCGAATAGTAAGTAGGAAGAATATCTGATTTTATTCATACACTCCTGGAAATTGAAATAAGAACACCGTGAATTCATTGTCCCAGGAAGGGGAAACTTTATTGACACATTCCTGGGGTCAGATACATCACATGATCACACTGACAGAACCACAGGCACATAGACACAGGCAACAGAGCATGCACAATGTCGGCACTAGTACAGTGTATATCCACCTTTCGCAGCAATGCAGGCTGCTATTCTCCCATGGAGACGATCGTAGAGATGCTGGATGTAGTCCTGTGGAACGGCTTGCCATGCCATTTCCACCTGGCGCCTCAGTTGGACCAGCGTTCGTGCTGGACGTGCAGACCGCGTGAGACGACGCTTCATCCAGTCCCAAACATGCTCAATGGGGGACAGATCCGGAGATCTTGCTGGCCAGGGTAGTTGACTTACACCTTCTAGAGCACGTTGGGTGGCACGGGATACATGCGGACGTGCATTGTCCTGTTGGAACAGCAAGTTCCCTTGCCGGTTAGGAATGGTAGAACTATGGGTTCGATGACGGTTTGGATGTACCGTGCACTATTCAGTGTCCCCTCGACGATCACCAGTGGTGTACGGCCAGTGTAGGAGATCGCTCCCCACACCATGATGCCGGGTGTTGGCCCTGTGTGCCTCGGTCGTATTTAGTCCTGATTGTGGCGCTCACCTGCACGGCGCCAAACACGCATACGACCATCATTGGCACCAAGGCAGAAGCGACTCTCATCGCTGAAGACGACACGTCTCCATTCGTCCCTCCATTCACGCCTGTCGCGACACCACTGGAGGCGGGCTGCACGATGTTGGGGCGTGAGCGGAAGACGGCCTAACGGTGTGCGGGACCGTAGCCCAGCTTCATGGAGACGGTTGCGAATGGTCCTCGCCGATACCCCAGGAGCAACAGTGTCCCTAATTTGCTGGGAAGTGGCGGTGCGGTCCCCTACGGCACTGCGTAGGATCCTACGGTATTGGCGTGCATCCGTGCGTCGCTGCGGTCCGGTCCCAGGTCGACGGGCACGTGCACCTTCCGCCGACCACTGGCGACAACATCGATTTACTGTGGAGACCTCACGCCCCACGTGTTGAGTAATTCGGCGGTACGTCCACCCGGCCTCCCGCATGCCCACTATACGCCCTCGCTCAAAGTCCGTCAACTGCACATACGGTTCACGTCCACGCTGTCGCGGCATGCTACCAGTGCTAAAGACTGCGATGGAGCTCCGTATGCCACGGCAAACTGGCTGACACTGACGGCGGCGGTGCACAAATGCTGCGCAGCTAGCGCCATTCGACGGCCAACACCGCGGTTCCTGGTGTGTCCGCTGTGCCGTGCGTGTGATCATTGCTTGTACAGCCCTCTCGCAGTGTCCGGAGCAAGTATGGTGGGTCTGACACACCGGTGTCAATGTGTTCTTTTGTCCATTTCCAGGAGTGTAGTTGATCTTAGGCTGAGGGAGGTGGGAAATTTAACACAGATGTGACACATATGGCAGCAACAACATCCTCAATCCACCTAAGCATCGAGTCGATATGAGCTTGATTGACAGGTACGTGTGCGACACACTACGCTGCTTCAGCTCTATTGCACAATTAATCTATCTTGATGAGTGTTGACACGCCGAGCTTTTGAAAACCCATGATCATATAATTTCAGAGGGAGAAAGACCTGGAAAATGTGCTGACCAGATCAACGTCAGACAGTCTCTACCTCGGAATAGGTCTAGAATGTGCGGGTAAGATACGTTATGTTGTCGAATGATTATGGCACAACCATCGGTCTCAGCATGTTAGAAATGTTATAGCTGTTGTCAAAATTACGGGTTATGCAGACAGAGTTGAATGTGTTGTGTACCAAATGGCACGCCAATCCATCACTCCACATACGGACACATATGATGATCACAAATGGTGTCTGGCGACGTTTGTCCCCCTCGGACCCTCTCCATACACCGATACATCCATTTTGATGCTGAACATACTAGTAGTACTCATTTAGGAATATGCTCTGATAACGTTCTTACGTCCAGTGTTATCGTTCGGCGCACCATTACTGACATGCTTGTCTCCGAAAGCACCGACACTGACCCCCTTGCTGATAAGGGGTGGAACTCCGCACGTCGTCGCACTATCCACAGAGGTAATTGTCTTGTAAGCAAGCCTATTTCCCTATTCAAAGAACATGGTGTAGTTGTACGATCCTGCCATACCGTATGAACAATATGTCTGCTCTCTCTGGCGCAACTTGCTTACGGCTGTTGAGGTCCTGCATGATAAAGGGTGTGGCCCTTGCAAACCCGTGGAGCTGCGCGTAGTGGCCGCGCGGTTAGAGGCGCCAAGTCACTGATAGTGCGGCAACTCCCTCCGGATGGTTCGAGTGCACCATCGGGCATGGGTGTGTGTGTGTCGTTCTTACCATAAGTTAGTTTAAGTGGTGTGTAAGTCTAGGGACCGATGACCTCAGCAGTTTGGTCCCTTGGGAATCCACACACGTTTGAACATTTTTGAAACCAGTGGATTCTATACTTGTATGACAGTCGTGTTCTGCAGAGGTCTTCGCTGGTCATCGGAGCACAGTTCCAATCAGGACTCATCACCGAAGACAATAGTAGTCCAGTGAATGAGATTTCGGTCGAAAAAGCGTATCTGAAGTCGCCCAGTGGCAAACCAACCCGACTGTTGCCCACTATACGGCCCGACAGAAAGGTTGTCATTTCTTTTCATAGCAGGATCCTTTGGTGATCATCTGTGGCATCCTTACAGCGCAACGGTACGTCAACGAAATTCTACGTCTGTTTTGTTGCTCTTCATGACCCTCTTGGGCTTATAATTCAGTACCATAATGTCCGCCCGCAAACAGGGAGAGTTTCTACAGCATGTCTTCGTGAGGGTATTTTTTCTGTCGTTGCAACTACAAAAATGCATGATTCCTTCCACCATACGCGTTACGCTTTATTGAGCTTAAGGATCATCAGTGGTCTGTAATTAAGTTATTTATATTTTGATTTGCTCTTAGATCGAAAAACAGTTCGTTAGGAATATATTGATTTATATTTACGATGATTTTTCGGCTGATTTCTCGTTTACATCGGGAAATGCCGTCTGCTAGCATATCGTTATTTTTCTGCGTTAGGTGCTGATAATCTTGGTATAATTTATAGAAGTTGGACCAAAATTAACAGCGCCTAACACAGAAAAACAACGATGTGCTAAAAGACGGCATTTCCCGATGTAAGTGAGAAATCTGCCGAAAAATCACCGTATGTACAAATCAATCCATTCTCAACAAACTGTTTTTCGATCTAAGAGCAATTAAAAATGTAAATAACAAAATTACAGACCACTGACGATGCTTTACCACAACAAAGCGAAACGCATCTAGTGAAAAAATCACGCTTTTTTGTAGTTGCAACGAGAGAAACAAGTATACACTCAAGAATTGTAAAGCAACTACGGACAATATTGCCACACAAATGAAGAATTGCATGTCTTCGTCCTCCCCAAACCGTACGTCACTGGATCTCTCTCCAATTGAGAACGTTTGCAGCATTATGGTTAGGGCCTACAACCAGCTCGGGATACTGAAAACTAACTCGCCAGTTGCACAGAATTCGGAACTGTATCCATCTGGAAGACATTCAACAACTCTATCAATGAATCCCGAGCTGAATGACCGCTTGCGTAAGGACCAGAGGTGGGCCAAAGCGTTATTTACTTGCTCAATTTGTGGAGCTCTTTCTCTTGAATACGCCCCCAGGGGTTCAGCATTCGTTTGCTGGGTACGGGCTTGGCGACCCCGGGGTTCCTGAGCTGGGGACTGGTAAGCGCCGCCAGTCCCCTGTCACCGTAACCTCTAAGCATACTTCAACGACCACCGTGCGGCGCTGCGGTGCAATGTTGTGTGTCTCAGGGAATGGGGATCTTGGCTTGACCGCCCGGATCGCGAGGATGGAATAAACCTCTATAAAAAAACCCTCAATCTCAAGGTGTGCTGCGCGCTGATGAGATGCATGGCTGTTGAGGTGGAACAGTCGATAGCGGGCAACCTCTGGGGAACCTGCCGCACCTCAGTTGTATAAGGCTTACCTAGGCACGCGGGGCTCTGTCTAGGTGGACTTCTAGTTCCCTAGCTGCTCGTGGGACCGAGATGGATCCTTCGAAATTCTCTTTTCTTCCTCCCAGCGGAAAGGGTGGGCCGCTGGAAGGTTCTAACACCCAGTCTCTTAAGAGGGCCCGTGCAGTCAGTCCCCCTGACTCCGGCGCTTCTTTGAAAAGTCCTGTCTTAGGTAACAGAATGCATTCCGGTAATCCGAATGTGTTTCTCATTGTGAAACGGAAGGAGGGTAGTTTCGAGAAGGTTTCGCCCTTCTATATACAAAAGGGATTGGAGGGAATCTGTGGCTCCTTAAAATCGGTGAAGCGCTTACGTAATGGGACCTTGCTAGTGGAAACTTCCACTTCCCAGCAAGCAACTAACCTCCAATCTGCTAAATGCCTTGGAGAGTATGCCATAGACACCGAACTGCACAGCACCTTGAACTATAGCAAAGGTGTTGTGACATGCCGGGGTCTAGCTGATATTCCCAAGGAAGAACTGCAACGTGAGTGGGCTCCGGAAGGTATCGTTGATGTCCAACACATCATGAAGAGGGTTGATGGCACTCTTGTCAAATCCGACTCCTTTATTCTGACCTTCAGTAGCACAACACTTCCTGAACATGTTAAAGCTGGCTTCCTTCGCCTTAGTGTGAGGCCTTATTTCCCGGCCCCAATGCACTGTTTCAAATGCCAGCGTTTTGGGCATACCACCTTAGGCTGTAAAGGCGAAGCGACTTGTGGAAACTGTGGTCAGGCTGCTCATGAAGGAGTTGGTTGCTCGTCTCCGGCTAAATGTATTAATTGCTCTGGGAACCACCCTGTTTGGAGTAGGGACTGCCGCATATTTTTAGAGGATCGCAAGATCCAGGAAATAAAAACAACCAAGCGTATCCCCTATGGTGAGGCCAAGAAGATTTATAAGTCGATGCAACCTCCCACATTTGCTACATCTTTTGCATCCCTGGTACAGAAGCCTACTCCAAAAGTCGATGCCTCAACGCAGACTGAGGTGGTGAGTGTTGGCACTAACACCTGTAGCTGTCAGTGCACTTGCAACGCAGCCAGTATTCCAGAGCCAGTAGCCCCTACTCGAACGGCAGACAAAAGTACAGTGGCGGACTTGGTCCAGCCCCTCGCACCTCCAACAGCTGAGGTTGTCCCCAAGCCCAGTGCGCCACTTACCACTCCCACATCCGCTCCCCCAAAGTCCACCAAGCCACAGAAAGCTACTGTGCAGCAGCAACAGCGGGTCAAATCCCGTGGTACACCATCTGACCATGCGGATGTTGTTTTACGCGAGGCTTCATCTGACTCTTCCCCAGAGTTGATGGAGTACGATGTATGTGTGGGGCAATCATCTCGTCCCACGCCTGCCCCTCCACCTGCTGCGGTCTCCCCACCCCGTCGGAGAGACAGGATGAAGGTGCTACCCCCAACATAGATGGCTCCCATACTCCAGTGGAACTTGCAAGGGTTCAGGACGCATGTGGAGGAACTTCGTCTACTTTCTCAGGGTAGACCACTGTGTCTCTGTCTCCAGGAGACGTATTTCCATCCATCATACTCCCCTGAGATACGAGGCTATACACTCCACAAAAAGGACGACCTGCGTGGAGAGAGAGCTAGAGGAGGCGTAGGTATTTTCGTCAGGACGGACTACCATTCCTCGCCTCTCTCACTTACGACGACTCTACAGGCCGTCGCTGTGTCCGTGCACGTGCGTCATCCATTGACTGTATGTTCACTTTTCTTGCCCCCACATGATGCTCTTGATGAAGCGGCCCTCACCGACCTTCTTACACAGCTCCCCCAGCCATTCATTATGTGTGGTGATTTTAATGCCCACAATGTGCTTTGGGGCTCTGCAATTACCTGTCCCAGGGGTAGAGCAATTGAGAGGCTTCTCCTGTCATCCTGTGCCTACTTGCTCAATGGAGGACAGAGTACTCATTTCTGCACGGCGACTGGGTCATTCTCTGCCATTGATATCTCGCTTTGCTCTCCAGCTCTTGCCGCTAGTGCTCACTGGGAAGTGGTCGCTGACTTGCACGGCAGTGATCATTTCCCAATCTGGATTCACCTGCCAGATGGCGTGGGCCCCGAAAGGAGACCACCACGATGGGTACTCAGTGGAGCTGACTGGACACTTTATAGCCAGTTGGCCCAATTCGAACACTGTGCGAATGTTGAGGTGTGGGTGGATCATATTACCAAAACGGTCCACCATGCCGCTGCGGCATCCATTCCACAGGCCACCGGAAAAGGCCACCTGTGCCTTGGTGGAGTGACGAATGCCGCTCTGCAATCAGGACCAGGCGTACGGCTCTGCGGCGGTTCAAGTGTCGGCCGACTGCTGAGAATCTTGCAGCCTTTCGGGTGGCGAGGGCGAGATATCGCCGCATTATTCGTGAGAGCAAGAAGAGGTCGTGGCAAAAGTTCCTGAACACCATTAATCGTTCCACCAAAAGTTCCATTGTGTGGGAGACCATTAGGAGAATTTCTGGCAGAGGAGGGAGGTGCCCCATAGCTGCTGTAATGAATAACGGCACTCTCCACACAGATCCGCGAGACATTGCCCAGACTATGGCAGCATATTTTGCGACAGTTACTGCCACAACCAGTCAGGATCCAGGTTTACAGCGCCATAGAGCGGTTGCTGAGAGGTGTAGTCTGAACTTCCAGCCCACCTCTCATGAAGTTTACAACTGCCCTTTTTCTATGTGGGAGCTGGATTCTGCATTGTCTGGAGCTCGTGACACTTCCCCTGGTCACGACAGGATCCATTACAGTATGCTATGGCACCTCACAATGCGCAACAAAGAAATCCTCCTCGCACTTTTTAACGCCATTTGGGCGTCGGGTCACTTTCCTGACGCGTGGCGTGAGGCAGTTTTAATCCCTTTTTTAAAACCCGGGAAAGACCGCTCGAGCCCAAGTAGCTACCGTAGTATTGCCCTCACTAGTTGCATAGGGAAGACCTTGGAGCGGATGGTCAACCGCCGCCTTGTCTGGATGTTAGAATCCCGGCAACTACTTAGTCGCTATCAGTGTGGTTTCAGGAGGTTTCGTTCCACCTTCGATAACCTTGCCCTCCTGGAGGCGGCTATCCAACAAGCTTTCCTACGCCGTCATCACCTTATAGGTGTATTTTTCGACATCGAGAAGGCCTACGATACCACTTGGCGGCATCTCATCCTGGAGCAGCTTCACGAATGGGGTTTTCGTGGTTGTCTTCCTCTTTTTATTCACTTTCCTCTCGCCACGATATTTTAGATACCGAATTGGTGACGTCCTGTCTGATCGATTTGAGCAGGAGAACGGTGTCCATCAGGGTAGCGTTTTAAGTGTGACTCTGTTTGCCATCGCTATTAATCGCATTACGTCCATGGTGAAAAGTCCTGTCCAGTGTTCTTTGTTTGTGGATGATTTCTCTTTGTTCTGCTCTTCTTCAAGCCTTGCAACGACAACTCGTCAGTTGCAACTTACAATTAGGCGTTTGGATGACTGGGCGCTGAAGAGTGGATTTAAGTTTTCCACCGAGAAGTCTGTATGTGTTCTTTTTAACCGTTCTCGTTCGATTTTCACCTTTCCTGAGTTGCTCTTGAGGGACACTATTCTTTCTTTTAAAGACACGGTGAGATTTCTGGGGCTCATTTTTGACTCGAGGCTCACGTGGTTACCTCATCTTAAAGACCTGAAACGGCGGTCGCTTCAGGCTTTAAGCATTTTAAAATGTCTTAGCCACAGTACATGGGGAGCTGACAGGACTTGTCTGCTCCATTTTTACAGGGCGTTTGTGCGATCTCGGCTCGATTATGGGTGCACGGTGTATGGGTCTGCGAGGCCTTCGTACTTAAAGATTTTGGACGTTGTCCACCATGAAGGGCTGCGGTTGGCCACTGGGGCATTCCGAACTAGCCCCATACCAAGCCTCTGTGTAGAGGCTGGTGAACCGCCACTTCATATGCGGCGACGGCTACTTACGGTATGCCAGGCGTATAAAACTTTGTCCACACCGTACACACCTGCATACCATACCGTTGCTCAGCCTCCTCTGGCACGGTTATTTCATAACCGGCAACGTGCGACGCAGCCCTATGGGATTCGCGCACAGGATTGCCTCGCTGCAATGTCTATGGCTGGTCTTCGTGTTTTACGTCGCGGTTGGAGCAGATCTCCACCTTGGCTCCTCCGGAGACCCAAACTTATTTTAGATTTGACTCGTTTTAAGAAGGATGGCACGCCAGATTTTACATTCCAGTCACTTTTTTTTAACATTTTAGAAGTGCATCACGGTTTCACTGTCGTTTACACTGATGGCTCCAAACAGGAGAATTTCCTTGGCTGTTCTGTGGTGTTCCCTGACCATGTTACCCGGATTCGCCTCCCTGCTGAATATACCGTTTTCGCAGCGGAGCTCCACGCGATCCTGACGGCACTGGAGCAGATGCATCGTGTTCGGTGCGATCGATTTCTTCTCTGCTCCGATTCTCTTAGTGCCTTACAATCGCTGCAGAACCTGTACCCGACTGAAGAGATGGTCCAGCTGATACATAGCCAACTGTACTTGCTCCAACAGCGGGGTAAAGAGGTATCCTTCTGCTGGGTGCCTGGTCATGTCGGCATCTGGGGCAATGAACAGGCTGATCGGGCTGCCAAGGAGGCCTGCAGAGAGCAGGATGTGGTCCAGTGTCCTATCCCCTTGCAGTCAGTCATCGCTGCACTCCACAGGAAGTGCATGGAGTTGTGGGAGAACGAATGGCTGGCGGTGAAGGCCAATAAACTGCGGTCGGTAAAGTCAACCACTCGGCCGTGGCGTTCCTCCTGTCGGTTGCTCAGGCGGGAAGAGGTGGCCCTCACACGTCTTCGGATCGGGCACTGTCCTCTGACGCATAGCTATTTATTATGGCGGGAGGATCCTCCGTTTTGTGATGCTTGTGGCGTGCACATCTCTGTCCGCCACATTTTAACAGACTGCATTTTATACCGTGATGCAAGGGCAGAAGCACAAGTTGATGGTGATCTGCCCTGTGTTTTAGCTAATGATGAGACGTGTGTGTCTAGGGTTTTTAAGTTTTGTGATGTGTCTGGACTCTGGCCTAAACTTTTAGGCTGGAGGTTTTAGTGTATTGCAGAGTGGCTGACTCCTCCCTTTTTTTCCTTGCGGTCAGCCAGCCACTTGCATCTGCTACATTGTTTTAGCCCCCTCTCTCGTTTTCTTCCTGTGTTGTCCATGTTTTACTGCTGACGCCCTGCTTCATCCCACGCTTCGGTGTGGGTGAGCACATCTTTTCCGATGATTGTTTCCCGTGTTTTATGTTCCGTTTTATGTAAATATTCTGAGCTTTTTTTTTTTCCTTGACACCCGTCTCACTATGATACTGAACGGGCGCTGAAGACCTTGCTGTCGTGCGCCCACAAAACCCCTCTACAGCTCTACAACAACTTCTCTTGAATACATCATCAAATTTTTCTGAAATGGAAATTATTTCTTTGTCTGTACTTATACACCACATCCACCGCTTCCCGTCCCATTCGAATTATTCCTTGGCGGTACGTTGTTTCTTTCTTTGTCTTATTATGTAATTGTGGTTAAATCCGATCCCTTATGAAAGGAAATTGTCACCTCCTTCCGCCCGAAGCGCTTTGCATCCTCTACTAGGAACCCCCACCAGCGGCAAGTGACACTCGCGGCATTTCTAAACACTTAGGGAGCACGGTTTCATTCGGATTACACGCGCAGTGGGTGGCGGGCGATACTGATGCATGACATTAGTGAGGGGCCGAGAGTCTCACTGGGTAGTGCTTAGTGCTAGTCGTTTCTGTACAAAGCGCGTGGCGTACAAAATTACATACTCGAAGCGTAAACGTAACTGTATTTCTCCTACCAGCAGCAAAACCTGCAAGTATTTCTTCCATCAATTTAAGAACTGTAATTATTTTGCATAGCTGTCTTTATTATTGTGAAATTAAACCTTTTTTGATGCTCTCTTTAGCGTAGCTACAAAGAATAACGGAGAACGAAAGCGATGAATTTGTATGTGAGTGTACCGAGATTTTCACGATTACCCAAATCCTAAATGGCCTTCCGACCTGTCTCGCGTATGGCGAAAAATTAGCTGATTGCAAGAGATCGTATTTGGAGAGACCCTTTCGAACTAAACACGTGACATTTAGTATTAAATATCCCGTCCGAGTGGCAAGAAAGGAACCGGTTGCGGATCTTCAGAAGACGGAAGAAAAATTAAGTTCTGTACTTAATTACATGGGAAGTCGTCCAACAATGTTAATATTTCCAGTTTCGTGGTTAGTCAAGAGATTCCAAAACAGGGAAACCATTTATAGATGGCGAATACATAAAAAGTGGCTTTATAAATGTATCCAAAGAGGTATTTCGCGGCTAGTATGAGAAAACAAGATATTCTGAAAAATTGAAGAGGTGTCACTGCCTCCTAAAACAGTGAAAAGTAGAAGTCAGAACATACTCGAATATAACAAACCAGCATGTCGAAGATTTTAAATTGGCTACAGCTTCATCCCTAGGCATCACAGAGCAAATTTCACTTTCCGTTTTGTTTTGTTTTAGGGCGCAGAAACAGGTACAGGTACTAAGGTCCTAAGGAAGAACTTTGGGATTATTACTAGTCAAAGGTCCAAATCACTGAGAGAATACGGCATTTGCTGTAACTGAGTGCACTGAAAAACATCATATTCCACTTGTTAAAACTGTCAGTTTCGACAGTCGGGGCAAGAAGTGTCACCTGTGTAAGAATAGAGTTCGTTGCTGTATCAAAGAAAATGATTAATCACGACATGTTTATTTACTATTGCATCATTCATCTAGAAGCATTTTGCGCTCAGACAATTCCAGAATATATCTGGAAAATTATGCAATTGGTGGTTAAGGTTGTCAACTACATTTTTAAATTTTTAATTATCGCCGGTTTAAAGAACTTTTTGTGGAAGTGGAGGGTGAGTACACATTCTTCTGCTGCATAATAATGTTCATTGGTTATAAAGAGTAAAAGTTTTGAAACGTTTTGCTTCCTTATTATTATTATTAGTAGTAGTAGAAATTAAAGCGTACCTCCTTCAGGGGTGTGTTCACTACCCATAACTACCGAACGATCAATATGTCCAAAAATTTTATTTCCTGGTAACTTTAACTTATATCGAAATCAGGTTAATCGTCAACTACAGGGGAAAGGTAACACGACGTTTTTGATGTTAGAAGTTATTTGATTCGAAAAAACCATGTCTTCTTGCTGAAGAATTTGAAAGAGAAACTTTGATTCACTTTCCCCTCCTATCAAAACATCGCAAACAAAGTAATTCTAATATTGACATTTGCTCTTTCAAAAACACTTTTAAATATAAAGATGGTTTTCTCAACACGTTTCAAGGATTCAGAAACAGCAAAGTGACGTTAGCCTTTGTTAAAAAACCTCTTAACGCTACTTTAGTATTGACTGGGTTTAAAAACGAATGGCTTGTAGATCTAGAAATTTTGATATCTTTCTGCTGGTACAGAAATATTGGAGGGAAACAAATGTGAAAGTAGTGGTTCGTTTGAAAGACTTGGAGAGGAGGATATGTTGACTTGCAACAATTGATTTTTGAAGAATTAAACATTTTTGTAGCAAAATGTAGCTTTATTGCAGTACTTCAAAGGTAAATAACGCTACCTCTATCTATATACTTCTGCTTCTGGTCTTCAAAACGGATTTTCGCAAACTCATAATGAATTTGATATATCTGGAGCCCTGGTCGTTACAACACTGAAATACCACCATAAAGAGATTTCGTGAACAGTGTTACAACATTCGGCATCTCCAGAGCCACAAATCGTACCTACTGACTAAAAAGGGCGGGTCATTTCTGCTTCCAAGACGCGGTCCACTGCGAATTGTTCTCCTGTGCCAACCTCTTCATCTAAGGGTAGCACTTGAAACCTACGTCCTCAAGTATTTGCTGGATGTATTCAAATCTCTGACTTCCTCTGCAGTTTTTACATTCCACAGCTACCTCTAGTATGATGGAAGTTATTCCGTTATGTCTTTACAGATGTCATACCATCCTGACTCTTCTTCTTGTCAGTGCTTTCCGTGTATTCCTTTCCTCGAAGATTCACTGGAGAATTTCCTCATTCCTTACCTTATCAGCCCATTATCTACATTCATCTGTAACACCTCACCTCCAATCCTTCGACTGTTTCCCGATTTTCCCACGGTCTATGTTTCACTACCATACAATGCCATGCTCCAAACGTACTTTCTCAGCCATTTCTGCCTCAAACTAAGGCCTACTTTTGACGGTAACAGACTTCTGTTGGTCAGGATTGCTCTTTTTGCCAATGCTACTCTGCTTTTTACGTCCCCCCCCCCCACCCCTGTTCCGTATGTGGGTTCTCTAGTTAGCAGAATTCCTTAGCTTCATCTACTTTATGATCATCAATTCTAATGTTAAATTTCTCGCTGTTCTCGTTTCTGCTTCTTCTCATTACTTTCGTCTTTCCTCGATTTGCTCTCAACAGTTATTCTCCACTCATTAGACTGTTCATTCCATTCAACACATTCTGTAATTCTCCTCCATTTTATCTGATGATATCAATGTCATCAGCGAATCTTTCTTTCACTCTGAATTTTAATTATATTCTTGAACTTTTTTTTTATTTCCGTCATTGCTTATTCCGTGTATACACTAAACAGTAGATGCGAAAGGCTACATCCCTATCTTACACCCTTCCTAATCGGAGCACTTCGTCCATCGACTTCCGTACTTATTGTTCTCTCTTCGTTCTTGTTCACATTATATATTACCCGTCTTTCCCGGCAGTTTACCTCTATTTTTGTCAGATTTTCGAACATTGTGCACCATTTTACATTGCTGAATGCGTTTTATAGGTCAACAAATCCTATTAACGAGTCTTGATTTTTCTTTACTCTTGTTTCAATTATCAACCGCAAAGTCATAGTTGCCACTCTAGTGCCTTCCCTTTCCTAACGCCAAACTGATTGTCATCTAACTCATTCGAAATGTTCTTTTCCATTCTTCTGTATATCAGCCTTGTCAGCAGCTTGGATGTATGAACTATTAAGCTGATTGCTAGATGATTCTCGCACTTCCGGCACTTGCAATCTTCGGTGTTGTGTGGATGATGTTCCTCCAAAAGTCAGATGGTATGTCGTCAAACTCATACATTTTACACACCAATGCGAATAGTGGCTTTTTGTCACTTCTCCCAAGGATTTTAGAAATTCTGTTGGAATGTTATCTATTCCTAATACTTCATTCGAACTTAAGTCTTCCAAAGCTCTTCTCAGTTCTGGTTCTAATACTGGATACCCTATTTCTTCCGTACAGACTTTTGTTTAGTCTTCTATAGGGTCATCAGACAAGTCTTCGAGCTCATAGAGGCCATCAATGTACTTTTTCCACCTTGCGCTACCCACTTTGTATTTAACAATTAAATTACCACAAAAACTCTTAATGTTACCATGCTGGTTTATAATTTCACAGAAGGTTATTTTGACTTTCCTATATGCTGAGTCAGTCCCTCAGATAATTATCTTTTTTAGATTTCGTCACATTTTTCACGCAGCCATTTTTCTGCACTTCCAGATTATTTCATTCCTATATTACTTGTATTTCGGTTTTCCTGAATTCCACTGAAAGTTTTTGTACTTTCTCTCTTTGTCGATCAGCTGAAATTCAACTTGATTAACCCATGGTCTCTTGTCACTTATTTCTACCTACGTTTTCGTTTTCAAGGTCTGTGATTGCCATTTTTAGAGACGCCCATTCCTCTTCAACTGAACTGCTTACTGAACTACTCCTTATCGCAGTATCTATAGCCTCGGAGGACTTCAAGCGTATCACTTCGATCCGTAGTATTTCCGTATCCCACTTCTTTGTGAATTGAGTCTTGCTGACTACTCTTTTAAACTTGAGCCTACACTTCATCACTACTAAAGTGTGATCTGAGTCTATATATACTCAAGGATAGCCTTACAATCCAGTACCTAATTTCAGAATCTCTGTCTGATCGTGATGTAATCTGACTCAAAACTTCCCGTACTCCTCGTCCTTTTCCAGGTGTACCTACTCCAATTGTGATTTTGTAAGATTATTCACTATTACTAGCTGAAATTTATTGCAGTACTCAGTCTTTCTCCTCTCTCATTCCTAGTACCAATCCCATTATCTTCCGTAACTCTTTCTGCAACCCCTTCCCCTGTAACCGCATTCTTGTTTCCGATTACTATTAGATTTTTCACCTCCCTTTACGTTATGAACTACCCGTCCAGTGTCCTCATATACTTTCTCTATCTCTTCAGCTTACGACGTCGGCATGTATACCTGAGCTATCGCTGTGCCGGCCGGTGTGGCCGTGCGGTTCTGGGCGCTACAGTATGGAGCCGAACGACCGCTACGCTCGCGGGTTCGAATCCTGCCTCGGGCATGGATGTGTGTGATGTCCTTAGGTTACTTAGGTTTAAGTAGTTATAAGTTCTAGGCGACTGATGACCTCAGAAGTTAAGTCGCATAGTGCTCAGAGCCATTTGAACCATTTGAACTATCGTTGTCGGTGTTGGCTTGCTGTCGATTCTGATGAGAAAAACACTCTGAGTAAAAAATTTTCTGCTGCTGTTGATTACCCTGTACTCATTTGACCAGAAATCCTTGCTTCCTTCCGTTTCACTTCACTCACCTCCACTGTATCCAGACTGAGCCTTGGCATTTCCCTGTTCAGGTTTCCTTGCTTCCCTGCTGCGTTCAAACTTCTCACATTCCACGCCTCATCTTGTATAAAGTTATTCTTTCGTTGGTTATTCAATCTTTTTCTCATTCTCACTTCCCCCTTGGTACTCCTCTCCCAAAGATCCGAATGGGGCACTGTTCCGGAATCTTTTGCTAATGGAGAGATTATCATGACACTTCTCAGTTACAGTCCATATTTTCTGTGGATACTTTTTTTTTTTTTGTCGTCTACTGACTGGTTTGATGTAGCCCGCCACGAATTCCTTTCCTGTGCTAACCTCTTCATCTCAGGGTAGCACTTGCAACCTACGTCCTCAATTATTTGCTTGACGTATTCCAGTCTCTGTCTTCCTCAACAGTTTTGGCCCTCTACAGCTCCCTCTAGTACCATGGAAGTCATTCCCTCACGTCTTAGCAGATGTCCTATCATCCTGTCGCTTCTCCCTATCAGTGTTTTCCACATATTCCTTTCCTCTCCGATTCTGCGTAGAACCTCCTCATTCCTTACCTTATCAGTCCACCTAATTTTCAACATTCGTCTGTAGCACCACATCTCAAATGTTTCGATTCTCTTCTGTTCCGGTTTTCCCACAGTCCATGTTTCACTACCATACAATGCTGTACTCCAGACGTACATCCTCAGAAATTTCTTCCTCAAATTAAGGTCGGTATTTGATATTAGTAGACTTCTCTTGGCCAGAAATGCCTTTTTTGCCATAGCGAGTCTGCTTTTGATGTCCTCCTTGCTCCGTCCGTCATTGGTTATTTTACTGCCTAGGTAGCAGAATTCCTTAACTTCATTGACTTCGTGACCATCAATCCTGATGTTAAGTTTCTCGCTGTTCTCATTTCTACTACTTCTTATTACCTTCGTCATGCTCCGATTTACTCTCAAACCATACTGTGTACTCATTAGACTGTTCATTTCGTTCAGCAGATCATTTAATTCTTCTTCACTTTCACTCAGAATAGCAATGTCATCAGCGAATCGTATCATTGATATCCTTTCACCCTGTATTTTAATTCCATTCCTAAACCTTTCTTTTATTTCCATCATTGCTTCCTCGATGTACAGATTGAAGAGTAGGGGCGAAAGGCTACAGCTTCGTCTTACACCCTTCTTAATACGAGCACTTCGTTCTTGATCGTCCACTCTTATTATTCCCTCTTGGTTGTTGTACATATTGTATATGACCCGTCTCTCCCTATAGCTTACCCCTACGGTTTTCAGAATCTCGAACAGCTTGCACCATTTTATACTGTCGAACGCTTTTTCCACGTCGACAAATCCTATGAAAGTGTCTTGATTTTTAGGTAGCCTTGTTTCCATTATTAGCCGTAACGTCAGAATTGCCTCTCTCGTCCCTCTACTTTTCCTAAAGCCAAACTGATCGTCACCTAGCGCATTCTCAATTTTCTTTTTCATTCTTCTGTATATTATTCTTCTAAGCAGCTTCGATGCATGAGCTGTTATGCTGATTGTGCGATAATTCTCGCACTTGTCAGCTCTTGCCGTCTTCGGAATTGTGTGGATGATGCTTTTCCGAAAGTCAGATGGTATGTCGCCAGACTCATATTTTCTACACATCAACGTGAATAGTCGTTTTGTTGCCACTTCCCCCAAATGATTTTAGAAATTCTGATGGAATGTCATCTATCCCTTCTGCCTTATTTGACCGTAAGTCCTCCAAAGCTCTTTTAAATTCCGATTCTAATACTGGATCCCCTATCTCTTCTAAATCGACTCCTGTTTCTTCTTCTATCACATCAGACAAATCTTCACCCTCATAGAGGCTTTCCATGTATACTTTCCACCTACCTGCTCTCTCCTCTGCATTTAACAGTGGAATTCCCGTTGCACTCTTTAATGTTACCACCGTTGCTTTTAATGTCACCAAAGGTTGTTTTGACTTTCCTGTATGCTGAGTCTGTCCTTCCGACAATCATATCTTTCTCGATGTCTTGACATTTTTCCTGCAGCCATTTCCTCTTAGCTTCCCTGCACTTCCTATTTATTTCATTCCTCAGCGACTTGTATTTCTGAATTTCTGATTTTCCCGGAACATGTTTGTACTTTCTCCTTTCATCAATCAACTGAAGTGTTTCTTCTGTTACCCATGGTTTCTTCGCAGCTACCTTCTTTGTACCTATGTTTTCCTTCCCAACTTCTGTGATGGTCCTTTTTAGAGATGTCCATTCCTCTTCAACTGTACTGCCTACTGCGCTATTCCTTATTGCTGTATCTACAGCGTTAGAGAACTTCAAACGTATGTCGTCATTCCTTAGTACTTCCGTATCCCACTTCTTTGCGTATTGGTTCTTCCTGACTAATGTCTTGAACTTCAGCCTACTCTTCATCACTACTATATTGTGATCTGAGTCTATATCTGCTCCTGGGTACGCCTTACAATCCAGTATCTGATTTCGGAATCTCTGTCTGACCATGATGTAATCTAATTGAAATCTTCCCGTATCTCCCGGCCTTTTCCAAGTATACCTCCTCCTCTTGTGATTCTTGAACAGGGTATTCGCTATTACTAGCTGAAACTTGTTACAGAACTCAATTAGTCTTTCTCCTCTTTCATTCCTTGTCCCAAGCCCATATTCTCCTGTAACCCTTTCTTCTACTCCTTCCCCTACAACTGCATTCCAGTCGCCCATGACTATTAGATTTTCGTCCCCCTTTACATACTGCATTACCCTTTCAATATCCTCATACGCTTTCTCTATCTGTTCATCTTCAGCTTCCAACGTCAGCATGTATACCTGAACTATCGTTGTCGGTGTTGGTCTGCTGTCGATTCTGATTAGAACAACCCGGTCACTGAACTGTTCACAGTAATACACCCTCTGCCCTACCTTCCTATTCATAACGAATCCTACACCTGTTATACCATTTTCTGCTGCTGTTGATATTACCCGATACTCATCTGACCAGAAATCCTTGTCTTCCTTCACTTCACTGACCCCTACTATATCTAGATTGAGCCTTTGCATTCCCCTTTTCAGATTTTCTAGTTTCCCTACCACGTTCAAGCCTCTGACATTCCACGCTCCGACTCGTAGAACATTATCCTTTCGTTGATTATTCAATCTTTTTCTCATGGTAACCTCCCCCTTGGCAGTCCCCTCCCGGAGATCCGAATGGGGGACTATTCTGGAATCTTTTGCCAATGGAGACATCATCATGACAATTCTTCAATTACAGGCCACATGTCCTGTGGATACTCGTTACGTGTCTTTAATGCAGTGGTTTCCATTGCCTTCTGCATCCTCATGTCTTTGATCATTGCTGATTCTTCCGCCTTTAGGGGCAATTTCCCACCCCTAGGACTAGAGAGTGCCCTGAACCTCTATCCGCTCCTCCGCCCTCTTTGACAAGGCCGTTGGCAGAATGAGGCTGACTTCTTATGCCGGAAGTCTTCGGCCGCCAATGCTGATTATTTATCAAAGTTTAGGCAGTGGCGGGGATCGAACCCGGGACCGAAGACGATTTTGATTATGAATCAAAGACGCTACCCCTAGACCACGGGTACCCACTTTTATGTTTCTTTATTGCAGTGGTTTTCATTGCCTTCTTTATCCTCATGCCATTGATCATAGCTGATTCTTCCGTCCTTAGGGCAGTTTCCCACCCCAAGGCTAAGAGTGCCTGCAACCCCTTCCGCTCCTCCGCCCTTTTTGACAAGGTAGATTTCAGAATGAGGATGACTTCGTTTTCCGGAAGCCTTTGGCCGGAATTGCCAATTATTTTTATTCAAAATTTATGTGATGGCGTGTTTCGAACCGGACTGAGGACGTTTTGAATACTAATCAAAGACGATAGCCCTGGAATACACGTGCATAATCAAAAGTTGCATAAAATTTTAGGTCTATATGGTGGCAGTCTGTAATAATTATGACACTTGCATCATGACGTTTCGGAGAAAATCTCTTCTACAAAAATCAACTACGATTTCGCAAACAGAGATGTTGCGAAACTCAGCTGGCTCTTTTCTTCTATGAGAGCTCAGCGCTTTAGACATCGGCACTTAGTTTGATGTTGATGTTCTTCAGGACGGTATTTGATATTGTCAGTACGAGGTTACCGAGTATCGCATTAGATTTGCAACTGGTGTCAAGATATTCCTGCAGATAGAACTTAACATGCCGTTTTGACGGAACAAAATCGACAGACGTATGGGTAATTTCAGGAGTATCCCAAGGAAGCGTCCGAGGTACCGCTCCTGTTTATATTACAATATATAAATTTCTAGTAAATCGTGAGTACTTTTTACTCAATTTGCAGTTACGTCTCACAAGAATAAGTCTGGCAAGGAACTGTACGTCTATATATGTTGAAAAGATTCAATTTTGCTATTTGTTGCTCGTGCGTCATACGTGTGCTGTTACTTTTCATTCGCCTGTCACGGTGTATTTACTATTATTTGATGTCATTACATGTTTCTCTTGATACCAGTTTTATCGCAGATCTTTTGAAAATGGTGTAACGCCTGGATGCATAAGGTGTAACAACTCCCACATGTTGGTCATTGTATAATTTCAGTGTCTAACATTATTCCCTCCAGCAACATTGGATGCATTCACGGGCACGGAGCTTTCACTAATGACTGTCTGTTTTAGTGTGTCTACGACACCGTTGTTGCACTGGCAGGCCGCTTTGATGCCCTTGCAGTAGCGTCCCTTTATTAAGCATGACAGATAGATGTCACCAATGTACTGGCACAATGTGTTCCTGGTCGCACCACAAATATAGCAGCACATGCTAACATGGTACAGCCCAGTATGGAAGAGCTACATGTCTGCAATTTAGTGGAGCCACTGCAGGCTAGTCACATACGTCCATCAGACTGTAGATCATTACGATACACTGTCTGCAATACCTAAGCTCACAGCCTGTAACAGCTGCTTATACTACAATGTGAAATCTGTGTAGGCAATTTGGTAGTTAGTGTTAGCTTTCGCCGGCCTGTGTGGCCGAGCGGTTCTAGGTGCTACAGTCTGGAACCGCGCAACCACTGCGATCGGAGGTTCGAATCCTGCCTCGGGCATGGATGTGTGTGATGTCTTTAGGTTAGTTAGGTTTAAGTAGTTCTAAGTTCTGGGGACTAATGACCTCAGACGTTAAATCCCATAGTGCTCAGAGCCATTTGAACTATTTTTTGTTAGCTTTCTCCACTATAATCGAAAGTTTACATGTGCAAATTACTTAGGTACAGTTGTCGTATTGTAAAGCTATGTTTGTGGAGAAGCCAATGTCTGTAGCTGTGAATGTGCTCAATGAACTGTTTCTGTAAGTTAAAATCCAGTATTAGTTCATTATGAGAAACTTAGAACTCCACTGTGAAGAACAGACATGATGCCACGCTATTAGTATTCTAATCACAGTCTGTAACACTAATGATATTATTGCAACGACCTGTTGCACTATTTAACTGTGTCACTGCCCTAATCTCGAAATTCGTTATGAACATATGAAATCTAAGAAAAACAGACGTGATGAATGCTGCGTAAGGGGCGGTCCCCCTCTCTACCAGCAATCCCTCTCACACCATCGTCATTTGAATGGCCAACCCAGCTGAATTACAAAGGCCACACCTGCAGATGACAGTCAGAAGACCTGTGGAAACATTAGGGCCACCAGAGGTTGTTTGCCCCCGGACTTACTTGCTTCCTCAGGTTTATATGTCTACACTAGATCCACCTGTATCCTGGCGCCGCTAAGGAATAGGGACTAACGCCGAGCTGTGCCATGTCAGATATTTCCTTCGTGTTCTCTGGCGCAGGCACCGACCGCAATTGTACTCCACCTATGAGAGCTCTCGTATAAAAAAACTGTAAGCTCCGATGCTGTGACACCGCAGGTCGCCGACGTTTCTGGAGCTGCCGGTGACTGCCTCAGTTATCGCCAGGAAGAGACCTCTACAACACACACTTCCGAGGACTTCGGTATTGGCTCGTGCTGTTACTTTGTGTTGTCACTGTTCAACTTCAGAGTGTACTAAGACTTTGACTTTGTTCATTATTGAAGCCATCTGCCTGGTTACGAACTTTTGAAAATCAGTGATTACCACGATCTACCACAAACAGTTCTTGTAAATAACTTACTACAGGAAGGAGCTTTTGTTTCTGTGTTCCTAAGCAAACCGGTTCTGCATCGTCTACCAGCGCTTTGCTCTCATTATGCATCCACTGGCGTGGTATGTTTTAAGAAAGAACGAAATATATGTAAAGTGCAGGGAAGCTGAGACAAAATGGCTGTCTCACAAATGAGGAAATCGAAAAAGAAATGAGTGTCGGAAGGACTGACTCATCACATAGAAAAGTCAAAAAGTGAATTCGATGAAATTAAAAGCAGGGAGGTAACACTAAGAGCGCAATGGGAATTCCACTGTTGAATTCATAGGAGAGATCGGGTAAGTGGAAGGCTTGGCTGATGTGGTAGAAGAAGAAACAGGAGTCACAGGGAAGATACAGGTGAGCCAGTATTAGAACCATTATTTGAAAGATCTCTGGGCGCCTTCAGATGAGATTAGGCAGAAGGGACAGATAGCGTTCTACCAATTTCTCAAATCAGTTAGGGGAAGTGGCAAGATATCGACTATTGCGTTAGTGTGTAGAATGCATGGGATTGGCAATATAACAGCACATTCAGAAAAACGTCATCCACATAATTCCGAGGATACCAGTAGCCGACATGGACAAGAATTACAGCACTATCAGTTTAACAGATGATGCATGCAAGTTTCTGACAAGAATAATATACATTGGAACGCAAATGAAAATTGAGAATCTGTTAGATTACGCTCACTCTGCCTTTAGGAAAGATAAAGAAAGTAGCAAGGTTGTTCTGACACAGTTGATAATGTAACCAAGAATAATGGGCAATCAAGACATGTTCATAAGATTTGTCCAACGGGAATATGCGCTCGACGATGTCAATTGGTGTTAGGTGTTCGAAATTCTGGGAAAAATAAGGGAAAGCTATAGGGAAGGCAAGTAAAGTACAATATGTACAAGAACTAAGAAGAAACAATAAGACTTGAAGACGAAGTATTTAGTACTCAGATTGAAAAATATGTAAGACAGGGAGGTATCTCTCGCCGCTAATGTTCAACCTACACATCGGAGAAGTAATAACAGAAGTAAAAGGATGGTGCAAGAAGGGAATTACCATTCAAGGTGAAAGGATAACACCGCAGAACACATAAATAAACGCTTTTTCTTGGACTACTTTATTTCCAAGAACTGTTTGTGGTAGACGAAGGCAATACCCACTTTTTCACGAAGTTCATAAGTGGGTAGATGGCCCAATAACAGATAAAGTAGAAGTAGAATTCCACTCTGAGCTGACGTCTACGGCCAAAAGACCAACACTAATGTCCTCTGCAGTCTCTGGTGTAAAGGCCATTTCCTGTCGATGCCTGTGGTAGTCACTAGCAGCGACACAATTGTCAGTGACTAGCGATTGCATGGCGATAGCGATTCCAATGGTTTCGTTAGTGAGGGCTGGGATCCACTCCTACTATGGACGGCGCCTGGCCCAGAGTGCTCAATGGAAATAACTGACATCTTGCAGTACGATGCTAGCCTAAATACCCTAGTGGCACCAGAATGTAGCTGTTTTTATCTGCGTCCATATGACCCTACGAAAATAAGGTCTGCAGGGCTAGCGAGATTTGGTGGCACTTATGTTGCCACCTGTCAGCCTGATTACCTCTGAGGTCTGCATGAGTGGCCTCTGTATCTTACTTAGGCCACCGACATGACTATGGTTGCTGACAGAAAGGGCGAATGGCCTATACACAGCACCCCCTCCCCTCGACTGGTATGAAGGTGTGGTATATCTCAAATTCCTACGAGGTGCTTGCAGAGCTGGTGAACTTTGAGGGCTGTGATGAATGTCAATAGAAGTGGGCACCTGGGTGTGAGGAGGGCTGACTTCCTGGGAGCTGCGTGACCTCTTGAGGTAGCTGCTGGACAGTGTCATCGTTAGTAACTCTGGAACAACGGGCTATGAAAGCTTTCGGCGTGCTATATGGGCGCACTAGAATAATGCGTTTGCAGCATATGGAGTTGCACCTCTAACACGGCCTGACCCAACAGATGGATGACAATCGCCAGCACTCAGCATCCGTGGCAACTGGGCAAGACCAGCATCCCAATCTCATCCTTCGTACAGGAACAACGAGAGCTTCACTGCATGAAGAGGTGTGTGATCTGTTTGGGTGAAAGATGGAGAGTTGCGAATGGTCTGGCCCATCATGTAGATTGCCAGTATTTGATCTGTCTTGAGGAGTGGGGTGGTAAGAGGCTAGAAAAAGGGCCAACGTTTCATCGTGAGAATAGTGTAGATGCAGTTTTGAACTGAAGGTCCAGACAAAACTCTCTGCCGACCATCGGACTCTGGATGGAAATTTGTAAATTTGTGCAAAGGTCTTATGGGACCAAGCTGCTGAGGTCAGCGGTCCCTAAGCTTACGCACTACTTAATGTAACTTAGGCTAAGGACAACAAACACACCCATGCCTGAGGGAGGACTCGAACCTCCAATGGGGGGAGCTGCGCGGACCGTGACAAGAGGCCTCAGACCGTGCGGCTACCCCGCGTGACAACTCTGGATGAAAGGATACCATATGTACTAAGGCAACACCATTGTTGGAAAAATGAAGACGAAAATTCGGATGAAGTCAACTGTGGGCTGGTATTGGTAGCTATGATTGCTGGAAGAAGCTCTATGGAGAAGTATGAACACATCCTTCGATCATTTGAACTGGTGATGCTGATGACTCGCATGATATATATTATATTACGCTGCCTGCACTGCTAACAGTAAATTCAGTATTTCACAAAAAGGACCCACAAAATCTAAACGGAAGCGTGACCAAGATGATTATGTATCTGGCCACTGGAAATATTGCTAAACTGGCGCACTGTGCTTACTCTGATAGATGACGCATGCTGCAACCATGTTCACAATGTTGGTGCGAAGGCTACTACACTGTACATGTTGCCGAGCCAGTCGGGCAGGACGACCCTCAGTATCCTTTATGGAGGAGTGACAATATGCACCACTGGAGGGTTTGAGGGACTACTACGTGAGTGATACTGTAATCCTCCCGCAATAAGATGTTTTTCAGGGTGAATAAGTCATATTGACAATACTCTGTTTCCCATCCGCCAACCAATTGTGGTTTGCTAGGCGGTGTACTTAGGTGGCTGAGTCTGCAGAGAAGTGGCGGACGTTGAATGCCACATCTGAGGGCAAGGCGTTCTCTGCTTTTTCTGCTTCAATATGTGTGTGGAAAGAGGCCTCCAGTACTGAATCAAATTCTGTGACCTGTCCTAGCGATGGTAGATAAAGAATACCGGCAAAGACATACATAGCTGTGGAATGTTAGTTGATGTAGTAGAAGTATTTGGACATAAACGATGTTCGCCACAGAAGACTAAGCGCCATCCTGGTAGGAATATTCGAGCCAGCATTGAACAATGGCAAAAGAGGATTATGGTCAATTAAGAGTGTAAACCGTCGGCCATACGTGTAACTGTGGAGCTTCTTCGGTGCAAAAGCAACGGTCATGGCCCTTCTCTGTGTCTGGATGCACTTGCGTTACACCTCTATTAATGTTTTGCCGATGAATGCTATAGGGCATTCCACCCCGTCGACTTTATGAGGCCAGGTCATGCGCAAGCTGCCAGTCAGTGACTGGCTTGGGTCGTAGACTGTAAAGGATGTTGAACAAAGAAGAAATTGTTTTAGGTATCTGAAGTTAGAAGTTAGAGTCCAGTTCCATTTGAAATTTTTCTGTAGTAAGTGGTGGTGGAGTAGTTCTGCTTTGGCTGCTAGGTGGCGAATGAATTTCGTGCAGTAACAGTCGTCCCAGCTCGGACTGGTGTTTACTGTACATGGGGCGTGGAAGTTACCGGGGGATTTGAATTTAATGCAGGATGGCCCACATTCCTGAAGTAGTTAATACGTGGCCTAGATAATTGACATCTAGTGCAGCAAAATAGCTGTTGCATTTTAGATTGGACTACTGGAGCATAGTAAAAAGGCGTCTAGGTATCTCGCTAAGTATTGAGCATTTTTGTCCTCAACAATGATGTAGTTACGTTGTTTGGCAGCTGGCACAGGCACACCCCATGTCTGATTTTATAGATAGTGAAAAATAGCTGGGACACTAGCAACGCCAAAATGTGGTCTCTCGATCAGTGAAATTCTTCATTACGCCTCCACCAAGGCGAGTCGAAGGAGTGTGTCCCGCAGATTAATATCTGCGAAGAGTGGAGATGACTCTGTCAAACTCTTTTTGTTTGGAACTCTTAGACGATGAGGGCTCCGACAGGCGGAGAGCCTGGGGAGAAGCCACAAGCAATCTGTCGATACGGACGTGTTATGACAGAAAGTAGATCACCTGTACAGCGGTGATCGGTTGGCGATGCAGAATTTGTTGAGGCTGAGTGATTTCTTTTGCGCAATTGGAGCGTTACCGGCAACCGGGCTGTCAACGTCACATCCCAACAGATGACAGCGCACCAATTTATAGGAAGCCATAAGATATAGCAAAGCCGCTGCAACGACTAGTAGAAGAATTTATTGAACAAACATTACGGGATGGGACTATAGACACGAGTCGTAGTCACTGGAGCACAAATTCTGTCATCGTGCTAAAGAAATTGGCGAAAGGGACACGGAAATACAGAATTCGCTGCGACTACACATATCTAACTAAAGACGTTTACCATTTCCGATGATTATCCAGTTCCAGACATCACGGGAATTTATGATAATCTATATCAGTATGGGTTCTTTACAATATGGACCTCAGGAGCGGATACCATCAATTGGAGGTGGCATCTGAAGAGAGGCCGAAAACAGTGTCTAGTGTCCCATCAATACACTTTCATTAGAAGCGCATGCCATTTGAATTAAGAATCCACCTACAGCTTCTCAGCGATTGTTAGATGGGGTAATGAGAGGATTAAAACCAAAAGCTTGTTTAGTCTATCCTGATGACATAATTTTCTACTCAAAGAATTTTCCGCAGCATGTGAGAGGTTTGGAGGATGTTTTTAGTAGACCACGATCGGCACGTTCGACGTAAAGTGTGAGCAAGTGCCATTTTGCGCAAACTCAGGTTAGCTACCGTAATTAGTGAGCGCCATGTACAGACCGATCCTCGTCTTATAGGCGCAGTTCAAAATTATCCGATACCACAAACAAATATGCAGGGACAGTCGGTCGTCGACCTCTGTAATTATTACAGACAGTTCGCGAAGGACTTTACAAAAATAGCCGGACCCTTGAACAAGCCACTGAAAAAGAGAAAAAGATTCCATTGGTCGCAGGAATGTCAGTAGTTTTGTATTCAGTTTTCAACGTCGTTATTTACTTCATAACACAACGAAAGATAAAAAAAAATACATATACCTTAGGAAGAACCTGTAGTTAGCATCTGATAGCGTTTGATAAATAAAGGTAAATATCGTGTAATTTATTTTTAAGCTTCTACTAACTTTGGATAACAAGCTACTATTAAATTCACGTGTTAGTAACATACATGGTCCTTGTGAAAATTGCTAGCAGTATTTATGTTACACACGGCCCCTGATGTCATCGAACCGTGAGAGCACAGCAGCACAGCTCAAACAACGTTATCAAAGGCGCCACTCAAATCTGATTAGAGTAATGCGATTACCGCGACTGAGAACTCGATATATCGTCCAACTCCTGTGGCACGGCTAGGCAGGGCCGACGAGAGGCTGTACTGGCGTGATACCGCGGTGGTCACTCCGTGGCGCAGTGTGTTACCATACAGCGGTGTGCAGAACGCACGAAAGTAACTTCTGCGTGATGTGTCAAGTAACAAAGCTCGATGAAGTTTGGGCCATACATGGAAAGACGTTCTTGATTATGGTTCGTAGGGGAAACTGAAAGACATACGCAGTGAGGCAATAACTACACTGAAGTCATTCTGACTTATCATCATCCCCTGGAGATTACAAAAAGGGACGACATAGTTATAAATACGATTTGTAATGAAGGGAGTGCATGCTCCGCAACGTGGTCAAGTCCCAGCCACAAGGTTGCTTAGGACTATGTGTGGTAGGACATGTACTGCTCCATTAGCGCTGTTGACAGCTGCTGGATGGTTGTTGGTGCACGTGCATGTGCACGTGCTGCAGTACATCTTCCCAACGCATCCCACACGTGACAGATGAGGTTCAAGTCGGGAGAATGGGCAGGCCAGTCCATTCGCCGAGTGTCCTCTCGTTCCTAGATCTCCTCCACCCGCGCTGTTCGAAAGAGTCGCGCGCTGTCATCCGTAAAAATATATTCAGAGCCGAATCTATCCCCAAAAAGCCGCACGGGGAAAGGCGTACAGTTTCACAATCATGACCACTGTGTGTGCCATGGGCAAAGAGAGATCAGTGCGTCCATGTTTCATTACGCCTTCCCACATCATATACTTGGAAAACAGAAACATTCGTGTTCGACAGTGTTCTTGGGTGCGTTCAATGCCATATGAAGGAATATCGAGCATTGTCGAAAATGATCGTTTTGTTTGGACAGGGTTTATGGTGTTGGGTGTCGTAACACCCAATTTTTTAACACGGTACACTCAACTTTCAGTGTATGAGAAAAAAAAGAATGACAGATACCCTAATAAAAGCCGTAGTTTAATAAGTTCACTGTGATTCTCCTTCTGCTGAATAGCGTGTAGCATCCATATTAGCTCTGTCACAAATCACCTTATTAAATTTTACATATGAAGTTGGCACAAACATATTGGCAAGCTTCAAGACATTTTTACATTCTCAGATTTAGCAGGAAGAGGCACTTCATAAAGCTTTGCCTCAGGAAAATTCAATCTAATTTAGAGTTTTTGAATGACGAAGTTATGAAAGACAGACTATGATAATGATCGTTACAGCGAACTTTTTTCTTGTTTGCAGTGGAGTACTCAAAGAACCTGTACATCTAAAACTTTTCATAAGCAGCACTTTTAATGTTAGACCGAAACAGCCTTTTTGGGTGGAACAAGAAGTGTAAAAAATATCTTGTTTGACATTAAGCACAGTGAACTTCTTGGATGAATTTCACATTCCAGAATCTATTTAGTGGAATAACAAAGAAAGCCCTAAACATGCCTGGTTCTTTCATTCCCTGCATTACTCTCAACTGGTCCCATGGGAAAATTTTATTGGCTGGCTCTGAGCACTATGGGACATAACTGCTGAGGTCATCAGTCCCCTAGAACTTAGAACTACTTAAACCTAACTAACCTAAGGACATCACACACATTCATGACCGAGGCAAGATTCGAACCTGCGACCGTGGCGGTCGCGCGGTTCCAGACTGAAGCGCCTAGAACCGCTCGGCCACCGCGGCCGGTGAAAATTTTATTCCTGTACCACATGATAGGACAATTTTTCAAACCATACAGTGGTAATAAATCCCATTTTAGGCCAAAAAATGGCATATCTGGTTACTGCACAAATGCCTTAAATTTACTTGAGCCCGAGAGTGTTCAATAACAAATGGGACCACCGTCGCATGCATGATTACAAGGGGCCCAAAGAAAACGTCGACATCATCCTAGCAGTCTAGTATCTCGTACAATTCTCATACAGGTAAGCGAATGATTGAGATGTGAGGGAAGCCCACAATTAGTTTAAGAAATCTTCATGGGGCATACGTAACGAATTTAGTATGCCTTATATTTCTCTAAAAAGGATGATGCCTTATGCAGCTCATTAGTTTTCATCAACACATTGTCTGAATCGATGGCTGTTAGGATGGTGTCGTTGAAGCTGAGTTTAACGCCTTTTCAGAGTACCGTCCTCAAAGATCTTCGTACGTTCAGAGCCCCATGGTTAGCACGCATTGGATGTGTGTCACCCAAGCATTCACAGTCAGAAGGAAAACCCAGGTGTAAATGGGGAGCCGGCCGAAGTGGCCGTGCGGTTAAAGGCGCTGCAGTCTGGAACCGCAAGACCGCTACTGTCGCAGGTTCGAATCCTGCCTCGGGCATGGATGTTTGTGATGTCCTTAGGTTAGTTAGGTTTAACTAGTTCTAGTTCATTTTTTGTAAATGGGGAGGTCCGTTCCGACCTCGGCCAGTTTCAGCAATGGTGATGACTGCCACGGAGGACTTCGCTTGGCCGTTGAAGAGAACCCCCTGAAATTGTGATAATTACGTGCCCTTAAATCAGCCAGGTAGGAAAACTGGGAAAGACTGGATCAGCGGGAATTTTACACACTTCATTGACTGGCAGAACACAGTTTCAGTCACATAGTAGCCATCTAAGCTTATTTTATTTATTAATTAGAGTGCCCAGCAATCAGATTCTCATTTAAAATTCAACGCCGATTCAAACAATTTTCAGCAAATTTAAAGTTTAACGTAATACTCGCCTCATATAATACAGAATGAAATAAGGGTAAACTCGTAAAAAAGCAGACGTAAATATAAAAAGTAGTACCCGAAAAGATCTGAAGGGCCTTAGTTACCAAATGGTGAGAATAAAACATGATTTAAACTTGACTGATCAAAATACCTAAAACCATACTTAAAACAATGAAAAACAGTTTAACAACAATATCTAGGCGAGTTAATTTTAAGCCTCGAAACACACATCAATTGGAGATTTGAAACATTTTTCAATAAAACAACAATAATTAAGTGACAACAGATTAAGGTGTTTGTTGGGCACCAGCGCACATCAGCATTCGCTTAAAATGACGGCCACAAGCTAACAGATACAAATTCAGAATTGTTCCAAGTATAAACTTAACTTTGACAGGAACATTAAGTAGCGCGGCGACGGTTGGAGAAAACAGCGCGGAAGACAGACAGCGGCGAGAGCTGCCGAGTGTATGCACTCTACATGATCTAAACAGCCCCCTAAGCTAACCGACGGGCCATAAGTAAGTGGGACCCGATCCTGGGTAACACGTACCAACCATGGAGTACAAAAGATCATTAACGACAGTTTCTTGCAGCACATAATTTTAATTAGACAGAATTCCACCACAACCGCGCATCAAATAAATAACTCTTAGAATAGAAATAATTAATCTAAGCTCTTACCAAAACCCAAGACAACTTAACTGTCTTCTTAATAAGTCAACCACAAGATTTAAGAAACCAACTACAAATATTTTTATAAAGTTGTTTCAGCAGTAAAATGATAAATTATATTTCTTTGTTTCTAACAAACAATGTAATCAGCCACAAATAGGTCCTAGAACAGATAATAATGTACCTGAGCCACTTGAATACCACAGATTCGCTATATAATTCCTTATACAGTATAGGCCTTTAGCATTAGCATGAGAAAAACCAGAGTAACAGCAAATTATAAATAGACCAATAAGAAAGCGAAACTGAAACACGTTCTGACATGAACAATTGCACATCCGTGGTAACTGGTAACACTAAACATTTCACCGTGCTTCCAACTGAAAATTAGATGACCAATCACTTGCTTTATAAATCAGAACAACTAATAGAAGGCAGACAAGAATAGGTAGAACATACACTAGTGCACACCGCCAGACTTCCAATTAAGCTTTCTTCTAGTAGACGGCGCTTTACGCTTGCTAAACGTTCGCAAGCACCACTGATACATAAGGTTAATACACAAAACAAATTATAAGAAGACATTAGCCAATGAATCAGTCTAAAGTGTCAACCCTATCTTGGAACCACATTGCTTTTGGAATACGAGAAGAGGCCGCCCGTACCCAAAAAACTGAAAGAAGACAGATCAAAATGACAGTGAACACCGCCCTGACAGATCAACGCCCTTACGATAAATCACAACACGAGCTACGTCGATATTTGAAAACTTACAATGGGTAGCATGATCCCAACATTGGTCGCCCGACAACAGCTAACACCACGGGGAAGAGACCCAAGGAAAGCTCATTAAAGCCTAATTCGTCAGCTGACACTGCCCACCAAACTGACCACCACGCCTGGAGCCGCCACACTCTCCAACGGCAACATGTTAAAGATAATTAGAATAGTAATATCGATATGTTGCGAGAAAGTCGCCACAGCTCAGCCTCCCCCTCCAAAGGTCCTAGGCCGCGCTATAGTGCGGTTTAGGGCTAAAACTGACTAACATATACCCTACATAAACTGCCAGTCTTAAGGTTACGCACTAGTAAACTGACTGGGCTCAATAGCTGAAGAACCCAACAAGTTCCCCAAACTGGTCACGCAATTACCAGAACCTTCTAGCTGTCATCCTTGGCCCACGGCGAAGTTACGTATAAAATTACCACCAGTTTTAATCTTAAAGTGGTGCTTGCCGCAGTTATATCTAAGACGCTACCTTCGATGGGCTAAGTCGATATTCTTCCTGGCCTTACTCCACTTACTTTCTGTAACCCCCGATTCGATCTTGTCGGGCAAAATTTCAGCAAGAGACCATAAACTGGCCAAAGAAGAATTAATTGGACAATAAACTTTCAAAGATTATGGGGTGGGTTTAACAGCTTAATGCTGTTTAACAGCTTAATGCTGAGCTGTATAAAACGCAATAGGAAGCCACGGGATAGAACTGTCTCACTTCTTCTGGGCCGTATCATGGAAGATGATAAGCAACGATTTAAAGTTTCTATTAAACCTCTAGGCAAACGATGGCTGGGAATTTTGAGTGGTTTTATAATGCTGAATGTCATTTTGAAAACAAAATCTTCTGTACTCGAGACAAGTGCGGGAGAATTGTCGCTAACCATGTTCCTGGTGAACTGAAGACAGAAAATATCTGTTATTGATGTTAAATGCTCAAGTCAGCAGTGACTCCCCGACTAGGAATCAACCACAAGAATATAACGATACCAGTTCCGGGTATCAGGGAGAGGACCTACATTTTTTTTGTCCATGGGGCGGTCGTCGAGCCTAATATGCAAGAAAACTCTTCCGAGAACTTGGATTAGGCTTAGCTATTTTACATTTTTAGAACTGCCCCACCAAACGCCGAAAATCCTTACACAAGGCAGGCCAGGTAACATGTTCCCTAATCTTATCAGTGGTTTTATGTTGTCTCAAGTGACCTCTATAACGGAGATACGAAGATAAAATGACACGGCAGGTATTAACTCACTAACGAGATAAACGTTTAACCCCTTGCCTTGGTTATCCTTAAGACAAACAACGCCCTTGCTCAGAATATGGCAGTTAACCTTCTCTTCCTCGTGTAAGCGGCATTTAATAGGTCGAATAACTGGGTCTTAGTCTTGCTGAAGTTTAAGATCAGAAAACAACTTCGGACTTCATGAACAACATCCATTGGCTCAGTATGATCATATTCTTCAAACATGTTGCTAATAGCACCGGTACCCTGATTGTCACTGCATTTAATGTGCCTAAACGTGAACTTAAATGCGGATATACGGGCAGCCCAACCGGGCGACACTTTCCGTTAAGTACCTTGACCCAGAAAACCACGTAAATCAATTGTGGATGTCTGACAGGGGAACCGACTGCAAAATTACCTTTCTGTTGACCAGGTGGTAATCTACTAAAGGCCGGAATTCTCTCTTATTAGGCTTAGGGAACAAGAACATGGGAGTTGTATACGGAGAGGTTGAAGGTCTTATAACCCCTTCCCTTAGCACGCCCTCTATTAACCAACGCAAACTCTTCATCTTCCGGCGTGACAGTCGATAAGCAGATCGTCTAACCGTTGCGTCATCCTTCACCTAATCCTATATTTGGCTTGTTATTCCACACTTGTTGGTCAGCACTTCTGGAAAATGCTCAAAGGGCTGCAAGAGGGACTCCCTCCGCTGATTATCAAGATGACTCATGTCATAGTTCTCTGTGGTACCATTCATGAAACAAACCGGAACTGACACCCGACATGAACAAAGAGCAATGCGATCCTCAGGCCTATATTTCAAAAATTGTACACATTATTGGCCATCCAACACTAAACTGGCTTTAGCCATAAAATCACAGCCCAAAAGTAAATCCATGGCCAATTTCTTAACCACCAAGAATCGAAACGGCCACGCAAAACGTCCTATGCCCACACTAGCCACCCATTCCCACACTATGTCTAAGTTTGTCCGTTGACCGAGCGAAAAACCCAGGACGACTTACACAGTGGAACCAAGCGACATAATGTGTGAAATTCCAATAACCACTGATAGTCCACTGCTGATATGGCACTACCTGAATCCAGGAGAGCACAGACGGGTCCGTGATTGAGCTGGGCGCACGCGAATGGCAACTAGGTGCCCGTAATTACCACTATTCGTCGTAAACGCTTGGGAGTCCTAACCCGCGTATTTGTACCCTCCTTCCGACACCGTTAACTGTTATTTTCCTTCTTCCGAGCATACGGGCAGTCACGCACAAGGTGACCTTCCTTGTGACAACAGAAACATACTTTTGGTTTGGAAACTATCGGTCGCGCCACCTCCCCCTGAAATAAATAATAATTCGGTTGTCAATCTCTAATTTGAGAGCTCACCCGCTGACTGTCAGCATACGACAGTTTCTCAATCTCTGATGATAATACATTAAGTTCACCCAAGGGGCAGGTATCTTGGCAAATGCAATTCTTGACCTATGTCTTGGTCTAACTGCCCCCAAAATGATTTCGGCCACCTGTGTTTCCGACACCTGTAGCTCCAGAGCTAGGACGGATGTTCGCACACTTTCGGTAACTTTAGTCAAGGGTTAATTATCCCCCTGTACACGTCAACAATGCTTATGTTGCAAGTCATTCAATAAACGAGGGGCACCTTAAGTGCAATTATCTCTTTTACATAATTCCCTCAACCTCTTTCCTTCCTGCAAAATTTGAGCAATAACTTTTATAAGGGGCCCATCGCCCACTGCATATAGTAGTTGGACAACCTGATCATGGTGAAAGTTCAAGGCGTCAGTGTGGTGTTCAAACTTGACAGAAAGCCACAACAACTGTCCAATTTCCGGAATCGATTCCATTGATAATCTATTTATTCCCTTTAGCAAGAGTCCCATGGGATGAGGTAATTTAACAAAACTCGAACCTACGTATACTGAAAATCTACTTTCCCCTTGTATTACCGGCACCTGTATGCAATGCACAACGGAACCTTGTTCCCCGCTCTCATTTGTAGCCTGCTCAACATCTAATTGATTCAACGTCACCCTCAACACCAAAACGTAATACCGCAGTTTCTGCTCCTCCTGCGCTTGCTCTCTAGCAAGCTGAATTTCACTCAAATCTTTACCGCGCCACTCCCAATGCTCCGTTGCGCTTGAAGACGCGCAAGCTGTTTAGCAGTCGGTGCAAGATTCTCAAAAAACTGGACCTGCTGCTTCAACGAGGAGAACGATGTGAAGGCAAAACTCAAGGCATCTCCTATCTCACCGATGACTTGTGGAGAAATTACCACCGGGTTTTCCAAGGACGATTTTACCTGCGTCAGTAATTCAGGCACGCCTCCCTCGCCCGTCTGTCCGCACATACGTTCTTCATATTCCAACAGTTCACCCTGTTCAACGCCGCATTTCCATATCGGCTTAGCCGGCCGGGGTGGCCGAGCGGTTCTAGGCGCTACAGTCTGGAACCGCGCGACCGCTATGGTCGCAGGTTCTGCCTCGAGTATGGATGTGTGTGATGTCCTTAGGTTAGTTAGGTTTAAGTAGTTCTAAAATCTAGGGGACTGATGACCTTAGAAGTTAAGTCCCATCGTGCTCAGAACCATTGGAACCATTTGAACCATATCGGCTTCAAAGCTGAAAATAATTTAATATTAGTAAAAATTCAAGTAAAAAAAAAAAAAACCGTAAAATTTAAATATTTGCCAAATCCTAATAGAGCGAATACTCAACAATTTATTATCATTGGCCAAATCCTGATAAAATGAGTACTTAACAGCTTTGATAGAATTTACAGAAATTGCCTCCTATAATGCCTCTAACCCAGGTTACGAATGATCGAAACCACGCGCTGCTACCAATTGACATGGTCACGCAGGCGTTAGCTGGGATAGATACCAGGGAAAACATCAGACAACGCCTGAAGCCCAGTACCTTGAATATGTGGAAGTTCTGGGGAGTACGAGCAGGCACTGTTCCTTTAATAAGTTTTTTTTTACCTGTGAAATTTTACTTTTTTAACTTGATTTTAAAATAGTAAGTGAACGTTATTATAAACAGCAAGATCGTCAATATAGCTTGTTAGTGAAAGTTTCTGAAGCATTATTTAACCAACAGTCTCATGAATTAAAGGTCAAAGAACAGCTCTCAGAATCAATTTACAACGCTTAAAACTCAAAATCCCTTTTTAAGCAAAGGAAGTGAGTACAAATTACGCAATACAAGGTTAAATAAAAGATTCTACCGCCACATGGCAATACCACAATTTCCCTAGATATCACTTGTGATCTCTGAAGGCAATAAAATGTCACGAAATTTTAATTAAAACGACTTAAATGCAGTAAAATCTGGTCACCATCAACGTACACTCAAACTCCGCCCACTTTACACCATAAACCTCTCTACAGGTGACGCATACTACACCCAACGAATTATGACAAGTAATTAAGCATAGATGTTATAATTAACCAGATACGTAAACCTTTTCCTTTCAAAATAAATAAATAAAAAAAAAAACAAATCATCTCTTAAGTTCCGTGGTTACATCCATTATAAAATAATACACAATACATATCTTTCGATTTCGGCTTGGTCATGCGCTGTTGTGCACCTTGCTGTCCTTCAGGATCACATGTGGCACGGGAAAAATTTTCACGATGTACAAAACGTTAATAAGGCGCAACCAACTTACACAAATTGCATACTGGGATTATACGTCGATATGGATGAGGCGTGGCGTGGAATGTCAGAAGCTTGAACGTGGTAAGGAAACCAGAAAAACTGAAACGGGAAATACAAAGGCTCAATCTAGATATAGTAAGGGTTAGTGGAGTGAAGTGAAAAGAAGGCAAGGAATTCTGGTCAGATGAATGTAGGGTAATATCAACAGCAACAGGAAATATTATAATGGGAGTAGGATTCGTTATGAATTGGAAGGCAGAACTGAGAGTGTGTTGCTGTGAACAGTTCAGTGACATGGTTGTTCTTATCAGAATCGACGGCAAACCAACACTGACTACGATAGTTCAGGTATACATGCAGGTATACATTCAGGTATACATGCAGGTATACAAGATTAAGATATAGAGAAAGTGTACAAAGATATTGAAAGGGTAATTCTGTTAGTCATGGGGGACTGGAATGCAGCAGTAGGATAAGAAGTCGCAGAAAAGGGCCTGGGACAAGGACTGAGAGAGGAGAAAGCCTAACTGAGTTCTGTAACAATTTTCACCGAGTTATAGCGAACATTCCGTTCAAGAATCTGAATAGGAGGAGGTGTACTTGGAAAAGACCCGGCGATACGGAAAGATTTCAGTTAGATTACATCAGAGTCAGACACAGATTTCGAAATCAGATACTGGATTGTAGGGTGTACCCAGGAGCAGATATACACTCAGATGGCACTATAGTAGTGATGAAGAGTAGGCTCAAGTTTGACATTAGTCAGGAAGAACCAATACACAAAGATGTGAGATGCGGAAGTACAAAGGAATGATGAGATACGGTTGAAGTTCTCCAAGGATACAGAGACAGCAATAAGGAATAGCTCAGTAGGGAGCAAAGTTGAAGAGGAATGGACATTTCTAAAAAGGGCCGTCAGAGATGTTGGGAACGAAAACATAGGTACAAGAGAGGTAACTGCGAAGAAACCATGGGGGACAGAAGAAATACTATAATTGATGGATAAAAGGCGGAAGTACAAAAATGTTCCAGGAAACTCAGGAATATAGAAATGCAAGAGCTAAGCAATGAAATAAATAGGAAATGCAGGGAAGCTAAGATGAAATGACTGCAGGAAAAAAGTGAAGGCATCGAAAAAGTAATGATTGTCGGAAGACAGGCTCAGCATACAGGAAAGTCAAAACAACCTTCGATGACATTAAAAGCTAGAATGATAACATTAAGAGTGCAACGGGAATTCCATTGTTAAATGTAGAGGAGAGAACGGTTGGTTGAATGCGTCTATGAGGGGAAAGATTTGTCTGATGTGGTAGGAGAAGAAACAGTCGATTTAGAAGACATAGGGGATCCAGTATTAGAATCACAATTTAAAAAAGAGTTTTGGAGGAGTGAAGATCAAATAAGGCAGAAGGGATAGATAACATTCCATCAGAATTTCTAATATTATTTAGGGAAGTGGCAAATAAAGGACTACTCACATAGGTATGTAGGGCGTATGAGTCTGGCTACATACCATCTGACTTTCGGAAAAATATCATCCACACAATTCAGAAGACGGCAAGAGCTGACAAGTGTGGGAATTATCGGACAGTTAGCTTAACAGCTCATGCATCCAAGTCACTTACGAGAGTAATATACAGGAGAATGGAAAATAAAACTGAGGATGCGCTAGATGACGATCAGTTCGTCTTTAACAAAGGTAAGTGCAAAAGTGAGACAATTCAGACGATGCTTTTAGTAATGGAAACAAGAGTACAGAAAAAGGCACGTTCATAGGATTTGCCGACCTGAAGAAAGCGTGCAACAATGTAAAATGGTGCAAGATGTTCGAAACTCTGAGAAAAGTAGGAGTAAGCTATAGGGAGAGATGGGTCATAAACAATATGTATAACAGCCAAGAGTGAATAATGAGAGTGGGCGATCAAAACGAAGTGCTCATATTAAAAAGGGTATAAGGCAAGGATGTAGCCTTTCGCCCGTACTGTTTAATCTGTACATCGAGGAATCAATGATGGTAATAAAAGATAGGTTCAGGAGTGGAATTAAAATTCAAGATGAAAGGATGGTGTGATACGATTTGCTGACGACATTGCTATCCGGAGTGAAAGTGAAGAAGAATTACATGATCTGCTGAACGGAATGAACAGTCTAATGAGTGCAGAGTATGGTTTGAGAATAAATCGATAACGAGAAGTAATAGAAATGACAACAGTGAGAAACTTAACATCAGGGTTGACGATCACGAAGTAGATGAAGATAAGGAAATAATGTAACTAGGCAGTAAAATAACCAATGATAGATGGAGCAAGGAGGACATCAAAAGCAGACTAGCAATGGCAAAAAGGGCATTCCTGGCCATATGAAGTATCGGCCTTAATTTTCGGAAGAAATTTCTGAGAATGTATGTCTGTAGTACAGCATTTTAAGGTATTGAAATATGGACTGTGGGAAAACAGGAGAAGAGGAGATATCGTACAACTGACCTTTGTATCTGCACAGTGAGTGTACTAATGAATGCAAACTTAGCTTATCACTTAGCACGTAAATGGACAAAACATCTGATCTGTCTCCTCAAGCCCAGGGTATGAAACAGAAATTCTAAATAAATTAGAAACATGCCCTGAAAGGCAGCTAATATCAGATGCGGATTATAACAATAATTACTAGAAATGCTGCTGCCACATACCTAGAATGCATGAATGTGAAAGTTTGGGGTCTATTCTAGAAAGACAGTGCAGATATTCCCTTTCTTATTCTACGTATAATTTATTAACTGTAGCTTTCAGGGTTCAAGTGATAAATAACAACCATTTTCAATTACTTTTGACACTCAGTAACAAAATATTTGAGTCTTGGACATATTGAAATGACGATTATTAAAATCGTTATCTCTGCACCTGAAAATTTTTTATCACGGAAAAGAATTATTATTAAAATTCCTCATTAGCTCATTTAAATCAACATTGTCAGAGCTGGTCAATGCATTGAGTTAGTGGAGAACAAATTTACTTTTCGAATCAATGGAAAAACTCTCATGTACTCAATGTGAGGGTAGGTTAGGATCCTAGTTTTTTTATGTTCATCGGTCAAACTGTATGAGCCGCGCGTGGCTCGTGTTCCCGCGATCATGTATTTTACACCATGTTTTAACGTACTTCCACCTCACTACGTTAATTTAAATTAGTACTGTCAGTGAGTTGCTGCTTTGCCTGACCGTGAGCGGCGTTAGCAGCGCGTATCGATATATCCCCTCTCGTAGTATCTTTGCTCGACTGCTATTACTTCGCAGTCCTTGTCTGTCGTAGTTCAGTTCGGATAGGGAGTTCGGGTCGCGAGGCCGGGGCTGCCAGTCGGTTGGAATGTGTCTGGAGCGCAGTCTGGACCTGCCAGTCGGGGAGCTGCAATACGGCACTAGTGCAGTAGGGTTGGAACAGTGAGCTCTACATCGACATGGCTCGCCCGACCATTGCCGCAACGCATCACTTGAGCCGGGCCACGGTCTTGGTGGATCGTCAGTCGGTCGTCCTACCGGACGACGCGTTTTGGCTCGCCGATCGTTCATGAGTCAGTTGTGTGTGTGCATCGACTCCCGATTTGTGCTTAGTTCCTGTTGGGTATCGTTCTGGTCTTCGTGCAAGTGTTAGTCAGGTTGTGTGTGTGTAGCTGGCGTTATTTCCTTTGACAAGTTATTTTAAATGTTGTCGGCATACTGGCTCTGAGAGGTCGGTCGTCTCATCGGGCGACGTGTAATTGGTTCTCTGAGTCGCAGACGCATCAGCAGTGCAGTCGCGACGGAGCAGCAGTCGCTGACGGATCACCAATCAGCAGGCACCCATTCGGTTGGTGCGGACCAGGGAGGACATCTCCGTGCGGTGCCCGCCTGGGTCCGCTACCGGTCCCTGCGCAGCGTCTCAGCGTGCGCGGAGCTGTCCGCTCGCTACGAGCTTCGTGGTTCACCGACCCAGGACGTCGAAGTTGCGTGTAGTTTTGACAGCTAATACGTATTTCATTGTTGGTAAACACGTTCGTAACCTTTTGTGTTTGAGTTCTCATGTACTGGTTCGTGGCAAGCAAGTCGTGTGTCGGTCCGCCCGTGGCTGTCCCCTGGTTGGGCTCACCACCTGTCTTACCTAAGTGAACTAGGGCAGACCGATCTCCCTGAGGGCTTCTGAGTGCTACTGGAGTTTAATTATCTGTTTTCAGCTGCTTAAAATTTAAGGCTGATGGTTATTTTCCTTTGGTCTTAAAATTTTGCAAAATTAAATTTTGAAACTTAATTGTGGCCTTCAGCCATTGGTATTGCACCTTGCATATGTATGTTGTATCTGCTTAGTCCTAAGGCTTTCCACGTAGCCGTGATACGTTTTTTTATTTATTCGATTTGCCTCTTTAATTGTCTTTTAATCTTGTTGATTTTTAAGATTTCTTGTTGTTAAATATTCTGACCTACCTTTTAAAGTCTATGGTAATATATTCTAAAATTTTGAAATTTAGTTGTGGCCCTCAGCCATTTGTATTGCACTTTGCATGTGTTTGCTGTTTCTAAAAAATTATCTTATTGCTATCTTAAATGGATATTTATTTTGTTGATTTGTTAAGATTTCTTGTTTGGAGGCCTTCAGCTGTGAAAGAGTTGCATTCGGTAAAGGTCCAGGTATGTGCCGCTTTCGTTGTAAATGTTATTAAATTACAATAAATGACAATGAGAAGCAGAAACTGACCTCAACCTTTGGCCCTTTCGACAATCCTATTACCTGTTCTGCCCAGCGGGTTTAGCGGGCCTATCACTGTACAGAAGTTGGAGTGAGCAAAATTTAGACTCCACATTTACTGTGGCCTAATGCACATTGGTACTTTAAGAAGCCACATCTGCAATGGCATTGTCTCCGTGCTGGATCTGAAACGCTAAGTTCCTACTCTGACCTAGACTGAATTCACTCAGCCGCAACTTTCCTGTGTTCCATAGAACGTTAATCTTTTCCTAGTCGGAGTAATGTCTATTGTACACTCGCTATGGGTTGGAGCGACGTGCACAAATTCACTGCCCGAAAAAATACCCGCAGGAATAATGAACTACCACTTTGTTACCTATCACCACGATACGTGAAGCGTATCGTCCTCAAGTCACAGAAAGCAAAGCTTTCAGTGCCCTCGCTTAATTACGTATACTTGTGCAGTCCGCCGCCAGGTGAGAGAGGAAGATAGACCCTAAAGATCTCAAAATACTTTTATATAATTGGGATCTCCCCACTGTGTAACGTCTGTTTAGCCAAGTTTGGCTTCAGCCAATCACCGTCTCGCTAGAGGTGAATACATTTTTATTTTTCTTGCTGGGTCGCAACCTAGCCCTTTTAATGACATGCAGCCAAATACCCTCTGTCCCAGCCTTATTTACGTTAAGGGAATGATGCATTATTCTGGCCGTATCCCTTTCTGCGCTGAAGCTCGCCGTTCTCTTGTTAAATGAGAATTCTACAATATCATCAATTACCTGCTCAATTAGTCTCCAAAATGCGTTTCGCTTTAACTTATTTGTTCCAAGCCATTGCCCATATTGGTAATGATTGTTTTGTTACTTTTCAGTACATGAAATTAACTGCCTTTTGTTGATATAATGTAATTATTGTTTTCTGAGGATCACATACTGTATTTTCCTATCGTTATGGATCAAGCTCATGTAAGGTAGGCCAAATCCAAACGCCGTACAGAGAACTGAAGCATTTGAGATGTGGTGCTACAGACAAATGTTGAAAATTTGGTGGACTGATAAGGTAAGGAATCAGGGCGTACTGCGCAAAATCGGAGAGGAAAGGAACCTATGGAAGACACTGATAATGAGAAGGGACAGGATGATAGGATATCTTTTAAGACATGAGATAATGACTTCCATGGTACAAGAGGGAACTGTAGAGGGCAAAATCTGTAGAGGAAGACAGAGATTGGAATACATCCTCCAAATAATTGAGTACGTGTGTTGCAAGTGCTACTCTGAAATGAAGAGGTTAGAACAGGAGAGGAATTCATGGTGGGCCGCATCAAACCAGACAGAAAAATGATGACAAAAAAAAAAAAAGATGACCCTCACAAACCTTAAACTGGGCGAGGGAGTCGATGCGGTACTATTGAGCACTTCGACTATACCCTACCGCACCAAACAGCAGTACCGTGGGGCAGACAACAGACATATCAACAACTGTTGCAAGGCAACCTCAGCAAAGGCAATAAAAAATATTTGGGGCTTTAAACCCATGGGTGAGCCACACCGAACCACAGAATGACGACCCAAGCTTAATTATGAAAATACCATGGGCGATTGCGCCACGACAACTAGAACGATAAAATACCATAAGAAGTGAACTGCAATTTATACGATTCAAAAGCGTCTCCAGCCGGCCGTGGTGGCCGAGCGGTTGTAGGCGCTACAGTCTGGAACCGCGCGACCGCTACGGTCGCAGGTTCGAATCCTGCTTCGGGCATGGATGTGTGTGATGTCCTTAGGTTAGTTAGGTTTAAGTATTTCTGAGTTCTAGGGGACTGATGACCTCAGATGTTAAGTCCCATAGTGCTCAGAGCCATTTGTCAAAAGCGTCTGACTGAAAAGCTCAACAGTTAATCTTTCCATTATTACGAATACTTAACAGTACCTCCAAAGTTCACTCGTGGACACTACCTATATGTAGATAACAGAGTTCAATATGCTGGGGGCTAACTGAGGTTTCTTAGTAAGACAAGCAGTGATTCGTTCCCTCACTTGGATCCAGCAGCTAAATAGGTGACAATACCGATATCAACGCTCACCTCGAAAGCAGCGCTCTAGCTGGAAACTGTAGTACCGAAGTAAAGTGAAGCCAACTCAACAACAATGTACGGCGACCAGAGACTCGGGTATCAGTATTGACATCATGGCGAGTACTGGGAAGGTGGGTGTTTTAAAAAAGAATTAAATAGTGAGCCATACCGGCTCAATAAGGAAGTTGCCTAACAGGTACATCATATTTCAAATGGAACTTATACACACATTAAAGGAAAGTTTTCCATCACCCCAGTTCCCAGAAATCCTGAAGACAGGCGTTGACTGTGTGTATTTCACCAAAGACACACTCCCTTTGACTGTTCAGAAATGCCGCTAAACCCGCCAAAACATTTAAACAACCATGCATGAGCAGCGCCTATTAGAAGGAGAGAGTCCGACAGCCGATCCCTTCTAGTCATTTCACCAGGAAGGAGGTACACGGCTCGTGTTGTCTGTAGTTCAGCCATGGCTAAAAGGTCAATACCAATGTTCGATAGTGTCCGCATTGTTACTTTGTGCCAGGAAGGGCTCTGAACTAGGGATGTGTCCAATCATTTCGGAGTGAACCAAAGCGCTGTTGTTCGGACATGGAGGAGATACAGGCTTAACTCAGACCACCCAAGGGCTACAACTGCAGTGGATGACCACTACCTATGGATTATGGCTTGGAGGAACCCTGACAGTAAAGCCACCATGTTGAATAATGCTTTCCCTGCAGGCAGGACGTTGTGTTATGACAATTGGCAGCATGATGCGCAACTTCACTCCTGACGTCCGTGGCGAGGTCCATCTTTGACAACCACAACAACATTCAGCGCGATATAGATTGGCCCTACAACATGCCGAATGGACTGCTCAGGATATGCATCACGTTCTCTTCAACGATGAGCGTCGCATATGCCTTCAACCAGACAATAGTCGGACACGTGTTTGGAGGCAACCCGGTCAGGCTGAATGCCTTAGACACATTGTACAGTGAGTGCAGCAAGGAGGAGGTTCCCTTCTATTTTGGGGTGGCGATATGTGGAGCCACCCTACGCCGCTGGTGGTCATGGAAGGCGCCATAACGGGTGTACGATATGTGAATTCCATCCTCCGACCAATAGTGCAACCATATCGGCAGAATATTGGCGAGGCATTCGTCTCTATGGACGACAATTCGCGCCCCCATCTTGCACATCTTGTGAATGACTTCCTTCAGGATAACTACATCGCTCGACTAGAGTAGCCTATCGGACATGCCTGGAATAGATTGAAAAGGTCTGTTTATGGTCGACGTGACCCACTAACCACTGTGAGGTATCTACGCCGAATCGTCGTTGAGAAGTGGGACAGTTTGGACGTACAGTGCCCTGAACTTTCGGATGGTATGCCACGACGAATACAGGCATGCATAAATGCAAGAGGACGTGCTACTGAGTATTAGAGATACGGGTGTGTACAGCAATCTGGACCACCACCTCAGAAGGTTTCGCTGTATGGTGGTACAACATGCAATGTGTGGTTTTCATGAGCAATAAAAATCACGGAAATGATGTTTACGTTGATATCTATTCCAATTTTCTGTAAAGGTTTCGGAACTCTTGGAACCGAGGTGATGCAAAACTTTTTTAATGTGTGTACTTAATTCCATTAATAATAACAACTCTGTCAGTTAAACCGTCGGGAATACTTCCTACCTCGGTCAACGTCCAAGTGTGCAAGGTCGATGCCATGAGCTGGCTCGTGCATCAAAGAGCAAAACCTACATTCGAACAAAACTTGGGAACATGTTACCCCCATAATCAAGAACATGTCCATTACGGCATATAAAAACGCACGCTTAAAGTATTTTAACAGTGAGACCATCAACTACTAACAGATTAACGGGCCACGAAAACCCTAGGATACTAAGTTCCCCGCTCTTCATCTGTCACAGGCAACATTTACCGACTGGCAGCACAACATCCCTGATGGGAATCACGAAGGATGCAGCTTGAAAATGGCGTGAAACTCGAGATACCATTGCTAATCGAGCAAGGAAAAAGTATTACCAGAGGCTCCTGATTAAAATATACATAAAGAAGTCTTCCACCCACTGCCGGTATAATATGGGCTCATCGTTACGTGGTTCTGGCGTCAGCTGCTTGGACATGGCCCCCGCTTTGCCGTGCAGTCACGCGCCAAATGCCCTGAGTTACCACGTTGATAACAGTTCCTGACATTAGGCTGGATATAAAGAACTCTTTCCGAACTCTGAAGATAATAAGATAACCACAAAATTTAAGAAACCAGCTACAAAGGTTTTTTTTATTATTTCAGCAATAAAATACTAGTCTAATATTTTCTTCTTTTTAACAAACCATTAGAACAGCCAAAAGAACACACGCATGCCATTCAAAGCTCAACCGAACACAAATTAGTCCATAGCGATTCGGAGAGAACGAAAGCGTTCTGGAACAGACTACAACTTATCTGAGCCACTTAAATAGAAGAGAAGCACTACACAATTTCTTAGACACTGTAGGCCTTTAGCATTAACTTCAAGAAAACGAGAAAACAGAAAATTATAAATAGGCCAATAAAATATCAAAATCGACACTCATTCTGACATGAAACATTAAAAATCCGTTGGAATCGATAATACCATACATTTCATTGGGCATTAAATTGAAAATGATATGACTAATCATTTACTTTAAAAAGGACGAAAATTAATCATAGTCGAACAGGTATCACATACACTAATGCACACCGCAAACCTCCCAAATCAGCTTTCCTCTGGAACATGGCGCTTTACACTGGCTACAGGTTCACAAGCATCACGGATACATAATGTTGATACATAAAACAAATTTTAAGAAGATTTCAGCCCATGAATCAATCTAAAATGTCCACCAGATCATGAAATCACATTGTTCTTCGAATAACAATCCGTAAGCAACAATCAGAAGGAAGACAGATCAAGATAACAGTGGACACTGCCCTGGCAGCTCGGCGCCCTTCTGATTACTGGTTTGACACGGCCAGCTGCGAGTTCTCCTCCTCTGCCAACCTCTTCACGTCATAGTAGCTCTTGCATCCTACGTCCTCAGCAGAGTAGCCTTGGACGGTAGTGAAACAAGGACAATCTGTGTTTTCCTCTACAGTTTTTGCCAATGACAGCTCCTTCTAATACCATGGAAGTCATTCCCTGATGTTTTAACAGATGTTCTGTCATAGTGTCCATTCTCCTTGTCAGCGTTTTCCAAATATTTCTTCCGCCCACCCCCCGAATCTGCGCAGAACCTTCCCATTCGTTACTTCATCTGTCCACTTCATTTTCAACATTCGTCTCTAGCGCTACATCTCAAATACTTGGATTCTCGTCAGTTCTGGTTTTCCTATAGACCTTGTTTCACCACCGCCCAAGGCTATGCTCCGAACGTACATTCTCAGAAATTTATTTCTCAAATGAAGGCCAATGTCTGATACTAGTTGACTTCCCTCGGCCAAAAATGTCCTTTTTGCCACTGCTACTCTGCTTTTCATGTTTTCATGTCCTCCTTGCACCGCCCGTCATTGGTTATTTTGCCGCCTAGGTATTAGAATTCATTAACTTCGTCTGCTTCGTAACCATCTCGCTGTTCTCATTTCTGCTACTTCTCATTACCTTCTTCATTCCATTTGCTCTGAATTTGTATTGTGTACTAATTAATAATGTCATCAGCGAATCGTTCCATTGATATCCTTTCACAATGAATTTTAATCCTACTCCTGAACCTTCCTTTTATTTCCGTCATTGCTTGTTCGATGCACAGACTAATTAGCAGGGGAAAAAGACTACATCCCTGTCTTACACTGTTTTTAATCTGAGCACTTCGTTATTGTCCATCCACTCGTAATATTCCGTCTTCACTCTTGTAAAAATTGTACGTTACCTATCTCTTCCTATAACTTCACTCTATTCTTCTAGGAATGTCGAACATCTTGCACCATTTTACATCGTCGAGCCCTTTGTCTAGGTCGAAATATCCTATGAACGTGTCTTGATTTTTCTTTACTCTTGCTTCCATTATCAACCGCGTCTCTGGTGCCTTTACCTTTCCTAAAGTCATATAACATATTCTCAATTTTCTTTTCATTCTTCTGTGTAATAAACTCGTCAGCAACTAGGATGAATGAGCTGTTAAGCTGATTGTGCGATAATTCTTGCACTTGTCAGTTCTTACAGTCTTCGGAACTATGTGGATGATGTTTTTCCGAAAGTCAGATGGTGTGTCGCCAGATTCATACATTCTACGCACAAAGGTTTTGTTGCTACTTCCCCCAATGATTTTAGCAGTTCTGCTGGAATGTTACTTACCCCTTCTGCCTTATTTGGTCTTACGTTCTCCGAAGTTCTCGTAAATTCTGATTCTAACACTGTATCCCCTACCTCTTCTAAATCTTTTTCTTTTTGTTCTTCTACCATATCAGACAAATCTTCCCCCTCACAGAGGCCTTCAGTGTACTCTTCCCACCTGTCCGCTCTCTTCTCTGCATTTAACAGCCAAATTCCCATTGCAGTCTTAAGGTTACCACCCTTGATTTTAATTTCAGACAAGGGTGTTTTGACTTTCTTAAATGCTAAGTCCGTCCTTCCGACATTCTTTTTCGATTTCTTCACATTTCTCATGTAGCCATTTCGTCTTACCTTCCTTGCAGTTCCTGTTAATTTGACCTCTTAGCGGTTTGTATTTCTGTATTCCTGAATTTCTCAGAACATTTTTTTACTTCCTTCTTTCATCGATCAAGTGAAGTATCTCTTCCGTCACCCATGGTTTCTTCGCAGTTACCTTCTATGTACCTAAATTTTTCCTTCCAATTAGATGTTCATTCCTGTTCATCTGTACTGCCTACTGAGCTTAAGTTATTGCTGTATCTATAGCCTTAGAGAACTTCAAGCGTATATCGTCATTACTTAGTACTTCCGTATCCCACTTCTTCGCGTACTGATTCTTCCTGACTATCCTCTTGAACTTCAGGCTAATCTTCGTCACAAAGATCATACGAATAGTGATATCGATACATAGCGAGAAAAAAATGGTTCAAATGGCTCTGAGCACTATGGGACTTAACAGCTGTGGTCATCAGTCCCCTAGAACTTAGAACTACTTAAACCTAAGTAACCTAAGGACATCACACACATCCATGCCCGAGGCAGGATTCGAACCTGCGACCGTAGCAGTCGCGCGGTTCCGGACTGCGCGCCTAGAACCGCGAGACCACCGCGGCCGGCCATAGCGAGAAGGCGCCACGTGTCAATCATCTATAAAACTTAACTCCGCCCGAACAGGCCGCCGTGTCATCCTCAACCCACAGGCGCCACTGGATACGGATGTGGAGGGAGATTTGGTCAGCACACTGCCCTCCCAGCCGCATATCAGTTTACGTGACCGGAGCCGCCACTTCTCAATGAAATACTCCTCAGTTTGCGTCACAAGGGCTCAGTGCACTCCACTTGCCATTAGCCACCTACAAGTACCAAGAATATGTGTTACCTTTCTTCCGTAGATATCCCATTTATCCAACTTGGTCAAATGTGTTGATTTTTCTATGCCTCACCGCTCTTTCCGGATACATTATAGCGAGAAAGAAAGGGACATAAGGCGCATGTTATTATTTACGCAGAAATTTTAATTTAGTAGTATCTGAGGTCTATTGTCGGATAGATTTTTGTGTGGGAGACCCTCGAATGAAAATTCTTTGGGGCTAGTGTAGTGTACTTCTGCTACGTATTTAGTGTACGCGTATATTAACTACATATGCGCAACTGGAACTGGCATCTACCATTATTATGTATATTGATTTTTAAAAACATCCCTCGGAGAAGTTCATGTAAATCTTCTAACATGGCTCTATTGGATTTGTCTAGGAGGCAACGCCGTACAGTATACTGTACGCCGAATTTTAACATTTTTTTGTACACTTCTTAGGTTCTCTCTTGCTGTCCACGTTTTAGTTAAATTCTCTAACGTAATAATTTATGTACAGTTTCAGGACTACTTCTTCCAATACTTTTTACTATTCAATAAAAATAACGTTGTTTTTATTGACAGTCGTCCAGTGTAAACTGGTTTCATTAGAGGAGTATAGTTTTCACTTTTGTTAATATTATCAAGAGCCATCACATATGTACTGACGCACATGCGCTATCTCCATTTCCTTGCTATTCTTTTTCCCTTTTGTTATGGTAAAGTGATACGTAAAAGGCAGAGCGAGACTTGGAAAGAGACTGGAACTAGTTCTAAATAATGTAAATTATAAGCAACAAACAAACAATGTGCCAGATTTCATGCAAAATCACACAATGAATAGCAGCGCTAAGGACTCTGAGCCTTGGCAGCTCTTTTCACCTGGCCACTACTGACAGATTCTAACTGGCGTCTCAGTTGGTGGCACGTATCACTCCCTTGTGCGGTTATCGCTGCTCCGCCTAGGTTTAAGCGGCTGCTAGAGCGGCGTCGAGAGAGGCCTTAGAACAGTTCCGTGCTGTCAGTTTACGTGTAGTTTCACGCAGTGTGTAGGTGGGGCCAACGGCAGTGCTTCGAGCAACGTACACGCGGTGCAATTCGGCACGACGTCTTTTCCGAGTCGTCGTTCACTATTCTTCGCCAGGGTTGCGTAGAAAGCAAATGTTTTGGTTCACCTATACCATGCGTATCTGGTTGTTCAGTTCTGTGCACAGATTTCCCACTCCGAAAGATGTTTGAGCGGATTTTCGTGTTTATAGAGATAGACTCACGAGGTGTTCCCTCGGTTGCTGGAAGTTTTTCATTAGGCTATTTGAAAAAAAATGTAAATACTGTAATGTAATCAGATCCATTATTAAAGAGCTACAACAGAGTTCCGAGACATGCCACAGTGTATGGAGGGCTACAGTTGTGTTCAGAGGACACACGATCAGTCTTAAGTAGACAAGTGCAGCGAGTGGTACGTTTACATAACAACCACATTGTTGGTACTGCAGTCACTGTTTACAGTTATTGTCTCCTGTGTACAGGACACTTTGCGATGCCGTACAAGTTTCCATTCCAGGAGTATGGAGAGATGCTCTACATTTTGCGCTTCTGTCATAGTAATGCGAAAGCTAATCGTAGGATTCCGAGTGCCAAAACATTTAGTGGAACATATCGAACATTGCTAGAAACTATTACTCTTCCCAGTACTCGTATTCATTCCGAAAGACATCGTGACGTTCAAGAAGAGGAAAACATTCTTAATTCAGAAGAGCGCAGTCCTCGTTCAAGTACAAGACGCCTAAGTACCCGATTGAACGTTTCACTATCTGAGGTACTTAGGATTCTTCATGAGAGTGGACCGTACCCTTTTCATGTGTAGAAAGTCCACCATTTAGAGCCACATGATTGTGACAACCGGTTTCACTTTTATAACTGATTAAATGGAAATCAGCAACTCTATCGCTTCATAATGTTCAGTGATGAGGCAACATTTACAAGAGATGGCATCAACAACATGTATAACATGCATGTATGGGCAGACGAGAATCCCCATGCCACGGTAGTATCTCAATTTCAAGGCATATTCAGTGTTATTGTCTGGTGTGGTGTTGTGTGTGACCGTTTATTTTCCCGGGAAATTTAAATGGTCAGATTACTTTTTACGAGACGACTGACCGCAGCTTCTTGATGTTCCTCGGGAAACAAGACGCCACATGTACGTCCAACATGAAGGGGCCCCTGCACACTTCAACCAGGTGGTAACAGCTTATCTTAATCAGCAGTTCCCACATCGATGGATAGGTTGGGGGGGCCTATCAATTGGCCTGCCAGATCACTAGATTTAACAGCCTTAGATTCTTGCACTTGGGGGTTGATAAAGGAATCGTGTACGAAGTTAATGTGGAAACACGAGAAGAATTGATACAATGCATTTTCGATGCCGCAACGTCAATAAGGAACCATCATCTGAAATTACGAAATGCTGTTCGCGCGACTCACTCCCGTGCGAATCTTTGCCTTGAAATTCAGGGAGGAAATTTTAAACGCTTTCCTTAAATCCAGAAGTTTATTGCAGAAGTTGAGGAATATTGCACAAGATGATTTTAATATGCTTGTGATTGGCATTGAATTGATTTAATAACTACGGGTGGCGAAAATGTGTTTGACCATGGGACACTCAATGACTGTGCCGTATGTTCATCCACCAGTTCAGATAAGGAATATTTTTCAGAAAAACTGGCAATTTTTTGCCGTAACTTTATTCAGATCAAATGGAGTCAGATCTGTGTAATTATTCTTAGCAGATATGAGTACTAATCCAGTTTCTTTACACATTAAATAATATCAAATTCCTCCCTCCTGTTTGATGTAAACTCCGCATAGCCTTGGGAGTGGTGCCAGAAGAATCAAATTTCTGCCCTAATGATCACTTAAGTTCTGATTATTCCACACCCGTCAGTACCCTGTATGACTGTCACCCTACATTTTTCTCCGCCAAGATCCTCTTTATCCTCATCTTCATGCTGTCTTTTTCATGACATCTTGCTGACACGGATACACAGTTATAATGTTCTTGACTATAGCACACTCCTATTCACCAATATATGTCATATATATCTAATAAATCGTACAAAACATGAATTTGCAAACCCTTGACACTTATGAAAAATTTAGCAATATTACAAAGATGTACACTTTAACAAGGTCACTTGTATACTCATTACTACTTGGAATAAACATCTGTTCTGCTTCTCTTGTGTACAATAACAGTTTATAATTTCGATACGTTATTTGAAAAACCTTAGGTCATCCACGAAACGTAAAACAAGGTTGATCGGTTTTTGGTCAAGGTTTCTCCATGCTTCCATTTTGACCCACTTCAAATAAGAAGCCCAGAATTATTCAATAAAATCCACAGTTACATCAGCAGCTCATGAAGTACAAATGTGCTAGCTCCAAAATATTTACTTGTCAACCTTGGTAAAATTCGGTAGCCTTTGGTAATTCACTAATACTAGTCGTAATGATCATAAGATAAGCTGAAAATTTACACTTACACAGCAACTAATTTAGAAGAGATATAAATTCTATAAGTGATAACAGGAGTTTGAACTCATGCAGAATTTATGAATATTGATGTACAGTACTATTCTACTCTGTTATACACAAGAAATGAGTGAAGGCCGGCAATGAATAATGATCATCATTTATAAACGAAACTTGTTCAGTATCAAATGAACAAATACCCGATAAAATTAAGAACAACTGTAAGCCTGATGGCAGCTAACCTCTTAATATATTAATCATTTGTTAACACGCGATGGGCAGGGAGGGGGGAGGCATGTATTACCTTCCAGACAGCTACACTTGAAACTGCTACTGCCTGATAGCATCAACGAAAATGGCGTTGCCGTTCAGGTACTGCAAAGGCAATCTTCCAACCGTAATTTTTCCCGTCGTCAGTAGGAGAAACAAAACTGGAGTTCTATGGATTTGAGTGTGGACTATTAGCTTCCTTAATCGTGCAGACAGGTTAGGAGACTGAAAGGGGGATATGGATATGTTGAAGTTAGATATAGTTGGAATTAGTTAGGTTCGGTGCAGGAGGAACAGAGCTTCCCATCAGGAGAATAAAGAGCTATAAATATAAAGTCAAACAGGGGTAACGCAGACGTAGTTTTAATAATGAATAACAAAATAGGAATGCAGTAAACTACAATGAACACATTACTGTAGCGCAAGGCAGGCATAATCCCAACACTCAACAGTAGTAAATGTTTGTATACCAATTAGCTGATGTAGAGTTTGAAGAAATATACAATGAGGTAAAGGAAATTATTCAGATAGCTAAGGGAGACGAAAATTTTTGTGATGCGTGACTGTAATTGGATGGTAGGGAAAGGAAGCTACCTGGTTGTGTTTTGTACGGAGCATAATTTAATCATCGCTAATACTTTGTTTAAGGATCATGAAAGAAAGAAAGTCGTATGAGTGTAAAAGACCTGGAGACACTGTAAGGTTTGAAATTGATTATTTTATGATGAGACAGAACTTTTGGAGCTACATTTTTAATTTTAAGATATTTGCAGGGTCAGATGTAGACTCTGACCACTAATTAATGGTGATGAACTGTAGCTTAAAACTAAAGAAACTGAAAAAGGTAGGAAGTTATGGAGATGGGACCTGGTTAGGTTGAAAGAACCAGAGTTTGTTGAGAGTTTCAGAGTGAACATTAGGCAACAGTTGACTAGAACAGAGGAAATAAAAACAGTTGAAGACGAGTGGGCAGCTTTCAGAGATGAAACAGTGAAAGCTGTAGAGTATCAAACAAGTAATAAGACAAGACGTAGTAGAAATCCTTGGATAGCACGGGAGATAATGAATTTAACTGACGAAAGGCAAAAATACAAAACTGCAGCTAATTAAGCAGATGAAAGGGAGTACAAACTTACATAAAGTGGGACTGATAAAATGCGAGGATTTAGAAGCATTTTTCACCAGTATAAAGACAGATACTACTTACAGGACAATTAAAGGGGCCTTTAGAGCAGAGGGAAGCAGATGTATAAATACCAAGAGCTCAGATGGAAAATCAGACCTAACTAAAGAAGGGAAAGCTGAAACGATGGATTATATACAGGGTCTACGCAAAGAAGATGAACTTGAAGGGATTTTGCAGACATGGAAGAGGGCATAGATGAAGATAAGCTTGTGCAAGAAGAATTTTACAGAGCTCTGAATGACCTAAGTAGAAACAAGGCTCCAGGGGTAGACAACATTCCGCCAGAACTACTGATAGCCTAGGGATACCCGACATGACAAAACTCTTGCTTCTGATATGCAATATGTATGAGACAAATTAAAGATCCTCAGGTGAAGCTGGTGCTGGCAGGTGTGAATATTATCAACTACTATAGTAATAAGTCGCAAAATACTAACATCATTTTTTTACAGAAGTATGTAAGAACTGGTAGAAGCCCACATCTGGGAAGATCAGTTTCGATTCTGGATATATGTAGAAATGTGCGAGGCAATACTGATCCTGCCACGTATCTTCGAATGCAGGATAAGGATTTGCAGACACTTAGAGAAAGCGTTTAAGAGCGTTTAGTGGAATACCCTCCTTGAAATTTTAAAGGTAGCAGATGTAAAATACATGGAGCAGAAGACTATGTACAACTTATACAGACACCAGACGGTAGTTACAAGCGTCTACGAGCACGAAAAGGAATCAGTGGTTGAGAAGGGAGTAAGACAGTATTAGAGAAGGGAGTATCCTATCGTCTATGGTGTTCAAGTACTGAGTAAAGCAATAAAGTAACGAAGTTAGAGACGGAATTAAAGTTTACAGAGAAGAAATAAAGACTCTGAAGGTTGTCAGTGAAGTTGTAATTCTGTCACAGACAGCAAAGGACTTGGAAGAACAGTTGAACTAAATGGACAGTGGCTTGAAATGAGAATATAAGACAAACATCAATGAAAGCAAAACAAGGATAATGGATCGTATTTGAATTAACTCGTGTGAGCTAGGGAGTTAGATTAGGAAACGAGACACTTAAAGCCGTAGATGAATTTTGTCCTTTGAGAAGCAAAATAATTAATGGTGGGCAAAGTAGAGAGGAAATAGATTGTAGTCTGGCAATGGCAAGGAAGTCATTTCTGTAGAAGCGAAATTTACCATCTAATATAGATTTACGTGTTAGGAAATCTTTTACGAAAATATTTGTATGGAGTGTACTGACTCACGGACGTGAAACATGAACGATAAACTTTTTTGAAATGTGGTGCTACAAAAGAATGCAGATGGGTAGCTCACGAAACTAATGATGAGGTATTGAACAGAACTGGGGAGAAAAGAAATCTGTGGTGCAACCTGACTATAAGAAGGAATCGGTTCTTGGCACATATTCTGAACCATCATGGGATAACCAATTTAGTTGTGGAGGTGAGTGTGAGATGTAAAATCTGTTGAGGAAGTCAAATGGTGAATACCGTAAGCAGATTCAGAAGGATATACGTTGCACTAGTTATTCGGAGGTGAAGAGGATTGCACAGGGTATGGTAGATGGCGAGCTGCATCAAATCAGTCTTCGGTCTTCACACATACAAATGGCTATGGCTCTGAGCACTATGCGACTTAACTTCTGAGGTCATCAGTCGCCTAGAACTTAGAACTAATTAAACCTAACTAACCTAAGGACATCTCACACATCCACGCCCGAGGCAGGATTCGAACCTGAGGATGTAGCGTCAGACATACAACAACAACAATTATAAAGTGACATGTTAAGGAAAATGTAAGACTTTGTTATTTGCAGGAGACTGTAAACAATATAAGGACGTAAATTTTAACTAGCGCACAAGCAATACGGCAGAGATCATACAACAATGAATAATGAGAAGCAGCGTCAACACGTGTAAGCGCTCTATGAAACCAGAGATGGATTATTCAAAAACCTGAGACGGATTATTCCTTGTATTCACCTTTTAGAAGAGAGAGAGAGAGAGAGAGTGAAAGAGAGAGAGAGAGAGAGAGAGAGAGAGAGAGAGAGAGAGAGACAGTTATGTACCTTTTGTGGTAGAAACGAAGGTGATAGACCTGAACTGACTTGATCCTCCACAATTGCAAAAATGGTTCAAATGGCTCTGAGCACTATGGGACTTAACATCTATGGTCATCAGTCCCCTAGAACTTAGAACTACTTAAACCTAACTAACCTAAGGATATCACACAACACCCAGTCATCACGAGGCAGAGAAAATCCCTGACCCCGCCGGGAATCGAACACGGGAACCCGGGCGCGGGAAGCGAGAACGCTACCGCACGACCACGAGCTGCGGACTCCACAATTACAGATTATGGCGGCGACAATTATATAAAACATTCTCGAATGACGAATACTGACGCCATCCTGTGGACGAGCCTAATAATAATGTATCTGCATATTATATGAAGCACGTTCGGCGCATTTTTTTTACTTGCTTGTTCGTTAATCTTTCACGTATTTCGTTAGGCGTTTTTATAAATCTTGGAGATGTGTGCAGGAAGATTCAGTAGTACGAAGCTGCACTACGGTCAACGCCCACTTGGGTTTAATATTTCCTTTACTTGTATTCCTGTATTCGACAGCTCTCCTTGCAACCTCCAGACAGCCAGACAGGGACCCATCCTAGCACAAATACGAACTCCCCTTCGGTTATAATTACGAAAGACTCAAGTTTCTTGCAGGCGATCTTTATAATGCACTCTTCGCAGTGTATTCCACATCAAAACAGAACAACTATGTTGAAGGGACTCGCATAATTGCTAGTAACTTCTCAGAATCATTGATAATGGAAAATAGTATTTGACTGCCAGAATAAATACTTATGTCATCAAAGCTCAGTATCGTAGGCGTGCGACAAAATTAATAACAATCGTGGATAAAATTTACACATCTATTGTGTCACAACCGGTTTTATTCGCCAAAGATTATCATCGGAGTACGCTGCTAACAGCCTTCATAATCATTTTCAGAAGCTTTCCAAGAAAACTGTTGGCAGCGTAATGTGTTGATCTCTTTCGAACGAAACCGGTTGTGACAGAGTAAATATCAGTATAGCTGGACGATTTTTACTAATATTAATGCTTAACAGGTTTCTGCAGCTCATAACTTGTTAACTAAGTTATGTGTGCAGTAGGCTATTGATTTCACCGAAGCTTTTTAAGTTTTACTTCTTTATGTCAAATTACTTACATGACCTACGATTTTGAGCACTGTTGCTGTTGTGCCTTGACGTCGCATTAGTTATTCCTGCAGCGAAAATTTCTTTCGCGTGTATCGTTGACTCCTTAAAAGACTTTACACTCTTTCTATACACTGCCTTTCACTGACTACTTTACTTTCGTAATCCATGTATATATAATTTACTGTTTTTTACTTGTATTTTTTAATGTTTCGCGTGGGCTTTTCGAACATCCTACATCATCTAACGCTCCTCAAAATTTCAGTAGATGACGAACTGCGATGAATCTATGTTGTCCTTCCAATCCTGTGGGCACCGAAATCCTTCGTTTAATTTGTAAATGAAAATCATTAGCTGATTTTTTGATAGCAGAAACAGAGAATTCCAGTCAAAACTAACAAATAGTTGCCGAATTTACGAGAGCACACTGAAAAGTGGTGCCACCGAATTTTTTATACGATAACTCTTGAAGATAATTAAACGAAAGTTTTATTAACATTTATTTGTCAACATAGTCATTCTGGCTACTATCACATTTCACCCAGCGAGAGACCAGTGAACAACAGCTAGTTCGTTTCACCACACTTCTCCAGTTATAACTCGTTCTCCACAACTTGGGTGCTCAAAGCGAACGCTGCGCTGAACACTGACCTTGTTGTCCTCTTTACATATTCTTCTAGCGTTATTAGTCAATTTTGATGCTTCGTCTTCCTGGAGGCCTTACAACAAACACATGCAACATTAAGCAACATCATACCACGCACAAGGGGATGGATGTTACGATATACAAGAATGCTTACTTGAAATACATTTGTTTATGTTACCTCATCGGGAATATCAAGCCTTATTTATGGGCGTATACCAATCTTTTTATCGTTCGGCAATAGCCATCCTCTTCCGAATGTGTCATTAGAGAAGCTGACATTAACGCTACGTACGTCTAAATCTAGATCGATACCTTGCTCGGAAAGCCACCTAATGGCGTGTGGCGTCGTGCAAGAAATTAATTTTCCCTCCACCCCCCCCCATCCCCCCCCCAATCCGCAGCTGCCCTGTTCCACTTGCGAATGGCGCGTGGGAGAATGATTGTAGTAAGCCTCTATTTTAGCTCGAATTTCTCGAATTTTCTCTTCGGTTGTTTTGTGAGTTGTGATACGTACATTTCTTGAAACTTCTGTAGTAAACCTCTTGGTGGTGCACAACATGCGTTCACTAGAGTTTGTTGAGTAGCTCTGTACCTCTCTCAACCCGACTAAACAGAACGGTGACGAAACGCAAGGCACTTGGTCGATCTTCTCTATCTCTTCTATCAGTTCTACCTCGTAAGGCTCTCAGACTGCTGAACAATACTCCAGAATCGGTCGAGCAAGCGCATGTAATCCGCCTCCTTCGTGGATGAGTTACACGTCCTTAAGATACTGCCAATGAAACTTAGCTTGGCATCTTCTCTTCCTACTGTTTGTCTTATGTGGTCATTCCACTTAAGGTTGATCGGAATAGATACTTCTAGGTACTTTACGGTAGATAATCTTTCCAGTAATTTGTCATAAATAGTTAGCTGTACCCTAGTGAATTTCTTTTCTTAAGTATGTGTATTATGTTCAGTTTATTTATGTTCAGGTTCAACTACAACTCGTCAGTCTTCTGTAGGTCATTTGGCAAATCAATACTGTCGTACAGCGGCGTTCCTTTCTTAAAGACACCCACATTATCCTCTAACATTCTGAAAGAGCTTCCTGCGCTTCCTACTAGATCATTTACAGGGTGACTATTATTGAACTATATGAGAGAAAAATGTAAATTAGTTACAAACTACGGTTAGCATACACTTTATTCAACATGTAAACATCACTGCTGATATCCGGATTCAGGTTATGACATGTTCGATGTGTCTACCACCATTGGCGATGATGTAGCGCACATGATTAGCGAAATTCTGCATGGCTAGCTGAAGTGTCGGAACATCGATGCTGTCGATGACTTCCTGAATGGCGGTTTTCAGTTAAGCAGTGGTTTTGGTTTTATTACATGTCTTTAATATATGCCCACGAAACTGCGTCACAAGTGTTCAGATCTGGAGAATATGGTGGCAATCGAGATCCAGGCCAGTGGCTTCTGGGAACCCCAGGGCCAGAATGCAGTCTCCAAAATGCTCCTCCAGGATATCAAACACTCTCCTCCATCTGTGGGGTCTAGTTTAGTCTTGCATGAACTACATCTTGTCGAAATCAGTATCACTTAGGATAACGGGGATGAAATCATCTTCCAAAACATTCACGTATCGTTCAGTAGTCACTGTGACATCAAGGAATATCGCACCGATTATTCTGTGACTGGACATTGAACACCACGCAGTCACCCGTTGGTGAAGAGACTTCTCGATCGCGAAATGCGGATTCTCAGTCCCCTGAATGCTCCAGATTTGCTTATCGACGAACCATCCAAATGAAACTGGGCTCCATCGCTAAACCAAACCATGCATGCGCGTACTAATTCCCATCATGCCCTACTGCCATCTGTGCAGCGAGAACGTGCTAACGCATACAGTATAGAAGTTATGACGATTTTATTTCATATGCTTCAATAATTGTCGCCCTGTATACAGGGTGGTCCATTGATCTTGACCGGGCCAAATACCGCACGAAATAAGCGTCAAACGAAATAACTACAAAGACGAAACTTGTCTAGCTTGAAGAGGGAAATCAGATGGCGCTACGGTTGGCCTGTATATATACGGGGGAGTCATAAATGAGGAAAAATTTGTCGAGGACCGCATGCTGCTATGAATAACACGTGACGCACCGTTGTTAATTTCGTTCTCCTCGGTGTACTGTGTACGTACAACAGAAACACCTGTTAACCATTGAACGAGATGCCGACGAGCCACACGATCACGACATGTCATTCACCCATAGGTACAACACATGACACACCAATGAGCTGATGTGTATCTGCCAGCGTTTGAAAGATACGAGAAAGAACAAATCCCATCCTAATGTATGTGAAATTGTGTCAGAACTTGTGAATCACACGTTGCCGGCGGTAATGTAGTGTACAGTCCCATGTTAGGGAATGTGTGTCCTGTAAGCGAAAGAGTGGTCAACGGCGGAAGTGAATCCACGGCGTGCATGACGTGTTTACAGCACCTCAACGCTGCTGACTCTGCCCGATACTCGCCGTGTCGAAAGCTGCTAACGGCCACGTCGAAGTATTACTACAGTACCACGGCAAGTTTCACAAACGAGGAATACGCCGACATCCACCTCACCTACGGGCTTTCAGATGGAAGAGCTGAAGTTGCAAGGCAATTGTATCACGAGAGGTTTCCTAGCCGGCGCCTTCCATCCGAAAAACGTTTTACTCTGTGGATAGGTGCTTGAGGGAGTATGGTGCATGTGTAGCACCTCCAGGATTTAGTGGTCGTGGCCGACAGTTGACGTACAGTGGGGATGACGAAGAAAAAGTGTTGCGGAGGACCGAAAAATAAGCACCAGGTCTCTAGCCACTGCGATCAGAATGTCACAATCTATTGTTATGTTCTTTTTGTGGGCCCACCTGAAATCTGTGACTTATGAAGAAGAGGTTATTGATGTCAACACCCTTCAACGCAGAATACAACAATCCTTTGATAATGCGCAAAGAGACACAGACATGTAGGATCGTGTTCAGCAATCCTTCCTGCGAAGAGTTCAACTTTGCCACACACATCGAGGCTGTCATCTCCTACAGTACTTATAAACAGCGACTGCAGCTTCTGGTCATGTGTTTCTATGTTAGTTTCGATTTGTACAGCTGTGCAGCTGTGTTCGTTTGTATTAACTGCCACATACCTGTGTAGTTGTATTTTTTATTCTGCATCTATGTATTCGTTTCTTAAAACTAAGTCTGGGACACAAAAACCGAATTATAAAACTTGCATGTACAGTAGTGCAGCCCCTCCTCACGTTCCATTCCCTATGCCAACTAGCCACTATACATAATACCGGACAGCGTAACCGGTACGAGATAGGTGTCGGCACTGTCATTCCTCGCAGTGTCACGCAGACCGTCGCTTGAAGCCGCATGCCTCGCCTTCTCGTTCGCTGCTAGACTACCTATAACACTTGCTCGTTGTGCCCTGTTGCCTAACTGTCCCCTCGGCCAATGTCGGCGCACAGTAACACCCAAAAGTGTACATCATATTTCCAGATTTTTACCATTAAATTGCATTGTCATTTATTGACACAGGAACATGAGGAAAACGAATTTATGTTTGTAGCTCAGTGTGTGACAATTTACATGACATATTTTTCCTCATTTATGACTCACCCTGTGTATTACCCAACGTTTCTCTAATTCGCTTAAAGCAAATGTGTGGATGATTACTTTGAGTAGGACTCTCATACTTTCCTTGCCTAATCAGAGCTTGAGTTCCGTCTATACTGATATCCTAGTCCACAGGACTCAAGTAGCTTCATTGTTACCAAAATTTGTTGTGTCATCAGTCCTCTGACTAGTTTGATACAGTGCGCCACGAATTTCTCTCCTCTGCCAACCTTTCCATCGCAAAGTAGTACTTATAACCTACATTCTCTGTTGTTCTCTGGACGTATTTAACTCTGTCTTCCTCTACAGTTTTTAAGCTCTACAGATCCCTCCGGTACCATGGAAGCTGTTACATGATGTCTTTACAGATGTTTCGGTATTCTGTCCATTCCTTGCTCAGAAATTTCGTCCTCATATGAAGGCCTATGTTTGATACAGGTTGACTTCTCTGGCCCAGGGATGTCCTTTTCGCCAGTGCTAATCTGCTTTTTACCTCCTCCTCGCTCCTTCTGTCATGGGTTACTTTACTGCCATCTACTTTGTAATCACCTACTCTGGTGTTAGGTTTCTCGGTATTGTGAGTTCTTCTATTTCTCATTACTTCCGTCTTTCTTTGGTTTATTCTAAATTTATAATCTGTACTCATTAGACCGATCATTCCATTCAACAGATTCTGTAATTCTTCTGCACTTTCACTTCGGCTAGCAATGTCATCAGTAAATCTTAGCACTGATATCCTCTCACCTTGAATTTTAGTCATACACTTCAACTTTTCATTTATTGACATAATTGCTTCTAAGCATAATTGTAGATTGAACAGAAGCGGTGAAAGACTACATCCCTGTCATACATGCTTTATAATCGGAGCACTTCGTTCTTGGTCCAACATTCTTAGTGTTTCTTCCTGGTTCTTGTACATGTTGTACATTACTCATCTTTTCCTAGAGCTTACCCCTATTTCTCTCAGAATTTCGAACGTCTTGCGTCATTTGACACTGTCGAACGCTTTTTCTAGATCGACAAATCCTATGAACGTGTCTTGATTTATCTTTGGGCTTACTTCTATTACCAATTGCAACGTCAGAACTGCCTCTCTGGTGCCTTCACCTTTCCTAAAACCCAACTGATCGTCATCTCTGGTGCCTTTACCTTTCCCTAAATTTAACTGATCGTCATCTAAAGCATCCTCAATTTTCTACCCATTCATCTGTAAATTATTCCTAGCAATAACTTTGTTGCATGAGCTGTTAAGCTGATGGTGTGATAATTCTTGTATTTGTGGGCTCTTGCAGTCTTCTAAATTCTGTGTATGATGTTTTACCGAAAGTCAGACGGCATATCGCCAGTCTCATACACTCCACACAGCAACGTGAATAGCCGTTTCGTTGCCGCTTCTCCATATTGTTTTACAAATTCTCCCTTTTGCCTCATTTAACCTTAAGTCTTCCAAAGTTCATTTAAATTCTGACTCTAAAACTGGAACCTCTATGTCTTTCCTGTAGACTCCTTTTATGACGTTATCAGACAAGTCATAATCCTTACTAACCCTCATAGTGCCCTTGAGTGTACTCTTTCAACCTAGCCGCTCCCTCTCTTCTGCATTTAACAGAGGAATTTCCATTTTATTCTTAATGTTACAGCCCTTGTTTTTAATTTCACCGAAGGATTTTTAAGTTTTGTAAAAGCAGTGTCAGGCCTTCCCACAATCATTCTTTTCAGATTTCTTCAAATTTTCCATGCAGTCATTCCACCATAGCTTCCTTACAATTCCCGTTTATTTCATTCCAAATTGACTTGTGTTACTGTTTTACCGATTTTCCCTGAACATTTCTGTACTTCTCTCTTTTCTGGGGAACTTCTTCTGTTTCACCGCTACAATCCATGTACCTGTATTTTCTTTAAATTCTATTAGTTTTAGAAGCGTCCATCCCTCTTCCACTGAACTGCCTACTGAGTTATTCATTACCGCAGTGCCTATAGCCTCCGAGATTTTCAAACATGTCTCTTCATTCCTTAGTATTTCCGTACATATTTCTTTGCACATTGATTCCTCCTGACTAGTCTCTTAAGTTTCACCTTACTCTGCATCATTAGTAAATTGTGACCTGAGTCTATATCTGCTTCTTGGTACGCTTACAATCCAGTATCTGATTTCTGAATTTCCACCTGGCTATGACGTAATCGAACTGAAAACTTGCCGTATCTCCTGGCCTTTTCCCGTATGCCTCCCCTGCTTGTAATTCCTCAACAGAGTATTCGCTATTACTAGCAGAAATTTAGTACAGAACTCAGTTACCCTTCCTCATCTCTTATTCTTACTACCAAGCCCATGTTCTCTCGTAACCCTTTCTTCTACTCCTTCCTCTACAATCGCGTTCCAATCCCCCATGACAATTAGACTTTCATCCCCATTATATACAAAAATGATCAAGTGTGTGTGAAATCTTATGAGACTTAACTGCTAAGGTCATCAGTCCCTAAGCTTACACACTACTTAACCTAAATTATCCTAAGAACAAACACACACACCCATGCCCGAGGGAGGACTCGAACCTCCTCCGGCACCCGCCACACAGTCTATGACTGCAGCGCCTTCGACCGTTCGGCTAATCCCGCGTGGTATTATGTACAGAGTTATCATTTCAATATCCATAAAAATACTCTCTAAATTGCATCTTTTGCTTGCGACCTTGGCATGTGTACCTGAACTATTGTTGTCGGTGCTGGTCTGCTGTCAGTTCTGATGAGAACAACCCATCACTGAACTGTTCATAGGAAGTCACTCTCTGACCTGCCTTCCCATTCATAACGAATCATGTTATACCATTTTCTGCAGTTGTTGATATCACGCTTTACTCATCTGGCCAGAAATCCTTGTCTTTCCATTTCACTTCACTGACGTTCACCATATCTACAGTGAACCTATGTATTTTCCTGTACAGGTTTTCTACCTTCCCTACCACGTTCAAATTTCTGAAGCTCCATGCCACTACTCGCACAATTTTACTCTTTCGTTAATTATTCAATCTTTTCCTCATGGTTACGTCCCCTTTTTCAGTCACCACCCGAAGATTAAAATCAGGGACTATCCGGAATACTTTACCAATGGAGATGTTGTGAATTTACAAGGAAGTTCCCAAATGGAGAAATAATTTTAAGGGAATGGGTGAAAAAATGAAGCGTGTTAGAGCAGTTTGGTATGTTTCACCTTTGAAGTAAATGATAATTTTATAAATAAGAGACTCGTTGATTTCGTATTTATCACGGAAGTCACAAACGGAGACATTAAAGAAGGAATGGAAAGATTTATACTGAAACAATCAGAAATACTGGCTGGTATAGAGATGTACTTGTAATGTTCTGGGAACTGACGGAAGTACAACTGAAGATGACGTCTAAAACCAACACAGATGTGGTGATGAGAGTCTGCTGTCGCAAAAAGACCGGGCTCCGTACGCCCACGTGGTACTACATAGAGGGGAGACCATCATGATCGGAGTATGGCTTTGTGGCATCATTCTGCATCTGTAGCAGCAGTCTGAGCAACAGTGGCCACCATATGACACAACAAACTGTTACGAATTGGTTACTTCAAAGACAATTCCGATCAGATGCCCTATAGAGTGCATTCCACTAACCCCAAATAACCGCTATTTGCGACTTCATTACTGTCAAGCGAGAGCACATTGAAGGGGAGGGTGGAGATCTGCAGGAATTTCTGATGAAAGCTAATTCTGCCTCTGTGCTCGTGTGTCGGTTAGGAGGAGGCCAGTTGAGGGCCTGCAACAACTGTTTGCTTGCTAGACACACTGGCCTACACCTGGAGTAATCGTCTGGGGTGCGATGTCGCGGGAGTACTCTCGTGGTTATCCCACGCTCCCTGAGTGCAAATTTGTACTTTGGGCTAGTGATGCCGACGTACAGATGTTGTAACTCAGCATGTTCTACAGAATGCCGAAATTTTGCCTTGGCCTGCTCGATCATCAGATCTGTCTCCAGTCGAGCACATATGGGGCGTCATCAGACAACTCCAGTGACATTCACAACCAACATTAACAGTCTCTGCATTGATCGACCAAGTGCAACACGCATGGAACCCCATCCCCCAAACTGAAACCTGACTCCTGTGCAACGGATTGAAAGCACGCATGTATGCTCACATTCAACCTTCTGGCGGTTACAATGGTTGTTTTTGTATCAACATTTCACGTTTGCGATTGCTTGTCTCGCGTGTGTGAAATTGCAGTGTTAATTACTGAAATATGTTATATAGAGAAATGTGTTCCCGAGATTTCATTACTGTACATTAATTATGTTTTGGTGTGGCGATTTTTTACCGTTAGTGTAGTAACAGAGGCCAATTTTTGTACTGCTAAGATATCAGCCTTTAATTCAAGGTTCTTGTGTAAGCACTCTATTAAGCACTCTCGTTTCTCACCTGAGTACCTGGCTGAATTGGTTGTGGTCTTATGTAGATGGAGTGCATTGTGGAAGTTTTTTTGGCATTCTTCGTATCTTTTATTTCTGTTTTATACAGCAGACACTCGCCATTATCAGTTTATTTTGGTTGTATCTGAGTTCTGTGTTACGATGAGTCTTATTTGATAGGTCAGTAGCAAGGCTCTTCTGCTAAGTTAGATTTTGTCGTGAGCACAACTTCTTTCGTTTGGTTCCCTCCAGTTTACGAACACCTCTTTCGAGCTTTTCGCTTACTTCTTAAACTTTCAGACAGCAGAAAATGTGAACTGCTGGATTCCTTCATACCAGTTTCTAAGAGATTCCCTTCTTAACGTAACACAATCTCTGAACACACCATATCACGTACACCGAAGAATTTTCTTTATGATCTAGCAGGATAATATTTGATTTCGTGTTATACAGTTTACAACAATCACAGAACACGCCAGCCTATAATTTAAGTGACGTTATATATAAACCTATAAAGCAGCATTTTTTGTAATCAAACAAAACTATACTCAATTTTGGTGGTATATAGTCGGCGTGAGAAGAATCGCTTCCTAAAATACAATCTTCGGTTTCTGCAGCTAACTACTGCATGTCTTGTGTTAGTAATTTCTTGTTTTTCATATCTACTCTCACGTGAGCACCGTTTCAGAGAGCTGAACACAAGTTATATCGTCTGTGAGTGATATATTTTCGTCTGTCCAAACAATCTAATTAGTTTATATCTTACGGTATGTGTATCTTATTCTTGTTTTAGGTTGTTTATCCTAAAGTCATATTGACACCTCGTTATCGCTTATTCACATTTATTCTGGAATTCATTTGACGACTCGATGTTCCGTAAACGATTCCATGATTGTCATCTCAAGAAAATTTATTATTTGCACTAAATATTTCTGGTGTTCACAAATGGTGTGTACAACTTAAAATTACTGTGATTAAAATTTTTCTTTTTTACCGTGTTAATAAAAGTTTCCTCAATTAAAAAAAGTTCTCTTATTGTGCTTCTGAGTCATTCCTGAAAGCGTGACCCTTTGCAATGGAGAAACTAATGTTTCTGAAACACAATTCGAGGGCTAATATCTTCAAGGCATTAAATTTACGTGTGTCACTTGTGGGTCTTTCGGAGGCAAGTAGTATATACCTGATTCCACATATACATTAGCACTGCCATCCTCACCACAACAACTGTCATCTGTAGCGCACACTGACACGCGTCTAAGGCTGTATTATGGGGTAATATTCCCAATCGGCCGTTCTGTTGTTGTTGTAGGAGCCTTCGACAAAGGGCGCAGGAAAGCCCTTGATGCAGCGCTCGCCTTTGATTAGCGGCTAACAGCGTTCGCATTGTGCATCGGTGGGAGTGGGAGAGGGGAGGCGACAGGACACTTTACTTCACGGTACGCCTGCTTCTATCCAGCAGTAGGCAGCGACCTTAAACACGCTTTCATTTACATATTGAGTATGTCATAAAACCCGCGTACTTTGGAAGAAGAAAAAGGTGTAATACGACAAGAGATGTAGACAGAGATCGGCGACCATTATGTTCTGTAATTTCGTAATTAGGCTCTAAGTGTTCCCCTGTGTTCACAGTCGTAAGACATTCCTGTTGATTAAAATTTGAAACTTCTAAAAGAGCTTATAACATCAAAAGCTGACTCATCTGGAGGAAGTTAGAAATTAAGTTTGCATAAGACATGATAGCAGGAGGCTCAAAATTCCTCAACCGGAAGTCCACTAAACATGGGTTCTAACATGCTGCTTTAAAGAGCTATGAGCACTTGTTCATCTTCGCTAGAGTGAAACACATGAAGTCCACTGCAAGTGCTTTGCTATGAAGAACGCGCTACAGAATGTAATAAGGAAATAACAAATGAGGACACATTATCGTGTTTCTGTGAAACGGCAGAGCTTCGAAGGTAATGTGTTTGTCATTACGTATGATCTGCACTTCTGAGTCATCGATAAAGTTGGTGCTCAGTCTGGTGTCCATTCATAGTAGGCCATGCTTCTGGCCGACGTTTTAGCGACTCATGCACACTCTGGATAACTCTTAGGTTGGTCGTGGATTCACAGGAAGATACAGGTGACGCGGTCCTGCAGACGCTGTACATCATTGATCAAATATTTCAAGTGTCCTCACAATCAAAATTCCGAGCAATTAACATCGGGGGAACGAGCTTACCAGCGTATTGTGGCTTCCCAACCAGTCTAAGTGATGTGTTCTTGGACATATATGAGAAAATGGGTTGGTGATCCGTCAAGCACGAATCAAATCTCTTGTCGTTCTCGGAATGGTGCCACATTTAGAGGAATAGGCAAATACTTTGATAGAAAATGACGATACAATGTACCACTGGATCCGTTTGGTTGAATGTAAGGTCGTATTAGTCCTGCTCTTGCATTAATTTGAAATCAACACTGGTGCCTTGTATCTTCAACGGAGTGCTTTTTGCATCAGCCCGCACTTGCTGGGTATCAAAACTGACATCCCACATGCAACACCAACCTTGTCTGTGAACAGTACCCTTGACGTAAAAATGGATCTTCAACACATCTTAGCAACAGTGTTTGGTAGGACCGCTTTCTGATAGGCTGATACTTAAGGTTGCTAATCACTGAAGAGACGGCTAAATAACTAACTTAACTGTGACATAATGTCACAAAGGAGGAATGTGGCCATGTTGAAAAATAAGAGTAGTCTGTAAAATGGTGAATAGGTCGCTGAGGAAAAAGTAAGACATTGTTATTTCAAAGTTAGACATTGTTATTTCAGTATAATGTGTTTCGGACAACGTCATCAACGGATATCGTGGAACATCATCGTGTATACAGACAACTAAAGTTACATGGTGTAGTAAAAACTATCATAAACAGATGATTAACTGTGCAGATCCTACCCTAAGTACTGAATCATGTTACCCCGTAAGCAGGACAACAGCTCGATAATTGCTTCCATTTGTCCGATCTTAACGGAAGGCCATATCTGACATTTCCCTTGCGAAACAATAGGCTTTCATTGTGCTGGTAAGTGCAAAGATGAAACTATAATGCAAAAGCATTTCACAAACTTATCGAAACAAAAACTGCTTCTTTTACAACTAATGTATACACTGCGGTTACCTATAACTGTGAAATCGGCGTGTAGAAACAACACTGACAAAAGTTTGCTGATTGCTGTGTCTACAGACAGTCACAGAGGAATACGTCCTCATTTGTTTGCTGTATTCCGTAGATTGTACACAACAGCAAAGAATTTGCCATAGAGGAGATGTGTTTCACAGTAGCGAAGATGAGCAGGTGTTCATAGCTCTTAAGGTATGCATTTTAGCGCTCGTGTTTACTGACATATTTATCTCGTTTTCTTCGGTACTACCATCTCTCACAATATGTAATGTGTGGTGTCACCGCCAGACACCACACTTGCTAGGTGGTAGTTTTAAATCGGCCGCGGTCCATTAGTACATGTCGGACCCACGTGTCGCCACTGTGTGATCGCAGACCGAGCGCCACCACAAGGCAGGTCTCGAGATACGGACTAGCACTCGCCCCAGTTGTACGGACGACGTAGCTAGCGACTATACTGACGAAGCCTCGCTCCTTTGCCGAGCCGATAGTTAGAATAGCCTTCAGCTAAGTCAATGGCTACGACCTAGCAAGGCGCCATTAGTAACATTGCATGTATCTAAAGAGTCTCACTTGTATCGCCACAATCTCCAGATGTACCAAAAGGATGGATTAAAGTTAAGTATTCCAGAAGCTACGTACTTTTCTTTATAGCATTCATTACATATCCTGTTTCAGACCTCACGCCATCCTGTTTTAACTTAGCGCGTGCCTTTCGGCTTCCTCTCATTGTGTCTAGGCTGTCTTGTCTAGACACAACATAATGTTTATAACAACCTGTGCAACACGGATACTTTTAATAAGCTAAAATGAAGATCAGTCAAATAATAACGTGAGAATTAGAGTTGGTAGTACGAGCGATGCGTAATGGATGGGCTTTTGGTAGATCTGAAATCAAGAGAGCTTTCAAGAAGAGATGAAATATTTCTACATCTATTACCTCCGTTCCTGATTAAGAGTACTCTTAAGCTGATATTAAACTATTTAGAGAACCTCGAATTACACAGGAAACTATTGCTTTGAAATTGTGTGTGGACTAAACTGTACTAGGGGCATATAGAAACCCTTAACACACCAGAGGGAGACTGATTAACGCATCATCAAATGTAGATGTGGGCATAGACTCTCAGTAAGGAAGTTAGAGTTTGGTGGTGCGTGCATTCGACAGAAAGATTTCCAGTTGTTGGCAATCAGGATGGCACAGTTAACGTATCTGGATTGATTAGGGGTATTTGGAAACCTGTTTGTTGAGCAGAGATGATACTGGGTAGGCGAGAAATAGAATGATGCCTGTACGCCCTTAGTGTAAGAATATCTATTGGAGAATATAGGATACATTCGGTAGTAGTACAAGTGCCTTACTGTTAGACGAGCAGTAGATATTAAGCCAGAACACCACCATCCCTGTTTATTAGACTGCTTCTGCGTCATAATCGGGGTATCGTTGCCTGCGAGAGGTGATCTGAGTTCGGTGTCGTTGGGTGAAATCATTCTACGTGAATGCATCACGTACTGTCTTATCTATCAAGTGTGAGTCCAATGCTAGGCAGAATGCTACCCACGGTAAGCCAGTTTGGGAAGTGTGTAGGCAGTGAAAGCATATGATGTGACGTTTGAAAACTGGAATACAAACATCTTGCGAAACAGCTGTATGGACAGGTGGATAGAAAAGATTGCTTGTAAATCCCAACTGCCGCGACAATCAGAACGTCTCTTAAAGTATATCTATTTGGTGGATCCAGAGTGTATGGTAGGTGGAGTTAGAAAGCAGCCTGCTATCACTAAATCAATAGATCGATCCCGATCGGTAACTGAAGATAGTATGAGGTCTTCAGTGTTTTCGATCGCTAGATGGTGATCATAATGTACACTATTTTACCTGACTGTTAACAGATTTGCATACAAACAATGAATAAAACGTTGACAGTGGCTCACAGCCAGAACTTTTGAAAATGAAGTGTATAGAGTAAAATACGGAAAACAGAGCTACCATTTTGCAGTCAAAACCTTATTTTCATGGTTATACATTGTCGCGTCACTGTTGGTCAGTCTTGATTTCCATTAGAATTATGTGATCACCAAAGAATTAACTATGAATAATACAGATTAATGATTAATCTGAAACTGCGATGTACTAGCAGAAGTATGTTAACCCGCTACGCCGGAAGTCATTGTACACTGGGAGTCGAAACTGACCTCTGTCTGTATTGATAGCTGTACACGAAGAGACAATAAAAATCGGTAGTATTGTTTTATAATATTTTTGTAGCTGACCCGGTTTTGAATCCAGACAGACGCGTTTCTTGAAGATTTTGAAGATTTGTAATCGTGTGGAAACAACGAAACAATGACACTGTATCGTCCTTAAAGGGGCAGATCTCGTGAAAGGACAGATCAGTCCGAATTCCATTCGAGTACCGATATTTTCAACATCTCATGGTTCAAATATAGCAAGAAATGCATGCACTATGACTTGACATGATTAGTGGTTCATTAAATAAAATGAAATTTTTAGTGTAACAAAGCTTACTGGTGACAGAGTTTCTGCTTGCCAAGATTCTGCCTCCGTCATGGCCAAATCTAAAGTCGGTCTTCTCCATTCTTTAAGAAAACGATGTGATATTTATTGTGGATTCAGGGCCACAGTGTAATCGTATGTTATACACTTGGTGATACCAGAGGCGAAGAACCGTCGAACTACGCTTTTGGCACCATTGTGAGTTTGACATAACAGAGGATGTACCATGCTGGATAAGAAATCTTCCTCCTTGTAGAAGGATTACAGACTGTTCAGTACACATATTTTCTTGCTGTATCACACTGTCGTTCCTCAGTTGCCTCGACTCATGCCTCTCATACTTTCGACTTGATTCTGTAATCACTCAAATAAAGCCATATGACGGCCATCTGCACTAACTGGTAACGCAGTTGAATATGAACGTTTGCACAGGACACATCATGTACTTATGCTGTTCTTAAGCGTATCAGTTCATCGTACAGTGGCAAACGTCATGCAGCGTACTCCCAAAGCTTGGAAATCGAGCTCACTTCTTTTAAATTCGAAACCGTAATTCGTATATCTGCTGCAGGTACACTATGTGATCTAAAGTATCCGGACACCTGTCTGAAAATGATTTACAAGTTCGTGGAGCCCCCCATCGGTAATTCTGGAATTCGGTATGGTGTTGGCCCACCCTTAGCCTTGATGACAGCTTCCACTCTCGCAGGCATACGTTCAATCAGGTGCTGGAAAGTATGTCGGGAAAAGGCAACCCATGCTGCACGGAATGCTTCGCAGAGGAGAGGTATCGATGTCGGTCGGTGAGGCCCGGCACGAAGTCGGCGTTCCAAAACATCCCAAAGGTGTTCTATAGGATTTAGGTGAGGACTCTGTGCAGGCCAGTCCAGTCCATGGATGTTGTTGTTGCGTAAACACTCTGCCACTGGCCGTGTATTATGAACAGGTGCTCGATTGTGTTGAAAGATGCAATCTCTCTCCCAGAATTGCTCTTAATCAGTGGGAAGCAAGAAGGTGCTTAAAACATCATCGTAGGCCTGTGCTGTGACAGTACCACGCAAATCAACAACGGGTGCAAGCCCCCTCATTGAGAAACACGACCACAATATAACACCACCGCCTCCGAATTTTACTGTTGGCACTACGCACGTTGGCAGACGACATTCACCGGGCATTCGCCACACCCACACCCAGCGTGATTCGTCACTCCACACAACATTTTCCACTGTTCAATCGTCCAATGTTTGCGCTCCTTACACAAAACGAGGCGTCGATTGGCATTTACCACCGTGATGCGTGGCTTACGGGCAGCCCCTCTACCATGAAATCAAAGGTTTCTCACCTCCCGCCTAACTGTCATAGTACTTGCAGTGGATCCTGATGCAGTTTGGAATTCATGTGTGATGGTTTGGATATATGTCAGCCTATTACACATTATTACACATACAATGTTGACTGGAATACTCTCTTTCAAATTCTAAAGGTGGCAGGGGTAAAATACAGGGAGCGAAAGGCTATTTACAATTTGTACAGAAACCAGATGGCAGTTATAAGAGTCGAGGGACATGAAAGGGAAGCACTGGTTCGGAAGGGAGTAAGACAGGGTTGTAGCCTCTCCCCGATGTTGTTCAATCTGTATATTGAGCAAGCAGTAAAGGAAACGAAAGAAAAATTTGGAGTAGGTATTAAAATTCATGGAGAAGAAATAAAAACTTTGAGGTTCGCCGATGACATTGTAATTATGTCAGAGACAGCAAAGGACTTGGAAGAGCAGTTGAATGGAATGGAAAGTGTCTTGAAAGGAGGATATAAGATGAACATCAACAAAAGCAAAACAAGGATAATGGAATGTAGTCTAATTAAGTCGGGTGATGCTGAGGGAATTAGATTAGGAAATGAGGCACTTAAAGTAGTAAAGGAGTTTTGCTATTTGGGGAGCAAAATAACTGATGATGGTCGAGTAGAGAGGATATAAAATGTAGGCTGGCAATGGCAAGGAAAGCGTTTCTGAAGAAGAGAAATTTGTTAACATCCAGTATTGATTTAAGTGTCAGGATGTCATTTCTGAAAGTATTCGTATGGAGTGTAGCCATGTATGGAAGTGAAACATGGACGGTAAATAATTTGGACAAGAAGAGAATAGAAGCTTTCGGAATGTGGTGCTACAGAAGAATGCTGAAGATTAGATGGGTAGATCACATAACTAATGAGGAAGTATTGAGTAGGATTGGGGAGAAGAGAAGTTTGTGGCACAACTTGACCAGAAGAAGGGATCGGTTGGTAGGACATGTTCTGAGGCATCAAGGGATCACCAATGTAGTATTGGAGGGCAGCGTGGAGGGTAAAAATCGTAGAGGGAGACCAAGAGATGAATAGACTAAGCAGATTCAGAAGGATGTAGGTTGCAGTAGGTACTGGGAGATGAAAAAGCTTGCACAGGATAGAGTAGCATGGAGAGCTGCATCAAACCAGTCTCAGGACTGAAGACCACAACAACAACATTACACATTACGACCCACTTCAACTGTCGGTGGTCCCTGTCAGTCAACAACGAGGTCGGCCTTTGCGTTTTTGTGTGTACGTGTCCCTTCACGTTTCCACTTCACTATCACATCGGAAAGAGTGGACCTAGGAATGCTTAGGAGTTTAGAAATTTCGCGTACAGACGTATGATACAAGTGGCATCCAATCACCTGACCACGTTCGAAGTCCGTGAGTTCCGCGGAGCGCCCCATACTTCTATTTCACAATGTCTAATGACTGCTGAGGTCACTGTTATAGAGTAGCTGGCAGTAGGTGGCAGCACAATGCACCTAATATAAACGTATGTTTCTGCGGGTGTTCGGATACTTTTCATTACATAGTGTACGTCTGACAGTTTATTTTCTAGTACGTCAGTAATAGCAAAACATACTAAAAACAATTCTGCGCCAGAACTCGTGGTTGTCTGTCACAATCATAACATTTTGTGCAAGAAAACTTCCTCTTGCTGCAACCGGCGCAGCTCACCGACCACCGGCCAGCTGATGTAGGCCTACAATGCACATGTAAACTCACATTGTCAAGCAGAAAATTATTTAATAGTGTGTCTATTTGTATTTGTAGTTTGATTTTCAGCTGCAAATAAATAAACCTAGTAAACGCCACGCTGTAACTACATCATTGTGACTATTGCTGATTCAGCTTATGGTATAAGGAATATTGAATTATGTCAAGATAACAAAAAATTTTACAGATAGCCACTCCTGGATAATATGCTGGCATTAGTCAGAACCCGATGTCGTTACTAGGGAGAGAGTAGTGTCGTAGAAGCTACTCCGTTGCGATAAACGGTAACCGCGACATTGTTCTTAGGTATGTTTCTCTTCCTGACCATAAACAGTGAAATATTTTACCTTTGGTATGTGATAAGAAAACTAGTGCTCTAATTTCTTACACTCTTAGCATAGTATAACAACTGTGTTAGAAAGAGAATGTTGGTTGCTCAAAGTAGGAGAATGTTGCACAGCTGGTTTTACCGTCTCTCACTCTTTGAAGTGTTTACCGTTTATAATAGCTACTAAATCAGTGGGAATACAATGGGTTACGGAAATTATTAAATGCTGGTGACGTACAAGTAAACAATATTTGAGAAAATATTCTCGGATACTTCCAATATAGTCCGCCATTTAAGTGATGGAAATGTTAGATCTACTTTAGAAAGAACCATTATGTAGTCATGACTCTCTGGATTATTTCGCAACGAACTGACAATTTCTTGTTTGCCCTCCGAGTGAACGTTCAAATGTCTTGCATTTAACGAGGTCAGGTACTTCAATCTACAGAAAGCCACATCTTTATTTGGATATGCTGAACAATGGTACCTAATCTTTAACAACATGTGGTCTGCGCTCGCTCCAAGCATGGACATGGTTTACACCATGGAAGAGGTACGTGTTATTAACTGATCAAATTAACGTTGATAACATTTGATGGTGATCGACAACTTATCTACAGCATGGAAGGGTCCACCACGTTACGATTTTGATGCCACAATGACTACTGAGCTCTTTGAACTAACAACAAAAACACTGGGAAGAAAGGGTCTTTTACTGTGTGGAAAAATTATGTATAACTCATTGGCGAATTTTATACCACGTTATGATGTTCAGAGTGCGTAACCTGAATATTTATATATGATGGCGAAGGTCAGATCAGATCTGAAGATGGCAGTAAACAACCGAAACGCGTATTATGAAATTGTACCTATAAGGTGATCTTAATGCTTTCGTATAATAATTTATTGCATTTCAAGCAAGGGCTAGTGTAACTTCACAAAATGTTATGTTATGCATTTGATGGCAAAACAATGGTGTTTTGTGTTACGTGTTGCTCCTCACAGGTGTGTCCATTGCGCATAGCATTTATTACCTAGCCGGCCGCGGTGGCTGAGCGGTTCTAGGCGCTCAGTCCGGAACCGCGCTACTGTTACGGTCGCAGGTTAGAATCCTGCCTCGGGCATGGATGTGTGTGAAGTCCTTAGGTTAGTTAGATTTAAGTAGTTCTAAGTTCTAGGGAACTGATGACTTCAGATGTTAAGTCCCATAGTGCTCAGAGCAATTTGAGCCATTTATTACCTACAGCTGAAACATATTGTGAACGTGACACACGAAAAATAACCACTAAGACTGCATTAAGTGTTGCTACTGCTGATGTGACGGATTATTTCACACAAGAGATTGTTCAGGAGCTTATCCGGGAAGCCATCAATCACTGCACTTAATTTTCTAATCTTGTAGCCTCAAACGTTTACCTTCCTAAATTGCTACAATACGACTAGCAAAAAAATTTATTTGCGTACTGAGACGTGCTTCAAACATGTCTTTATGATATCGTTAACTCAGAATCAGTGGTTCTTACAGAGGAGGGATTAAAAAATTGCCTGAGATAACGTGAGATTATTGTGATGATTAATTTCACTCTTCCAACATCGTTTATCACTTTTTCAATATATTATCGAAGAAGGATCAAAAACATGCACTATAATAATGCAAATCAATTGAAAATTATCACAATAACCTTTTGGACAAAATTCTAACTTAAACATCAAAAGTATCCACAGTATGAGTGTGCCAAAATCGTCGTGAATTAGTAATTTGGCTATCTGTGCACTTATGTGTCAACTGGAGTAGCTTTACAGGACTACCATACAAGTGCGTAAATGTGGCAGTAGATGCATAAAGAAACACAGTCAAATTATTCAGCGCCACAATTTTATTGACAAAACAATATTCACAATAAAACTCAAAATTATCTCAACAAATGTAGAAACCTAGGGGCGTTGTCAAATTAACAGTACTGCAATTTCATAAGGCTATTTCTTTTAGTTCTACTGGTTACTTAATGCATGGAGAAATGTTTTAAGTGAAAAATTTTCATAAGTTTTTCTTACTAATGTTCGTTATGGTTACTTGTAGCTCTGTTACTGAAGATTGGAAATGATAGTTAATGCAGCCTTTGCTGAAGAATGTGAGCACGTTGCCACAAAGGTAGTAAACAACTGAAGCATTCAGCGTTCAAACACTGCGCTCATGATGTTCGAGACAACTACCACAGAAAATTTACAATGTGAAAAAGAAAATTTATTGTAGTTTCTGTGTGGAACAACTTTCCTGTATTCAGACACATGCATTGATCACTTTACGAACCATGTGAAAAAATAGTTCAGCGTATTTAATTCGAATGCCAAGAAAAACTAAAGTCAATTTAGCAAGATTATTTTGTGTTACTCCAGGAAGCAAGTTGAGTATCATAGCGTTGCCAAATACTTTCACAGCGTTTCTAAATTGCAATCATACTATCATCAGGAAAAACAATTTTACACAGAGATGAGTCAGTGTGATTTTTGTGCAGAATAAAACTTGGGCTTCTGACCGCACGTAAACAGGTAGAGGGCTGAAACACGAAAAGTCTAAGCCAGAGAGTGCAGACCGAATGGAACAGCAGGAATTAAGAGTGGGACGAATTATTTTGGTAGTCTTTTTCTTGTTTCCGTCTACGTAATCAGAACATTCACAGAAGAATTACTGATAGATAATTCTCTCAATACACTCGCTACTTTCAGTGCAAATAAGAAAATAACTTCGTGCTCATTCTGCTGAAGGATTCAACGACAGTTAGCACATAAATTAAAAATAATTTTAGAAAAGTAGTTTCGAATGGCATTTACACAGCAACCAACATCTGTACTGGGACTCATCTAAACCGAAATCAAACACTACTTCGAATTAGTCCTGGGTAAACATTATGATGATTTCAGATTTTTTTAATGTGAAGTACACTTCTAACACTTATGAAGTCATTCTAATTTGACGATTTTTTCCCTAGGATACATAAAGGGTGCAGGTTTTTTTATGAATCCGCCGTAAAACTGACATTTCATAATCATTTTTTATGGATCGACATTGTGCCAGTTGCTTCGCTATATTCTTGCGTTGGTTTCAAACCGTTCTCGCTTAACATGAGAATCCACCATTTCTCTATCTGCTGAAGACAGGATTCCTTAAAACAGCGACTGATACGGCATTCTTGCTTGATGAAAATTAATGTTTCCAGATTCATAGTTAGATCACTGTGGAATTTTATGAAATAATTGCTCTACCTGAGAGCAGAAAGTTCGTTGAGTCTCACGCAGTTCATGAAGCTGAACTGCTTTCCTGACACAGGCTACAATAAAACCTCAGTGGGCATCAATTCTTAGATTCATAGTTTTCAAGATTATTGTAGGGAGGCACTCGTTAGATGTCATCTGGCATGCGGTGTGGCAAATACTTCCCTTGTCTGGGGAAGTGAACGTTGACCTGAAATTGAGCGTTCACTGCGGATTTCAAATCGTCACAGGCTTAAAGATATATCGAGCTGTCGAATTACTGAAGGTGTGGTTCAATGGGGAACATAAGTTTTGACTTGGTGTCTTTGCGATCATTCTAGCTCTTTTATATGTCATCCTACCGAAGAAAGTGATTTGATTTCGATGTACAGAAACTCGGTAATATACAAGATGTTACTATCGTATAAGCTTTCAAACAGCCATACGCAGTTTTGAGGCGAGCATTATAGTTTTGGCAAAGAGATTCCATTTCTACGAATGGAATGACGTCAGAAATACTTCAGCCTCTATTCGTGAATGGAATGTAGCGATGAAGCTACTGCCTTGATGTAACTGAGAGTGAAGTGACTGTGACTTTCAGTGATAGGCCACCGCTTGACGGACGGACGGACTAGTACTCCTCCTGTCGTTTCCAACTTGAGGGTAGTTACCATCTGAAGGGTAAAATTAAATGTTATGAGAGGTAAAAAGGATATAACTGTTTCGGTCACTGAACTAAATTTTTTAATGATCATTGCAACCATCACTATTTCACATGACTGTAATACTCATTACATATGATACCAAAAATCACATTTTTTCAGGTGTTAGCATTAACATTGGCACTATGTGGTGGAGGTTACAGCTTGTAAAGCGAATGTGTGAACATCATCTTCCTCATGCGGTCCTCCTATTACATACTTTCTGTTCTTTGTGCGATGCGTCTATGACAGTAAAATGTCATACACGTCTCATATGTTTAAATGTCACGTAAGTCTCCGAGTTGTATGTAGTTCGAACACTGGAGCAGAAAATGCGTAATTATTCACTTCGAAACAAATAAATGGACAAATAGACAGCACAACGGGAACTGTGTGGGCTGTAAAATCAAAATAAGACAGAAGGACAAAATAAGTTAACTTTTTATTATTTCAAAAGTAATCTTCCTGACTGTTAGTACATTCATCCCAAGACAAGACGACCAGTACATTCATGGAAATATGTCCGCGGCTGCCTAAAAAACCATGATTTTTGCGCTGGAGTCGACGGGTACCAGTGCCTTTCTTTAGGACACAAAAATATGGAAATCGCATGGGGAGAAGGTCTGTATGGAGGATGCGTAAGGGCTTTCCAGTGAAACGTCTGCAGCGTACTCGAAACAACCTTGGCAACATGTGGGTGGAACCCAGGAAGAATATGTGCATGACTGGCTACAATCTTGGTTCCACAAGCATCGGCAAACGTTTCTCTATGAGGACATTGATCATCTTGTCTCACAATGGTATATATTTATTAAAACATTTGTTAATACTGATGACAATTACTTTTGAAATGGTAAACAGTTCACTAACTTGCCTATATCCGACTGCCCCTCACATGTATTGGGTACACCATAGCTCTATGGTATGGCTGACACACTATTATTATTATTATTATTATTATTGTCATTAAGAATTACAGACAAGTGTCAGATACAGAGTGAGAGTGCATGGTATGGTGAAGCAAGTGGCACTGGGGCAGTGGTAGAATGTTTTGTAATAAGTGTCTACCCTCAATAACGTGGATAGCTTCTTTTAAGAGAAGAATTTATAGCTAGCACTAGTCATGCACTGAAAATTGCTTCATCATATCGCGCAAGACCGCTACGGTCGCAGGTTCGAATCCTGCCTTGGGCATGGATGTTTGTGATGTCCTTAGGTTAGTTAGGTTTAACTAGTTCTAAGTTCTAGGGGACTAATGACCTCAGCAGCTGAGTCCCATAGTGCTCAAAGCCATTTGAACCATTCATCATATCGTAAAAAAAAAGTGTTGTCATGAACAAACAACGTCAGTTGTCTCGTTTACATATGTACAAAAACTACTATCACACATAGGTATTCATGTTAGGAAGAAATTTCTGATGATGGACTTTTAAAGCACAGCATTTTATGGAACTGAATTATTGAATGTGGAGAAACTGGAAAAGAAGAGAATCGATGCGTTTTCAATGTGGTGCATCAGAAGGATTTTAAAAATAGGAAAGAGTGATAATTTAAGAAATAGGAGTTTCCTGTCAGATTCTTCGAGGAAAGAAACGTTTGGAGGACGTGGTGGAATGATACTTGGGTTAAAATATCAAGTAGTGACTTCCATCGTACTTGGAGTAGCAGTAGATGGTTAAATCTGCGGGGTAAGACATTAGTTGGAATATTTCCCACAAATAACTGCGAATGACTGTGAGATGAGATGAATCCACGTCTGTTTCTATCAAACCACTTGGGTGAGAGATGACAAAAAATGAAAGATTCTCTAACAAAGCGGAAGATCCCGATAGTATGCGGTTACAAGTTTAGTGGTGATGATCTTTGGCAAGTCTCACGAGTATTAGAAGTCATACAAAGAAGCTACATGAAAAGCGACGATCACGTGAAATTAATGTTAGAGAAGGTCTTTACTGAAGTTCGGTGAACGTGTAAATGAAATCGCATATCAGACACTTGTGTGACCAAATCGAGAATAATGTTTCAGATTTGGAACCCTTTTCATTTAGGCATAGATAACAGATGGCGAACGGATTCAGAGAGGATCATATACACACATCAAAACATGTTTTGCATCACCCCAGTTCCCAGAATTCCTGAAGATTAACGTTGACTGTCGATATTGTCACGGACATAGTCCCTTTGACTCTTCAGAGATGTCACTAAACATGCCCAGAGATGTAAATAACCATGAATGAGCAGCACCTATTAGACGGAGGGGGTTCGACAGCCGATCAGTTCCAGTCATTCCACGAGGAAGGAGGTAGACAGCTCGTGTTGTCTGTAGTTCAACCACGCCTAGACGGTCAATACCGCGGTTCGATCGCGTCCGCATTGTTACTTTGTGTCAGGAAGGGCTCTCAACAAGGTAAGTGTCCAGGTGTCTCGGAGTGAACCAAAGCGATATTATTCGGATATGGTGGAGATACAGAGAGATCGGAACTGTCGATGACATGTCTCACTCAGGCCGCACAAGGGCTACTGCTGCAGTGGATGACCACTACCTACGGATTATAGCTCGGAGGAGCCCTTACAGCAACACCACCATGTTGAATAATGCCTTTCGTGCAGCCACAGGAATTCGTGTTATGACTCAAACTGTGTGCAATAGGCTGCACGATGCACAACTTCACTCCCGATATCCATGGCGAGGTCCATTTTTGCAAACACAAAACCATGCAGCGTGGTACTGACGGGCCCAACAACATGCCGAATGGACCGCTCAGGATTCGCATACGTACTCTTCACCGATGAGCGTCGCATATGCCTCAAACCAGACAATCGGCGGAGACGTGTTTGTAGGCAACCCTGTGAGGCTGAATGGCCTAGACACACCGCCCAGCGAGTGCAGCAAGATGGAGGTTCCCTGCTGTTTTTGTCTGGCATTGTGTGGGGTGACGTACGCCGCTGGTGGGCATGGAAGGCGCCGTAACCGCTGTATGATACGTGAATGCCATCCTCCAACCGATAGTGCAACTATAACGGCAGCATATTGGCGCGGCATTTCTCTTCATGGACGACAATTTGTGCCCCCATCGTGCACATCGTGTGAATAACTTCCTTCAGGGTAATGACATCGCTCGACGAGAGTGGCCAGTATGTTCTCCAGACACAACCCTATTGAACGTACCTGGAATACATTGAAAAAGACTGTTCATGGAAAATGTGATCCACCAACTACTCCGAGCGATCTACGTCGAACCGCCGTTGAGGAGAGGGACAATCTGGACCAACATTACCTTGATGAACTTGTGGATAGTATGCCACGGGGAATACAGATATGCATCAATGCGAGAGGACGTATTAGAGGTACCTGTGTGTACAGCAATCTGGACCACCACCTCTAAAAGTCTCGTTGTATAGTGGCTACAACATGAAAGTATGGTTTTCATGAGCAAGAAAAAGGGCGGAAATGATGTTTATGTTGATCTCTATTCCAATATTTGGTGCAGGTTCCGGAACTCGGAACCGAGATGATGCAAAACTTTTTTGAGGTGTGTAGTTGAAATGAAAGTGTAATTGAGATGTATGGCCATCAGAAATACGAATCCTTCGAATAAAGGCGATCCATCCCTCGAAAGACTTCCAGAACAATTTTGAAAACTGTATTCGAGGGAGACTGTCCACTCACTCTGCTGCCGCCATAGCGTAACTCACGCACGGTTTATGACAATCAGGGAAGCGAGAGTAGTGTTTGTAAAAATGCGTAGAGATGTTGGTAAGTAGCACAGGACACGAAGTGAATAGAACAGAAAATCCGTAATGTTGATATGAAATATCCATATTGATATGAAATAGCTTACGCCATGCACTGTATCTCTGCTTTAAACGTTTACGTGTAGATGTACATGTGAAATCATCGAACAAGTAGCAAGGTGAATGGCTTCAATGGAAGTACACTCTGCTCGATCAGGTGTCAGAAGACCCAACGGTTCCAACCGACCGCCGTGTCATTCTCTGCTTTTAGGCATCACTGCATACTGGGGTGGAGAGGCGTATGGTCAGTACACCACTCCCCCAGCTGTTGTCAGTAGGTCTGCACCACTCTTGCCAACAGTGCTCGGCAGATCCAGACAGTCATCAATGAAAGCGCTACCAAGCCCAACAGTGCTTAACGTTGGTGATCTGATGAGAACCAGTGTTACCCCTGTGGAAAGGCCGTTGGCAAAATGGAAAAAATCTAAAGTATCTTCTAGCCTGCCTGGTTAGCCGTGCAGTGTAACGCACTGCTTTCTCGGTGGGAAGGCATGCTGGTCCCCGGCAGGTATCCACCCGGTGGATTAGTGTCGAGGTCGGGTGTACCGGACAGTCTGTGGATGATTTTTAAGGCGGTTTTGCACCTGCCTCGTTGAATGTGGACCGGTTGCCCTTCTTCTAACTCAGTTACCCTATGTCAGAGATTGCTGCGCAAACACTTTCTCCACGAACGTGTAAACCATAATTACTCTACCACACAAACATTGGGGTTACACTCGGCTGTCCATTTGGAGCCAAACCGCACAATAACCCTAGGTTTTGTGTGGGGCGGCTGTGGGGTGAGTGGACTGCTGTAGCCTGTTGTGGGGTTGTGTATACCACTGAGGGCTACGGCAGGGACAGAGCCTCTCCGTCATTTGTAGGTCCCCAGTTCCATACAATACAATTTCTCTCCTTCTTTAATGACATGCATTTTAACACCAAAATTCACTAGCCGCTGTAACAGATGTTATGTAAGCATGGTAATGTTGTACACATTTCCTATAAATTCATTTTTAAGTACTTTAATCCTAATATTTCTTCTCTTGACTTTTCACCTGTTTCATGAATCGTTTACAAAGCTAATCTTAATCTCTCGCATCCCGTATTTTGCTTTCACGGAAGCTTCTTGTCAGTTACTTCTATTGCAATACATCACATACTGCTTGAGTTCTCTACCTCAGTTTTTTCGGATCAACTGGTATTTCTTCTCTGTAAGTACCTTGTTCAACTCTTCTACTTACGTTTACATTTCATATACATCCTGAGCTTTGTATGTCATTTCCTATTAAATTCTTTCACTAACTGATAATGTTATTTATGAATACTCTTACTGATTTTAAATTTATTTTCTTTTGTTTTAATTGAACAGTACATGTGATTTTTTTGTATGTAAGACGACATGGACTAGTAATTAAATATATGATTCATGGTAACAATTTTTATACTACGTGGTAGGTCCTGCGCGTAACGACAATTTACAGTTTTTATCCTTATGAGGTCTCCGCTCTTTTCTCAAGTGTGGGTTGAAGTGTGAGTCAGGTATATTTGTGATGAAATCTTCTACGTATGAGGAGAGAGGAAATGGAAACTGTCTTGTGGTTCCATTATGTGGTTTACTAAATACTTACAACGCAAATTCATTCTTATATCCTCAGTGCATTTCTCATAACTTATTTATGTCACATTGTTTGGTTTGATATCTCATTTTCCAAAAAAATCGAAGTGACTTTTATCATTCGAACGTTCTATTCTTTGCACATTGTTGATGAGTTACTGATATATTACTATCATCATCACAAAAATTAAGTGCCTTCTCGGCTAACGAAATTTTTCGCACGCTGTATTCTTACCTAAATTCACGTACTACTCTTGTCAGTAAATGATGTACTTCATGTCACGAGTCTGTATAGTTGTTCCATACAGATTCACATAACCGTCGTTTCCATTATAATATAGGACTGGTTGTAAAAGTTTCTTTCAAAACAGATCAGTACTACTATATTTTTTTCCATTGTTTATAAACTGAGTATCAGTTGAAAATCACTGAATCGGCGCAATTATTATTTCTGTGAGGGTGTTCATTACGACATTTACTGTGGTGTGTACAACCAAATTGCAGATCCACGAGATCGTATGGCCTTTGTTTACTGCCATACAACGTAAGCTAGACATCTAGAAGTCACAATAGTCGCTGGTCTGACTGAGTGAGGCAGAACAAACTTTCATTGCTTATACGTTCCTTCAGCTTACTGAAATATAGTAACACTTGAATAAATGAAAGATCACTTGCTTCATGAAGATGTTCTGGCCACGCTAGAACAGAAAGACAGGTATCCCACTCTGAGCGTATTTAATATTCACATCAAAGTACAATGGACTTTGTATAGCTGTGGATTCACTCATTTACTGTCGAACAGAAAATTTGTTGGGCTTCAGGGTACATACACTATAAGGAATTGTCTATTAACTAAAGCAGTAAAAAGAGACCTTGATGGTAAGAACATATAAAAAGTCTGTACAAAGAAGAACAGCTCTTGTGAAACGAGATAGAAATTAATACGAAAGTTATTGCCGAAGACATTTGGGTACCTGGCAATGATGTCAGAATTTGATATCCTGAGTGTCTTAGATACATAATTTTTCTTTTCGGTGAAATACCTTGACAGGTGCTAAAATAAGTGCCGTCTGAAGAGATTAGTTTGCATAATTAGTGTTCAGGATCTGGAAAATAGAACGACAATGAGATTTTCATGAAGCATTCTCTAGGATACAGGAGCGTACAGGATACAAACGGAAGAGGAGAGAGAGAAAGGCAGTGGTTATTGTTAAATACGATTTTACGGTGGGTGCAGCACTCAGATAAGCAATAGTTACAGTGAGCTTAACACTGGAAGGGAAAATAAGAGAAAAATAAAATAACTTTGTAACATTTATGAAAGAGAAATGCAAAATCTGTTAACGAGCGCTGATGACCGCGCAGTTGAGCGCCCCACAAACCAAATATCATCATCAAAATCTGTTAAAGTAAGGTGTTCGAAATCTCACAAAAAGTACAATTAGAGACAGAGACATATGACTAACCATAAATTACACGAAAACTATAGGATGAGAGAAGTCCACTTTGATAAAAATATAAGGCTGGACTTCTAGGATTAATTATTTCTACTGTTACTTATTTCATACAGAAGATCGTGCCCTACTCATCAGGTAAACCCATCATTAATTAATATCAGGTTGAAATCCTCCAGTTATTTATTGATAAATCTCCCTGCAATCAGTTAGATGATTGTTGCCGTTAATCCCCTAGAGCAATTGGAATAGTGAAATAGAATTACAGTTGAGTTGCTACTTTATTTTCAATGCTACATACACAATGACAAACATATTGTTACATCAAAGGATTACATGGCAACGGTATAGTTAGATTCTAGATAGGGCGGTAGCACTAATATGTGAGACACCCAGTAGATAACTATGTTTACTGTTTAACGAAATTATGACATAGCACATTACTCTTGTTACACGAATCTATGTTATTAACATACTTTTATAGAAATAACTGCCTGGAGATTAAACCGGGTTTTGGAAGTTGCCAGTTAACGGAACGTTCTGTTCTGGCTTTGATCTTAATTATTTCTGGGTACGTGCCATCGATATTAAAAATGAATGAAGATCGACTTGGAACACATGTGCATGTAGTTTAAGTCGGTCAGTGTCCTAAATTTCAACTTTGATGGCGGTAAATAAACTTTTGTAACTGCAATTGTAGACGGCTACTTTGTACATAATGTAGGCACTGAAGTTACATATATTATAACGGACTGTCATTGAAGAATTTAATGTGACGCCCACAATTCTCACATTTTATATTTTTGTAACTGAAACAAACGTAGGCAGTAATGAACTAAACGTCCTGCGGCAAAGCTACAGTGGTTAAAATGCAGCAATAACTGTGCACGAAGGTAACTATTCAGTATTGCACAAGCAGAAGGATTTTACGTTAGTAAAGACTGAGACCGAAAGAGAGGTTGCGAAAACATTTAAAAACAGTTCACATACCATGGCTGCCATATGCAACAGTTTTGAGACCACAGCTGAGGTTTCACCTCCACGTTTACACATTATAGAAATATCAAGAGCGAGACTTGGTACTTACCCTACCGAAATTAAAACTTCGAACGTAAAATCGTCCTCCAGTACGTGATTATCGAAAATGTCAGTATCTTGAGATATGAAAGCGAGGTAAGACGCAAGCGCTTGAAAAATTAAAATCTACAAGTTCTGCCTTAGTAGCAGAATCGCATTGGCATGCAATAAAAATTCTCAGTTATGTAAACTGAAGGTGGAAGTGGGGGAAAGGAAAGGGGAAGGTAGAAGTTACTTTTGTCAGCCGCATCAGGATTTTATGTGGAATAAAGGGCGACTTGAGCTAATGTAAGATGGACGGAATTCGAACCCAGGATACCCTGCTTACAAGACACTTCCGTTACCCGCTGTGCCATCCGAACACAGTGTTTATCGCAATTACGCTATCTCGTTACGCCTCCCCGCGGACCCACATTCCCACCTACCGAAAAAGATGCGCAGTACATGTCAATTTCCTCAGTGCTGGCTGCTCTGAGGTTCCCAAAGACGGTCGAACGTAATTTTGCATCCACAGTGAAGTTATCAAGGCAGTCACACGCACAGAGATATATATATTTCCTCTTTATCATCATATATTGTCTGCAAACCCCATTCACTAATCATTAATTATTTGATTATGTCTTTTATATGTCTCCCCTAATTTTTCAAATTGTTTGTTTGTTACTCTTTCCAGTATTCTCAACCTAAAGTCTGACAGTGATACTTACTGAAAAGGTGCATAAGTAAAATCATCTTGTTTCACTTATTACGTATTACTACTTGCAAAGTATGTGCTGTGTCACACATTAATAAATTGTATCTACATGTTTTTGTATCGAACTGATTTGGAGGCGTTCTGTAGATCGGTTCCTGTCGGCAGTTTCGTATCCTTCGCCGTATAAACGTCTGGAAACTCTGTAGAATTCTGTGTTGTAGCAGGCATGACCATCACCTTCAGCCTAATGATCTTTTTTGCTGAAACGATTCCACTGAACAGAGACATATGGCAGTGAGTAAAGGTTTATTTAATTATCTTGCTTAGTGCAATTTAGTTTAATTTCATAATTTTACTGTTTCAGTGACGATAGCCCTATAATTATTTGTATTTTAAGAAAAGTGAAACAAAGAAAAAACTAAATCTCATCAAACTACCAACTTTGTGACAAATGCTGTTCTGTGTAAGGATAAAAAAAAATTCATAAAACAGGGAAAATTTGTAACACAACTTTAACTTTGATTCATGAAGAAATGCTAGGCCAGCTTGCAGTTGTAAAATACGAATTCAGCTGTACATTTCCCTGTCTTAGACTACATGTCATGTTACTGCCCAGCGATGGGTGGGGACCGAGAAGTTATTTAGAATTATTTCATAATCCCAATTTCTCATTGCATATGAAAATAGCTATCAAAATTTTAATACGAAGACTATAAAATTCCATTCATGTGTTAACGTCGCAGCACATATTTGTATAAACGTATATAACGAAAAGTGTTAAATGTGTCACAAGTTGTCCAGTTGTACGGTAACGAAATGTACGAAAGCTCCGTTGTTGTGGACAATCGGATTGTAATGGTCTACAGTGAGTGGCATAACTAATGCGTAAATGTTCGAAAATGGGTCTCGCTATAAGTTATACAGCACAAAATATTTACAGCTGTAAAATAGTCGTTTTATGAAAGCCATTTTTAAAAGACTGCAACAACTGTTTTAAATTTTGTATCAATAGATTGATTTATCAAAGCAGCGAAAGTGTTTAAGACAGACAAAGTGATTAAAACAGTAGCTTAAAGGAATCTGAATTCTCAGTTGTACCTGCCCTATAAAATAAAAAAAAATCGATACAAAATCAACACACATAGGGTCGATTGATATTCACATGAAACTGTAAGTGATAGTAGCATTACAGTTTAAGAATAAGAACAAAAACCATATAGATAAGCATTTGAACGGGCCTGTCATAGACAAATTGTCATGATGAAGAAACAAATTGGGTGAACATCACAGGAAAAATAACTGAAAGATTAGAAAAATGTCAATTTCAGTATGGATATACGCTGGTTAACCAATCTACTAAGTTCATTGACAAACCAATTTCGTCCGCTTAATGCGCACAACCTCAAACCTAAACGTTCATATCTAGACAGCCCACCACACTATCCGCCAGATCTTATGAGGCCTGCTCAAGACCCGACTCAGAGCCTGGGCATCGATCTCTTGCTGAATGGTGGTATGTCCGACATATTAGCGGAAGTTCTCCAGGGAGAAAAGAAATGTCAGCACCTCAAACTCATAAAACGAGTAGCTACTCTCCATATCAGATAATCCCCTCAGTGCATAAGCAACCGGTTGTTTACCTTGACCTTCTTCCTGTAATAACACAACTGCTAGGCCACAGATACAAATGTCCTGCGGCAAAATGATTTTTTTTTTCTGCTTTGGGCGATGGTAATATAGGAGCTGAGGCCAATGCTTCTTTCTGTGCATGACCAGACTCAAACTTTTGTCCCTCTCATCTATGATTATTCTGTGTGGCTCCTTTTTGGGCGAATTGAGGGACAGATTTCCTAAAAAATATGGGGATGCCAATAAGACTGGAAATGCCTTCAACGTCGGTAAATCATTAACAACTAAGAACTGCCTGTACTCTCTGGAAGTCGATAACTATTCCCTCTGTAGCCACTATATGACGCAGAATCTGAATTTGCCTCTTTGATAACTTCATCCTATCCGGAATGAAATTTTCACTCTGCAGCGGAGTGTGCGCTGATCTGAATCTTCCTGGCGGAATAAAACTGTGTGTCGGAACGAGACTCGAAGTTGGAATCTTTTCCTCTCTCGGGCAAGTGCTCTACCAACTGAGCAACCCAAGCACGACACACGGCCCGCCCTCAGAGCTTTACTTCCGCCACTACCTGGTCTTCCACACCTCCGAGTCTCGGTCCGGCACACAGTTTCAATCTGCCAAGAAGAAATCATCTTATCTGGATTAACAGTCAACCCAGCGACACGTATCTACCAAAGATTGGTTCAGATAACCCTAGTGCTCCTCTACAGTCTTACAACATACAAGCAGATTATCCAGATTTTGGGACACGAACTTGAACTTAATGTCTCAGGAGATGGAGTCCAGGTGCTGTAATAATACTGGTGTCCCGCGGCCAGGCTGTATAGCACTCTTGTAAATTCAAGTAAATTGCAGTCTCCAATAAATCCAGTGATTCTCCTATTGTCCTTATGTGAGGAGCTATGGTATGGGCCTGGTTCAAATAATTTATCATTGCTGTTCCCTTGAACCAGGCGAAACAAGAATGAAGATCAGGTATCGAAACTGATCTAAGAGCCATCTTTGTCTAAAGCTCACTATAATCTACAACCAGATCGAGAGACGAAAAATATTGGCGCCACAAAAGGAGATGTGGACAGTGTAATGATGCCCTGCTGTAGTATCATTTCTTTGTACCCTTTAAGCTCCTTTAGTCTGGGATAGAAGATCGGTGTGGCGCCTTCGTCAAGGGCACTTGATCTGTCAGCTTTACCTTGTATTCCAGTAGCACACTTATTCCCACTCCGCTGTTATACATCATTATATGGCCCACAGAGTACACGCGCTTGGAGCCTCTACTTACTACTTTAATGCTGCAAATCATTCAGTACCACGTGGCTTACTGGCGTTGCCTCCGATTCCACCTAAGAGATATTTTCTTGCATTATCTCTGTTTTCACACCATCGTTTTCATACAACCAATACTTGAGGTTTTAAGCAAACCTGAAATAATTACTACTTTCTGCCCAATGAACAACCGCCCCAATCTTCATTATCATATCTGAGACAATAAAAAATGGAGTTGATTAACTTGCAACTATTGTAACCATAAACTCCCACGTATAGCCTTGTATTCTTAATCCAACAACCAGCATCTCTCGGACACCCATCTGGCTGTTGTTGGCTGCCATTACTTGCTATGGTCTCCATTCAATTTTTCCCCATTTGCTATTGCTATAAACCAACTCCAGGTTGAAACTCGTCACAACACTGCCTGCATCCACCAAGTGGTCTGTCGCAATGGTTACTGGTTTAAAGGTCTAGCCGATTTCAGTGTGTTCTTGTGAAGACACACTCAAAACTGCTCATGGAAGCATGCTGGGCCAAAACCCAGACGCAATGTTCTCCTACCACTTGTAACCCAAGATCAGTTCCAATTACAGTACCTTAACAACCACTTATTACACCAACCAAATGAGTGGCCACAACCAACAATTGAGTTAGTCCACTAGGGCACACGTAATTCTAGCTAAGCAAGGCTGAAGGGTACAGTTGCTCCACAGCAAACTAAAACTACTATCATCCGCGACTTCCAAAATGAAAACACATTTCAATTCAATACTAAAACGGGGCTGTTTCGTAATCGCTGACGTATGATCTCGATGGTGTCAAAATCTACTAACGCATCCTTAATAGAAATGGTAAATATCGGAAATAGCTCCCTTCATTTCACAAATAACATGAGGACCTCCAACATAAACCTGTAGCCTCATTAATCAATTTAGAAGCTGCTAGCCTGAGATGTCCAGCAATGAAACCCACATTAATATATGAGAAGCAAAATCTGGAGCAACGTCGACCATTCCAGCTGCTGCCTGGATATTCTGTGCACCACAATCAACAAGTACAACACATATAAACAACACAACAGCTGCCCAGCTGTTCTGAGCAGCGCATAAAATCACTGGTAAATTTAAGTAACAAACTGCTATAAAGCTGATGTACAAAATGGCTGCCCAGCTGATTCGTGCAGGGCTTAAAACATTAAAATTTAATCATTAACTACAACTGCTTAGACGAGCTGAATAACTGCGCAAATGATCCTTGCAACACTTGAAAGCGCAGTGACATTTGAACACATGTCCAAAGCCGCTCAATACCACTGTAAAAGAACTCCCTTCGGACTACAAAAGCAAACATAACAATCTCGAGTTGGTCAAAGCACTACCTCTAAGGGAAGCTCGTCGACGGCCACCCGCCTCCTCGTCGCCATTGGAGCTCCACACATCTGCTGAGGTCTGCTTACCTTGCGCGCTACAGATAGAACTAACTTGTCTTTCAAAGTAAACCTCTAGCTGACCAGAGCCGAAAGCCGAGAGATGCTGCTCACGGCAAGTGCCATATGACACAATACAACGAAGTGAAAGTGAGAAACCGCCGACGCACTGGGAAATGGAACAGATTTTGTCACATCAGGCGTGACGTAACAGTTTATTATCTCGTAACTCTGTCTGTATTCGCATCACCGTTTTCAGACAGTGTCCACATATATCGTTGAACGTATCGGCAAAGTTATAACATTATACGATATATATTCCAGGAGATATGACACCATAAACATTTAAAGGAGTGAAAAACAGGCGTACAGTAAAACATCAACATTGCGCACGATATTTTGAATCATTAAATCTTCGCCTCTAACTTTATTCGCAACACACTTTAGATAGTATCTTCACATATCTGTGAATGTTCTTGCAAAATAATATCATTGTAGGATACACTGTTCCGCAGGTATAGGGTCTTGAACACTGAGATGCATGAAAAATCAGTTTTCCCTTAAAATGCAGCGTAAATTACCTACACTATATTCATCCACTGTTTCATAATGAGACCACTTAGCCACCACTAAAAAACGTTAAGCATAATGTCAAATCTTTCCTCAACTTTTCTCTCTTACATACCTCGAGTAAAATATTTAAGTAATCAGACGTTTGAAGCTGTTTTATCCATAGGAGTACGATTCTTTAAAGAATCGGGGGTTTTCTGGTGTACAGCTAGCGGGGGAATATCTCCTTAACTTTAGTAAACCGCCTTCCTCACTGCTACCATAGCTCCTGAAGTACAAATCAAATAAAGTTAGACCTAAGACCAACATCCAGTCATGTGACGATTTTTGCTTATGTTACTTTCAGGGAAATAGAATAGATGGAGGGAAGATAGTAAATTACTGCTGTACTTGAGCACGACTATAACGTTACAACCAGTTTACGTCATAGCTCTTGGCACCTGGGCTCTGATGCAGCTTCTGTTCATACAGTATCCGCGACATGTCTTAGTGCTTTAATATGTCCTCACACCACAGTTGGTTTTGGGGAAATACAGTAAATTATCTAAAAAGGAGGAAGAAGCTTTATTTATGTCCTTTAGTTCTGAATAACAATGTGACACACTGACTGCTGTAACATCAGGGATGTATTTCATACAGAAAAACAGCAGCTACTAAATAAATTAAAGAGCCCACTGAAGATTCCGTCTGATTCCATATCTTTAACTGTTTCCACGATATAGCGACTTTTGTTGGTACGAGAGGTCTTGAGCAACAATTTATTCTCAAATTTGTAATTACAAAGCGTATAATAAGATTAATTATGAATATTAGGTATTTAAATCGTCATTAATTTCCTTTTGTGTTTCACATGAATGTTATCTCACCTTGTTTATGTAAAACTAGAAACATTATTACTCATTTCTCGAATGCTGGGTGTAATTTTTATGAGTGAGGATATTTCTACCTGTCTCGGGCATGTATGTGTGTGATGTCCTTAGGTTAGTTGGGTTTCACTATTTCTAAGTTCTAGGAGACTAATGACCTCAGAAGTTGAGTCCCATAGAGCTCAGAGCTATTTGAACTATTTTTGATATTTCTACTGGTGACTGACGACGGTGTACTGGACAAAATTACATCTGTATTTACGTCATTTTCAGACTAATAACTATCACAAGTCGTAAGTTTTTAGGTTGAGTCGTACCTCCTGCGGCAAGAGCAAGCCATTGATGCTTATGTAACCTGGGCTGTAGGTCAGGTGTTGAAGTGTCGATGCATGGGCGCAAAACAGTTCGTCTATACTGGCAGGCATAGTCACATAGTGGTTCAGTTGCGGCAGTACAGAAAATATGAGGGTCTAAATAATGTAACGTTTTTGTGGGAAAACTTTTTGACGCAGAGAAATAACAATTAACACAGTGATATGTGTACATATTAAGATATCACATATGAAAATATCTGCACTTATACCCTTCACATCCTGTCTATGAACAGGGATTTAAGTGATTTCAGCCCACTGCTATATCGTTATAGCATCTTACGACCAAACGAAAAACTGTTTCTTCCTGTCATGGGTTAAGAGACAAGTAATATTTTTTGGAGGATAGCTGGCTGTTGGGTTTACATAGAGATCATTGTGATTGTTTGCATATCTGTTCAACTCATATTACAGATAAAACTGTAGTTTGAACTGTGGTCGGATTTAATGTTTATCCTCCTGTCACACTACTAACAGCATAATTCTTAAGAAAGCACTTGATAGCGTATCGATCTCTCTGGCCTTTCAGCACATCTCGGGCCCGATCGTTCGAAAAGCCATTCACTATATTCTCCGAGTAGTACTACAGACCCTGAAGAAAGACAGTTGCAATAACGTCCGAAAAGTTTGTTGGTGATCTTGCAACGGTGCGTAATCTACGAATGGTAATCGTAGAGTTCAAATTATCACCTCGAAAAATCCAGGCTGTGCTAATGAAATTTAATGACTTATTCTTTCTCTTACATTTTTGCCCCTCAATGGCACCCATATTTTTGGATACTACTGCTGATGTCATGGAGAAGTCTACATTTTAGCATTTCAGGAAAATTCCCACCTCTAAAGTCACCTCTTAGTCGTTTCGGGAGTTCCTACCACAAAATAACCGAGTGAGGTGAGGCAGTGATAAGCACATTGTACTCGCATTCGGGAGTACGATGATTCAAACCCGTGCCCGTCCATTCACGTTTAGGTCTTCCGTGACTTCCCTAAATCACTATGCAAATTCCTGGATGTTCCACTTTAAAGGGCACGGCCTATTTCCTTCCCCATCCTTAACACAATGTGAACTTGTGCCCCATCTCTAGTGTCCTCGATGTCGACGGACGAGAAACTTAATCTTTCTTCCTTCTCTGCCAAACACAGAATCGTTTCTTCGTCTGAGAAGAGAGGAAAAAATTGCTGCGTATCAAAATAGGAAAATACGAGGTTTACGGCAAAATTTTATAGGTCAAATAATCAGCTCGTGGACTGGGTCCTATTCGTCTGGGGCACTATCCTGGTGCAAACCTCAGGGGTCAACTTTCTCTTATTTAGCCATGACATCCTCAGGCAATTAAGTTAAGTAGTATGCTCTCGCTACGGTTTGCCCCTTACCAGCATAAACTGCTTCTCAGAAAGACATTCAGCGTCACCTTGCAATGTGATAGTTGCGTCTTTAGCTATTTAACATAGTTTGATATGTTTTTATTCCAGCTGTGGTATGCTATTTAATGCTTTGAGTCAGATCGGGACATTTCGTATTCTTTGCCATAGTAATTTAGTACTGAAAAATATGAATCTGATCAGATCGTATTATCTACGCCGCTTCCAACGGTTCCAAAGGTATTACTTTCAGTACATATTTCTAAGCCTCCATTATTAACGCGGTCTTCTGTTGGGTGTTCCAACCATTTTTATCCTGCAGCTCACAGTGTGATGTTAATTATACTTCGGCCAACTTTCAATCACCATGAAGGGCTATTTACCATTGGGAGAGCGATAGAAAAGAAGAATAATGAGAATTAGAGATACGAAAACGAAAATACATCTTGAAAAGGAAGCCCCATAGGTAATAACGCTTGAAGTGCTTTACGAATGATTATTTTCAGTGCAATTTGCAATTTAGGTGCACGGATGTGTTACTCGTGTGGGAAAGACTGCATAAAAGCATGTTATTACACCAAGTCATAGCTTTAATCTTTGTAGTTATGAAGTCAGGAGCTGTATTTCGCTTTTGGTTTGTAAAGAGAGATCCATTTTAAGTCTCCTTGTAATCATGAAGAAGGCAGATTCAAGAGTGGAAGAGTCCCAGTGTCTACCTAGTGAAAACAAAAAACAAAGTTAACAGTGCCCTGAACAAAGTGGAACAAGATCGCAGACTCAATTATATGATGAAAATCCCCACTTCATCACTACCTCGGAGATGCTGTCTGCCGTCGCTCTTGCACCGGCTATAACACAGCCTTCAAACTCACTTAAATCTTGATAACCGGCCACTGTAGCAGCAGTAACCAATCTAACAATAGCGCCAGACTCCAATATACGCGTTCCTGACCATAGCGCTATATTCTACCTGTTTATATAACTCTGTATTTCAATACGCGTGCCTATAAAAGATTCTCTGGCGCTTCAGTGTATAATGCATCGATGTACCATCAACGGTGTTTTAATAACTTTATTATCTTACGTGATGGGCAGAGTCCAACAATAAAATCAATAAAAAATGGAAACGACCATTTTCAAACAATGTTATGTGAAAATCTGATTGGATCAAAACGTATTTTGTTCAGTGAATTGTTTCAAAACATAGTAAGTACAATTTAAAAATTAAAATTGCACCTTCTTGCATGGGTAAATGATTTCAGTCATGACTGATTCTGGAATTTAATCTAAATTTCTCGACTCCACAGTCGAGAGCTTTGACATATTTCATTTGGTTAGTAAGGGAATTTTTTTTCACTTACTGTAAAATTTTGATCTGTGCACCTAATACTATTTTAACGATGCTTCTCATTTGTTTTGACTCCTCTAGTGGCGTGCTACGGTACTGTGCCTCGAGGATTTCAGAGTTTCTCAGGTTTGCAGACAAACCAAAACTGATCTTAATTATGTAGGTTAAAGATTCCAAATTGATAATTAAATCTTTATGACAGCCGCTCATACAATCCAGAAGAATTCCATGTCGTCACATACATGTTGTTCCTCATTTCGTATTGCAGCGTTTGGCTGAGAATGCATAAAGCCACTTACAGACTATTTCTGGACCATTCCAGTTTATAACAGCACATGGAATGAACGACCACCTAAATCTTTCCGTGTGGGCTCTGATTTTCCTTATTAAGGTGATCAGTTATCCCTGTGTTGGTCGAAGTCAACTAAATATTTTTGAGTAGAGGGATACTGACAGCATTTGCGTTGAAAGATCTCGTCGGAACGATAAACTCTTCGTTTTAATGATTAGCTTCGCAAATCAGTCATCATACCTTGTGCTACTCCGTCCCTATTCTGCGACAGTACAAAACAGGCTACTTTTCCCATGTTCTCCGTCAATAATATTAGGCAGGATCCTATATTATACAGAAGAGGATCGACAAGCACAGTATAGGCAGTCTATTTAAAAGGTTTGTTGTATCATCTAACTGTTCTGCAAATAAAACACAGTATATGGTTCCTTTTGTCCCAAAATTATTATGGTTCCAGTTGTAATTTCAAGTTGTTTAGTTGAAGCGACAACGGTTAAAGTTGTGTAATTTATCGTATGATAACGCTCAGAGGAAAGGTTTCAGAGAGATGAAAACCAGGCATGCTGAGGGACTGTCGGCTTTGCTTTTTAACTGTATAATTGATAAGGTGACCAGGGGATGACGACGAGAATTGGAAGGAGTGCGGGAAACAGGACTGGGGCGAAAAAAAGAAATTAAATGGAACGTTGGTGAATTGTGTTCAAAGACGCTTCACAGTGTCCTTCAGCTGCCCTACTGATGCGTTTTATGCAGCCTGCAACGCCTTCGAATACCATTTGCAAAATTTTCACTTTCTTTCGTTTGGTACACAAAAATTATCGGTTTTACAAGGAAAAAGAAGGTACATTATCGTAGGAATATTAATGTAATCAAATTTAATACTGGGATACGCTTTTACTGGAGGCAAAGGTTTCGAGTTGTCCAAGGAAAACACATTTGAATGTTACTTTTATAGGTTTCTCTCGAATAATTTGACAAATACGGCGTTTGATGGAAAATTGTTCCAGTACAAGATTTAACTGCTTTAAGTTTCCCATACAAAAATTTCTGTTCATTTCATTCGGAAGGACTAACGGCTCGTGCATAGCAAGCGAGGATATGTGAAAATCTTACATGTGGCATTTGAAAGTGTTGCAGGCTGCATAAAACGCAGGTGTATTGGCAGTTACTCACTCCACATGTTGTGATATTATCTGCATCGTCAGAATCATTAAAAGATGAGGCAACTACGTAGGCAAGCGTCTAAAGGCGGCCTACAAATCTCTGTCAAGAAGATACTCTGTGTGAGAAATATTAAGGAAGTTCTTAGACGGATGGACAATGAATAAGGGAAAAGTGAGAAGATGGAGATATTAAAATATCTAGGATAATGGATAGAAAATGGCCTGACAGAAAAATTACGGATGAGAGAGCAAATAAACAACATTGATTTAGCAAACAGACCAAATATAAACATCTACAGTAATAAGAATTTTTCAGTCATCGCAAAATGGAGACATCACCAGACAGTAATATCCCAAGAAGCCCAAAAAGTAGAAGGAAGTATAAATATACACACATCAAAAAAGGTTTTGCATCACCTTGGTTCCGAGAGTTCCGGAACCTGTACAGAAAACGGGAAAAGAGATCAACATAAATATCATATTTGCCATTTTTATTGTTCATGAAAACGACCATTGCATGTCGTACAACTATACAGCGAAACCTTCAGAGGTGGAGGTCCAGATTGCTGTACACACCTGTACCTCTAATACCCAGAAGTATGTCCTCTTGCATTGATGCATGCCTTTATTCGCCGTGGCATACTATCCACAAGTTCATGAAGGCTCTGTTTGACCCACTCCTCAACGGCGATTTAGCTTAGATCTCTCAGAGTGGTTAGTGGGTCACGTCGTCCATGAACAGCACTTTTCAATCTATCCCAGACATGTTCGATAGGTTTCACGTCTGGAGAACATGCCGGCCACTCTAGTCGAGCGGTGATGTTATCCTGAAGGAAGCATTCACGAGATGTGTACGATGGAGGCGTGAGTTATCTTACATGAAGACGAATGCCTCGCCAATATGCTGCCGATATGGTTGCAATATCGGCCGGAAATTGGCATTTACGTATCGTACATCCGTTACGGCACTTTTCATGACCGCCAGCGGCGTACGTCGGCACCACATAAGGCCACCTGAAAACAGCAGGGAACCTCCACATTGCTGCACTCGCTGGACTGTGTGTCTAACGAGTTCAGCCCCACCGGGTTGCCTCCAAACACGTCACCGATGATTGTCTGGTTAAAGGCATATGCGACACTCATCGGTGAAAATAACGTGATGCCAGTCCTGAGCGGTCCATTCGGCCTGTTGTTGGGTCCATCTGTACCGCGCTGCATGGTGTCGTAGTTGCAAACATGGACCTCGCCATGGACATCGGAAGTGAAGTTGCGCATCGTGCAGCGTATTGCGCACAGTTTGAGTCGTAACACGACGTCCTGTGGGAGTACGAAAAGCTTTATTCAACAAGATGACTCTGCTGTCAAGGTTCCTCCGAGCCATAATCCGTAGGTAGCGGTCATCCACGGCAATAGTAGCCCTTGGGCGGCCTGAACGAGGCATCGCTTTGGTTCACTCCTAGACGCCTGGGCAAAGCAACATTGCGGACGCGATAGAATTGCGGTATTGATCGTCTAGGCATGGTTAAACTACAGACAACACGAGCCTAGTACCTCTTTCCTGGTGGAATGACTGGAACTGGAACTGATCGGCTGTCGGACCCCCTCCGTCTAACATTCGCTGCTCATGCATGGATCTTTACATCTTTGGGAGGGGGGTTAGTGACATCTCTGAACAGTCGAAGGGAATGTGTCTGTGATACAATATCCACAGTCAACGTCTATCTTCAGGAGTTCTGGGAACAGTGGTGATGCAAAACGTTTTTTGATGTGTGTATTAAGGACAGAAGGACAGAAGACTACAACATGTGGAGCGAATGATTCATAGGAAGAACAGAAGGTCAATATGGAAGCTGAGTGAACCAAGAACTATAGATCCTGATTGGGGGAACCTAAGACGTCATATGGAAAAGGAACCTGTTTTGAATTACATTCTTAGTGTTTTCTCGCATATAGATTCCACCCTAAAGGTTGGCCACTGAATTGAAAATTCCCATTAGACGCTGACATCAGTCATGCGGGGTCCGGCGGTTCCAATGGAGGAAGTCTGGTGAGTAGCGCCTCCAGCAGCTCCATACCACGAGCACCCCCAGCTACTCTGGTATAGGATGGTTGGCGGCAGCCATACAGCCAATTCGTACTTGGAACCTCTTCATTGCGTGACACAACGGAGATGCCAGCTAGACATGGTTCCGACCCCATTGTTCGTTCTATGTTTCGGAAAGCCTGATCCTTGTTGACATGGAGACAGCTGGACTGTGTTTCTTGCAGCATTATTTGCAATGAGCCTTCCTACACTTAAAGAAATAGAAGTTAAGTATATCTTCTGTTTACTATGTTAACGTGTTCGCTAAATATTTCTGCTACTGCCCAGCTTTCTACGACAACAGTTGCCACCACTCTGTGGGGCACTTCCCCTTTCTGCTACGTATAAAGTCGTACACAACATACACTGCAACGAGCGTTTTTTGGTGTTATTGATTGTCTTTTGTTTCCCCAGTGTTCGCCTTACTTGTGCTCTTTATTTTTTAGGTTCCGCAACTGCTGTCTTTAGATCCCTTTTCGCTTTCTATGTGCTAATTTTACTTTTCACTATTTGTATTTGAGTATTGCTTAATTGACTGTGGCTACCTAGCCGCATTCACCTGTTGTCCCGCCAGCAGTTGATCTACCTCATTTTATTCAGTTTCATAGTAAATAAATGGCTCAACTGCTTGAAATAGTGAATCGCTTCATGACGGCGCAGATGACTTTACCCAAGACGATGGACCAAACGGCGACGCCATTGTCTGAACCACTTGCGTTTGTCCTGTCATTTCGTGAGTCTGTCGAGGTGAAGGAAGACAGGATACAGTACCTCGCACAGTTCAGTGCGCATATCGCAGCACATCAGAGACGAGGTACTGACAAATATTCTTAATTAATGGCCCTAGCAGGAGTGACTATTTATAGGCTAAACGCAGAACTTTTTCCCACGTCGCGCCCTGAACTAGTGCAACATGAGGACCTACTGCAGGCGCTTAGAAAGTATTATGAGAACTGGGATCAGGTGGCGGCTGCCGTTATAAGTCCTTCAAGCTGCGTAAACAACGAGGACAGACATACCGTCAGTGAGTGACTGACATGCAAGACATTACCAGGCAGTTTAGATTCAAATGTGACTGTGGCAAATGCCAATGCGTGATGGCCTCATGCATAATGTAGTTGACTCTCTGATTCGGTAAGAGACCCTTAAGTACGCAGGCCCTCCCTTGCAACAGATTCTGCTGATTCTAGACTATCACGATTCCTATGTAAGCGCAGCAGACAGTTTTGAGGAAGCGCCTGTTTGTTCAGCAGATAGCCACGGCACACACACCTCGCGATCGGCTTGTAAACAGTGGCCAGGCCGCTCACATAAACATGGGTAGCGTGGTAGCGTCGAGCAAGTGGTGATACATCGTGGCCTCACTGTAATACGACACATGATCTCTGCTCTTGCCTCGAGCGTAAAGCGACTTGTGTAACTGCGGCGAGCGGAGACATGTACAGTCTGTGCGCGTACAAAAACGTAAGGCGCCCAGTTCTGCTCCAAGTCTAAGTCACAAACGAGTATAGTCTGTTTTACAAGCCCCACAGTGCGATTAGAGCAATAAAATGGCTCTGAGCACTATGGGACTTAACATCTTAGGTCATCAGTCCCCTAGAACTTAGAACTACTTAAACCTAACTAACCTAAGGACATCACACAACACCCAGCCATCACGAGGCAAAGAAAATCCCTGACCCCGCCGGGAATCGAACCCGGGAACCCGGGCGTGGGAGGCGAAAACGCTACCGCACGACCACGAGATGCGGGCGATTAGAGCAATACAACAGTGTAATAAACATTCAGCAAACGCTCCCAACTCAACTCACCAGTGCTATGTGAGGATAATAAACTTTTTGTATCTCTTACTATTGATGGGCAATCAGTCCGTTTTCATTTTGGCACTGGAGCTACAGTGACTTTGCTCAGTCGTAGCACTCATGAATTGCTTTTCAAACCTAAGTCGTGGATGTTGCCCCATACGCTGACGGCGTATAACGGACAAGGCACTCCTGTCTTAGGCACTTGTCATCTTCCAGTAACTTTCCGAAATTTGACGAAGGCAGTGACATTTAGAGTGCTTGCCTCCCGAGACGGTGATACTACTTTTGGTTTAGGCTCTTTTGATTTGTTTCGGTTAAACGTTCACAACTATATACTTTCTGTTTCGTGCACTGATCCTTGGGACAGCGTTGCTAAGTTATGTGCAGAATATCAGGATCTGAGAGGACAAGGCTCAGCCACATTTTGGTAGCCTGTCCCTCAGGCTCTTCGAGATTAGGTGGCTCAGGAGCTTATTGCTCTGCCAGACAGTAAGATCTTAGTACCTATTACTGCCAGTCAACGGTCCGTCCGGGTGACTCCATTTGTTTTAAGAAAACTGTGTATCATCAAACAGATAGACAGTTATCCGTTACCTGGAAGAATCGATGGAGAAACTGGGGGCTCGTCATTACTTTACCAAAACTGATTAGCGCTCTGCTTACTTACAAATGCCTCTGGACAAACAGTCACAAGATGTTTCTGTTATCAACACTCATCTGGGCCTCTCCAGATTTTTCAGATTCCCGTTTAGCATTTCTTCCGTACCTGCCACGTTAACGCTTTCTGGAGCAACTCATTACATATGTCCCTTTTTGCTCGATTTATTTAGATCTATTTTCTCAAATGTAAAAAAGAAAAATGTGTGCTATTTTAGACTGAAACGGAGCAATTACGACATGGCACTAATAGCCAATTGTTCACAAATTTCAGTCATATTTGCTTACTATCTGTGACCTTTCATCAGCATCCAATGTTTGGGAAAGGCAGTCTGTGTTACGGACGCTCACGTATTATATGCGATTTATTCCTAACACCGCTCAAATCGCAGTTCTCTCGCTTCTCTTGTGCAGGAAGAATGCTCTTTTTGTTTGGTCACATGTGTGATCTGCAGAAGCTGAAAGATGCTTTGCTTAGTGATCGATGCCTTGTTCGTTTCGCTGCAGTCAAACCTGTGGATTTATTTGTGGTTGCTTTGTCTTACAGCATCGGTGTAGTTTGCGCATAAATTTGGTGCTGTCGACCGGCCGATTGCTTTGTTTCGAAATTGTTTAACAAAACTCAATCAAATTATTGGTAAATTGAAAAGGAAACTCTCGCCATCGTGTGTAATGTCACTAAGATTCACCAGTAGTTTTTGGAAGAAAATTTTACTTGTTGGCTGATCATAAACCTCTACAATCTTTGTTTATCCTTTACCTGTCAGCCCCAAACGCGCAAAGCGCAGAAGCTGCAACAGTGGGCTCTTCTTTTGTCAAATTAATAAAATGAGACTGTATATAACCCCACCTCAAAGCATGCCAACGTAGACGCACGTTCTCGCCTCCGTGTTGGCCCAGATTCCACATTCGACGAGTCCTCTGCGTCTCGTTGTGACACTGATGTACGAGATAGGGATGCTTAGCTTAGCTTTCCACTTAATCACCGAAAATTACCAAAGCCACAGCCGTGGATACTGATTTGCAGATTCTGTTGCAGTACATCCGCGCTGGCTGGCCACGTTCAACCAGACAGATCCGTAGCTCTGCGGTTCGTCGATATTTTGCCTGTCGGCATGCCCATGCAGTTCACCGAAGTGTCATTTTACTCATCACCGATAATGGCCAGTCACGTATTGTGGTTCTCCGGGCTCTCCAGCCTGGCATGCTTCGTTTGCTGTACCACGGTACTGCGGCGTCGTTCGTACCAAGCAGTGGGCGCGACGTCGTTTCACTTGGCACGGCATGGGCGGGCAAACTGCACAGTTGACTTCTCAGTGCCAAGCCTGTGACGAACGCGTTATCCCCACCTCAGCAGTTCTTTGTGTGGCGCAAACCTCAAGCACCTTCGTGGGTCGTTGCTGGAACATGTTGGCTCGTCGTCGTTGACACCCTCAGCAAATTACTCTTTACAATTCCTATGCGCTCTACTATGGCTCGTTCCACAGTTTAGGCCTTGTGTTCGATCTTTCGCTTCAAATGATTGCCTAAAATTATTGTAACTGTCAGAGAAGCTCAGTTTGTTGCCAACGAGTCTGAACAGTTTCGCACCGCCTCTAGTATCAACCACGTCATAACTCCACCATTCCATCCGCAATGCAACCGTGCAACTGAACGCTTAGTACGAACATCCAAGCAACATATGGACAAACTTTGTGCATCCCACACATGAATGCAACTCTGTAAGTATTCTCGTCTTTCTATCAATCACAGCCACGTGGCAGACCACCCCCAATGTAGTTATTACATGGACGGCACCATCGCACCTCCCTTCAGTTGCTGCACCCGCAACGGTAGGCGGCACCCACTCCGCCCAGACAGGCAAAGAATCACACTAACGATTCGGTCTTCTACAGATTGTATGATGGACAGACGCGCTGCGAGCAGGGCACCATTACATAGCTTCTCGAAAGTCCTGTGTTTCTATTGCAGGGACCAAGAGGACTGCTGAGATGCTACCAGAATCAAATTTGTCCATGTGATTTGTGTGCTCCTACCACAGCCTCTGTGTTTTCAGATTCTGTGCCTGTCTGGACGCAGCAGCCCTCGCTGAATCCGGCTCCTGCTAATCCCGCGACCTCGGCGCCCGTCACTGTGCAGTCGTCGAGGTGCCTCTGTCTTCATTTGCTGCTCCACATTTGCCCAGGTTTTCGGCGGGCGTTTCCAGGCGGGATCAGGGTGTACAATGGGTCGCAGGCAGGAGCTCAGCAGCTGCCTTAGTTTCGGCTCCCCCCCCCCCCTCCAACTCCCCTCCACCGGCGTCGTTCGCTCATCTACACTACACGATGATGGTAAGGCAGTATGGGGGCGAGGATGTGGTCCCACGTATCGATACCACACTAAAAGCGTCAAATATCGCTGCGGACTGCAAGTTTCTGTCAGATACCAATAGTGGTCGTGTGGGATCTGGCGGACGGAACGAAGTTTGCCCAATGAGCCATGCCTCCAGTAGCTCTGTACCACGGTCGCTCGTGATACATGCCGTAGCCTCTTCGTTAGGTGACACAACGCAGACGTCGCTTGGACGCGTTTCTATCCAGCGTCACTTGCAGCACCGTCCCTCACTTTCGGCTATAAGCAACTAGAAGTCTTCCCCCGATCTATTTAACTAGTGCCCTCTTCCATGCATTTCTGAACGCGTAGCCGGTGTCCCTAATGAAATTTGTATTTATTAGGTCAGTGGTGTCGAGGAAACCAAGATGCTTGCTGTTCAACAAAGCCAGGTGGGCTAACACACAACCGGGCTTCCACTCTGCGGTGCAATAACTAGTGAGATAGGGAGAGTCCTTTACAGGCAAGGAAAAGATAATCTCGGTCCGGAAACGCCAGAAATTTATAGTACTCCTAGGTATGTGGGCAGTATATACGGCTGTTTCGTACCGCAGTGTTGAACACCTGGAATTTCAAAACTCAACGCTGGCTGAAAACTGTCTGTTAAATAAACTCAAGATTATGTTTAAGCACACGAGAATTCTACTCCACGATTTTATTTGCAAGATAGGATTCCAAACTAAATGCTAACATTGGAGGGTATCGACTAACTCTTACCTTTCAACAATATCGTCTTCAACGATTGATCATCCGTCACGATCACTAAACGAAAACTTTCTTCCGCGTTACAACTTACCGCAAGATGTTTACCCGCTTCCATTGTATGCGGTAGAAGTCTACGATACTGTGCAACGTGAACTTAACTAATAATTTTCCAGCTCGTTATAAATGTCCAAATGAATGGAGAATTAGTTATCACTATTATCATGTACAAGTGAGAAGAAAGGAAAGATCTGTCCAATTACAGAGGGATGATTCTACTCATTTCAGCTCTTAAACGCATTAAAAAGAGAAGCAGTATGGTTTTAGGTACTGTTAGTCATGCACAGATTTATTCCAACAACTACATCCAACCGAAAATTGATTCCAGGTAGTATAGATGTGTACCAGTGTTATACGAAAAAGTGACTCTTTGAGCCCGGTACTTTTTGTGCGGTCATGGACGAGGTGATAAAGAAAATATTCGCTGGTAGTGCTTACAGAATGGGGCAAGCAAAAAAATCATTTTCATCGCGAACGATGCAGTACTGCTAGCAAACAGTGAAAATAACCTGCAAGCACTTTTACATATGCAGTAGTTGGACAAAAATATAGAAACACGGTGAGAAATAAGTGCTTGAATATAAATCCGGTTGCCAGAATGAGATTTTCACTCTGCAGCTGGGGCTAAGCCATGTCTCCACAACATCCTTTCTTCCAGGAGTGCTACTCCTGCGAGGTTTGCAGAAGAGCTTATACGAAGTTTGGAAGGTAGGAGACGAGGTACTGGCAGAACTATAGCTGTGACGACGGGTCGTAAGTCGTGCTGGGGTAGCTCGGATGGTAGAGCACTTGCCTGCGACAGGCAAAGGTCCCGAGTTCGAGCCTCGGCCCGGGACACAGTTTTAATCTGCCAAGAAGTTTCATAAATCCAGTTGCTAGCCAAACATGCAGGTTCAGGTTGCGCTGTTATATATAATCACGGTCGCGACCTGTGCAGTGTCATCATCACGTTACACAGTGAAAGCGAAAAAACATCACCCGGTAAGTCATAGCTCTGACCAAAGTGTTCGTTGAGTGATCGTTACGGATGATCTCTGAAGATAGTTGTTATGAAAGATAAGAGAACGACAGCAGCGAAGGTCACTGCAGAAACGAAAGTCCCACTCACGAACCCTGTCAGCAATAAAACAACGTGAAGGGAGCTCCATAAACAGGGAATTCGAGAGCGAGCTAGAATTAGCCCTGATGCAAGTGCCGGTAATAGGAAAACGTGCTGCCGAAGCCTTAAAACCTGATCTTTGCGAGCAATAGGAGGATGTAATTTGGTCGAATGAGCCTTGATTCACACATTTTCTAACTGCTGGCAGAGCTTATGTTCCAAGAGTGAATGGGGTCCGAATCGCCTTAGGTTACAAGGATATTATGACCGTTACGGCTGATCAGGTCCAGCCCATGGTACAATGTTTGTCACAATGGCGATGCTGTGTTCCAAGAAAACGGGACTCCTGTTTACACAGACTGGATCGTTCAAGACATTTATGGTGAGCACTTGGATGAAATGTCGCCCCTTCCCTCGGCATTGAAGTCAGAAAGTCTCAATATTATTGAGCATTTGTGGTCTACTTTGTAGATAGCTGTCCCCCTTCCGTCATCGTCACGTGAAGTTGCCACTATTTCGCAGTAAAAATCATATAAGATTCTCTTCTAAAGAACACAGGACCTGAATTTATTCGTTTCAAAATGACTCTAAGCTTTATTGAAATCCAATGGTTTTTCTGTGCCGTATTAGGCAGAGTAATATGTCGTGATCGCCTGTTTCCATTTTTTTGTCCACCCCTGTATTTAACGCGACAGCCAAATACCTAAATATGTTCATGTCCCCAGAAAAACCTAATGTATTACCATACCTGTGGCAGCTCTCAGATGCAAAGTGGAAGTGGATGGAAAAATTATTCAGTGGGTAGTGACATTTAAATTCCTTGATAATGAATTGTCCAGCAATGCAGGTGTCAAAAGGAATCTAGATAAAAAGGAGACGCAATATACGAAGTAGCAGGATGTTTGAATGATATAATTTGAGAAACCAAAATTATAGGAAAAGATACAAAGGCAAGAATGTACAAAACAGCACTGAGACCAATTATGACACACATGGCAAACAGAAGACCTGAAACAGCGACAACTATAAGACTTTTGAGAGCTACGCAAATGAAAGTTCTGCAAAGGAATCAAGTCAAAACACTGAGAGAATTGAAAGCGTTTGAAAATAATGAAAAATGGACTCCATTAATTAGTGGGTACATAAGAGAAAGAAAGAATGGAACAAACACACAAACACAGCTGAACTCAGGTTGCGAGAGTAAAAAAGAAATCACAAATGTTAAAAGAAGGACACACGGAGGTGACAAAGAGGCATGGGATAGCGATATGCAAATATGCAGTATCGCTTGCACAGTGTACGGGTATAAAAGTGCAGTGCATTGACGCAGAGGTCATTTGTGCTCAGGGGATTCATATGAAAAGGTTTCTGATGTGGTTATGGCTACAAGACGGAAATTAACAGATCTTGAACGTGGAATGGTAGTTGAAATTAGACGAATGAGGCAGTTTATTTCGGTATTCAGTATGCCGAAATATACAGTGTCAAGAGTGAGGCGAGAACACCAGCTTCCAGGTCGTACCTCTCATCACGGACAACGCAATGGCCTACCTCCTTCACTTTAAATAAACGCTGAAGTAACAGCAGAAATCAATGTGGGGCATACAACGAACGTATCCCTTAGAACAGTACGGCGAAATACGGCGTCAGTGGTTGCATTGTTAACAGAACGACATCGCCTGCAGTGCCTGTAGTGTGCTCATGAGCATATCGGTTTGACCCTACACGACTGGAAAACCGCGACTTTGTCAGATTGACTATTTCATTCCGTAAGAGTTGATGGTAGGCTTCAGGTGCGGCTCAGACACACAAAGCTATGGACTCTACTTATCAACAAGGCACTGCGCAAGCTCGTGATGACTCAATAATGGTGTCTTCTGGTCCACCTGAGACAATCTTTAACTTTAAATGGTTATGTTTGGCTACATGGAGTTTAATTGCAGCCATTCATGGACTTTATGTTCCCAAACAACGAACGAATTTTTATCGATGACACTGTGCCACAACTGTTCGTGATTGATTTGAACAACATTCTCGATAATTCGAGCAAATGGCTTGGGCGCGCAGATCGCGCTCCAAAAATCCCATCGAACGTTTATGGTATATAACCAGGACGTCAGTTCGTGCGGAAAATACTGCTCGGGCAATTATGGATGCTGTAGAGGCAGTATGGCTCAATATTTGTGCAGGGAACTTTCAACGACTTGTTTAGTCCACGCCTAGCTTCTGCTCTACACTGGGCAAAAGAAGGCCTGAAACGGTATTAAAGGTTTACCGAGACATTTCTCACCTCTGGGGAGGCCGTCCACGGAAAAGAAGGAGTAACGTCCTCAAGGTAGATTGAGGTGTAGTCAATCCTTGAGTCTCGAGAAAAAGGAGGAAGAACAAGAAAAAGAAGATCAAGAACACGAAGAAGTAGTTTACCGAGAACTTTCTTTCGCTGTCTCCGTGGCGAAAAACTTCATAGCGCTCTTCCTCCAGATTAAGGTGAGACTTTTCCATCATCTCTGACGGGGAGCCAAGTCTCATGGAAGACCTCTGGTGCTGGAGAGTTCCGCTGAACGTCCCTGCCACGGATCCGTACGGAGGGGTGGGAGTAGAGCACGCACGGCGTGCTGCAGACCTGTTGCACGGCCGGTTACACTCGCTAATGGGCAGCGGAATGCGAGCGCCGCGTGTTGCAAGCGCGGCTGCCATTAGCGGCTAACAAGTTGGCTGCGCGTCAAACTTGGCCCCGATTAAGGCTGCCCCCGTCCCGCTGGTCGATACCGCCGCGGGGAATCGCGGCTTGCTGCCAACTTGGCTGATTAATTAATGAAAGCCTGGCCTCTTGGGCCTGACGGCCGCCGACCGCAGGGTGCACGTGCAGAACTGCCCTCCTGCTGCTGCTGTGCGCCGCACCGTTGGGAGGCGACCCGCCACCCAGCCCAGATGTTCGCCTCGCGGCCACCGCCTCCCTGCCACACTGAGACGCCATAGGGGAGTCTCACAGAGCGACTACCCGCAGTGTTCTCCGCCCGGAAGATCACTTCCCGATGTGAGAGTACTCGGAGGACCGTTAATCCCTTCGCTGCTACAGACGTGCTCTTCGCATTCATTGCTGAGGCTGCTTTTGTTGTGGCTGTACTGTCAGCCAGTTGCTAATGTCTGCTGAAATATAGCATCCCAGCTGGCATGAAATACATGTCATCAGATTTCTCGGAAACCGTGAGGTGAAAAAATTTGATTCTTCCAGATCTTTCAGTCTGATATCTTCTCTCGACAAAGAACTGAATTTCTTTTCGTTATCCGTCATATTTACTGCGGTGCATTAAAGCATTGCATAAAATTTTAAAGAATTCGACATTGCAGTGAATGAAATGCTGATAAGGTAGATATATTTTATTTAAAATTAAGAGCAGAGTAATATCTCGTAATTGGACATGTAAAAAACGTGTTATGTGAGCCAACTCCAAGTACATCTAATGCCGAAGCTTCTTTAATACATATATTTCAGATTAATAACAGGACTGTTTATAGTATTAAAGAACTGTTCACAGTAACTGATAAAGAGAATATTCCTTGTACAACAAAAAGTACCTGTAATGCTGCACCTTGATTTACAGCTAAGGATGTGACTGAAATTTTAGAATTTAAGAGTGCAAGAGAAGAAATATATCATATGAGAATATACTAAAAGAGTGTAAAGGTACCGGGAATAGCGATTTCATACCCCCTTCAAACATGCAGCCACACACTATATTTATTAATCAATCAGGTTTATATTCATTAAATAACTAATAAGATTAAATAAAAACTCGAATAAAACAGTTTTGTATCAAACGGAACCAACACCAAATACATATGCTACAGCTGTCACAGCATTAATGAATATATATGGTGAGTCACTAAGTATTGCCACGTAGAATAACTCCGAAAGTGTGGTAGTATCTCAAAAGTTTGTGGGACAAATGATGCATGGGACAACGGGTACAATAATATGCCGTTGGCTTTTTGTTGCTAGGCTGGGTCGCGTCATAAATATGAAGGTCAACTGTTTTGTACTTATTTTCTGATAGCGGCTATCGAGACGAATCCAATGATGTGTAACAGTAAACTATGTGAAGGTCAGCGAATATCAAAAATGTGTTATGAACGTCCATTTACAGAAGATGTTCGAAGTGATTATATTGGTACCAACGCAGTGCTGCAGTCTTCTTATCATGGACTGAGCAGTATTACTTATCACATAGGCACTTAGCGAAGCACATGCTCTTACAATTCTCTAATGCATATCTTCATGTCTAGTTGGAATGTCTTTATAAACAGTGTCTTTTACGAATCCCCACAAGAAACACTCCAGAGGCGTCAAGTCTGGCGAAAGAGCTGGCCAATACACATCTCCTCTGTGTCCAATCCAAAGATTTGGGAATTGTCTGTGCAACTCATTCCTAGCCACCAGCGAAAAATGCTATCAGAAAATAAGTACCAAAGTAAGCATCCCAATTCCAAAACCAAAGTTAACCTTCATATCTCTGAAGCGACCCCACCTAGCAACAAAAACCAACGTCATCTTATGGCTCCCGTTATCCCATGCAACATTTTCCCCACAAACATTTCAGCTACTATCATACTTTCGGAGCTCTTCTTGGTGGCAATAGTTAGTTGTGTATCAGAATACACCAGGACTGTTTATAACAATGATTAATTTCTTGTAGTAATTGGTAAAGAGAGTAATCCATGATTTAAATCCAAAATGTTGCAAAGATGTTTGAGTATAACGACAATGACTATACAATAAGAAAACATATTGAAGAAAAAGATAAAAACAGTTGGAAATTTTAAAGCCCAGGAATTCCTTGAGGTTAAGAGGTAATGAAAAAAAATGATTTTATGAGGGAAGCTGGTCTGTATTCGCTAATTCCCAAATAAAAAAAAAAAATTAAAAAAATAGCCCACACAAATTCTGAAAAAAAACATCGATTACTGTTAAGAAATATTTAAACCTTTATTTATTTCTGAAATTCCCTACAATTTACCAGAATCTATTTCTACTACATCAGCTTGCCATAAATCATCATTTTTTCTAATTGGTTTGTGTAAATTGATGTTATTTATCTTTTTACAATAATCTTCTCTAGTACTATCATGAATCATATTTCTTTTTTGGAAGTGTGTTAGAATACTTGTCTATTCAGGTTTTGTAACAAGATTGTTTATTAATAGAGTAAGTTACCAATTATAGTCAGCTATGGCTGATACAGGGTGTTCTTTAGCGAAACAAACTCATTTTCTAAATATTGTGCAAATGTTCAAAAGTGTGTGAAATCTTATGGGACTTAACTGCTAAGGTCATCAGTCCCTAAGCTTACACACCACTTAACCTAAATTATCCTAAGGACAAACACACACACACCCATGCCCGAGGGAGGACTCGAACCTCCTCCGGGAGCTGCCGCACAGTCCATGACTGCAACGCCTCAGACAGCTCGGCCAATCCCGCGCGGCTTCTAAATACTATTTGGTAAATGCATCATCACAATTTTCAAAATCTTTTATATCTACCACATTTTTATCTTTGAAACCCATATAGCTTTCAGATGTGGGACCTTAACTTTTCCCGGCGAATTGAATGTTCAAATAATTTACGGGTTTGCTGCCAGGTGACGTCGTTGACCATCGCCGATATTTCGACAGGAGCACACCCTGCCATTCTCAAGGCACAACTGCATGGAGGAAGGGAATTTAATACCTCGGTACACAGAGGAGAAACAAGGAAGATGCCACACAAAGAACAGGTCACCGCAGAGTCAACACATAACCAAAGACAACCAAAATCAGAAATATCGATAATGACTATTAATCAACAGGTGAGGTAGCACTAATTCTGTCCCTCTGTTTTTTGATGAGCGACAGAGCCGGATTCCAAGCAGCATTTGTACAAAATCCACCATCTCTGTTTACAAGGTTCTTTGATAGTTTGATTTTAACCTCTTCCTTAATAACACTATCCCATTAGCTGGACGTGCAAGCCAGAATCTCCGTGTTGTTGTATTCCACAGGATGACCGGTGTCAAGGCAATGTTCTGGATGACCGGTGTCAAGGAAATGTTCTGTAATAGCGTATTAGCTCGGCTGTTGTAAGCGTGTGTGACGCTTATGTTCAATACACCGGTCTTCCACAGTCCTGATTGTTTGACCTATATATGACATGCCACAACTGCAAGGAATACAATAGACATCAGCCTTACGCAAACCAAGATCATCTTTTACGAACGCCAACAGGGCCTTAATCTTAGAAGGTGGTTGAAAAACAGATTTCATATCATATTTCCACAAAATACGGCCAATCCTGTTGGAAATGTCACAAATATGGTATCTCATTTGTTGCTGTATGCGTCTAGTGAACTAATTTGTTGTTCAATAGAATCGTCTGATGGTAACACTTATATTCAAACGTAAGTGTTACCCATAACACCTCAACAGCATTCTAGTCATAACATCATGACACTGCGACTATGGGGAAAGTAATTTGTTCCCAACTGTTCGTGGTGACATTCAACCTGGGACCTTTTGTCGGATTTCAGCTGTTCTCATACGTCTATCCGCCAGAGACCTTTGAATAGCGCTACGATCTCGTGTTTAGTCCTCCAGAAAGGATCGCCGCCTAGGATTCTTGATAAGCTGTGCTCCTGAGCCCATCTCACCACCACTCTCTCTGCAGGCCTTACACCACAATTTTTCGCGCGATCCTTCGCCATCATGCTCGAGGCAATGATTATATCTTTCTGAAAGTCTGAAAGATGGCGGTAAGCTACATGTGTACATCGTCTGAGCATGGTGTGCTTTATTCTAGGTACTATTCAGGTAAAAAGTTAAAAAGATGAAAAGTTCTAGTAACTGTAGACACAAACAGTAACCGTCATGTACCGACACCTTTATTCATCTAGAGTAGTGGTTTCTTTCTGCAAGCAAAATATTGAAACTCGGGGCATATAAAGCGGAAATTGTAGTCAAAATTCTTGTAACTGCATTAGGCCAGAAGGTGTATGTCAGTAGTGTTGACCAGCCTATGCTTTCTTGAGGACACCTTTGTACGGTTATGGAACGAAATGAGTCGATTCACTACGGTTTCTCTTCTTGTTATTTCAGAGTGATGTGGCCGAACGGTACGAGTTATGTCTTATGCGATTACAGGTAGCAGCTAGAAACTTTCGACAGTCGCATACTCCATGGATCAATAAGAAATCATTTTGTAGTGTCAAATTTATCCCATTTCATTTGTACACAATCTGATGATCAGAATTTGTATTTTACCAGACCTCTTCCCCCCCCCCCCCCCGCCCCCCCCCCCCCCCCCCCCCGCCCCAATGAACCACAGACCTTGCCGTTGGTGGGGAGGCTTGCGTGCCTCAGCGACACAGATAGCCGTACCGTAGGTGCAACCACAACGGTGGGGTATCTGTTGAGAGACCAAACAAACGTATGGTTCCTGAAAAGGGGCAGCAGCCTTTTCAGTAGTCGCAGGGGCAACAGTCTGGATGATTGACTGATCTGGCCTTGTGACACTAACCAAAACGGCCTTGCTGTACTGCGAACGGCTGAAAGCAAGGGGAAACTACGGCCGTAATATTTTCCCGAGGGCATGCAGCTTTACTGTATGGATAAATGATGATGGCGTCCTCTTGGGTAAAATATTCCAGAGGTAAAATAGTCCCCCATTCGGATCTCCGGGCGGGGACTACTCAGGAGGACGTCGTTATCAGGAGAAAGAAAACTAGCATTCTACGGATCGGAGCGTGGAATGTCGGATCCCTTAATCGGGCAGGTAGGTTAGAAATTTTAAAAAGGGAAATGGATTGGTTAAAGTTGGATATAGTGGGAATTAGTGAAGTTCGGTGGCGGGAGTAGTAAGACTTTTGGTCAGGTGAATGCAGGGTTATAAATACAAAATCAAATAGGGGTAATGCAGGAGTAGGTTTAATAATGAATAGGAAAATAGGAATGCGGGTAAGCTACTACAAACAGCATAGTGAACGCATTATTGTGGCCAAGATAGATACGAAGCCCACACCTACTACAGTAGTACAAGCTTATATGCCAACTAGCTCTGCAGATGACGAAGAAATTAAAGAAATGTATGATGACATAAAAGAAATTATTCAGGTAGTGAAGGGAGACGAAAATTTAATAGTCATGGGTGACTGGAATTCGACAGTAGGAAAAGGAAGAGAAGGAAAAGTAGTAGGTGAATATGGATTGGGGCTAAGAAATGAAAGAGGAAGCCGCCTGATAGAATTTTGTACAGAGCACAACTTAAACATAGCTAACACTTGGTTCAAGAATCATGAAAGATGGTTGTATACATGGAAGAACCCTGGAGATACTAAAAGGTTTCAGATAGATAATATAATGGTAAGACAGAGATTTAGGAACCAGGTTTTAAATTGTAAGACATTTCCAGGGACAGATTTGGACTCTGATCACAATCTATTGGTTATGAACTGCAGATTAAAACTGAAGAAACTGCAAAAATGTGGGAATATAAGGAGATGGGACCTGTATAAACTGAAAGAACCTGAGGTTTTGCAGAGTTTCAGGGAGAGCATAAGGGAACAATTGACAAGAATGGGGGAAAGAAATACAGTAGAAGAAGAATGGGTAACTTTGTGGGATGAAGTAATGAAGGCAGCAGAGGATCAAGTAGGTAAAAAGACGAGGGCTAGTAGAAATCCTTGGGTGACAGAAGAAATATTGAATTTAATTGACGAAGGGAGAAAATATAAAAATGCAGTAAATGAAGCAGGCAAAAAACAATACAAACGTCTCAAAAATGAGATCGACAGGAAGCGCAAATTGGCTAAACAGGCATGGCTGGAGGACAAATGTAAGGATGTAGAGGCTTATCTCACTAGGGGTAAGATAGATACTGCCTACAGGAAAATTACAGAGACCTTTGGAGAAAGGAGAACCACTTGTATGAATATCAAGAGCTCAGATGGAAACCCAGTTCTAAGCAATGAAGGGAAAGCAGAAAGGTGGAAGGAGCATATAGAGGGTCTATACAAGGGCGATGTACTTGAGGGCAATGTTATAGACATGGAAGAGGATGTAGATAAAGATGAAATGGGAGATATCATACTGTGTGAAGAGTTTGATAGAGCACTGAAAGACCTGAGTCGAAACAAGGCCCCGGGAGTAGACAACATTCCATTAGAACTACTGACAGCCTTAGGAGAGCCAGTCCTGACAAAACTCTACCACCTGGTGAGCAAGATGTATGAGACAGGCGAAATACCCTCAGACTTCAAGAAGAATATAATAATTCCAATTCCAAAGAAAGCAGGCGTTGACAGATGTTAAAATTACCGAACTATCAGTTTAATAAGTCACGGCTGCAAAATACCAACGCGAATTCTTTACAGACAATTGGAAAATCTGGTAGAAGCCGACCTCGGGGAAGATCAGTTTGGATTCCGTAGAAATATGGGAACACGTGAGTCAATACTGACCCTACGACTTATTTTAGAAGCTAGATTAAGATAAGGCAAACCTACGTTTCTAGCATTTGTAGACTTGGAGAAAGCTTTTGACAATGTTGACTGGAATACTCTCTTTCAAATTCTGAAGGTGGCAGGTGTAAAATACAGGGAGCGAAAGGCTATTTACAATTTGTACAGAAAGCAGATGGCAGTTATAAGAGTCGAGGGACATGAAAGGGAAGCACTGATTCGGAAGGGAGTGATACAGGGTTGTAGCCTCTCCCCTATGTTGTTCAATCTGTATATTGAGCAAGCAGTAAAGGAAACAAAAGAAAAATCCGGAGTAGGTATTAAAATCCATGGAGAACAAATAAAAACTTTGAGGTTCGCCGATGACATTGTAATTCTGTCAGAGACAGCAAAGGACTTGGAAGAGGAGTTGAACGGAATGGACAGTGTCTTGAAAGGAGGATATAAGATGAACATCAACAAAAGCAAAACGAGGATCATGGAATGTAGTCAAATTAAGTCGGGTGATGCTGAGGGAATTAGATTAGGAAATGAGACACTTAAAGTAGTAAAGGAGTTTTGCTATTTGGGGAGCAAAATAACTGATGATGGTCGAAGTAGAGAGGATATAAAATGTAGACTGGCAATGGCAAGGAAAGCGTTTCTGGAGAAGAGAAATTTGTTAACATCAAGTATAGATATAAGCGTCAGGAAGTCGTTTCTGAAAGTATTTGTATAGAGTGTAGCCATGTACGGAAGTGAAACATGGACGATAAATAGTTTGGACAAGAAGAGAACAGAAGCTTTCGAAATGTGGTGCTACAGAAGAGTGCTGAAGATTAGATGGATAGATCACATAACTAATGAGGAGGTATTGAATAGAATTGGGGAGAAGAGGAGTTTGTGGCACAACTTGAGTAGAAGAAGGGATCGGTTGGTAGGACATGTTCTGAGGCATCAAGGTATCACCAATTTAGTATTGGAGGGCAGAGTGGAGGGTAGAAATCGTAGAGGGAGACCAAGAGATAAATACACTAAGCAGATTCAGAAGGATGTAGGTTGCATTAGGTACTGGGAGATGAAGAAGCTTGCACAGGATAGAGTAGCATGGAGAGCTGCATCAAACCAGTCTCAGGACTGAAGACCACAACAACAACAACAGACCTCTTCCTCTTCCCAGCTGAACCCTGGTAACGAAAATGTCTGATAGTCTGACTTTAAGATCTCCAAAACTGTCAGTCAGCAATACATACAGTATTTCTCGGTCTCTGACGTGGTGATTTTGTAGGTGTACCTCCATCTTCTGCAATGGAGGTTAATGGCTTAACACTAATCCTACAACCATGCCCTTTCTTCTACACATTGTTTTAATAAGTTACTTTCGTAGCAGGTTCTTTGGAGAACCTCCTCATTTATCAGCTTATGAGCCCACTTAATTTTCAGTACACTCCAGAATACTAATTCTGAGTTATTTTGATTTTCTTCTTGTCACGATATCTAAAATTCATGGTTCACTTCTGTACAATGCTGCACTCCACACACAGACTCTCATACAATGCTGCACTCCACTCATAGACTCTCATACCTTTCATTTTCAAAGTAATGCCTAACTATCGTATTACTACGTTTATTTTTCCGAGAAATGATCACTTACTCTGCATGCATTAGACTGCTTCTGATGTCCTAATTGCTTCATCCGTCACACGTTGTTTTTGTTCCAAAGTATCAAAACTCCTTCATCTATTACGTGGCCCCCATTCCAACGGAAATTTTTCGCTAATCTCAGTTATGCAAATTCTCGATACCGGCGCATTGTAGCAAGATGGGACATACGTAACTGCATGTTTACATATGTCAAACTCCAACGCACGTAACTGAGCTCTAGGCGTTTAATAGTACTCATAGTAAAAGTTGAAACGACCAGAGCATTTTGGGTAAAACTGCAACTCGTGGTAGCAAGTCCACAACCGATAATACACTGAGGTGACAAAAGTCAAGGGATACTTCATAATATTGTGTCAGACCTCCTTTTTCCCGGCGTAGTGTAGCAAGTCGACGTAGTATGGACTCTGCAAGTCGTTGGAAGATTCCTGCAGAAATACTGCACCGTGCAGCCTTTACAGCCGTCCATAATTGCCCAATTGTTGCCGCTGCAGTATTTAGTGCACGAACTGAAGTCTCGATTATGTCACATAAATATTCGATGGGAGTCACGTCGCGTGATCTGGGTGGCCAAATCCATTCCTCAAACTTCCCTCAATGTTCTTCAAACGAATCGCCAACAATTGTGATCTGTTAACTTGACATCGCTGTTTGGGAACATGAAGCCCATGAATAGTTGCAAATGGCCTCCAAGTTGCCGAACGTAACCATTTCCAGTGAATGATATGTTCAGTTCGACTGGAGGACCCAGTCCATTCCATGTAAACACATACAGTCCATTATGGAGCCACGACCAGCTTGCACAGTGATTTTTCGACGACTTGGATCCATATGAATGTGAGGTTTGCTCCGCAATGGAACCCTACCAATCAGCTGTTACCAACTGAAATCGGGACACATCAAATCAGCCACCGTTTTCCAGCCGTCTAGAATCCAACCGAAACAGTCACGAGCCTAGGAGAGGCGCTCCAGGTGAAGTCATGCTGTTAGCAAAGACTTCCGTTGGCCATCAGCTGCCATTGTACATTAATGCCACATTTCACCGCACTGCCGTAACGGCTACGTACGTCGTAGATTGCACATTTATTTCTGCTGTGCTGTTCGTTTGTTAACACGAACAACTCTGCGCAAAAGCCGATGCCCTCGCTCGTTAAGTGAGGACTGTCTGCCACTGCGTTGTCCGTAGTGAGAGGTAATGCCTGAAACCTGGTACTCTCGGAACAGTCTTGACACTGTGGTCTCGGTTTATTGGATTCCCTAAGGATTTCAGAAATGGACTGCCCCATGCGTCTAGCTCCAACTACAATTCCCCTGTCATAATCTGTTAACTCCCGTCAGGCGGCCATAATCCCGTCGAAAACCTTCTCACACGAATCCTCTGAGTACAAATGACAGCTCTGCCAGTGCACGATACTACCACCATGTGTACATGTGAATATCACTGCCCCATCACTTCTGTCATATCAGTGTACTGATATAGGGAACCAATGGTCGGAAATGCTTATTTATTGTGTTTTGAACATGCACAGCGTACACCACTTAAGAACAACGCAGTAACTGTTTAAAGTTTCGACCACTAGTCTCAATGCAGGCATGGCAACGGCGCATGAAGTTCTCAATGGCCCGTTGTGTCCGTTGTATGAGGAGACAGGCGGCTTGGACCCAAGCAAACAGGTCTTCATCAGTTTCTGCGGAGGGTTCATACACCACCGTGTTGACAAAACCCTTGAGGGGAGTGTCAGTAGATCCAGCTACGGTGCTGCCCATGGGCCAGCACTTCCCCTCCCGATCCAACAAGGAGGATTTTCAACACGACGGTGCACCTGCTTACTTCAGTGTTACTGCTAACACTGAAGTAAGCAGGTGCACCGTCGTGTTGAAAATCCTTTTTTTTTTTTTGCCGACAACAAGAGGTAAAAATCTCCATGACCTGTATCGTCACATCTCTCAAGAATACCAAGTAACGCGGAGCAGTTAAATGGGGAGGTAGAATATAAGATTTCATCATGTGACATTGGGCAACACCCGCCCATATGTTGACAGAAAATCGTTGCTCGTGGGTATCGATGTGGGTGGCTTAGGGATTACCCTCACCCTAGACATGGCTGTGTTGTAAATACCATCGCAGGTTAATCACACCTGATCTGCGAACAGTACAACGTTCGGCGCCAAAGCACTCCGGAGGATAATCCTTTTACAGAAGTGAACGTGGGGCTCAAAATCCGTTTGTCCCAGTGTTTGTACATGTTTTTTTTTTATAACAGGGAAGTAATACCTATTCCACCTGTACTCTTCACACTGTACCCTTCGATGAGCGCGCTTCGAGCACAAATTAATTTGTGTTTATTGCTGGGTGATCTGTCACACGACCAAACATCATCTCCTCAAAGTCTGATGTACGGATATGCCTTTGGCGGGAAGCTTGCCAGGCTGTCTGTGGCGTGAACGATCCCGCCTCTCATGTTGGCGTCAACAGAGAAACTTGTTCCAATTAGGATGACCCCGGTTGGAAAAGCGTTATGTGTATATTCGCGCTGCTCTAGTGGTAATAATTCCTGTCGCACCTTACATTAAATGCATGTCTAACAGCTCACGTAATGACTAACACTCCATATTCGACTGCGTAATGCACTGTACACAGTAACACTTCTCACCATGGACACACCACAAGCTGCCTGACACCAGGAATAGTGGTATGCGGTCGTTAGAGCACACATGTGATATGAGCTAAGCTATGTACAGTATGTCTGGCTGGTGATCAGGGGCGTACATTCTTTATCATCCGCTGCTTGTTCCATTGCAGAACAGAAAGATCTTTGCTAGAGTGCGGCAGAACTGCATGTGCCGTTGCAATACATTCATTGAGACTACCCGTCGTCAATCTGAAAAATTACTAGGAGGTACGTTGTTGTCCTTAAGAGGTGTACGCTGTGTGTGTCCATACAGTAATGAACATGTATTTCCGATCATTGATCCCCTGTATCAAAATAATCAGTTGCGGGCCCACTGTCACCTGTTTAATTAGACCCAAAAGATGTTAGACACCCTGTATAAAAGCATTTAGTGAATATTATCATGGCAGTCATCTACAGAACCTCAAAAATTAATTCTGCCTGTACAGTTGACAAGATGCAGGTTTTCCCAACGTCACAATTCTTAGCAAGTAATAGAGTTTCTGCAGGTCTTCATTGCAGTTTGCGATAGTTTGTTCATAACAACGTGACATACAGGTGGTAATTCCTAACGTAATAACAATGATTACAGTTGCAAAGATTACATGTCAATTATTAGTACACATCCCATTAATATTGTAAGTTATGCTGATGTTTCACTGTTAAATTCAGGAGAGGTCATTTTGTAGATCAGTTCTTTGGACATCGTTAGCCTTACCAAGAGTACCATTAAACCTATAGCTTTTAGCTAAGCCCGTCGGATTTTTATGTAAATACACTGCCGAAAAAAAAAATTAATACACCTGGAAAGAGGACGTGGATTTTGATCCGATGACGGCGTATGCCATCTGGGGTATACTACATGTACTGACAGTGGTTTCAACGTCGTCTGCCAACAGATAGAGCAGTGACATAGCTACCCGAGTACCTTTAATACGGAATGCTCACAGCCAAAAGGCTGAGTGCGGTCCTAATGTGTGACGTAAGCTGGCTGCCATGCCACGAAGACGCACTCGTGCTTCCTACAGCCCACTGAACGAGCTCCAAAGAGGTCAAACTTTGCTCTTCCTAGTGGTGGGATGGTCCTTCCACAGAACTGCCATGAAAGTTAAACGTACTACTTTACCTGTGCAGCGATGCTGGTATCACTGAGCACTTGAACACACTTATTTCCGTAGATGAGGTTCTGGGCTACCACACAGATGCCCGCCATGATCGTCGTAATGTAAGAGCAGCAGTGGCAGATCGTACAGCTGCGACAGCACAGATAAGCGGGCTTTTCAACCCAGACGTGTCAACACGAATTTTTGTGAACGTATTTTTAGCACTGAGACTACAGGCACGCCCACTTCTAGCCCATCTTCCACTCATCCCGCAGCATCGACGTGCACGGCTCGATTGTGCTGTCAGAGGATCACCTGGAAGATGGAATGATGCGCCGTGGTCTTCAGCAATGAAAGTAAATTCTACCTGCCGGTAAACGATGGTCGTTTACATGTGCGACGTAAATCTGGCGAGTGCTGTGTTGCAGAGTACATTCGTCTAAGATATACTGGCCCCGCCACAGGCCTTGTGGTCTTTAGTGTGATAAGCTCTATCTCTCGTTCACATTTGGTGTGACGAACGCTCAGTACGGCAGAATATTGTTATACCCGATCTTTCGGTGTTCTTGCAACAGGAAGTTGAAGTGTCGTTCCAACAGGGTAACGCTCGCCCACACTACACGTGAAACTCAATGTGCTCTTCAAGACGTGTAACAACTTCCCTGGCCAGCACGTTCCCGACTTGTCTCCAGTCGAACACGGATGATGAGAGAAATGACACGTGCGATCGTCAACCAACAACTTACGAAGTAATACGGGTGTTTCAGCATGGGTCGATACGTGTCACCTCGGAACCGCTTGTGCTACCGATCCGTAAATGTAATGATTTCATGTATGGTATTTCATACGCACTGTTGCGACAGTAAAAGTTAGTGAATTCGAAACCTCTAAAAGGATGCGTTATTTTTTTCCGGTTGTGGAGGACATGGGTGCCGCGCGGAAGTCCAGGACCTCATCTACGGAAATGAGTGTGTTCAAGTGCCCAGTGATACCAGCATCGTTGCACAGCTAACGTAGTACATTTAACTTGTATGGCAGTTCTGTGGAAGGAGCATCCCGCCACTAAGAACGCCACAGTTTGACCTCTTTGGAACTCGCTCAGTGGGCTGTAGGGAGCACGTGTGCGTTTTCGTGGCATGGCTGCCTGCTTGCGTCACTATCGAACGAACGACTTGCCCCTAACAAATAAATTTAAAATGTCATAATAACAACAAACCTAATATATATATATATATATATATATATATATATATATATATATATATATATATATATATGCCTGAATGTATCATTATCGAGTTCCATGAACGCTAATTTTCCTACTTCATACTATCCGTGTAACGTTTTGTTTATTTTATTTTGTAATTTGTCCCAGGAAACTTACTGGTTTATTTCAGTGTCAGAGCCTTTGTGTAATAAAGTTTATTACGTCTGAGCAGCTGAATGATTCGATGATGAAAAAAAAGTTTTGATTTGTCTTATATCTGTAACAAACTATATGCACAAACAAAGTTTTTGACAGAGGATTCCACTTCATGACGATCACCACTCGAAAAGTGTGTTAGCAATTTTCGAAGTCAATGTACCATATTTCCCAGTCGTATACAAAGCTCCAGAGCATCAGTAGACATATCCAAAAGGCCATAGATATTAGACATATTGCACAATGAAAACAAAAGTTTTTTCTTTTCTTTTTGTGCTTTAATAGTAGTTACTGAATCTTATAACGAAGTTAGCTTTACAGGTGAATAGAAACTACAGATCATTAAACTCCACCATTCAGCACGTATTTGAATCTCGTTAATAAAATATATCCCAGTGCATCACGTGTAAGTAATTCATACATTGTTTCTGTGACACAAACTACACTCTATCCCTTTTTATATTTTGTAAGGAACTGATGGAAACGTTTCCGTGCACCTCATTAAAAGTGTGACGCTCAGCGCAAGGGTGTTTTTTTTTTTAGAAAAGCCAGATTGACTGTGCGTCAGCGACAAAAATTATTAACTAAGGTAATTAATAATTCTTCCAGTTTATGCCGTAATATTTATTGCGCAAATCAGTTCCAACTGCGTGTAGCTAGATCAGAAAATTCGCACTAATTGCTGACTTCAGTCTACGTTACCTTGTCAAAGTAAATTGAATGCTGTCGCTTCTAAATTAAAACTGTTGTCAATGTGGACTAATTAAAGTAGAACACAATTTACCTATTAAATTTTAATAAAGTGTCAGCTTTTGTGTTAGAATGAAAAGGTACCTTACTCCGAACATGAAGAAAATTAAATCATAGTTGACCGACTGGATTACGAAAGCGGACGTGCTATAAAATAACGTACAAGGAGAAAATCCAGTCAAATTATTCATATTCGCACTGCGATTGTAAAAACGATAATCTTTGATCCGCTTTGTGGTCTTTAAAATGATGCCTGGGACTTAACGTGCTTTGTCAGTTTAAAGAAAGTAAAATCAACGAATGACAATGCACCATAGTCAAATATCTTACTCAGATATTTTTAATTACTGGTGTTGCAGTGACACTACCGAACGAACGATTTGCCCTTAACAAAGAAATTTAAATTGTCGTAGTAGAAACAATCCCAAAATTATCTGTGTACTGTTCCTACCAATTAGGAAATGAGTGTTTTAGCGACCGCTGTATCGCTTGGCACATTTCAAGACCGTTTCTAGTGCACACGATTTTCCTATATATTTGTCATCCTTGGTTCACACAACGGGTGTCAATACCGGTTTCGATTTCATGAAGTGAACTCTTTCTAAGACAACGAAACTGGTTATGACGTTGGTATGAAGCTGGGGTTGAAAAATCGGTAAATGAATTTTCTTTGGATAATGATCACTGTGTTCCTGTTAGGTAGTATCCCTCACTTATAGGAATTGTCATGTTTACGAAAAAAAGTAAATCAGAATAAATTGGAAATATAGTTTGAAACCTCTGGTTATTTTAATTGCTCTGTGTCTGTGGATATGCGGATATCTGTGCCACATACGAGTACATAAAGAGTACGTTTGAGATTGAATTCTTACATGATTCAGGCTCACAATTTTTCTGAAATTATTCCTCATAGTGTTTAGCAACATTAATAACAATTGATTTTGCTCACTAATAACCTCGGTCGGCATCCCTGATCGTAATGAACGTCACCTAATTGCAGGGAGACAGCTGGATTGTACGAAAGTCGCTATTGCTATACCTATGAACAACTCAGCACTCTTTATTTTCGTTGCCATACTAAGCCATTTGCCGTGCTGAAAACTGTCATGAAACATCAAGATACTGCAGCTACGAGACACCGTGCACATCCAGTGTAAATTGAATCACACGGAAAACGTTATCAGGGAAGACCTCGAACTTTCATCTACAGCACGATGATATGTTAACAAACCATTACCACAAGGAAAATTACGGGAAGTAAAACGGGCTTTTGGACTGTTGATCGTCCATCTGACATTCAACATTATTGAGCAAAATGAGTAATGCTACACAACCAATAGTACGTAATGTCTCGTTTCAGGGAAGTTCCTACACCGCCTTAGACCCGTAACAGTAGTTTACTCATAAGCTCGGTTGCAACGGAGGAGATTACTGAATCGTAAAGTATGCATCACTTAGTAGTCAAAAGATCCCATTCAGACTCGCAAGAGTATTATAGTCAGTAGAAGCTCTTCATTCCTTCTCGTTTCCGTAAAATGTGTTAGCGTACTGCATAACTACCCAGACACCGATACAATGAAAAGTACGTACGCCATCATCCCCAGTCAGAACTTGGGATCGAGAGACCATTCCATTCGACAGATCTAGTACCTCATTCTGATTCTCCCTGAAAATAACAATCAGTGAATGTTATCATTGATATCCATTTGGTCTGAATTATAATTGCTCTCCTATTGTGGTTTATCAAACCGTCAATTACGAGGTCTTTAGCGGCAGAACTCAATCTTGGATGGGAAGGGATGTGTAAAAAAAGCAGATGTGTCTTTTTGAAGGAACTATCCCGGAATTTAAGGGACATGACATAAACGTAAATCGGAACGATCGGGCTGGCCGGGGTGGCCGATGGGTTCTAGGCGCTACAGTCTGGAACCACGCGACCGCTACGGTCGCAGGTTCGAATCCTCCCTCGGGCGTGGATGTGGGTGATGTCCTTAGGTTAGTTAGGTTTAAGTAGTTCTAAGTTCTAGGGGACAGATGACGTCAGAAGTTAAGTCCCATAGTGCTTAGAACCATTTGAACCATTTTTTCGGAACGATCAGATGTGGATTTCAATCGCGGTCCTCCAGGCCGCAAGTCAAATGCGTCACCCATGCGCCATCCACTTTTTTAAAAACTTTTTACCATATTTTTGATGTCGCTTCTTCGTAGTACAGTTCTAGGCGTAGAAAGAAAAGGACGGCATTCCTGTCTCACTCCCATTTAATCCGAATCCTGATTTCTCGGTAGTCAATTCTTACACTTCATTCTCGGTCCACACATATTTTCACATTTCGGTACATTCCTGCCACTTCTACCTTTTACGTTGTCAAACCTATTTTAAAAATCGTAAAATTACCTGGAAGTCTTGTGATAAATCGTAAGTCTTCCTTCTCTTATCAAACACAACGTTGAAACTGCCAGTTTGGTGTGTTTACGTAACGTGAAAGTAAACAAAATAATACCTAAGGGATCCTCTATTTTCTTTTCCATTCTTTTGTATATGAGCTCTGTCAGCCACCTGCGTTCATGAATCAAATTTATCTGCTTCTACTATCTCCAGGATTGTGTTGTTGATATCCTCCCGAAAGTCAAACAGTCTCTCAGATTCTACAGGGTAACGTAAGTAATCTCTCGGTTGTAACTTTATCATTACAAGTGCTAAAATCGATCAGATGAGTAACAGCCATTACATCCAGTCGATACAACGGATTCTGCAAATTCAGTTGATGGCGATGTTATTAAAAATGGACTTGACGCTAGCGAAGCTGTACTGAAACTCCAGTTTCGTTATTCAATGCCGTATAAGATCTTGTTACTCGAGTCAACGATATGACGAAATTCCGATTTATGCAGAGCTACGGCGAGTGACAGTGTAACGATCTCCTTTGGAATCATACCATGGCTTGTAAGATTCCTTATTACTGTAAAACAGTACGCTATACGAACATGACAGTGAATTTTGTGTATAATTTTCTATATGGTCTAGCTACGTATAGCCAAAATTAGCAGCACATACATCATTTGAGGGACGTTGGTTGGTTGGTTGATTTGGGGAAAGAGACCAGACAGCGAGGTCATCGGTCTCATCGCATTAGGGAAGGACGGGGAAGGAAGTCGGCCGTGCCCTTTGAAAGGAACCATCCCGGCATTTGCCTGGAGCGATTTAGGGAAATCACGGAAAACCTAAATCAGGGTGGCCGGACGCGGGATGAGGGACGTATCTGCTCAATTAATGAGAGGGTGTTTACGCTGGAGCCTGACAAGGATAAGCTAGTGTTCCCAGAGATGGCGTTTAGGGACATCTGATGTCCCCAGACAGAGTTAGGGTTGTCACAAGTTGTGCTCAGCCAATAAGGGAACGTTATATCAATGCGTCCGAAAGAACAGACTCCACGCCGGATCCGCAGCTGTGACACGTGTTATTTAAATTGAAGGAGGAGAGGGGAGGAAGGAAAAGGAAGGAATTCATGATACCGGCTGCATCAGGAATTAGCGCCGACGAGCGAAAATCTGTGCCGAACTGGGACTCGAACCCGGGACCTCCTGCTTATTAGGCAGTTGCGTTGAGCATTCCGCCACTTGGACACAGGGTTTATCGGAACTGTGCGGCAATCTCGGCGTGCTCCCCGGACGACTCATGTTCCAACCTAGCGCCACCTATCCACAGTCCCCATGTACGTCCCCCAAGTTCGCTAATTTTAGGTTCCCACTGGAGTCTGACGGAAATGTATATTGTCTTAGAAAATTCATCCCAGTTTTGTTCATCAAACCATGCCAGTAAGAATTTCCCTAATTGGGGGTCTCAGATGGCTCTTGTTGAGAGGATTAAGGAAGTTTTGGCGTGTGCCCTAGTGTTGCCAGTCCTGGGTTTCCATAATCAATTTATTGTCTGAACCAATGCTTTATTGGCTGTCTCTGAACCGATGCTTTGTTGGCTGACTTTGTAGTTGTCCTACTGTAAAACAGGAGAACTGTACCCTACGCCTCTCAGACTGTTACCACTGGAATAAGGTTCTATATTATTCTCACTTGTAAAAGTACTGATTCAGTGCTCGTAGTTGTGAGTATACTACGTCATACTGTCCACATAGATAGCTTCTGTTCCGCCCGCCTTTTGGTCTCTCTTAGTCGTTGGAGCGGGACATTTTTACTTTGCCCGACGCATGCTTGCCCTACCATTGCTCTGGTAAGGCTACGTCACGTGATACAGAGGGACAATTATTGAATTATATGACTTAAAATAGTCATAACTTCAGAACGGTTTGTGTTAGGACGTTAAAACGGCACGGTTGGCCGCGGGGCATGACGGGAAATAGTATAAGTGTTACGGGTTGGTTTAGCGACGATACCCACTTTCATTTGGATGGGTTCGTCAATAAGCAAAACTGGCGCATGTCGAAACTGAGAATCTGCATTTCGCGATCGAGGATCCTCTTCACCCTCAGCGGGTGACTGTGTGGTGTGTAATGACCAGTCACGGAATAATCGGTGCAATATTCTTTGATGGCACGATGCCTACCGAACGGTACGTGAAGGTTTTGGAAGATGATTTCATCCCCATTATACTCATCGACCCTGATTTCTACAAGATGTGGTTCATGCAAGATGGAGCTCAATACCATCCAAGCAGGAGAGTGTTTGATGTCTGGAAGGAGTATTTTGGGGACCGCTTTCTGAAACTGCTGTACCAGAGGCCACTGGCATGGGCCTCGATTGGCCGCCATATTCTCCAGATCTTAACACATGTTTTATGGGCCTTTCAGACCCGACTTTTTTCTGGAGGAAGGAAAAATTTTTTTTAATACTATTATGGACTTGGATGATTTTTTAATGATTTTAGAAGCAACATTTACAAAAAGATATGTTACCATTTTCGAAAAAATTTTGTACACATTTGTGTACTCTGGGTCTCAATCAACACTGAAATCATAGCAGACAAAACTAATTTGTTTAAACACTACACATGCATGTGAAATCATTTACACACAAAATACATGCAAAATTCACCATAGTTTAAATTAAAAATGAAATGAGTCAGGAATTATGTTCACTATGTGGTTCTAATTGACATGAAATGAACGGAAACAGTTTTTTTCCTTTGACAAATAAAGATGTACGTTACATTTTTCACATTCTATTCGTATACGTCCCTTGCATCCCGGGAATTTGCACCTGGTAGGCAGTGCACCACTTTCATGAAGAGGTAAGTGTTGTGTTACATCATACTGAATCTCTTCAGGAGGCCTAGTTTCTCCTCGTCGTCTTTGAACAGGTGTATCTGGAGGTGTGGCAGATGGTTGGCCTCGTTTTCTATTCGAAGTATCCATCCCACTTAACAACAGAACATCAACTTCATACGGAAGTATAGGAGATCCATTATTTTTTTCGTTGGTATTTTCTTCGTTGGCATTTTTCCTGTATTCGAGCCAGATCTGTACCACATCAAAATCTACAGCATGGAAAATAGCTCTGAGTGTCAATTTCTTTGACTTTTTAAAAATTCTGTAGTATGACACCAATTGATCAAAAAGATCAACTCCGCCCATGCCATGGTTGTGGCATTTTACAATCTCTGGTCGATCGATAGTAACATATTTACTTTCTCTTTTGTTCCAGCGTTCAGCTTTGACAATTTCTCCTTTTCCAATAAAATTAGAGCCTAGAATAACTGTTTTGTTGTCAACCCATTTTACCAGTGTTATGTCATCAGCGCTACAAAATTTCTTCTGAAAATCCTCTTTCCTTCTTCTTGCTTCCTTATCTGGTATTAGAGGAGGATTTGCAAAACGATTAACTGTGACAGTTCCAGCAGTAGAAATTTTTTCTTGTTTCAACGCTTGGAAAAGCTTGTATGAAGAAAATAAATTGTCAAAATATATCTTATGCCCCATATGGTTTTTTATTCTCTGGGCTAATTGTAAAACTACTGTTGGACCTTGGCCAAATTCCTTCAATAAAGATGTCTGAAAGTCAGTCGAGGCTCCCTGATAAAGAATAAAATCATAGGCTTGTCCACTCTTACCACATAACATGTACATTTTGATACCCCACAGAGAAGGCTTCCCCTTCACATACTGTTTTACTGACAGCTACCCTGTGAATGGGATCATTGCCTCATCAACAGCAAGCTCTTCCTCCACAGATAACTCCAGACATCTGTTACGGATAGCAGCATTTATATATATGCCGAACTTTATAGAACTTGTCTTTATTGTCTGCTGGTATAGCCACGTTGTTAACAAGATGTAAATTTGTTCTGAGTTGGAAGAATCTATTTCTGGGCATACTACCCAAGAATAATTGTATTTTCAATGTTGTGCCCCAATACATTCGGACTCTAGGAAATTTTAGAGTTCCCATAATTATATGAAGCCCAAACAAGGTTTGGAGTTCCGCTGGTGTAGTTTGTTTGAAACTGCTAATTGTTCTACTCTCCAAGGCATATAGGTTTGTCATAACAGCCATAGTACTGAACAGATCATTGGTAATGTACTTGCTGAAATAAGTTGAAGGAGAAAGTATTTCCTGTTCTTCAATACATTCTTCCCATTTGTAATATGAATCCAGTATAGAGAGAGGACGATGACGCCACTTGATGTCCTTTTTTTCTGACAAAATGTATTTTACATCACTGAGCTCATTGTTGGTAAGTGGATCACTGTCTCGAATATCACTATCGTTGTTATCATTGTCACTGCACACACCACTTTCATTATTTGCAGTTGACTCAACATTGGTTTCTCCCCTGTTTATTTTTTCAGCCTCCACTCTGACTTCCTTCTCTCTTGAAGTACAGTAGGATTCTACATCAGGAACTGATTCTTCATCTGATGATAAATCGAAATCTGACACCTCTCCATTCAGCAGCATCTCTAAAATGGCATCTGAATCTCGCTCACTGTTGAAATACTGTTTCTTCGACATGATGAACAGAACTGAAATATTCACAAATAATATCAGTAGTGGTATTTCCCTAAAATAATAATTTACAGTAGACCTAACGACATTGTCATCAACTGGAGCTTCAATGCTATGTCTATTTTCCTAACTGTTGCTCGTAACAATAGCTAGTAATACAACATACTTCATATGTTTTGAATAAATCCCAGTCAAAACTCACACAATCGTCAGGATGAAAAGAAAATGTTCCAACAAGCACGTCATGTGAAGGAAACACAAGATACTCAATGTTATGTAAAACATTGTTCTTGAGACCTCATGGCTACAATTGTGCACACAGAAAAACATCTCTTCTTTTTGTTGACTAAAACAAATGATTTTGAAATATTGTATAAATCGAACATTCTACAATGTTCATGCAAAACAACAATACTGGTACTCAACTATACTGTGTGTTATAGCTTACCAAAGACTACCAGGTACTTTCAAGGTCACAAACTGCTCTGCACTGCTACGTTAATCTGTTGATATATTTATAGCGCTGCACAACAGATGGCAGCACTTGTGCACAGTGAAAAGAATGAACATTCACAAATGTGTACATCAGCTCCCAATTGAGGAAAAATATCTCGATTGCAGTTAAGACGTCGTGAAAATTAATGTACGCAATTCTAACCACAGAGTCTGAAAGGGTTAAGGAAAAGGTGTACAGCAATAACCCCAAAACCACTGCTGAGTTGAAAACAGCCATTCAGGCGATCATCGACACTTCAGCGTGTGATGCAGAATTTCGCTATTCGTCATCGCCTATGATGGCAGGCATATCGAACATGTCACAACCTGAATCCGAACATTTGTATGTTGAAGGAAGTATGTGTGCACCCCGTAGTTTGTAACTAACTTACTTTTTTTCATATAGTTCAATAATTGTCACCCTATACATTCCACACAGTAATTAGTATAACGCAACAAATAATCCTGTTACCACTGACAATTTTTATCGTCTATCCAGCCCTTACATGAAAATACTTTCAGCGCCCTCTCCCAACAAAATATTTTTATTTTCTATTTTCAGATGCAGGCAAATTTTGAAACACGGTTCTATAACTGCTAGTTTCACGCATCACCTGTTTGTCCTAAATGAATGGAGCACATCTTCGTTACTTTTCGTTCGCCTTAGTACTGACTATATTCACTGAATGGTAAAAATTGCCTAAGAGCGATGTGCATGCCTATGGTCTTATAACCGTTGAGAGTATATTTTAGATATTACCTTACTAATTTTAATATCCACAAAGTGGTGGCACTCTATATTGCTCTTTACCATGTGGGTTAAAAATGGTGATGCGGCTTTAGGCCGCGAAAGTAGTCAAGTTCAATAATCAACAAATTTACCAAAGATTATTCCTAATAAGATGCGTTTCAGCAACTGCGGATACCCGGAACATAAAACTGTCTTTGATTTAGTAATGAAATAAACAAGAAGTGGCTTCTAGAAAAATGTGGAGAAATCCAAATAGAAAAGATCGTTGGAAGTACTGACTCAACGTATAGAACAACCAAAGCTGTATTCGCTGAAATTGAAAGCGAGGATGCAAACATCAAGTGTGCAATAGGAATTTCACTGTTAAACTCAGAGGAATAAGTGGATAGGTAAAAAGAGTAAATTGAAAGCGTATATGCGGGGGAGGAGTTGTCTGACAATACGAGGTGAAACTGGAGACAGTAAAGAAGACGCAGGGGATCGAGTACAACAGTCAGAACTTACATGAGCTCTGGCGGAGTTCAGATCAAATAAAGCAGAAACGACGGATATCAATCCACAGGAATTTCTGAAATCTTTCGGGGAAATGACAACCAAACGAGTTTTCAAGCTGGTGCGTAGAGTCTATGAGACTGGCGACGAACCATCACACTTTCAGTAATTCATTCTCAGGATTCCGAAAAGAGCAAGACCAGATCGGTGCGATAACTGTCTCACATTTTGGTAACAGCCCATGCATCCAAGCTGGTTGTAAGGGTAATATACGAAAAAATGGAAGGGAATAGTGTGTCCGTCAGATGACTATCAGTTTGGAATTAGGAGAGGTAAAGGCAAGAGAGAGTCAGATCTGATGTTGCGTTTGAAGACTGAAGAAAAATAAGATACGCACATAGGACTAAAAATCTAGAAAAGGAGTTCGACTACGTGAAATGGTGGAAGAGGTTTCTTTTTCTGACAAAAGTATCAGAAACCTGCAATGAAAGACGGGTTGTATATACTATGTACAAGAATTAAGAGGAAACAATATGACTAGAAGACCAAGAAGCTCTGATTAATAAACGCGTCTTTCGCTCCTCCAACTCAATAAATACATCGAAGATGTAATGACGGAAATAAAAGGAATGCTTATGAATGGGAGTGACGCCCTGGCTGGAAGGATATAAACCCCTGCAACCTGGGGAGATGGGGTTGCATTGTGAACAGGTGGAGCGCAGAGTGTGAATGATTGGTTCAGTTCTGGCCCGGAGGTGTCGGAGGAACTGTGGTATCTCAAATAACAATTTATTTATCGTGCAGAATGTACAAAGTTACAACTGTCGTCAGGGTTGGTGGTCGGGTATAAGCACATGTGCGATGAAGAAGTGGTGATGTCTTATCAGCGAGTCGTGACACCGCTTCACAGATCAGTGGCATGGCCACGTGCTGTTCTGGTGGCGGTAGAAAATCGAGGATGGCGCCTCCTGCCCAGTCTTTTCACGGTAACCTACTGCTGATTTCACTTCAGTGCTCTCGAAGACATTTAATGAGCTCTCAGGTGGAGATTGCCAACTGTGGTCCAAGATTTCAGTCGTTGTGAAGACTAGGTCCAGATCATCCATCATAGAGAGGCCTAGATGGCAGTATAGGTTCTCAAGTCGGCCAAGAGACTGCGCGGTAGCTCCACGCCTGGTCTTTGTGTGGATGGCAGCCTGTGGAGCATCAACGATATCCTGTAGTGTAGAAGGACTGGCCAAACCAAGCCCTGTCACTGACGATGGACCAGTAGACAGCAACGGCAGACCACACGGTATGCAGCATATTTTGTCTCCTTCACTCTGTGGTTGTGTGGCAATCTTTGCGTCTTGTCGTGGGTCTGCTACACTGGCGGTTACCTAGTCGATACTCCGCCTGGCACACTGGCCCAGCACTATCATTCTCTGTTCTGAACTCACCAGATACAAACTCCTAAAATATTTAATCATGTGTAATACAACTGAAGACTAGAAATTCAAAATGGGCGAAGTACCAAAATGAGTGATCTGCGGTATTGAAAGAAAACCGATTTATACTGCGTACACGGGGTACATTGGTTTTATTTAAATAGTTTGTAAGTCAGACTGTAGGGCGCTGTGACCTGGTACACAAATAAGAGACTTAACCGAACTACTAGTACGCCAGTAGTAGCACAAAGAAAATGACAATCTGGGAAAGGGCTAAGTCCATTGCTCTTTTGTTGTTGTTGCAGTGATTGCAATAGTAAGACGACGCCGAATAAGTGTACCAAATACCATCTCGTTACATTTTAAACGTATTTAACCACAAATGTCGTGATAAAACTTACTGTATTCTTCGGGCAAATATAGTATCATACTAAACAGGGTCTTCTCCTTCTCTCGCGATAAGCACTGGCAGTTGTCAACTCGCTTTAGTTCCATATTTTGGAAATCAGTGACTGATTTGCCCTTCTTCAAGACATTTAACGTTATACACTGTTCCAGCAAGTTACGGGTTATTCGTATTTTGACTTCTCCAGGCAGTTTTTCGAATCCGCTCTCCAGTTTACATCAACAGTTTGTTGGTGGTGATCAAGTTTTCTGCAGTTGTGTAAAAGTTAAGAAACTGTGAATCATGTATTTCCAGAACTTCGAAAGACTTTGCATGACGTGATGTAGTCACTAACTTCATTAGATCACACAAAACAAAATATTTCACTGTCTTCTTTCTATTTTCAGTGGGTGCAAAATTCTCTATAGCCTGCCAGAAAGCTAGATCCAGAAACGAGATATTTATGCTTAACACATCGAAACATACGACAAGACACTAAAATATGTACGCGAATAGAAGAATTTTGTTTTTATTTTGTGCGCAGCAGTTGTCACTCCATGCACACAGCTTTTTGCTTCATTGTGACGCTGAGTACTTGACTGAGAAACACAAATAAATAGGATGCGATTTCATTGGCTCCCCTGCCACCTTCCGCCTTATTCCACATACACATTGTTGCATCACCAGTGCCACGTAAATGTACATCGAAGTCGTAACATGAGAACTGACTCAGACAGAACATACCTAAATGTGTAAGGAAAGGTACGAACATTACCTGTTGGAGACCTATGGATAGCGAGCAACTATCACCTTTGGTAACGTTAGCAATAAGCTCATCAGCTCTCAACTGTGATGAGGCTCTTTCAGCTTTGCGATGTTGTAATTCAAATCCTTGCTCAGCTTTGTCAGCATTCAGGTGGAATGTTTTTTTTTCTTTTCCCCTTGTGCTGGGGGGTCGTCGTTCTAACCCACGTCTTCAATTATTTCCTGGATGTATTCCAATCTCTCTCTCCCTCTACAGTTTTTGCCCTCTACAGTTCCCTATACTACCACGCAAGTCTTTCCCTTGTATCTTAACAGAAATCCTATATTCCTGTCCCTTCTCCTTATCAGTGTTTTCCACATATTCCTTTCCTCTCTGATACTGTGCAGAACCTCCTCATTCCTCATCTTATCAGTCCACCTAATTTTCAACATTCATCTGTAGCACCACGTCTCAAATGCTTCGACTCTCTTCTGTTCCTGTTTTCCCACAGTCCACGTTTCATTGCCATACAATGCTGTACTCCAGACGTAAGTTCTTAGAAATTTCTTCCTCAAATTAAGGCCTATGTTTGATACTAGTAGACTTCTCTGGACCAGGAATGCCCTTTTTACCATTGCTAGTCTACTTTTGATGTCCTCCTTGCTCCATCCGTCATTGGTTATTTTACTGCCTGGGTAGCAGAATTCCTTAACTTCATCTACTTCGTGACCATCAATCCTGATGTTAAGTTTCTCGCAATTCTCATTTCTGCTGCATCTCATAACTTTCGTCTTTTTTCGATTTACTCTCAGTCCATATTCTGTACTTATTAGATTTTTCTTTCTGTTCAGAAGATCGTGTAATTCTTTTTCAGTTTTACTCAGGATAGCAATGTCATCGGCGAATCGTATCATTAATATGCTTTCGCCTTGAATTTTAATTCTACTCCTGAATCTTTCTTCGCGTATCGACACCAACATTTCGTTTTTCACAAAAATGATACTTAGCCATTTTTGAATTACTAGTCTTCAATTATTCTGTCGCGCAGCATAATGACAAGGTTCGCTGATGGCACTGCTATGATCAGAGAAAGTCAAAAATGGTTACACGATCTGCAGAATCGAATGGACAGTCTAGTGAGTGTATAATATGGTTTGGGAATAAATCGAAGAAAGATGAATGTAATGAGAACGAGAAGAAACGAGAAAAGCGGAAAACATCAGGATTGTGATCACAAAGAAGATCTGCCTTGGCAGCAAAATAACCCATGAAGGACGGAACAGATTGGCACTGGCGAACAGGGCATTCCTGGCCAAGAGAAGTCTACTAGTATCAAACATAGGTCTTAATTTGAAGAAGAGGTTTCTGAGAATGTCGGTTTGGATCGAAACATAGTGTGGTAGTGAGCCATGGTCACTGCAAAAACAGAAAAAGAAGAGAATCGAAGCGTCTGAGATGCTGTGCCACAGAAGAATGTTGAAATTTTTGTACTGATGAGGAATGAGGAGGCTCTTGACGAAGAAAATAACATGCGGTGAATAGTGACAGGAAGAAGGGAAGTAACAGTAGAACTTATGCTAAGACGTCAGGAAGTAACCTCCATTGTACTGGAGCAGTGATTCCTAAAGTAGGTACCGCGAAACTAAGGGGTTCCATGGAAAAGTAACCGGGGTTCCACGAAATTACATTCATCTTGAATCGTTCAATTATTTTAGGCTGTTATATACTTCCAGAGTCACGAAAATCATTTTGTAACAGCGTAAAAAAATTGTCGAGAAGAACCCACGATCATAGTTTGCGAGAATTCGGTCCCAAAGTTCGTCGCGGGTGCAGCGCGGCAGCAGATTGTGGGGAATGCCCGGTGGACGTCTGCCGCCCGCCCCCAGCTAAGACATTCATTTGCTTCATTTCATTCTTTTCGCGTTTTTTTATTGGCGAAAATATATGTTGAAAGCCAGTGGCAAACAGAAAACATCTTCCGAAATTGTATTAAATGCTTTCTCTGAGAATTACTTTGAACAATTAGTTCATGAGCACATACGAATTGTAAATGGTTGCAAAAACACACTTGACCTCTTAGCTACAAATAATCCTGATCTAATAGAGACCGTCTTGACGGATGCAGGGATTAGTGAACACAAGGTCATTGTATCGAGGCCCAAAACCATATCAACCAAAACGCGAAATACATATATTTAAAACAGCAGATAAAAATTCGCTTGATGCCTTCCTAAGAGAGAGAGTTTCCATTCCTTCCAAGCTAATTATGTAAGTGTAGACCAGATATGGTTCAAATTTGAAAGGTACAGATCAACAGCAATAGATAGATTCATACCGCGTAAGCTAATAAGAGATGGGACTGACCCACCATGGTACACAAAACACGTCACAACACTGTTTCAGAAGCAACAAAAAAGCATGCCAAATGCAGAAGAACGCAAAAACCCCATGACTGGCTAAGTTTCACGGAAGCGCGAAATTTATAAAACGGCTCTGAGCACTATGGGACTTAACTTCTGAGGTCATCACTCCCCTAGAACTTAGAACTATTTAAACCTAACTAACCTAAGGACATCACACACATCCATGCCCGAGGCCGGATTCGAACCTGCGACCGCAGCCCCTCGAACCGCTCGGCCACTACGGCCGGCCTCGAAATTTAGTGCGGACGTCAATGCGAGATAATTTTAATAGTTTGCGCAAAGAAAAATTGTCCCAAAATATGGTAGAAAACCCAGAGAGATTCTGGGCCTATGTAAAGTACACCAGGGGAAAAAAAAACCATTCAATACTATCACAGCACGGTAACGATTTAAATGTTACCGATGATGGTGCCACAAAAGCAGAGTTACTCAATACAGTTTTCCGTAATTCCTTCACGAAAGAAGACGAATCAAATATTTCATAATTCGAAAACAGAACAGCTGTTAGCATGAGTGACATAGAAGTATATATCTTAGGTGTTGCGATACAACTCAAATCACTTAAGGAAGGCAAGTCGTCCGGTCCAGATGGTATACCAATCACGTTCCTTCAGCGTATGCTGACACAATACCGCCTTTCTTGGCAATCATACACAACCGCCCACTTGACGAAAGGTCTGTTCCTAAAGACTGGAAAGTAGCAAAGGCCACACCAAGAAAGGAAATAGGAGTAACCCATTGAATTACAGACCCACATCACTGACCTCAATTTGCTGTAGGATTTTGGAGCGTATACTGTACTCTAACATAATGAATCACCTTGAAGAAAATGGCTTATTGATACATAACCAACACGGATTCAGGATAAATCGTTCTTGTACAACACAGCTAGCTCTTTATTCCCATGAAGTAAGAGTGCTGTCGACAAGGGATCTCAGATCGATTCCATATCTCTAGATTTCCAAAAGGCTTGTGATACCATTCTTCACAAGCAACATTTAATCAAATTGCGTGCATATGGAGTATCGTCTCAGTTGTGTGACTGAATTCGTGATTTTTTCTTAGAGAGGACACAGTTCGTAGTAATAGACAGTAAATCATCGAGCAGAACAGAAGTGATATCTGGCGTTCCGCAAGACAGTGTCATAGGCCCTCTGCTGCCCATTATTTACATTAATGGTGTGGGTGATGGTCTGAGTAGCTCCCTTAGATTGTTTACAGATGACATGTAATTCACCGTCTAGTAAAATCATCAGACGATCAATTCCAATTACAAAATGATCTAGAGAGAAATTCAATTAGACTAAATACCTAGGAATTACAATGACGAACAACTTAAATTAGAAAGACCACATAGATAATATTGTGGGAAAGGTGAAACAAAGACTGCGCTTTGTTGGCAGAACACTTAGAAGATGCAACAAACCCACTAAAGAGACAGCCTACATTACACTTGTCCGTCCTCTGCTGGAATACTGTTGTGCGGTGTGTGATCCTTATCAGGTAGGATTGACGGAGGACACCGATAAAGTGCAAAGAAGGGCAACTCGTTTCGTGTTATCGCTCAATAGGAGTGAGAGTGTCACTGATATGATACGCGAGTTGGGGTGGCAGTCACTGAAACAAAGGCGGTTTTCTTTGCGGAGAGATGTATTTACGAAATTTCAGTCACCAACTTTCTCTTCCGAATGCGAAAATATTTTGTTGACACCCACCTACGTAGGGAGAAATGATCATCAAAATAAAATAAGAGAAAACAGAGCTCGAACGGAAAGATTTAGGTGTTTCTTCTTTCCACGTGCCATTCGAGAGTAGAATGGTAGAGAAGTAGTATGAAAATGGTTCGATGAACCCTCTGTCAGGCACTTGAGAGTGAATTGCAGAGTAACCATGTAGATACAGATCTTTTTTTATTTCTTTCATAGATTACAAATTATGCTGTAATGACGGCCAAAAGTATAATTATCTTCCAAAAAATGTGCCACGTGAGTTCTTGAGTAATTTCACACGTAATTGACTTTTATTTGGAAATGTGGAGGGTACACGTTGCCATGTATCAAGGATCTTTGAAAGTACGTTGCTTTTTACTGGGATTCGTTTCCAAAAAAATGCCGGGGGGTTCTACGCCCGTGTATAAAACTTTTACTATTCACTGGATTTATAAGTTTTACAGCTGCAAGAGAAAGTATATTGTCACTTATCACGGAAATAAATGTGTTTTCACCAGGGATGAGGTGTAATTCCACCCACGAAAAAGTGTATGTTTAGTTGGTAAATCCGGAAGAAGTCGGGGAAGTTTTTACCAAATCCCTTTATACTCCCTGGAAAATATGAATTAAATAATTTTGTGATTATTATCACATACAGGATGCTAAGCCTTGAGTCTCCTCATAGCTTTTACAAAATAAAACTAAAGATTAAAAAACTACAAAAAATACACAGTTTTGTAGCGACAGGAACTAAAATATAAATTCAAACATAAAGCTCTCATTCGACAGCAATAAGACGTCCCTCAGCCCGATATATATTTCCTTAAATAATGTTGCAAGTTAATGGTTACGATGTGTGAATGTATGTGAATATCATTATTACTACCATTATTATTACTATTATTATTATTAATCTGACATTTACAATTAGCTATCGATATTAAATCACGACTACTCATCGAAGGCACTTGTTACTGCTGATGAACGTGACCTTTGTATTCAAATATTATTTTTTACTTTTATCATGTTGCTGCAGAAGCGTGTTTTTTAGTAGTTTTCAACCATCGTTTTATTTCTTTTTTCAGTTAAAACTTCATTTCTCGTTACAAATAATTGTTATACCAATTTAGTACTTCGTTAATTTTAGTGTGCATAAAAAAGTCATCAAAATCAACGAGAGATAGAAAGGAACGTAGAAAAAACTAAACTCTGCCCGATCAGGTCACGAAGGCCCAACGGCATCGACCGGCCGCCGTGTCATCCTCAGGTCACAGGCATCACTGGATGCGGATATGCGCATGTGGTCAGCACACCGCTCTCCCGGTCGTGCTTTCAGTTTCCGAGACCAGAATAGAAGACAACATGCTGGAGAAAAAAAATTGTAAACACCGCTAGCAAAGCTAAAACGACAGTTTGATACAAAAACCGAAAATCTCAGAGTCGAACTTGTTTAAATCTGCGAATACCAATGATAGAAATGCTATTGAAGCAGCGTTCCTCCTAAGCTACAGGATAACTCGATCTGGAAAACCACATTCAACTACAGAGAACTTGCTTGGACAATGCATGTTAGAAACAGTTATCTGTGTACTTGCGGCAAAGAAAGCTGCAGCAGTACATTGTTCAAACAGCACTGTATCTGACTGCTTTCATAAACTATCCGATCACAATGAAGACGAAATCATGTGGAGACTGAATGCTTGTAAAATGTTCGCAATTTAACCAGATGAAAATACTGATGCAGCTGTTTTATTTATATTACTCGTATTCGTCAGATATACCTTCGGTACCTTTCTCGAACAAAATTTAATGCTCTACACACGTCTGGGAACCAATACGCTGGAGAAAAAATATTCGAGGTCATATAATGTTACATCAATAAAAACAACATTGATTGGAAAAAAATGTATTGATGTATGTAGCGATGGGATGGCAGCAATAGTAGGAAAAATAAAAAACACCGTATCAAAATTAAAAATGTTGCTCCAGGATGTAATTGCAATGATTGCAGTTTGCATTTTTGCGCTATTGTAGTAAAGAAAATGCCATCTGATTCAAAGGAAATTCTTGATGAACCCGTGAAGAACGTTAATTACGCGAAAAGACGTCCTCTTCAGTAAAGATTGTTCAAAACCGTTTGCAAGGAAATGGGCTGTTTGTATGAATTACTTCTCCTGCACACTGAAATCTGATGGCTTCCAGAGGCAAAGCTATAGCGTGGCTATATGTATCTATTATTATAATAGGTATCTCTCATGTATAAACCAGTTCTGTGTATTATTTTACGTTGTTGTTTAAAAAAATTGTTTAATGAAATTTCTACCTAGATACCTATACAAATTACGTCCCCCAAAACACCCAGCCACTATTATTGTGCTGCATATACAACAGAGAACGACTTTAGTTCGCCTTTAAAGTTCTGTAGGATCATAGTTAAAGTAAAAGTCATCGTTGGGGACTGCATATTTCTGTGTCGTTAATTACACTGCATAAGCGTGTATTGGTTTACAACTATTTATGACGAGTTTGTTTCATAATGATATTTATATGCCATGTAATATATAGACATATGAGATGAAATTTACTGATGAGATACTCGAGATAAGTATTATTTTAGCGAAGTACGAAAACAAGGTACTACTTTTTAACTTAATGCCATTTTATGCAGATCAGGGGGTGTGCATAAATGCGTGTGTTTATGTGTGTGTGGGTTGCTAATGCATACGACATGTTGCGTCCTGTACACAATTTTGAGGGTAAATAATTTTTAACATGGCACAAAAAGCTCTGATCGTTCAGATACTTTTGAGCACAGTCAAGTTAGTTGCTCTGGGGGCTCCCCTGTGACTGGCTGTACTAATACGTTTTCTTTCGTTGGAGGGGGCTAGAGAAGTGGAAGGAGGAGGAAGAGGAGGCATGGCTTATACCGTCATCGATAAGGGGGAAGGGCCTGACGAAATGTTGGATTGAGACTTCATTGCGCTGCATATCGGCAACCTGCACTAGCCCTTGCACAAGGTCAGTGATATCGCAAGTTTGAATCCCGCATTTAACTGCAACGTAAGCCAAAGTCGGCTCGGATATATTACAATCTTCGTATCACCTTTTCTGCTCCTTGTGGAAGAACGTTCAAGAAAATTCCTTTCCAGGACTTGAAAAGATCAGATTTTAAAATTCATGAAATTATAGTACAATGTGCTCTGACTGTTATAGATAACACAAAACACTTAAATGTTAGTGATTAACTACGTTCTTATGTATAATTGTTCAAAGATGTATGAATAAGCTAATATCGTACTAGATAACAAATTTAAAGCCGTTATCCTATGGTGAAAGTACATTAAAATGTAACCACAATATGAGCCATATGTGCCTGCGCAAAACTTCATGGATCCGTAACTCTGTAGGATGTGAAGAATAATTGACCTCCAAAAAGTGTATCTGCTAGCAGACATATGTTACACATAAGCATAATTCCAATACCACCTCCAAAATACAGAAATCTGAGAGTGGGACTGGATGCATAAAAAAACCACTTAAACTGTTGAATTCTACACAGAATCAAACAATTGAATATCCACAAATTTGATTTCGAACAAGTTTTTTGTATCTCGGGTTCAAGAATAAGTTACGATTCCCGTGTGAGATTTGCACTGATTGCTAAGGGAGCTTTAGCTTCAGAAACAGAACATCCTACCACTGAGATAGAGAGCCGAAGCTAAGCTTCTCACTGCTACGGTAAGAGCTAAAGTAGATTATTCGTATCATGGACGGTGACATTACATGTGGGATAATGCTTCGAATGACTACCAGAGCTGGAATGCTTTCGTTTAGTAGCTCTATAAATTGAATTTTGTTCACAGTCGCAGCAGTAACTGGACGAAACATAAACAAACGGATGCAGCACTCCACACAACTATCTAATGCTACCTAGGAAAGCTAAAACGCACTAACATTATCATTACACTACAGAGAAATATATGCTGGGATGGGTTGGTACTGACACAGAGGAAAAAAGGCAGCTCCAACTCTCGTTATAGTTAAGATACAATGGGGACCTCTGGGAGCCTGGAGTTACACAAAACTGAGGCAAATATGAAATAGATGGTGAGATCTCTTATGCCTGTTACTCACAGAATGCTGTAACAATTTTATAGAGTTTTCGTATCAGGAGCTTTCAGGAATTTTTTGAATGTCATTGCCGTATAATTTGTAGCAGTATGGGCAAGGTGGAACACTTCGTTTACATTTGTAACGTCGTGTGTCCTAGTGACGTCGTCATCATTAGTGACATCAACAGCGAAGACACTGTTGATATCGGTAACATCATCAGCCTTATAAGTGGGAAGCCAGTCCCTCCTTATCTACAGCCAATCACAGTGCACGTTTATAAATTCAAGATGGTGGGAACAGTCAAATTGTGTAAGTGTAAAATTTAAAAACCTCCCTTGACATATCTCCCACCAATCCAAAAGTGCAGTTCTGTTTATCTCAAGCCAATCACAGTGGAAAAAATCCAAGATGGTGAAAATGGCCCAACTGCGTTGATAGAAAATTTAGAAATCTCTTTCTTTGCCTCTCACCTCCCAAAATCTCCAACTAATTTCGATACAGTATTAGAAGTCTAAGTTGATGGCAACAGACAAACTCTATGCTCCACCGAATCTCTTTCCAGCCAATGAGAGTTTAGTATTTAAATGATGTGAAAAATTGTGTCAAATTACATTACTTATGTACGCATGAATAGCTCTGCTGTAATACTAAAATGTCAATAAGGAAAAATTTATGCTTTATATATGTTGAGTGGTGCAGATACACATTCCATAGTGTTCGGCTTCCCTCTCCTTTCCTCCAATCAGACCCTAATATTAAAATGCAAAAGCCAGTTGCAATGTAACCCCTCTCTCACTTCGAAACAAAACGTTCTATAATAGCCAATCACAATGTAGCCCTATAAGGTCTGCACTAAAAATTGTGTCTATACAATGGAGATGCACATGAGGAAAATGTTACGGAATTTGAAGAGGGCGTAGATGAAGGTGAGATGGGAGATACGATACTGCGAGAAGAATTTCACAGAGCCCTGAGCGGCGTAAGTCGAAACAAGGCACCAGGGGTAGACGACATTCTATCGGAAATACTGATGGCGGTGGGAGAACCATTCATGACAAAACTCTTCCATCCGGTATGTAAGAGCTATGAAAAAGGCGAAATACTTTCAGACACCAAGAATATTGTAGTAATTTTAGTTACAAAGAAAGCAGGAGCTGACAAGTGTGAATATTACCGAATTACAGTCTAATAAGTCAAGGTTGCAAAATACTAACATGAATCCTTTACAGAAGCATTGAAAAACTGCTGGATGCCGGCATGACGCAAGATCATTAGTATTCTGGAGCATTGTAGGAACATGCGAACGATAACGATCCTACAGCTTCTCGTAGAAGATAGATTACGAAAAGACAAACCTACTTTTATAGCATTTGTAGACTTAGATACTGACTTTGAGACTTTACTGGAGCATTCTTTTTGAAATTCTAAAGACAACAGGGGAAAAATACGAGAAGTGAAGGGATATTTACAACCTGTGCAGAAACACGTCGGCAGTTGTAAGTATCGAAGAGCATGAAAGTGAAACAATGGTTCAGCTGAGACTGAGACAGTGTCGCAGCCTATACCCGACGTTATTTAACTGTACACTCAGCAGTAATGGAAACCAAAGAAATATTTGGAGTAGGAATTATTGTTTAAGAGGAAAAGTAATAACTTCGAGGATTGCTGATGACATTGTAGTTCTGTCAGAGACAGCGAACGACTTGAAAAAGCAATGGAACACAAAAGATGGTGTCTTGAAAGTAAAACAAGGATAACGGAATGTAGTCGAATCAGGTGATGCTGAGGGAATTAGATTAGGAAACGAAACACTTGAAGTAGTAAATGTTCTGTTGTTTGAGCAGAAAAGCAGCTGACAGTGGCTTAAGAAGTGAGGATGTAAAGCATAGACAAGAAACGGAAAGAATAGTCTTTTGAAAAGGGGAAATGTTTTAACATAGAATATAGACCTAAGCGTCAGGAATTCTCTTCCGTAAGTATTAGTATGGATTGTAGCCACATATAGCAGTGAAACATGGATGGCAAACAGCTGAGGTAATAAGAGAAAAGAAGCTTTTGAAATATGGTGTTACACAAGACAGCTGAAGATTAGATAAGTAGATGATGTAACTAACGAGAAGTTATTGAAAAGAATTGTGGAGGACAGAAATCAGCTGGCAGGACACATTCTCAGATATCAAGGGATCACTAGTTTACTTCTAGAGGGAAGTGTGGGATTAAACATCGTAGAGAGAAAGACTACGAGATGAATACAGTAAACAGATTCAGAAGGATGTTGGTTGCTAGTTATTTGGGGATGAAGAGACCTACACAGGACAGATTGGCATGGTGAGCTGCAACAAACCAGCTTGTTTATATCTTCGGTTTATATTTAAATTAGGGTTTTGGCACTTAACCCATTGTTTCCTTAAGTCAACGATTGTCTAGACAATGGCATCTTAGACAGAGTTAACTATATCTACCGAACTGTGAATATGGTCAGCTCTACGTCAAATGTCATCAGTTAATAATGAAAAAGTTAAAATGTGCAGCATCACAAATAGCACATACAAGAGTATACCGAGGAAGCTACATCTGTTCCGACCATCAATCACCAATTTATAATATGAATATTTCAATAAGATGAAGAATGAGTCATAAAACGTACAGAAAAAGAGAAACAAGATAGAAAACACATTATAGTACGAGATAAAAGCATGGAACTCAATACGGAAATATACTAAATGAATAATTTCTATGGATACCCACCACTAAAGAAGCTAATGAAGGTTGGGAAAATATAAGTAGTAGTGTTGTGGAGACAGGTTTTGACACTCTGAGAACAATATTAAAGTTTATAACAAGAAAACACAGAATGAAGAGTTAGGAAAGGTAAGAAGAAAGAAAAATTAAACAAGTCTAAAACATCTACGAAAAAAGCGAGCATTAAGAGCAGAATACAATTGGAAAAGAGGAGTTGCTAAACCAGAGTACTTAAAAGCACAACGAACAGTTTAGGACAGATATATGTGAGTAATCCAGAAACTGACATTCACAGAAAGCAAGCATTTGGCCCTTTAAGCAAACATTTAAACAGATAAGGGAAATATACGTAACACATTGAAGCAATCGATGCATAACAATGGGAAGAACATTACAAAAAAATGTGCTGTAACCAAAACGTAAAGGATCGAGCAGAAATAAACGAAGATTTGAAAAGGTTAGATGTACTTACATTAGTAGAATTGAAAATCGGAAATGTAGCATTACAAGCGAGCTATATAAGTACTATGCAATTCTCCTCAAACAAAGATAAACAGTTTTAACTGATGAGCAGAGTAGAGTTACATTTAAACAAAATACGATGGATACTGTATTCACTTATTTATAAATGAAAGACGAGAATTTTGTAATGAGAAAAGTATAGCTTTCACTGCCAGTGTGAAGGCATTTCACATTATAAGCCGGACGAAACTCTGGTCAGTATTACAAAAGAAAGGAATTCTGTGACTGGTTATGGTCCATAAAAAGCGTATTCAGTGAAACTAAATTTTATGTAAATTGAAGGAGGAGGGGGAGAGGGTTGTAGGAAGAAAGGGAAAGGAAAGAGAAGAGGCTATTGATATCAGCTGCATCAGAACTTTGCGTGGCATCAGCGACGAGGAGTGAAAATGTATGCCTGACCGGGATTCGAACCTCTGATCTTCTGCTTACTAGGAAATTGTGCCATATAATTCGAACTAAATTTGTAACAGAAGAAACAGGAACAAAATAAGTAAGCTTGGCACTATTACTGGCTGACGAATTTAACAAGTTTGCAGTCTTTCCATTTATTTATTCAATTTAAATATAAAAGACGTGATTAAAAAATGGAATGAGGAAATGAAAAATAAGAAAGGTGTAAAAACAGATAAGGGATATTACATGCTAACCATATACGCTCTCGATGAGACTAAAATGGCCATTTCAGACGTAGAATTACAAATACATATTATTTTAAAGTGAAACCAAATTTATCAAAGTTATAATTTCAAAGTATATGCAGGGGAGACGAACGTAATGTCATTCTGAATAAACAAGAAGTGAGCTCTAAACCAGAGTCAGAAAACAAAATAATAGGCAATGATATATCTTTTGATCACGAAAAATATTTTTCATGATAAGTATACAAAAAACAAAACTGCATAATTTCATTGTGTCTGTGGATCAATAAAAGTATAACTAAGTAAACACAACTGAAATTATATAAAACACTTGATGTTCCATCGCTACTTTACGGAACTGAGGCTTGAATGTAAACAATGAAGACATACATGGAATAGTGTCGTCACCAATAAAATCCATCTGATCGTGTAAAGGATGTAAAGTGGAAGATAAATTAGGAATCGAAGATATTAGAACAGAGCTTGAAATTTTTGCACTAACATGAAGAATCGTTACATACAAACAGAAGTGGAAGAAACATGTAAGCCGAATACAACAATGCAGCTTTTCTAAAAAGTTGTGGCAACGTGTACCAAAGGGTAAGGAACGTAGGTCGGCCCAGCTAAGAAACTGTAGCCGGAACTGGTCTCTCGAATCTAATTTGTGAATGTAGATGATCATCATAATGATCACACGACGAACCTAGGAATACCCGTGTGTCCGCTAGGCAGAAGAAAAGCACAGCATACTATGCAGATTATGCTTAAAAGATATTTCGTCCTGATGAACGTCCACTAAAAAGCAGCTTTTTCGCTATTCGAAAATCCTTGAACTTTTGGAATAATACTATCCATGCAAAAAAGCCGAAAAATTGCACAATTAGAGGGAGTTCTTTTTATTAAAGAGACTGTAGAAAGTAAACACAGGAAAATAATACGTTGAAGACTTCATAAATACGTCCCAAAGAATTCAGAAGTCTATCGAAATCAAAGTTTCAGTGATCTCAGAAGAAATAAGAAACATTTAAATAAAATCATAAGCGTAATTTAAAGTAAATACAGAGAGAAATTATAAACGTGAATTGCGGTTCTTAGTAAATGCAGCTGCAAGGAAAGGAGAATGATTGAGAGTGAGCCCTTTCTCTCATCGTCCTCGATAATTGGCTGTTTGCCAGGGGCGCTGTTTTCTGCCCGAAAATGTAGCTAACCATTCTCACGACAACTGAGGAACGCACATTATATTGGGAACGGCAGAAAAAAGTTTCGCTTCCTCAAAAATCTTTCGCTTCCTGACGCTAGTCTGTCGCTACGGGAGCGCGTTAGGAATGGTGCCGCAAGGGGAACGACGCACAAAATGGGTAGATACAGACACGAGCCAATCAGCCTCACACGTTGTTTACGGGCAGTGTGGGCGTCAGTCTGCGACCGCAGACAATGTGTTCTGCCTTCCTTTGTCGACCGTCTGAGACGAGGGGCCCGTCAAAGGCCACGCAAATAATAAGCACCTGTCGGTGGGCTTGTTTGTCCTCGCTGGTTGCCCTGGCTACGGCGGAGTGCGTCATCACAAGGTGGGAACAGTGACGTGCAGCATCAGCAGCAGTAGCAGTATGTCCTCTGAAAGGAAGAGACAATGAATATGTAGACCATAATGTAAAATATGGTTAGAGCAGCATGTATGTTTGCTTACACCTGTCACAGCCAATTGAAAATGATTTAACATTCGCGAACCTAATTTTGAACATAACTATTACAAACCATTTCACTTTTATCATAAATTTATTTCAAGACTTTGTTTCGATAATCCACAGATAAGGATCTTATTAAGAACTACTAGTCACTCGAAAATAATGCATTCCACTCAATTTCAAGCTTCTAAATTTTGGAGTTTAGCTGCTATAGTTAGATCACTGTATCTTTGAATGTGTCCCTCTTTAAAAACATAGCTAATAGTATAGCGGTGAAATTTATGATGTTATTAGGAAAGTAACAGGACACAGTCAAATTAAGCCAAATTGTCACTTAATTTTAAGATTTCAAAAAATTTTTATTTAATTTATACTCCACAAATTAATTTTTTTCTCTTTGCTGGTGTAAAATATTGAAAGAGCTAACTTGTTGTATTCGTTGTGTGATAGCTTGGGGCAATAACATGATAACCTCAAAATTTCATTCGGTTCTGATGAGAGGTTTCTGAGAAAAGGTATGCAATAGCAAAAATGCATCTAGTGGGAAAAAAAGTGTTTGAAGATGAACAGGCAAAATTCATTTATTTAAACAAATTCTTAAATACGTTACATTCATAGGCCTTCGCTGCAGGCTGTATTTCTTCCTGTTTCTCTACCTTCTTTTCTTTCTGAGGACTTACACTAACCTACATTAATAATTTTTCGCATAACATCAAGATTTGCAGAGTAGCAATACATTAAAATTCTTTTTTCTCATCCATTGTCTACAGAATGAATTTGGAAGATATCTAACCATCTTACAGAACCAACTCACAGAAAGAGCATACAGCATACAAAAATATAGAGAATCTTTTTAATTTTTTTGGGTACCTTTGCCATATAACCACACTAAATGAATAATTTTTATCATGCTGTACATACAGATAAATATCTGGACAAACAGAGATAACGTTTAATCTAGAAACTGGGCGTGTCTTTCACTCATGTCTACTCAAATGTCAAAATTGAACACGACATAATTTTAACTCAAGATATTTTCATGATGGCAACATCCTTAGCATTACAAAAATTACAAAAAATTGAAAAAAGGAAAAAAAAAATTAAAAATAAAGAAAATGAAATTTGGTTGGTTGAACGTAACAGTGAATAGCGCCTTCTGGACACCACACAACCTGGAAACTATTCACATTGCTTCAAAAAGACGTGTGTGTCAATCTCCTTCGAAATCCTCAATAACATGATCGTGGTGGTTAAGACACTTCTCTCGTCTTGCGAAGAGTCGGTATTCACTAAATCTTATTTTAATTCTTATTCAGGTAGACACGTGAAGCACACAGGAAACCACTAGTTACGACTTGACACTTTCAACTCATATGTAATTAGGACAACCTGAGTAGCAATCAGTGCACAGGAGGCTTTAGACAGAGGTTGTCCCAATCTCAATTATCTGCATCAATAGGCCAATGGCCGACCACGTCTGGGAACAACACCATCTTCTAAGAACAATGGAATTACAACACCCTTGGCTTGCACGTCCAACTGATACGATAGGCATCGAACATGATTTGGTATTAACTAATATGCAAATTTTTCCACCGGTGATGCCTTGTGCGCTCGCGTAAAAAGCACATTGAATGAAATTCCCCGAAACAAATCTAGTCTCCATCTATTTTCACGCCAAGGAATAAATCTTACGGTAATAAGGCAGGGGCATCACACTGTACTAAGACTTTTGTGTTTCTATACCCATTCTTGGTATATACTCCTGGAATGTAGTCCATCGACATACGGTCTCGTGGTAGTGATAAAGTTCACCGAAAGATAACTGATGTGACTTTCTCAACAAACCAAAGTAAAATTTTAACGCACCACTAAGGTGGTAACAACACACCGTGTCACCGCTGTGTTGACATCTGTGGCAGCAAATTCATTTTTGTCACTTTTATCCCACTAGCGTAGGTCGATGAGAACTTTCGAAAATTCAGTGCTTCACGAAACAATTAGGTAGAGAGGTAAAAGTTGACATACGTACTTGAAATGACAGGGAGTTTTATTGAAACAAAAAAAAGTGCGCAAAATGATTAACGGATAGCGCTCCATACGATAGAAAACAATAATTAGCATAAAAATATATTTTTAGAAAGGAAGGTGCTCATTATAACATATACTCAACATATCAGCCCTCATTCGTCAGCAGTAACTGTAGTCGAGGGGCAGTTTTGTGAAGAGCCATGTACAGTCGGTAAGTATGGTGCGATACTGCCATTGGATGTTGTCTTTCAGCATTCCTAATGAGGTCAGACGAGCGCAGTAGAACTGCGACAGCAGGTACCCACAGCTAATAATGACACAGGTTGAGGTCTAGAGACCTGGAAGGCCAAGCATGACGGAAGTTGCGGTTTAGCACGCGATCCTCACCAAACGATATGCACAAGAGCTCTTTCCGATGTCTGGCAGTACGGGGTGGTAAAACTACCTTGCGTCAAAGGTGTACCTTCCGTCAAGTGTTTATCAGCCGGGCTAGGGACAAAGCGATTCTGTAACATAACGGCCTACCTCGCACTCGCCATAATGCAGCGTCATGGACATGTTACTGTCCAGCACCATCTACTGGCCGGTTTTTGCATTTTGTTTTTTGCTTTTAATGAAACCTATTGTCGTTCCAGGCACGTGAGTCAAGTTATGTCTCTCTAAAGAAACTACTCCACTCATTGATGCACTTTCAAACGTTAACCGACTTCATGGTCACCCGTTAAATTTCTGATTCATAGTCCAATTGAGGCTGGGCAGTATCCAATATATAAACATTCATAAATTGGAGAGAAATCAGGAAGGTCGATTGAACTTTACGCAACTATTACTGCAGGGCGTCTTATGGAAAACACCTTCTAGAAGTAGGCGGCCGCTTGGCTCCATAGTAGCAAACTGAACTGTGACTGCAGTGAAGTGAAGTGATCAGCAGTTACCTACGAGGTAACTTCGCACATGTGAGCACTGTAAGGAAATACGAGTAGTACAGTAACGTTGGCATGCCTTTCACAAGCCTGACCGTAAACATGTTGCTGATTTTATGTTATTGACTTCTACCAATCAGGCAACCTCGGACCCCTGGCTGTAGTACGATGATATAGGATACAGCATGACTTTCCGGTCTTTCTTATGTCTTGGGATGCAACACATAATTTCCTTGCACAGTATTCCACCCTGTTCAGCAGCTACCTCTCATGTCAATCGCCATTTCATTTCCATAACGTTCATAATAACGCCTACACTCAAGTGTCTTCCATGATCAAGTCGTTTGTTTTCTTGTCACTGCCAGTAATTTCTATGTCACCGTTCAGGGCTGTGCAATCTGAATGAAAGTAACATTTGTGACAGACAACTATTAACATTCTATTCCACAAACACTGAAAACTTATTTTTGGAAACTCTGTAGCTCACAGCCACATTCCAGACATTTTTCACTTTTCTCTTTCATTAATTAGCTGTCTACCCATCCTCGTCTTCTGCTGTTCTACGTAAGACATGAAAATGCTCCAGTGTGCTTTACCTAATACTAAATCAAGCATTGCCTTATCAAAATCCAATTTTTCTGCGTTTGTGATTACACAGTGCTTTACATTTCAATACAATTTCCTTATTCCGTCCGCCACATCTGAAACCCAACTAGATTGGAGACTCCGGATGTGGTAGTTAGTCTCAAACTGTAGAGGAGGAACCGCTCTGATGTTTATACGTTTATCAAGTTTCGCGATTCTACGCTGCGGCGTCTTTCATATTAACGCAAAGTAAATGACTTATATGTATCCCATCCCAGCCCAAAATATTTTCTTACCAACACACAAGAAAACTGATGTGCTTGAAGCCTACCTGCTGTATTCATTAAATAAGCCATTTCAACTAATGCTTCATAGACTAACTTCATTTCATCTTTACCTTTATGACTGACTACCTTTTGCACGTTCCAGAAAACCTGTTTATTTTCAGATTCTTCTCGGAGAGATAATAACCACTAAGAACACCAAGAAAATCATCACACAAAAAGGGTTCACAGTAGCGAGAATGAAATCTCAACAATTGTGAACTACTTCATAGGCAAAGAGATTATTCATAGTACTGAATTCTACCCAAATAGGATTCATGTGTAGAAGTAATTAATCGTCTGCCTGAAGTAACCAACCCGAAGGCGCTAGATCTATTTTTAGGGAAACTAAACTAGTAGGGGCCGTGTGTGACGGTGCAGACGTGTGGGTTGATAGCAGCGAACGTGACAAACACAGTACTTCAGAAAGGTATAGAAAGCTGGCTGAAGCCAGAGATAAATTCTGCCCAAATTTTTACAAAGGCACAGACGGTCCAGAATGAGATTTTCACTCTGCAGCGGAGTGTGTGCTGATATGAAACTTCCTGGCAGATTAAAACTGTGTGTCCGACCGAGACTCGAACTCGGGACATTTGCCTTTCGCAAGCAAGTGCTCTACCATCTGAGCTACCGAAGCACGACTCACACCCGGTTCTCACAGCTTTACTTCTGCCAGTATCTCGTCTCCTACCTTCCAAACTTTACAGAAGCTCTCCTGCGAACCTTGCAGAACTAGCACTCCTGAAAGAAAGGATACTGCGGAGACATGGCTTAGCCACAGCCTGGCGGATGTTTCCAGAATGAGATTTTCACTCTGCAGCGGAGTGTGCGCTGATAGGAGACTTCCTGGCAGATTAAAACTGTGTGTCCGACCGAGACTCGAACTCGGGATCCTTGCCTTTCGCGGGCAAGTGATCTACCATCTGAGCTAACGAAGCACGACTCACACCCGGTACTCACAGCTTTACTTCTGCCAGTATCTCGTCTCCTACCGTCACCTGATAAACAAAGTAAGAGCCTACGGAATATCAGACCAGCTGTGTGGCTGGATTGAAGAGTTTTTAGCAAACAGAACATAGCATGTTGTTATCAATAGAGAGACGTCTACAGACTTTAAGGTAACCTCTAGCGTGCCACAGGGGAGTGTTATGGGACCATTGCTTTTCACAATATATATTAATGACCTAGTAGATAGTGTCGGAAGTTCCATGCGGCTTTTCGCGGATGATGCTGTAGTATACAGAGAAGTTGCAGCATTAGAAAATTGTAGCGAAATGCAGGAAGATCTGCAGCGGATAGGCACTTGGTGCAGGGAGTGGCAACTGTCCCTTAACATAGACAAATGTAATGTATTGCGAATACATAGAAAGAAGGATCCTTTATTGTATGATTATATGATAGCGGAACAAACACTGGTAGCAGTTACTTCTGTAAAATATCTGGGAGTATGCGTGCGGAACGATTTGAAGTGGAATGATCATATAAAATTAATTGTTGGTAAGGCGGGTACCAGGTTGAGATTCATTGGGAGAGTCCTTATAAAATGTAGTCTATCAACAAAGGAGGTGGCTTACAAAACACTCGTTCGACCTATACTTGAGTATTGCTCATCAGTGTGGGATCCGTACCAGATCGGATTGACGGAGGAGATAGAGAAGATCCAAAGAAGAGCGGCGCGTTTCGTCACAGGGTTATTTGGTAACCGTGATAGCGTTACGGAGATGTTTAACAAACTCAAGTGGCAGACTCTGCAAGAGAGGCGCTCTGCATCGCGGTGTAGCTTGCTCGCCAGGTTTCGAGAGGGTGCGTTTGTGGATGAGGTATCGAATATATTGCATCCTCCTACTTATAGCTCCCGAGGAGATCACGAATGTAAAATTAGAGAGATTCGAGCGCGCACGGAGGCTTTCAGACAGTCGTTCTTCCCGCGAACCATACGCGACTGGAACAGAAACGGGAGGTAATGACAGTGGCACGTAAAGTGCCCTCCGCCACACACCGTTGGGTGGCTTGCGAAGTATAAATGTAGATGTAGATGTAGATGTAGAAGTACACTTGTGAGTGAACGTGATGTTGTTGAGTACATCATTGCGAGTCTCTGAAGCTATAACATCGTATATCCATCCACAATGACGATAAAACGAACAATGCAATAAACAGTGGTTACTGTGGCATAAATTTACGCCGTCAAACTCATGTTTTCCCATAACCGATTCTTATGCTGAGCTCTCGTTATCTGCTGCACCGATGATTTCAAGGGAACCTCTAGAAAATACACTACTACGAATGTACCGCTCTACAAACATAGTACAATCACATGAAGAAGAATATCGCAGGATAGCCACTGCTAGAGGTACGTGTGGGGGAAACTGCGGGAGAGGATCGCCAGGACTGCGATGAGTACAGACTCAAGAATGGTTACTCAGTAATAACATTCCTGCATCCAAACGGCTGGGTATCAGTTGAGAGGCCAGACAAACGTGTTGTTTCTGAAGACGGTCAGCAACCTTTTCATTAGTTGCAAGGGCAACAGTCTCTAAGATTGACTGATCTGGCACGATAACAGTAACCGAAATGGACTTGCTGTGCTGATACTGCGAACGGCTGCAAGCAAAGGGACAGCCGTAATTGTTCCCGAGGGCATGCAGCTTTACTGTATGGTTAAATGATGATGGCCTCCTCTTAGGTAAAATATTCTGAGGATAGAGTAGTCCCAAACTCGGCACTCCGGGCAGGGACTGCTCAGGAGAGAAGCAAAACTGGCGCTCTACGGATCGGAGCGTGAAACGTCAAGTCCCTTAATCGGGCAGGTAGGTTAGAAAATTTAAAAAGGGGAATGGATAGGTTAAGTTAGATATAGTAGGGTTTAGTGAAGTTCGATGGCAGGACGAACAAGACTTGTGGTCAGGTGGAGATAGGGTTCTAAATACAAAATCAAAATGGGGGTAATGTAGCAGTATGTTTAATAATTAATAAAAATATAGGAGTGCAGGTAAACAACTATAAACAGCATAGTGAATGCCTTGTTGTAGCCAAGATACACTCGAAGCCCACGCGTCCCACAATAGTACAAGTTTATATACCAACTAGCTCCACCGATAACGAAGAGATTGAAGCAATGTATGACGAGATAAAAGAAATTATTCAGATAGTGAAAGGAGATGAAAATTTAAAAGTCATGGGGGACTGGAATTCGATGGTGGGAAAAGGAAGAAAAGGAAAAGTAGTAGGTGAATACGGAATGGGGGTAATGAACGAAAGAGGAAGCCGCCTGGTAGAATTTTGCACAGAGCATACCTTAATCGTAGCTGGTGCTTTGGAATCATGGAACAAGGTTGTACACGAGAAAGAGGCCTGGGGATACTAGAAGGTTTCAGATAGATTATATAATAGTAAGACAGAGATTTAGGAATCAAATTTTAAATTACAGGACACTTCCAGGGGCAGATGTGGACATTGACCACAATCTATTAATTACGAATTGTAGATTAAAACTGAAGAAAATTCAAAAAAGTGGGAGTTAAAGGAATTGGGATCTGGATCAACTGAAAGAACCAGCGGTTGTAGAGAGTTTCAGAGAGAGCATTACGGAACGGTTGACAAGAATAGGGGAAAGAAATAGAAGAAGAATAAGTAGCTTCGAGAGATAAAATAGTGACGACAGCAGAGGATCAACTAGGTGAACGGACAAGGGCTAGTAGAAATCTTTGGGTAACTGAAGAGATATTGAATTTAATTGATGAAAGGAGAAAATATAAAAATGCTGTAAATGAAGCAGGCAATGAGGAATACAAACATCTCAAAAATGAAATCTACTGGAAGTGCAACATCGTTAAGCATGGATAGCCAGAGGACAAATGTAAGGATGAAAAGGCATATTTCACAAGGGTAAGATAGATACAGCCTAGAGAAAAATTAAAGAGAACTTGAGAGAAAAGAGAATCACTTGTATGTATTGAGCCATGGCTGGCTCATGTTACGCGTTGCATTAAACCTTGATTGCTATTCTATGTTTAAGTCTCATGCGGTTATCGCGAATATGCTGTTATCCTCCCACTCCGCAAATGGCAACAGCGGTGTGTATCGATATTCGCACCTTGTACTATCTTTGGCCTGGCGCTTATAGTTTCCAGCTGTGCCGTGTGCAGAGAGTTGGTCGGTTGGCGTGGAGCAGCGAGTAAATCTCCGCGGGGCGTGGTTTGGCCGAGGCCGCTGGCGGCGTCCAACGCGGTCGGAGTTGTGCTGTTCTCATTGTTATGACACCCGTGGCCCACCAATCCTGGACTTGAAAGCTGAGTTTTGACTTAATCTACCAGCAAGTCAAGACAGTTCACACTGTGTCGTTTGGATTTCGTTGTCGGCTGTTGGGACATTCCCGCGAGCAACAACGTGTGTTTTCAAGTTGGCAAATTTTAGCCACCCTCCGGTGGAGTTTAACTGTACTTGGTTATTTTGAATTGAAGTTCACCAGTGGAATCTTATAGCTTGTGGTCGTTAATATTATGGTTACCTGCCCTTGCCGTTGACGTAAATTCAGGCAGTGTAGTTTCCTCATCGTACTGTCGCTGTCCAGCAGCGTGTGTAGTTTGACAGCTCAATGTACAGTAGGTTGTCGGTTCCAATACCTCCTACGTTGTTGCATTGAACTCTCTATTGTGTGCTGGACGGGTGGAGCGGAAGTTATCTTGTCGGTGGGTCCGTTGACTTTCTGTCGGTTGGGTTGTTGTCGGATCGAGAATGGTTGGGCCGACTCCCTGTCTCACCTAAGCGAGTGTTAGGGTTTGAATTCCAGGCCGACTCTCGGAAACTTCTGAGCACCATTGTGTGTACTGCCTTTCCTTATTTATTCTTGTTTATATTTGTATGGTTTCTAGCCGATTTTTAAATTAAGGTTGCTTTGTCCTTAAGGTGTAAGATTGTTTGAGCCTTCAGCCTAATTTAAAGAAATGTTTTAAGGTATGGCCTTTGGCCTTTTAAAAATTTATTTTTGTTGAGTCTTAAGTGATGGGCGTTCAGCCGATTTTTAAATTAAAGTTGTTTTGCTCTTATTGTGTCTGATTGTTTGGGCCTTGAGCGTAATTGAAGAACTGCTTTAAGCCAGCCGGCCGCGGTGGTCTAGCGGTTCTAGGCGCTCAGTCCGGAACCGCGCGACTGCTACGGTCGCAGGTTCGAATCCTGCCTCGGGCATGGATGTGTGTGATGCCCTTAGGTTAGTTAGGTTTAAGTAGTTCTAACTTCTAGGGGACTGATGACCACAGATGTTAAGTCCCATAGTGCTCAGAGCCATTTGAACCAAGATGAGGCCTTGTGGCCTTTTAAAATTTTTTTTTTTTCAGTCTTAAGTGATAGGCCTTCAGCCGATTTTTAATTAAAGTTGTTTTGCTCTTAAGGTGTGAGATTGTCCGGGCCTTCAGAATAATTAAAGAACTGCCTTTTAAATTTGTGATTTTTGTTTGACTCTTAAGTTATTGGTTTTCAGCTGATTTTAAATTAATTTGGTCTTCCCCTTAAGGCATGGAATTGTATGGCGCATTCAACAGATAATTAAGTTCCAAAATTAATGCTGTGTTTTTCTTTTAAATTTTCTTGGCTGCTGACCTGTTTCTTCCGAGATATTACTGAACTGGTTTTGGAGCGACTTGATCAGGTGGAAAAATTATTGTGGTTATTGGTTCGCCTAGAACGACATGCGGCCGTCCATCGCGTTCCGCACCAAGTAATTTAGTCGTTGTTGTAACCGCTAGCTAGAGGAGAGTTGTAAAACCTCCTCTCGCGAGCCATAGCGGAAGTGTTTTCCTTGCAGCAATAAAGGGAGCTCGTAATTAAGCAAAAGGTGACCACCGGGGATCGTAAACAGCTTGAGTGTCGTTACATTTGGCCTTGCTAATTGATTTAGCTGAACAAGAATTGGTCTCTATCGTTCTTAGGGGAATGCGTGCGGCGGATAAGTTGCATTTTGTCTTCCATAAGCAGCCTTCAACCTGGGAAGAGCTCCGTGACGTGGTCATAGCAGCAACCGCATTACCACTTGAGAACCATGTATGTCACGTGGTTAAGGGGTGGGACGTCGGCGCTGGTTCCGGAGTATCTACATCCGCTGAAGTTATCAAAAGGGAACCACGGCGTTGTTTCTGGTGTGTGAATACGGCTCGTTTGGTGCGCTCTTGTGTTCAACCTCTTGCACCCAGAGGCAATAGATGACGCCCGGTTGGGCCGTGAACTCGGTTACGAGCTTTTACCTGAATACAAGTTTGGCCTTTGCGAATGCACTAAACCTATTGTGCATCAAACTGTTGGGGCGTTGGCCGTTGATACCGTAGCTAACGAGTTTGATCTGGCCCATCTCTTGCCCCATCAGGCTTCTCAGTTACGCGATTTGTTGCACAGTTATCCCCAGATCCTTAGTGATAACTTGGGTGTTAGTAACATTCTTGATTATCATATCCATCTGTCCGACAATATTCCCGTTAGGCAGTCCCCATACCGCCCCTCACCCCCTAATGTGAAGATACTCAACGATAAAATATCTCAGATGTTCCAACAAGGAGTGATTATGCCTTTTACATCTGCTTATGCTTCCCCAATATTTCTTGTACCTCAAGATCGGGGGCGCAATTTCAGACCTGTGGTTGACTACCGCCGTTTAAACGTTAAGGTTGTCCTTGAATCGGTACCCCTACCTGATCTGCATAATTATTTTACTTGGTTTGCCACCGTTAATTGGTTTACGGTCCTTGATTTGAATCAAGCCTATTATCAGATTCTATTGGCTGACTATGTAAACATGTTACCGCATTTTGTACTGATTGGAACTTGTTTCAGTTTAACAGAGTTCCTTTAGTGCTAGCAACTGGAGCGTCTGTGCTTACTAGTTTGTTGGATAATATCCTTGGCGACTTGAAGTTAGTCTGTGTGTATAATAATTTGGACGACTTGGTTATCTATAATCGTTCGTTTGAGGATCATTTGGAGCATATCCCGCAAGTTCTTTTGAGATTACAGGCAGTGGGCTTACCATTATGTCTAGTAAGATGACGCTAACAAAGCATTAGGTATCTTTCTTAGGTCATATACACTACTGGTCATTAAAATTGCTACACCACGAAGATGACGTACTACAGTCGCGAAATTTAACCGACAGGAAGAAGATGCTGTGAAATGCAAATGATTATAGCATTCACAGAAGGTTGGCGCCGGTGGCGACACCTACAACGTGCTAACACGAGGAAAGTTTCCAACCGATTTCTAATACACAAACAGCAGTTGACCAGCGTTGCCTGGTGAAACGTTGTTGTGATGCCTCGTGTAAGGAGGAGAAATGCGTACCATCGCGTTTCCGACTTTAATAAAGGTAGGCTTGTAACCTATCGCGATTGCGGTTTATCGTATCGCGATAATTGCTACTCGCGTTGGTCGAGATCCAATGACTGTTAGCAGAATATGGAGTCGGTGGGTTTAGGAGGGTAATACGGAATGCCGTGCTGTATCCTAACGGCCTCGTTCACTATCAGTCGAGATGACAGGCAGGCATCTTATCCGCATGGCTGTAACGGATCGTGCAGCCACGTCTCGATCTTTGAGTCAACAGATGGGGACGTTTGCAAGACAACAACTATCTGCACGAACAGTTTGACGACGTTTGCAGCAGCATGTACTATCAGTTCGACCATGGCTGCGGTTGCACTTGACGCTGCATTACAGACAGGAGCGCCTGCGATAGTGTACTCAACGACGAACCTGGGTGCACGAGTGGCAAAACGTCATTCTTTCGGATGAATCCAGGTTCTGTTTACAGCATCATGATGGCCGCATCCGTGTTTGGCGACATCGCGGTGAATGCACATTGCAATCGTGTAATCGTCTTCGCCATACTGTCGTATCAGCTGGATGATGGTATGGGGTGCCATTGGTTACACGTCTCCGTCTCGTTTACCTCTTGTTCGCATTGACGCTACTTTGAACAGTGGACGTTACATTTCAGATGTGTTACGACCCATAGCTCTAGTCTTTATTCGATCCCTGCGAAACCCTACATTTCAGCAGGATAATGCACGACCGCATGTTGCAGGTCCTGTACGGGCCTTTCTGGATACAGAAAATGTTCGACTGCTGCCCGTTATTACGGCCAGAGGTGGCTGTTCTGGGTACGGATTTCTCAGGATCTATGCACCCAAATTGCGTGAAAATGTAATCACATGTCAGTTCTAGTATAACATAGTGGTCCAATGAATACCCGTTTATCTTCTGCATTTCTTCTTGGTTTATCAATTTTAATGGCCAGTAGTGCAGTGTCGGGTCAGAGTATTCGCATCGACCAAGAGCGAACTAACGCCTTAAGGTCTTTGCCTACGCCTAGTGATAAACGGGTAGCTGCTAAATTTATAGGCTTGGCAAATTACTTTAGGCGTTTCGTTCACAATTTTTCTCGGCTGGCCGCACCCTTAATTAATCAGTTACGCCGGAAGGGCGTGCGTTTTGAATGGGGACCCGCCCAAGATGATACCTTTGAGCACATTAATGCAGCAAATAATCAATCCTACGGTTCTTGACGTACCACATTTTAATAAAAGGTTTGTTGTTCAAAGTGACCCTTCTAGCCGGCCATATAGGCCGAGCGGTTCTAGGCGCTACAGTCTGGAACCGCGCGACCGCTACGGTCGCAGGTTCGAATCCTGCCTCGGACATGGATGTGTGTGATGACCTCAGGTTAGTTAGGTTTAAGTAGTTCTAAGGTCTATGGGACTGATGACCTCAGAAGTTAAGTCCCATAGTGCTCAGAGCCGTTTGAACCATTTTTTTACGCTTGTAATGCTGGTATTTCAGTTGTTCTCCTCCAGGAGTTTGAGGGGCAGAGACAGCTATTATCCTATGCGTCTCGTTGGTTATCTGATTCCGAACTCAAATACTCTGTCTGCGAGTGCAAGGCTTTGGCCGATTTATTTGCATCACAGAAGTACCGCTTCTACCTTGAACATCGGGTTTTCCAATCAGAAACCGACAATCAGGCTTTCAGCTGGGTGTTGGCTAGGCCGGGTAGAACCGGCCGCATTGCCAGGTGGGCAGTACGCATTTCGGTATTTCGGTTTGACGTTAAACATGTGAAGGGCTCTGAAAATATACTTGCCGATGTCGTCAGCCGAATTTTCGCCGAAACTACACCTAGTGAGAGAAACCAGCAGGTAGAGGGAGGCAGTCTTAATTGTATGGTGTTCGATGAATTTCCCCTCTTGTCTGAAGATGTTGCTCAGCATCAGGATCAGGACCCTGTTTGGGCCCCCATTAAGCAATGTGTGTTGGGAGGAGAGCTGTCGGATGAGTAGTATATATTGTTAAGAGTGGTATTCTCTTTAAGATGGTGGGAGATGTTAAGCAGTGCAAGATCTGTTTGACTGTAAGCTTGGTGCGTCCGGTTTTTCGTTATTTTCATGATTCGTTGGTGGGTGACCATGTAGGTACTTACAAGACTCTCCAAATATCAAGGATCATTTAACTTGGCCCTCCATGGACCGGGATTTGAGAGAGATGATATCCCAATGCCACATATGTAATGTAGTCAAACCCAAGAATGCTCTTCAACAGGGCTGGTTGAGTTCTGAACGAGAGTCCTGTCCTATGCACAAGCTCTATATTGATTATTTAGGACCTTTACCTCCTACTAAGGGTCATCGATATGTACTAGTTGTTATCGATGCGTTCTCCAGATTTACTTGGCTCCTCCCGAGCCGTAACATTACCGCTGCCACCACTATTTATCATTTAACTAATGTCTTCAGTGTTTTTGGCCTACAGAAGCATCTTGTTAGCGATAATGCTCCTGCTTTTCTTTCGGCTCCTTCGAAGACCTTCTGTTTTCAGAATGGTGCAAAGCATATCACGACCGCCCCGTATTATCCCATAGGGGTCTTTTCCGGAGAGAGTTCACCGAAATCTTAAGTCCGCGTTATTATTTATCATCAGAAGACCCATAGTAAATGGAACTTCAGTCTTCCCTGCCTTAGTTTTGCCATTAATACCGCCAATCATGAAGCCTTGCGAACTACGCCCGCCTCCTTGACTCTTTCCTATCAAGTTAATTCCCCTCTTTCGAACTTGTAGGGAATTCAGGATCTTATTTCAGCCTATATTAGTCCTCAGGTTTTCAAGGGAAACTGGAACCGGGCCAGGCGTAATGTACTCAGAGCCCATAATAAACAAGATGAGCGTTATAACCGTAACGGAGAAACTGTTAAGGGCAGGCCAGGGGATAAAGGTTACGTCCGCAATTTCCTGGGGAGGTAGGTGCGTGGCGAGAATCTTAGTAAATTTACACCTAGTTTTCTCGGCGTCTTGCACTATCGTGCATATTTTAGGCCTGGTAAACCTGTTGCTCAAGGAGAACAGTTGAGGTAAGCAGTATCGCGTTCACCTTAGCAAAGTTCAGGTAGCTCAGGGGTTGAATCACCCCCTACGTTTGTTACGTTGAGGGGGTGAGGTTGAGCCATGGCTGGCTCATGTTATGCATTGGATTAAACCTTGATTGCTCTTCTGTGTCTAGTCTCCTACGGTTATCGCGATTATGCTGTTATCCTCTCTCTCTCTGCGTACGGCAGCAGTGGTGTGTATCGATATTCGCACATTGTACTATCTTTGGGCTGGCGCTTATAGTTTCCGGCTGTCCTGTGTGCAGAGAGTTGGTCGGTTGGCGTAGAGCAGCGAGTAAATCTCCGTGGCCAGAAGTTTGGCCGAGGCCGCTGGCGACGTCCCGCGCGGTATCGGAGTGGTGCTGTTCCCATTGCTATGGGATCCGTGGCCCACCGATCCTGGACACGAAAGTTGAGTTTTGACTTAATTTACCAGCAAGTCAAGACAGTTCACACTGTGTCGTTTGGATTTCGTTGTCGGCTGTTGGCAAATTTTAGCCACCCTCCGGTGAAGTTTAACTGTACTTGGTTATTTTGAACTGAAGTGCACCAGCGGAAGCTTCTGTTTTGTGACCGTTTACGTTCCGGTTACCTGCCCTTGCCGTTGACGTAAATTCACTCAGTGTATTTTCCTCATCGTGTTTTCGCTGCCGAGTACGGTGTGTATTTCGACAGCTCAATGTATAATAGGTTGTGGGCCCCAATACCTTCTACGTTATTCCATTAAACACACTGTTGTGTGCTGGACGGGTGTAGGAGGAGTTATCTTGCCGGTGGAGCCGTTGACTGTTTGTCGGTTGGGTTGTCATCGGATCGAGAATGGTTGGGCCGACTGCCTGTCTCACCCAAGCGAGCATTAGTGTTTGAATTCCAGTCTGATCCTCGGAAACTTCTGAGCACCGTTCGGTGTACTGCCTTTTCTTATTTGCTCTTGTTTGTATTTGTATGGCTTCCCGCCGAGCTTTAAATTAAGGTTGTTTTGCCCTTAAGGCGTCAGATGGTCTGGGCCTTTAGCCTAATTTAATGAACTTTTTATGGTAAGGCCTTTGAACTTTTAAAAATTTATTTTGATTTGAGTCTTTAAGTGATGGGCCTTCAGCCTAATTAAAAAAATGATTTAAGATATGGCCTTCTGCCTTTTAAACTTCTGATTTTGGTTTGAATCTTAAGTTATTAGCCTTCAGCTGATTTTAAGCTATAGTGGTGTTGCCCTTGAGGCATAAGATTGTATCGCACATTCAGCTGGTAATTAAGTTACAAAATTAGTGCCGTGTTTTCTTAAAGATTTTCTTAGCTCTTGTAACGTTTGGTCAAATAATTAAAGTTTTATGTTCGAGTGTACTGGCAGCTGCTTATTTTGGCCCCTTTCCACAATTTAAACTACCTGTCCTGTCCTGCGGGTTTAGCAGGGCGTCTCATGTGTATCAGGAGCTTAGCTGCAAAACCAGTTCTAAGCGAAGAAGGGAAAGCAGAAAGGTGCAAGGAGTATACAGAGGATCTATACAAGAGCGATGTACTCGAGGGCAATATTATGGAAATGGAAGAGAAAGTAGGTGAAGATGAAATGGGAGATATGATACTGTATGAAGAATTCAATGGAGCTCAGGAAGACCTAAGTCGAAACAAGGCTCTGGGATTATACAACATTCCATTAGAACTATTGATTGTCTTTGAAGAGCCAGTCCTGACAAAACTCTAACATCTGCTGAGCAAGATAAATGAAACCCGAAAATCACCCTTAGACTTCAAGAAGAATATAATAATACCAATTCCAAAGAAAGAAGGTGTTGACAGGTGTGAAAATTACCGAACTATCAGTTTCATAAATCATGACTGCAAAATATGACACGAATTCTTTAGAGGCGAATGGAAAACTGGTAGAAGCCGACTTTGGGGAAGATTAGTTCCTATACGTAGAAAAGTTGGAACCCATGAGCCAATACTGACGTTATGACCCTATGACTTATCTCAGAAGCTAGATTACGAAATGTAAACCTTCGTTTCTAGCATTTGCAAAATTACAGAAAGTTTTTGACAATGGTAAATGGAATACTCTCTTACACGTTCTTAAGTTCGCAGGGATCAAATACAGGGAGCGAAAGGCTATTTACAATTTGTACAGAAACCAGATGGCAGTTATATGAGTCGAGGGGCATGAAAGGGAAGCAGTGGTTGGGAAGGGAATAAGACAGGTTTGTAGCCTATCCTTAATGTTATTCAATCTATATATTCAGGAAACAGTAGAGGAAAATGTCGTAGCAGCCCCTTATTAGCTAGAGGGCACACACAACAGACACACAAGATGGATTGCAGACCCCTTTTCAGGAGCGCGGTAAGAAAAATCGCCTACGGACAGAAACAATAACAGACTTCCCAAATAAACAAGTAACTACTTTGCCAGACAACATGTGACGGTATTCCACTAATAGGAACTCATATGACTCATGTAGCACTCCGCCTACCTTGCTTTTTAAGCACGCCTATACCGTCAGACCAGCAGTGTTTAGCGACCGCTAGGAACACCTCCGGCCAGTACTTACGCCGGCCCTAGCATTGTATTCACTCGCCTTAGCATTGTAGTAGCACGTTGTATTTTGTACAGTAGATTTTGGTCAGTATTCTCTTCCATTGCCTCCTTTCCTCATCTGGTTTGCCGCCACAAGAGTTGTGGGGTTTTCTGGTTGTTCTTGCGTTTAAAACTTAGTGTATCCCAAGAAAGCGCTAGTGTTTAATTATAATAAAGTGTGTTCAAATTGATTGTTAGTTCTTTCCTGTCGTGGACCGCAGTACATTACAAAACAAAAGAAAAATTTGGAGTCGGAATCGAAATCCATGGAGAAGAAAAGGAACGTTGAGGTTTGCCGATGACATTGTAACTCTGTCAGAGATAGCAAAGGACCTGGAAGGGCAGCTGAATGGAATGGACAGAGTCTTGTAAGGAGGATATAAGATGAACACCAACACAAGTAAATTGAGGATAATGGAATGTAGTCATTAAATCAGGTGATGCTGTGGGAAATAGATTAGGAAATGAGACACTTAAAGTAGTAAATGAGTTTTGCTACTTGGGGAGCAAAATAACTGATGATGGTCAAAGTAGAGATGATAAAAAACGTAGACTAGCTGTGGCAAGGAATGCGTTTCTGAAGAAGAGAAATTTGTTGACATTGAGTATAGATTGAAGTGTCAGAAAGTCTTTTCTGAAAGTATTTTTATGGAGTGTAGCCATGTATGAATGTCAAACATGGACGATAAATAGCTTTGACTAGAAGAGAAGTTTTTGAAATGTGGCGCTGCAGAAGAATGCAGAAGATTAGATGGCTAGGTCGTATAAGTAATGAGGAGGTACTGAATATAATGGTCAGAAGAGGAATTTGTGCCATAACTTGACTAGAATAAGGGATCGGTTGGTATTACTTGACCTGAGGCGTTAAGGGATCGCAAATTTAGTACTGGAGGACAGCCTGGGGGGGTAAATATCGTAGAAGGAGACCAAGAGATGAATAAACTAAGCAGAATCAGAAGGATGTAGGGTTCAGTAGTTACTTGTAGATGAAGAAGCTTGCACAGGATAGAGTTGCATGGAGAGGTGCATCATACCAGTCTCTGGACTGAAGGCAACAACAACAACATTATTCGATGCTCCAGTACATAGGGTCACTGGCTGCGTCAGAAGAGCCGACCTTGCAGCTAGTAACAGCCCGTGTAATGAGGCAGCATAGTGCTGCGGTGGAAAAACAGCAGCTGGCGTCGATGGCGCCCATGCTGATGCAAGTCTGGTGTCATCTCTACAGTGTGGTGAGGCATCTAGCTTGATATGGCATCCACACTAATGTGATTGGCAGCAACGTGCGGACTTCACGAGTTGAACACAGGACCTCAGAGCCTGAGTAGAGTGTCGTATGATGGCATGCACTGGGATTCCTTGCCTCAGCAGATCCATTTGGTGCCCAGAACGATATGGACTAGTTGACACTTCGTAGTCTCGTGGCTTCGCCTAGTTGATGACAGAGCTCAATAAGAATATAGAAGCTTAGCCACACAGTCGACTGATGGCTGGCGTGGAGACTGCAATCCAACAGCTAGAGGTCTGTGTAATGCTGCTGGAGGCAGATATACTCGTGTCTAGTTACACCGTGTCGGGAGCTATGTATTCCGTCACATACTCTGCTGTGAAACTCCTTGAGACTCTGGTGAAACGCTATCTAGCTGAACGCCCGTATTATTGCAGCACCGATCTGTAGAATTGCATCGGCGGGTGCCCAAATATCTCCTGCTTGGTTATGAAGGGCTGCTGATGGTTGATGGAACAATATAACGTACATCATTAGTCATACCGTAAACAATAAATGGCCACCACTAAACAGTTAACCCTTAAAGTGCCTGACCCTCAAGTTTTTTGTCTCTTATTGTGAAAGCGCCACCACATCGGGCTTTCACCAACGTCTACTCTGCTTTGAATGAGGCCTAGTAGAGGACAATCGTTCGATGTTGTGAAATATTGCTTAATGAATTTGGCAGAAATGATTTTTGAACAGTCACTTGGACCTTAGTGTATACTAATTGTTCTATCGCTGAGAGCGAGGCACGTTTATGTGAAACATAACGTGGATGCGACATTTTGCTAGCGGAAGACGATATACGGGAAGCAATGTGAAAGTGACGTATATGACTTTTCTGTTGAAAGTGATGCTGGAGCTGATCTCCTGCAACAGTTATCGATAATAATGTTGAAACTGATCAGTGTGTCGAATCATCAGTACCAATAAAGAAAGTCACAGTCATTCACGGTAAGAACGTCATTGATGGAACACAGCTGTCCTTAATAGTAGAGGTCGGCCAGTTGCAGGTAACACTGTAATCACTATTCCAAGAATGTGGAACAAAATAAATGAACAGCTTTATGAATAACTAAGAACAAGTCAGAATATTTGTGTAATATACAGGGTGTTTCACTAAATGTGTTAGCCTCTGTAAGTTACGAAGTAATAGGTGACGGAAGTATTTATTGCGGTAGGTCGCCATAAGAAACGTTACACTGTCTGCGAACCTATGAATATAGTTTATTCTGTTATTATCCAAAGAGTTGCAGCAAAAAGATACAATTTTTTGAATGGATCAATAGTTGTATCTATCATGCACTGGAATCAGTAACATCAACTGTGTATACAGCAACTTAAATTACATTCCTATCACTTTTAGTTTGGGAGCAACAACTCTTCAAAGTTACACGGGGAGGTACCACATGCTTGACATAGTATATGGCTGTGTGGTGGGTGATGGATGTTCTGGCGGTGGGAAGTTGATTTAAATGAGATGTTCAAATGTGTGTCCATGTTGCTGAATGCATAATGCAATGCAGCTTCTAAAGGATCATCGTAGTCCGCGTCATATTCTTCCTCTTCCTCTAATGCTCCACCTTCCTCTTCCTGAAAAGATTCAACATATTCCAACAAGCAAAACCAATATTCAGCAAACTGAGACTTTTAAAGACCCTTCCCACGAGCAGGAAGGCTGTCAGCTAGAGGAGATGTCAGTTATTGGTTTTGTGAGGTTGTCAGCCATTGGGGAAACTATACCAAACATTGGTGTCCTATTAAAGTAAGCATTAAAGGGGTCGTAGAGGGACAGAGAATGGAAATGAATTGATTTGAGGGGCCATTGAGGTTTCCATCATCTACAATACAGAAAACGAAATTTGCCCATTTACTAGTGGTGCTTAACACGCAGTTTACAGCATAAACACACACACACACACACACACACACACACACGTGTGTCTGAATAACACACACTCAGACACACGTGTGTGTGTGTTTGTGTGTGTGTGTGTGTGTGTGTGTGTGTGTGTGTGTGTGCTCTGCTGACGCATTTTAAATGTAGAAATATCACATGATACAAAAATTCAGACTGGATAATTTTGAGGACAGTGATGACTGCTCTGGTGTTACATTTTGATTTCATTTTAATGCTCGCTAAAATACCATGTTGAGATTGACTGTTTTGTTCTAATACTCCACTGATATAGGCTGAAGAGAGAGATGAAGGGGAAGGGGGCAGGGGACTCGGAGAAGCGTGGTATGTCAGTTGATTATGATTGTGTCACTGATAACGGAGATGTCATCATTGATGAAATTGATGACATCGTCACTGATTAGGGGAGCAGGGCTTGTGAAGTTAGGGTCTGAGCAGTGATCTGCTAACGTGAATACCTGAAATGTAAACAAAGCATTCTGGAGACCTAATAGATACACATGTAATGATCATTGGATTGTAGACTTTGCTGCGAAACTAATTTCTGCTTATTCTATTTAAAATTTGTTAGTAATCACGTTCAAGATTGCAACGGCAGAACGCAGCCATTGGTGATTTATTACTTCGTTGTCTTCCTAGACCTGTGATAACAGTCCTGTATAAGGTAGCAACGGTTCAAATGATTTTTTACGTTATACATCTATCTCCGTTAAATCACTATGCACTTGCATTTTAACAAATAAAACACATTAAATATGTCGTACATCTCCATCGAATTCACAAATATTCTTGGTCTATTTGGCATGTCAAACTCCAGTAGAAATTTAAATTCTGACATGGTGCTTTCCTTAACTTCAGTTGTTTTATACTTCAGTGGCAAACGCCTGTCATATTCGAAGGATTAATCTTCCATCAGAGTTTACATTAATGACAGTGATGGGAAACCTACATCAGTGGTGCATAACAACGAACACTTCACACTGGGAGGCTGCAAGAAATGTCGTCGAATTCTTTACGGAAGGAAATCTTTATCGAAAAACACTTACCTAGGGCAGTGGATTTGGAATAGCGTCCTTGACATTCAGCGAAGCAGTTATTTCCGATATCAACTGGCATTTTGAATAATTGATCGCCCATTTAATAATACTATCAGCATCCTTTTCTCACTGGTATCACTCTTTCGTTGACAGCTTAATAGCTTCTATCGCAAAATGCTGCAGTAACAATGTCTGCATTAACTGAGACGTTTGGAGTTAGTTTTATTATGATTTTCTTTCAGTTATTGTTTGGCTAGCTTACAATGCGACACTGTTGACTTTAGTTCTAGCATGAAAGGTGGAATGGGTAATTCATCACGTCGGAAGGCACTGTACATGATAAGCTTTCTGCAGTGTGCAAGATCTCTCCCTCTCTCTCTCTCTCTCTCTCTCTCTCTCTCTCTCTCTCTCTCTCTCTCCGTCTCTCCCTCTCCTCTCCCTCTCTCCCTTCCTATCTCTCTCTCTCTCTCTCTCTTTCTCTGTCTCTTTCTCTCTCTCTCTCTTGTGGGTAAAGCTTACCGAGGAAATGCCAGCAAACATAGAACGTATGGCTGCTAGTTCAAGGCCTGAAATATTATTGGCTGTTTTCATCACACGTTTTCTGTGCTAGCAACCAACAAACATGAATCGATTTGCTGTGAAGCATGAGTTTCAGCACGTTCGTTACGATCCAAACTACTGTGAAATATCCGACTGCCAATAACATACTTCTCACTGTAAAACCAGGATCAGGAAACTGGCTCATTATATGTGTACAAATAGACAGTTGCTATTCTCATCTTCGTAATGTTTACTAATTTCGCACTAACAGGGATTTCACCATTATAGACAAGTTGCATTATTATAACTGATATCACACGGATTCTTTATAAAAACTGACGGGTTGTGTAGGTAGTCTAGAAAGAATGAGGTTAGCTTCTATAGGATATTTCACAAAGTTGATCATTTCTTCTGTATCTTAAGAATAATGAAAACAATGTTGGAAGAATACTATAATAGTAAATCACATGCCTTAGTGAAGAAAAAGTGATAGAACCTGGAGCATCATTGCTTCTGAAAAGTAACATCACTCACTACTCTAGTAGTGAAAATATGTTGTTAATAGTTATGTAACTATTAAATTTTGTTTCTCTTTGTAGGAATGTGTGAAACATCTTCCAAACGTATGAAATTATGTCGATATGATAAAAAATTGAACACTCCTCAATGTAATTAATACTCACTCAACTGGCATAATAATAACTCACGTCAGTTTGAAGGTCTCAAACACTGACTGAATACTTGTTATCTGTGTTTATAAATAAGCTACGTGCGATTAATGCCTGCCTATATATAACTACCAAAATTAAATTTTGTAGGTAGATTTCATTTATCTAAACGAGTAAGTCAAGGAAATATATTTGAATACAAAGAACGTGCACCCTATAATTCTCTAAAAAATCAAAGAGTGGTATTCTAACAAATATGAACAGAAACTCTTGAAAAAGTGGCTTTCCGTGAACACGTTTAGTACAAGAATTAATAGAAGTTTGAAAATTGTCCGTTACTAAATTTCAAAAACATTCTTTCTCCCACCAAACTGAGATATGTCCATATTCGATCAAAATCCTAACGTGCCTGTAAATGTGTACGGCATTCAGTACGGTAAAGATAAATGGATGACTATGGGATGGAGACAAGAAGAAAATACGAAGAAACAATACTCGGGTGTTGGTTTTAGCTTGAGACAACTAAATATCTCGAAAACGAATCATCGGAAGAAAAAAATGTTCTAGGTGAAAAGTTAATAGTAGAAGTTAATTAGAATTTAATATCCATTCGTGCTAGATGGCCCTGAAAGCGCCAAGCATCGAGTGAGACAGTTTTTGCAGTAAACAACCGACGAATTTATTTTACGTTTCATTTACGATGTAAATGTAAACCTTTGTGCACTGAGGATTGAAATCTATGTTCTAAATTTACTTTAGTGTTGTAAATTTGCTTGTATAGTGCAATATAATTAGCTATTTTAATATCTGGATGCAAACTGCGTCTAGAGTGATCCAGGAATAACATCGTGGATATAGTAATTTTCTGTTCGTATCTGGATGCTTGTTACGGTGAGTCCCGTTGCCCCTCATCATAACTGCGAATCACAATAGATGCTCAATCTGATGACCTTCCATTTCCATTTCTATTCATTTATTAATTCGTGAGAAGAATACATGTATACATCGTGAAAGCGTAGTTAATTACAGTTATGGTGAGAGGCAAGGGGACAAACCGAAAACATGCACCCAATGATGAGAGGCTAGGTTACTCACCGATTTCAAGCACCTTGCAGGGAACAGGAAACTATTACATCCACATCTTTTTTCCTCGATCACGCTAAAAGTAATTTCTAACCAGACACTGAAAGGTCTAACCATATTGTACAGTACAATCAAATTTGCCACAAGAATGCACATTTCTAACTTAAATATCAACCGTTTGAACCCAAAGGTTTACATTTACATGATAAACGAAATGTAGAAACAAATATGTCGGTTATTTATTACAAAAAGAGACCCACTTGATATTTGTCTATTACAACGACATCTCAGACGAATTGGAAGCAATGGTTTGAGTAAACCTGAAGTATATATGATGAATGGGCAAAGTATCTATTAGGAACATTACGTATGTAGATTGCGGGCAGTTGGGAATATGGGTCTCGCGGGAAGCGTGCAAAGGATAACTCCCTATAGTCGCGTTATTCATCTGTGTCCTCGGTGGCTCAAATGGATAGAGCGTCGGCCATATAAGCAGGAGATCCCAGGTTCAAATCCCGGTCGGGGCATACATTTAAAGCTGTCCCCATCAAGGTATGTCAACAACACCTGTCGGCAGCTGGGGGTAGCAAATAATTATCATTTAAACCGTAAGTGTGTTTCAGCACAGAATGCGGGTGTTCAATAAAATGGGTGATGGGCTGGGGGGGAGTACAACGGTCATACGGCCCATGCAGGTGGGTTGGTTAGGAAGTGCCTAGCTGCAGCACATACAAATGTCCCCTTTACTGATATTAACTTTTCATCTAGAATGTCTTTTCCAGACGATGTATGATTTTCGAGATATTTAGCTATCTGAATCTAATCAAACACCCAGTTCAGCCGTTTTTTCATATGTCACAAAACACCATCAACGTAAGAAACATGTGAATAATCTCATGCTGTACATCGAAATTGGGGGTATCTAACATTCCATTAAACAAAAATTCTTTCAAGGTCAGCTCGTTCTAGCATTACTACTACAACATTGTGGCTTCCACTTTCACTGTACAGACAGATTAGACGCAAATTAATGGGCACCGCCCTGTTTAAACAAGTTACGAATAACTTGAAGAGACGTGGTACGTAACTGACTCCCACTTATTTGTCTGATTGTAATTGATGTCGTCGTGTTTTCGTGTCTTCTAGTAATGACATCTGTAACTTCAACTATATGTAATACCTAACGAAGTGAACAAATCACAGAAAAGTAGAATATGTAGTTTTATTGTTGTCTTAGAAATTAGTTTGATTTACCTGAAGTTTAGTTTAATCTGAGATCACCTTTAAGTTTTCATTGTGGCAATAAGTAAATCTTTTTACTGTGTCAAGTTTATGATATTAATTTATCTATAGTGAAAGCGGCAGTTGCATTCTGTACACTAAATTAATTATGCAGAGTCTTATCGCTAATACCATGGTAGCAAATCTGATCTGTCTGCATGTAAATTGGTCGTAATGTTATTGGAGCTGCACACACAGATATGCACAGACGCATGGATATACATAGGCGTTGAGGCATGCATAGGCATGATGTCTTTTTGCAAGCCTTCGTAGTAAAATCACGATAGCAATAAATATCACATATAAAAGTAATGATTACTTGTAACGTTTCAACATATTTTGCTGATGGAAATAATTTCACAGTGTCTCAGCGAGGTGATGTGGTGTTACGACACTGGACTTGTATTCAGGAGAGCAGCTGTTCAAATCGCCGTCTGGCTGATTTACGTTACTCTAATTTCGTTTTCTACTATAGCCTTGAAACGTATAAAACGAATTGTTTCGCAGCCAATTGCCTCCACTTTACCTCCTTGTGCTCCGCCTCTAGAGTCGCCAACCTATGTGGGATGTTAAAAAGCTAATCGTAGCTCCTTCCTTCCAGAGTTATTAAACTACACAGCGGTTGGTAAGCTTGAGCACGTAAACTTGGTAACTACCACGCAGTTTAGAAATATATGTACGCTAACTAGGAAAACTATACAATGGAATGCTTCCAAAACTTTATAAAAAAAAGAAACCTATTACACAGATGCTAAAGGAGATTCAGTGGTCCCAACTGCACTTAGATAAATTAATTGAACCTTTGTCTGACGACAGATATATTATGTGACTGTAGGCTTTCCCGGAGTAAACTATTGATGAAGGTTTCTCGGGTCTCCAGCCGGGTGGTAGCATTGATGTTTCGCGACGTTTCGGGAAGTGTCATACTACCCATCTTCTTGCGAAGTGGGTAGTATGACACTTACCGAAACGTCGCGAGATATCAACGCTACCACCCGGCTGGAGATCCGAGAAACCTTCATTGACAGATATATTGTTAGTGTACTAACTTGCATCGTTTACCTGTGGTGTTGTCAGTACACTACATAAGTGAAGTTTGAACATTTGATTTGTAAATACAACAATAACGAGATATATTCATCGTTTGGATTTGTAGCTCCTTGTGTTGACTGTGTTTGCAGTTAAAATTGTAGGATGTGAGGTCCGCCATAAACGCAAAAACACCGTTTTTTCTCAGTACACAAACATGTTCCAGCACCACTGTGCCATCATCAGTGGGTTTCCGTTTTATTCATTCTGTAATGTGAATATTTTTATTAAATGATTACAAAATTATTTGGATGTTTAGTTCAAACAATACTGATTCACGAACCACATACACACCCATAACAGGTACACAATGAGATAAATAACTTACAATAAAAAATTAACTTCAAATTAGAAACAAAACTAACCAACCACTACGTTTTCTAGATCTCACCATACATAAAACAAACAACACACACAACTTCACAATATTCAGGAAACCGATAACCACAAGCACCACCATTCACAACCCATCGATCCACCCACTGGCACATAAGCAAGCAAACTTCAGGTTAATGCACCATAGATTAAAAAGAACACCCATGAGCAAACAGAACTACACACAAGAACTAAACACAATAAAACAAATAGCAGTAGAAAAAGGTTATGATACCCATATGGTAGACAAGTTAAATCAAAAAATATGTAAACAGTACGAAAATAAACATACCACACACACACACACAAATCCAACACAGAAAAACAGAAAACACAAACAATGACCACACACAAAGCACAACACATACACATACACAAAACGAAATGGCACTTACTAACTTACAATAACAAGATTGTTCACAGAATAGGCAACATAATAAAGAAACAGGGACTCCAAATAGGATACAGGACAGAGAACACAACACAAAAATATCAGAACACAAGAAACTCCCACGGATAAATTTAACAGATCAGGAATATAAGAAATCGCATGCAACACTTGCCAGACAGCGTACATAGGACAAACATTATAAACCAGATATTCAGAACATCTCAGAGCTTTAAAAAGCAACAGCTCCCATAACACATTTTCTGACCACATTGTAGCCCACAATCACCACCCAATTACGAAAGAAACAGACTTAAGAATACTAAAACCCAGCCACAGCCTATACAGAAAACTGAGTCTTGAGGAAAACTTCTACATACAGAAGGCAACAGCAGAAAGAAATCAGGTCTTAAATGATTATGCTACACTCTGCAAGGGCACACTATTTAACACATTAAAGGAACTTCAGAGAAAAGGCAACACAAACAGATAAAATCTAACCCCCTCCCACACACACAAACTCACGCGCGCGCGCTCAAAATGGGCACAATACAATATGTAAACACTCATCATTTACAACCAAAAGGAACACCATGTAAAAGACAACACAAGCAACCAAGTAGCGTACAGAAAACACACACACACACACACACACACACAAACACACACACACAGATAAAATATAAACAAATTGAAATTTGGGCCAGAACTGTCTAGTGATAAAATGAGCACTGACTGGGCTGGGACACACAACAAACCACAGTCACTCTGTGTTATGGTGAAGTGAAAAGTGTTTACGACCTTTGTGGAAAATACGTGTTTTACGTACGTGAGTATCACCACAACTCACCATGAAGCCGAGAATAAAAGTGATTGCCACACGAAAATGCAAGTAAAATCAAATATAGGCGTGACATATCGCGACCAACTAAATTACATTCTATATGATACGTTAACTCCCAGAAAAATTTCTCATCAACATCGTTTGGTTGCAGATGACAAGCTACCTGTAGTAAATAATGCACAAGTGATCCGGAAAAATCATGCACTCCAAGTGTAAAGGTATTAACAAAAAGAAACCAATTATTGTTTTTTTGTTTGAACTAAACATACACATAATTTTGTAATCATTTAATAAAAATATTCACATTACAGAACAAATGAAACGGAAACCTACTGATGATGGCACAGTGGTGTTGAAACATGTTTGGGTACTGAGAAAAAACGGTGTTTTGCATATCTGTCGGACCTCACATCTTGCAATAATAATGAGATACTTGGGATCACTCTATTTCATGGTGAAATGTGACATAAACGTGTCAGAAAATTGATAAATTTTTTTTGGATCAGGATAGATGCACCATTAACCTACAAAGAGAAGTTTCTCCTCACTGAACAAGGCCCATTTCGCTGCATCATGGAAAGGACAATTTTATTTCAGTACTGTAAAGTAATAAATAGAAAAATATTTTTCATATTGTTGAGTTGTGTTTGGCAGTCTGAAAAGTCATACTCAACTCAACTTCGTATCTCTGTCTTCGTTAAATACAAATCCTTCCGTAGCTTCCATTCCGGTACGTTTTTATTGGATAATATAGTGGAATAGTATTCTCCAAGTACTCTGATTTATTCTCAGTATAGGCCTCTGTTTTTCTGAAATATCTGCAGGTTCTTATCAGAGTATTAAATAAACGTTCAATATACTGACTCAGTTCCTTAGGGAATAATAGAAATGGCTAGGGAAAGTTGAGTTTGGGTTATGAAAAAAAGTAGGAAGAGGTGAGGCATTATTGGCCCTACGATATATCTCAGAATGTAGGGTGAAAAAGGCGAAATTATTTTTATAACATTTGTAGACTTAGACCAAGTCTTTGACAAATTTGAGAAAAAGAAGGCAGTAAGGATGATATTCTATTAGCCGAAATGAATCTACACCTTTACAAAAACCTGATTTCACTTACAATGTAAGAGAAAAAGGAAAGGAAAGAAGTAGTTAAGGAGACAACGAGATAGGGTTGCAGTCTGTCCTCGAAATTTTATCAGTCTACACACAAAGCAAGTGGTAAAGTAAACGAAGGTGGATTTCGGGAAGCAAAAGAAATAAGAACTAAGATACTTGCCGGTGACATTGTGTCAGAGACAATAAAGGACTTCGTGATCAGGGATATATAGTGTCTTGCAAACAGGTTGTAAGGTGAATATTAACAAATGTAATAGGAGGTGAATTTATTGTAGTCGAGTTAAATCAGGCAATGCCTAGGAAATTATAGTAAGAAAAGAGACATTAATTGTAGTAGATGAATCTTACTATTTGGGCAACAAAATAATTGACGATGGCCAGAGTAGAGAATTTGTAGAACGAAATATGGCAGAAACAGAGAATCGTTTCAGAACAAGACAGTTTTGTCGACACTGAATAGACATTTAAGTATTAGGAAAAGTTTACTGAAGGTTCTTATTTGGAATGTTGCTTTTACTGATGTGGTAGGTCGGATGCAAACAATTGAGACAAGAAGGAAAACTTATAATTAAATGTTTCCCTGAGACATTTAAGTCTCTTTTTATGAGCTACGATAATGATAGAAGCAAACAAAATGAATTAAAATTTGTGCTGCGTCCGTGACTCGATCCCTGGTCTTCTTGCTTGCAGGGCAGAAATGGTTTGCTGCACCAACTACCTAAGCTCAGTGCCCTCCCGAACTCGGATTAGGTAGTTCTAGCAGCAATATTGACCATCGTGCTGTGGTAGTGCAATGGTTAGCATTTCTGCCTAGCAAACAAGAAGACCCGCATTCGAGTCCGGGGAGCAGCGCAAGTTTTAATTCATTTCGTCTGCTTCGATCATTATCGAAGAAGGAAAGCTTTTCAAAAGAATGCCGAACATTAGACGGGAGGCTAGTTTAACTATTGAAGAGGTGATGAACCAAATTGCGAAGCTTATGGCACAAATGGATCAAAAGAAGGTATCGGTTGATAGACATCTCCTGAGGCATGAGGCATGGTCAAAATACTAATACAGAAAAATGCGTGTGGAGATCAATGCTTATTATAGTGAGCAAGTTCTAATGGATTAAGTTTACAGCAGATATGCAGAGAAGGATTTGCGTGGAGAGTAGCGTCAACAAATGTTCGAAGTGAAGACCACAGCACTAACAACCTTTACTTCTGATATAAGCATATACCTGATTGAGAGATATGCGGGACTAGAACTGCTGGAGTGAAAAGACTGAACCCAAGTCAGAGAAAACTCATTCTTTTCTTTTTTCCTTATTTGCCAAGACACTTCAGCGTACAATGGTGGCACACATAACACGATGAAGCAAAATGCGGTTTTACAGACAAGGTCAGTAATTTGAATGGTAAAGCAGATACTCAGAACAAATGTTTGGACAGATTTGAATTAACGCAAAATCCATCAACTATTTTCTCAATGATTATACGAAAGAAAAGTTTCTTACAGTGTCAAAAACAACGCATTACATGGTGATCAGGCATTGGTCCTCTTAACTGTTGTAGGCACAGGGCTACGTCTGGAATAACTTCAGTAATATGGCACAAACACTTCTAGTTTATGTAAACACACCAAATAGGAATTAACACAGCATAGTCTTACTTCTGTTAAACAACAAGCTAGTGTGAACGAAGTGATCCAGACTTATGCATAACCTTAACACAACCACTAACAAGAGCAGAAAAGGAAACAAAGTTTACTTCAAACCAATGCTTACATAAAAGGCAATTCAACGGAGCCATTTTTATCAAGTGGATTGAAAGCTTTTGAAAACTTTAATGAGATCTTAATACTAGGTAAAATCTACTCTAAACCAACCTTCAACAGTAGATTAAAATAGAGAAAAATTTATCCTGAGGTGACTTTAAACATAAATTTAAACTTTTGTCTCAAAATCTTAAGCAAATATTTTTAGTGGTAAAATTACACTGAAACCCCCTTTCAAGAGGGAATAAACTTTTCAAACTTGAACAATGTTCATGAGTTGAAAACAGTAAGGTTACACTGAGCCTCCTTCAAAGGGAAGTTCAAACATTTCAAAGTTTAAACAAAATTCACAATAGTAATCCTACAATGAGCCACTCTCAAATGCTGAATACAATATACTTCAGATCGCTGTCAGTTCAGGGGGAATGTTCCATTGACACATTTATACTCGCAAGATAAAATCACTGCCCGTGATAGGGGCATGGTATTTATCAATACCATGCGAAATGGCGCAATATTTAAAACACTGGACCCGTATCTGTAAAGGCAGTTGTCCAAGTAACCATCTGGTCATCCATGTTCATGCGTTATGTGATTTTCTTGTCTTAAAGCGAAATACGTGACAGTTTCTTTTAAACGTCGTACCCACTTCTTATCTTCATTCTTTACCATTAAGAGCTTGTTCTCTGTCCCTAATGGTCTCGTGGGCGATTTGATGTCAAAACAAATCATTCTGTCATATTACATAGTTTGCATAGTTGCTCTATGCTCATTAATATAGTCCACTATGGGCTCGTTTTCCATGTTTGCTGTCATGAGTAGGCAGATTACAAATTTAAAAAAAAAACAAAAACAAGAAAAAGACATTGCCTATGTTGAAGGAGATAAGTAGGACGAGCAAAATTAAACTGGCCCTGAAAATATAAGTCTGACGTGGAACTGAAGAACTGATACCTGCTGATGACCTTGAGAACTACATATTGTAGAAAATTCTGGAAACCGTGACTTCGTTGCAGCAGTCGATTGCTGTCACATGCCCATCCATGCCAATCTCCAGCATGCTCTGTCGCGAGTAATTCGCTCTGCCATTACATTTGAATGAGGAGCAGATGTGTTTGGTGACCATTTGAATACAGAACATAATTGTGCTCTCGATGAAACAGTGCGTGTTTACTGTCGTGTGTTATCAGAAGCACATTTTGTGGAATACGTGTTAGGAGATATTTGTGCAAGAATTTAGACGTTTTTAGGCAAAATTTGCAGCAGGGAAATACAAAAAGGGCTTCAGTCTCAAAGGATGCAGGTCGAATATAGGAAGAACGTAGATACAGGAGCAATAGCTATAACTACTGTACATTGAGGTAGCTATGTTGGGAAAGTATCAGAGCTCAAAGTGCTAATAGAAAGCACTGATGCTCAACTCATTATAGGCACTGAAAGGTGGCTGAAGCCACAGATAAATACAGTCCTAATTTTTTCGAAAAACCTAACGGTGTTTCGGAAGGATAGGCTAAACTCAGCTGGCGGTGGCGTGTTTGTTGCTGTTAGATATAGCTTATCTTGTAGGGAAACTGAAGCAGATAGTTCTATGAGTCAGTATGGACAACCGGAATAAAATAATAATTGGATCCTTTCACCGACCTCCGATTTCATATGGTACAATTGCTGGGATGTTCAAAGAAAACTTGAGTTTAATTTGAAACACGTACCTGACTCCTACAATTACAGTTGGTGGTGACTTTAAATTACCCTCTACGTGTTGGTGAAAATACATGTTAAAATCCAGAGCTACGCACGAAACATCATTCGAAATTGTGCCAAGCGCATTCTGTGAAGAATATTTCGAGCAATTAATTCATGAGCCCACTCGAATGGTAAACGATTCTGGAACATACTTCGCCTCTTAGCAACAAATAATCCTGAGCTAATAACTAGCACCAAAACGGTTACAGGGATTAGTAAACACACGATTGTCGTAGCGAGACTGTATATCGTAACTGGAAAATCTTCCAAAATAAACGAAAAATATATTTATTCCAAAAAGCAGATAAAATTCACTTGACGCCTTCCTGAGAGACAATCTCCAATCGTTCCAAATTAAGAATGTATTTGCGGACAATATGGGACTTGAATTAAAAGAAATAGTATCGACAGCAATGGAAAGATTTATACTAAATAAACTAACAAACGATGGAGCTGATCGCACTTGGTACACAAAACAGATCAGAACACTGCTGCAGAAACAACAGAAAACACATGCCTTATTTAAACGAACACAAAATCTCCAAAACTGGCGATCTTTTACAGAAGTTCGAAATTTGGTGGAGGCACCAATCCGAGATGCTTATAATAGTTTCCAGAACGAGACTATATCTCGAAACCTGACAGAAAATGCAGAGAGATTCTAACGTCAAGTACACAGTCAATGTCTTTCTGCGCGATTTTAATGGAAATGCTATCGACGACAGTGCTGCGAAAGCAGAGTTACTAAACTTTCGCCTTTCGATATTCCTTCACCAAATAAGACGAAACAAATATTCCAGAACTCGAATCAAGAATAGCTGCCAACATGAGTAACGTAGAAACATACTGAAGCGCCAAAGAAATTGGTATCACCACGCCTATTCAAATACAGAGATATGTAAACAAGAAGATTACGGCGCTGCTGTGGGCGACGCCTATATAAGAAAAACAGTGTCTGACGCAGTTGTTAGATCAGTTACTGCTGCCGCAGTGGCAAGTTATCAAGATTTAAGTAAGTTGAAATTCATATACGACTGTTCGCTCGACGAAAGATCAGTATGCAAAGACTGGAAAATTGCTGGGGTCACACCAATATTCAAGAAAGGTAGTAGGAGTAATCCACTACAATACAGACTCATATCATTAACATCGATATGCAACAGGATTTTGGAACATACATCGTGTTCTAACATTATGCATAATCTCGAAGAGAACTGTCTGTTGACACACAGTCAACTCGGATTTAGAAAACATCGTTCTTGTGAAACACAAGTTGAGTGCTATTGACAAGGGATTTCAAATTCGTTCCGTATTTATAGATTTCCAAAAGGCTTTTGACACTGTACCACACAAGCGGCTTGTAGTGAAATTGCGTGCTTATGGGTTATCGTCTCAGTTATATGACTAGATTCGTGAGTTCCTATTCGAGAGGTCACAGTTCGCAGTAATTGACGGAAAATCACAGAGCAAAAAAGAAGTGATTTCTGGCCTTCCCCAAGGCAGTGTTAAAGGCTATCTGCTGTTCCTTATCGTTATAAACGATTTAGGAAACAATCTGAGCAGCCGTCTCAGATTGTCTGGTCAAGATACTGTCTCTAGTACAGTCGCCAAAAGATCAAAATCAATTGCAAAACGATTTAGAAAAGATATCTTATGGAGCTAAAATTGACAATTGACCCTAAATAATGAAAAGTGTGAGGTCATCCACATGAGTGTTAAAGGGAATCCGTTCAACTTCTGTTACACGACGAATCAGTCAAATTTAAATGCTGAAAATTCAATTAAACGCCCAGGGATTACAACTGGGAACAGCTTACATTGGAAAGAGCATAGAAAAAATGTTGCCGGGAAAGCGAAACAAAGACTGTATTTTAGTGGCAGAACACTTAGAAAATGTAAAAGATCTACTAGAGAGACTTCCTACAATCCGCTTGTCCGTCCTCTTTTGGAGTACTGCTGCGCGGTGTGGGATCCCTGCCAGTTAGAATTAACAGAGGACAAAGACGAACACCACGTTTCGTATTATCGCGAAATAAGGGGGAGAGTGTCACTGACATGACACAGAATTTAGGGTGAACATCGTTAAAGCAAAGGTACTTTTCGTTGTTGCGGAATCTTCTCACGAAATTTCAATCACCTCTTTCTCCTCCGAATAATAAAATATTTTCCTGACGCCATCTATATAGGGAGAAATTTTCATCATAACAAAATATGGAAAATCAGAGCTGGCACGGAAAGATACAGAAGTTCGTTTTTTCTGCGCGCTATTCGAGAGTGGAGTAATAGAGAATTATTGTGAAGTTGGTTCGATAAGCCCTCTGCCAAACACTTAAGTGTGATCTGCAGAGCATCCATGTAGACGTAGATGTACAAAGGGGATGTAGATGTGCAAAGGGGGAACAAAACAATTTCACTTTCGCGAAGTGAGACTGACTTTCCCTCCATTGTTCCGCACAAACATGTCTATACACATTAGCCCCCGCTTTGAATTTAAGCTACAATTAAGAGGGAAGACAACCACAAGCCAGGCAGTTAACATTGTTTCTGGAAAATCAATACAGTCACCGAAGTAGAGGTAAATTATTAGGCTCATAAGGGCACGGCGATCTGCCTAACAGACACGAAAATATAGCCCTTTATCTGTCACGTGTTACAGTGCTTCGGAAGATTGGCTGTTTTATGTGGCAACTTAATGCATCCCAATAAATTGTCCATAAGCTCTACTTAAGCTTCAGAGCAGCACTGATAGTTTTTCTTTATATGTAAACATGCACGTATCAGAGGAAACGTCTCACCAGATTAAGAAACTGAAATTGGTCACATGGATTGCCAAGAGGTCCAGGATGGAAATCAGCACCTGAAGTCTACCGCTCCTCTCAGCAGTGATATTGGCGTTAAAACACTCCACATGAGAACATGTAGGTCCCTTTCCTCAGCTCCCCACCCGATACTCGGCACGTCCACTCCGAATTCCTAAATGCCTCTCTTGTTCACAGTGTGGCGCTTACTCGACGTCCCGAGGTCCCACTTCTTGCCGACATGCCACTGGATCCCTCTCACGGACCTTTCCCATACCATCAGACATCCAATTCTTCATGTAACGATCGCGAAACAGCCGACTACATATATATCGAATCTAGTGACACACTTCACAAATATCTGCCAGAACATCAGAGAAAATGCCCATAAGTTCCCACAGGAGAGAAACCCGGTATGTCTCGTGTCTGTTCTGTCTGACATGTGTTGTGTACATAGTTCCGCGTAGTTAGCGCGTACACAACTTTCCCAATAGAGCGCGCCCCGCTAAGCACAACAGCGCAGGCAGAGCGCTCGTCCGTCTCCGCACTACGAGATGGCGCTGTATTAGAGATGGACCAAATTCTGTTTCCGCCGATCCGCGTATTAATATGTAACGCAGCCAATGAGATTGCTGCTAACGTAGAACCTTTTCTCCTCGCGGATCACACTCGCGCAGTGGTACCTGAACGCTCGAGGTATTATAACGAGTGTACAGACCTCCGATTAGTCAGTCTGCATTAGGCTGCATTAGTCTATAGTCAAGTTTCAGTCTGCGCCTAATAAGATTATCATATTCCTGTATATAGCCATGAAGGTAAATGAATAGACACTTTGTCAAGTATCAGAGATATGTGAGAATAAGATTAACGTACCAAGACCAAAGGAATTTCAGGTTGTCAATTGTAAATAGCATCCAGAATCAAGTTAAATAAGGTCTATGTTATTTATTATTTTAATAAATGTGTGTCAAAATTAATCAAGTTCTGTTTAAAGTTGGTCACCGTCAATCTGCTACTCTAAGCGTGCAAGTGGCATTCCTATCGTCTGACCTAACGGCAGAAGATAAGCACTCCACGATAAGACCACGAGACATATTGCTGACACTCGCCTACTTCGATAGAGCGACAAGTCAAATAATCTGATGGTGCTTGTACCGAAGGTCTTACAGTACGCACACCACATGTCCGACAGAACAGATACCACACCCATTTGTAGTACACCCTTAGGAATGACTGCCTTGATAAATTCATTGAGGACGTAGAACATATTTTGTGCCTCTTGCGTGGATACAGGACTCGTTTCGAAAGTAAGTGAATATACATTGGACCTCACTAGCATGTGACAGGTTGATGAGTTGGGTCGGACGGAGAGAGTTAAGCGGCAGATCCGGCCAAGTCACGGTCCAAGCAGAAATTTTTAACTTCCACCATCGAATTCTTTTGCTGCCCTATTTCGGCTGGAGTCAGTCTCTCCTCCGAAATTCTTCATTACTTATCCGTGTGCCGCGATGGCACCGTTCTTGCGGCTGCCAGCTCCGCGTTTGCCGCGGCTGCCTCGAGCGCCGCCCTGCCACGAGAGGGCGCGTGACATCCGCTCTGTGGAGCAACGAGGACGGCCAGAAGAAACAACTGCTGTGTCCGAGCTGACGTCGTCCATGTTAAATTGACCGGTCAGTTGTTGCTGCTGATCAACGACTTTACCTTGTATCATTTTGGAAATCTTGCTAATGTGGTGGGACCGTCCCACATGGTCAAGTCAGTAGGAGTCCGGCCCGGCCAGCTAGCCGCGCAGTCTAATTCGCTGCTTCCCGAGTGGGAAGGTGTGCCGCACCCTGGCACGTATCCGCCCGGCGGATTAGTGTTGAGGTCCGGTGTGCTGGCCAGCCTGTGGGTGGTTTTTAAGGCGATTTTCCATCTACCACGGCGAATGCGGGCTGATTCCCCTAATTCCGCCTCAGTTACACTGTCAGCGATTGCTGCACCAACACTGTCTCCACGTACTCGCACACCATAATTACTCCACCAAGCAAACATTTGGGATTACACTCGTCTGGTATGAGACGTTCCTGAGGATGGGTCCGGTAGGGGCCGAGCTGCACAGTATGGGGCGGCGGTGGGGTGGGTGGACTGCTGTGGTGTGTTATCGGGTTGTGAACCACTGAGAGCTACGGCGGGACGAGGCCTCTCCGTCGTTTCGAGGTCCCCGATTTAATACACACACAATACACGAAGTAGGAGTCCTGATGTAACTGTCAGTTATTCATTGGGATGCTTGTAGAGTTTCCGTGGAATGTTACAGTTAAGCCAATGACTGAAATGGACTATGCTAGCTATTACTGATCAAATTTACATGTTAAGGATTTCTGTGTTTTGTATTGCTGGCAAAGGCAGTTTTGGTGTAAGTTTAAAATTTCTGGTTGTGGTGCCTACTTCACACAGTCTTCATTAAAATTTTGGTAATTGGGGACAACCCCACTGTTTCTTGTTTACTGAAAACGGTCACTGGGCCTTACCTTAAATGTATTTTTAGTTACGCCTGCTGGAGGCGACTATGTTTTGTTCTAATTTATTTATATTAATAAATGTTGTTAAGAATAACCCATTTCATCAACCAGCCCTTCCACTCCACTTCAAGAAAACATTCCTAAACCTTACATTCGTATTCAGTACCGACAATGTTCTCATTTCCAGAAACGTTTTTCTTGTTGTTGTCAGACAGAATTCTGTGTACTCTCTACTTCGACCATCATCAAACTATAAAGAGTAGCCAGAAACAGTCTGACTAGCTTGGAAGGGTGTTGCAAGGTAAGTTTTGCTGAGAAATAATTGTTAAGGAAACATTTCAATACCTTGAGCCGTTTCAGAATTACTTGAGTTAGCCAATCAGGTGGTTGAGAGCATAATTCAAGCGACCCGTCTGAGACGGCGTCTCCAAACGTGTCCTTCGTTCGGTTTTCTGAAACCGAACAAGAGAGCGATACAAAAATTGGATATGAGACGTTAGTAAGGATCGAACCCGAGGCAAAGACTGGGCTGTCTCGTACGCAGGTATCTACACTATGAGAACAACAGACACGAAGTTTATCTGGCGAGCTGCTTCAATTTACGCACATAATAGCCTTTCTATCTAAGTCTAGTGCTAATTAATTCGGAAATTGCTCAGCATATTCCAGTGCTAATTAATTCGGAAACTGCTCAGCATATTATTTTCAACAATCATTTCTCATCATAACGTACCCTGCAACACTCTTACAAGGTTTTCAGACTGTTTCTGATCATCCTGTGTCGCAGCCGAAATAATAAAAGCCATGCACTACTTTGTGTGGCTCATTACCTACGATAAATCCCACAGCTTCATGTAACTTGAACGAATAGATGCACAGTTGAATTGTCTATTGACTACCAATCATAAACTTCGTAAGAAAGTGAAATCTCATACGTTGGACCAATCTTAGTACGGCTGCGTTGAAACTGTTGATATAAACGTAGCTGGAGCATGAATGGGGGTTATGTGGGCCACAGCAACTCCGATACAGTAAGATTCTATTCGAGGTACATTTATATTTATGTGTGTGAGATTTCGTCGGCGACGTCAAAATATCACCATGTTATTGAAAGGCTTCTACGTTTACACCTGCAATTGCAGCCGAAATATTTCAACATTTTACGCAATACCGCGGTCAGTCATCCATCTTGGGCCGTCAGCTCTCTGGAATATGCCTGCAGTCATCAGTAATGCATTGTTCAAGAGTCTGGAAGGCGCCGATGGTAGGCAGCGCGTCCCGCTGACGCGCCTGGCCGCCCTCGCGTGTTTCATTAATTAAGCAAACAACTTTGACGCCGGCCGCTATCGACCACTGGGCCGCGCTTAATCGAGAGGGAGTTTCCGCGGAGCCTCTAATGACCGCCGACTCTCCTGACGCGCACCACTTCCTCGGGAAGGAAATGCTGGTCGCTGCCAAAACCGAATGATGCAGGCTCGCCTCACTCACACTAGACTCAGGGGTGCCATAGGTAGGGCAGCTGTATTGACTGTGGGGACGTAGGCTGCTACAACATCTAATTCATTTTAGAAAATTGTTCTTGTGTATGAATTCACATGACTGTATTGCCTGATGAGTGTCAGGGAGAGAATCACCTTTTACCTTCCCATTTGTTCCGCGTAATGGAATCTTTTAGGTATTCTGTGGAACTGACGCGAGCTTTATTTTCATTCGATGTCTTGTACATAATATTCTGCGGAAAGGAGACTTCAATAGTAGTTAAATTAGCCCCTCAGAGGTTCAGAGTAAAAGCAACGTGATCTTTGATTGACAGTTGCGTTGTCGTTGCCTGTAGCGTTCAGTGAGAAGAAAGTGACTGACTCAGATATTGGTCACATTACTGAGTGCGCTGATAATTGCTCACAGGGAACACAGACAAAGATACAGAGGATGATGTTCAAATGTGTGTGAAATCTTATGGGACTTCACTGCTAAGGTCATCAGTCCCTAAGCTTACACACTACTTAACCTAAATTATCCTAAGGACAAACACACACAACCATGCCCGAGGGAGAACTCGAACCTCCACCGGGACCAGTCGCACAGTCCATGAGTGCAGCGCCCTGGACCGCTCAGGTAATCCCGCGCGGCCAAGAGGATGATGAACGTTGGATATTTGATTTGGTTATATTAATTTGATTTTCAGGTAATGTAGTTCCTGTATTGTTTCCTTGCGAGTAAGTAGTGACCTGTTTGGAGGAAGGAATTCTTTAGTGGGACTTCTTCTTTATTAGTTCATGCCAGTGTGCTTGTCGAAACGAAATGAAATAAAATTACCCGTTCACATGGGTTGCACTCAGAAGTCATGGATTTACGTCTCCTGTACCATTTGTAATTGTTAATAACACGTGAGTTTTCTAAAGATGTTTGTAATTCTTAAGGAAGAACCCAGAATTTCCTTATAAGTTTTGTATTCTAGTCTGTTTTTCATCATTTATCAAGTTTAGATTCCATCATCGTCTCCTCACGAATTTTATTTTCTGATTACGTGAGTAGCGGAATTTCGCCTTGCGGAACATATTGACCGATGCGTGGTGTGCTTAAAATAGTTGAACGTCCTTGCATTGGACTTGCTGAGTGCTTTCATTTCCTTCAGCTGGTTTGCTCCTGTTGAGTATTTTAATGTTCATCACTATCGCGCAGTACCGAGGTTCCGTTGCCACAGGTAAGCAATGAAATTGGTTAGCGTCAGTTTAATGTTACAGTCATAACATTAAGATCAATTATAGGTAGCCATTGCATTTCAAAATTAATACTAAGGTCAGTTTACACGAAGCCCAGTTAAGATGTTATTTCTTCATCAGACAATCTTATTCTTACAGTGTAGTGGCACATTTGTGTATGGGTCATTTAATGTTTGGAATGTCATTTGGTCAATTTGTGTATGAAAAATCACACGGCATTTTCGCAGACACAGTTCGATTACATTATAGTCAAAAATTCGATTTTTACTTCATCTACTTCGGGACCATCAATCCTGATTTTAAGTTTCTAGCTGTTCTAATTTCTGCTACTACTCATTACTCTCATTCTTCGAATTACCCTCAATTCATATTGTGTAATCATTAGATTGTTCATTCCATTCAGCAGATCGTACGGTTCTTCTTCACTTTCACTTAGGATAACGATATCTTCAGCGAATCGTATCACTGATATCCTTTCACCTTGAATTTTAATCTCACTTCTGAATCTTTCCTTTATTTCCATCATTGGTTCTTCGATGTACAGATTCAACAGTAGGCGCGGAAGACTGCATCCCTGTCTTACATCCATTTTAATCTGAACTCTTTCTTGGTCGTTCACTCTTATTATTCCCTCTTGGTTTTTGCACGTATTGTACATGAAAGCGACTTTATTTTCCTTTTGTCTTGCTTTCATTATCAACCGAAATGTCGGAATTTCTTCTCTGGTGACTTTACCTACCTTCGCCCAAAGCGAAAGTGACCGTCATCTAACACATCCTCAATTTTCTTTTCCATTTTTCTGCATATTATTCCTGTCAGTAACTTGGAAGCTTGAATTGTTTAGCTGATTGTGAAATAATTCTCGCAATTGTTAGCTCTTGCAATCTTCGGAATTGTGTCGATGATATTTTTCCGAAAGACGGACAAAATGTCGCCAGCCTCAAACAACGCGCTATGTTATCTATCCTCCTACCTCATTTGTTTTCGTCCTCCAAAGCTCTTTCAAATTCTGATTGTAAATCGACTCCTGTTTCTTCTTCTATCGTGTACGACAAATCTTCCCCATCGTAGAGGCCTCCGACATACTCTTTCTACCTATCCGCTCTCTCCTCTGCATTTAACAGTGTTCCCGCTGCACTGCTTATGTCACCATCTTTGGTTTCAGTTTCACAGTTGGCTGTTTTGTCTTTCTTGAATGCTGCGTCCGTCCTTCAAACATTCGTTTCCTTTTCAGTTTCTTCACATTTTTCATGCAGCTATTTCGTTTTATCTTCCCTCACTTTCTATTTATTTCTTTCCTCAGCGACTTGTATTTCTGTATTCTTGAATTTCCAAGAACGTTTTTGTGCTTCCTTCATTCATCGATCAACTGAAATATTTCTTCTGATACCCATGGTTTCTTCGCACTCAACCTATGTTTTGCGCCTATGTTTTCCTTTCCAACTTTTCTGATTGCTCTTTTTAGAGATGTTCTTTCCTCTTCAACTGTACTGGCTACTGAGCTATTCCTTATTGATGTATCTATAGCCTTAGAGAACTTCAAGCATATCTCGTCTTTCCTTAATACCTTCGTATTATCCCTCTTTTTTGAGTATTCGTTCTTCCTGACGAATCTCCTGAAATGCTGCCTACTCTTCATCATTGCTACATTGTGATGGGGGTCTATATCTGGTCCTGCGTATCTGATTTCGGAATCTCTGCCTGAGCATGATGTAATATAACTGAAATCTTCCAGTATCACCTGGCCTTTTTCAAGTATACCTCCTCCCACTGTGTTTCTTGAACAGAATATTCGCTATTACTAGCTGATATTTATTACAGCAATTCGTCTTTCTCCTCTCTCATTCTTTGTCCCAAGCCCATATTCTTCTGTAATCTTTCCTTCTACTCCTTCCCCTACAAATGCATTCCATTCCCCCATGATTGTTAGATTTTAGCCCCCTTTTATGTAATGTATTACCCCTTCAGTTTCCTCTTATATTATCTTTATCTCCTCATCCTCAGCTTTCGACGTCGGCATGTATAACCGAACTATCGCTATCGGTGTTGGTTTGCTGTCGATTCCGATAGGAACGACCGTATAGCTGACTTGTTCACAGTGTGACACTCTCTGCTCCATCTCCTTGTTCGTAACGAATCCTAGTCCCATTATACCATTTTCTGCTGCTACTGATATTACCCAATACTCATCAGACCAGAAATACTTGCCTTCCTTCCATTTAACTACATTGACCCGTACAATATCTAGACTCAGCCTTTGAATTTCCCTTTTCAGATTTTCTAGCTTCCCTGCCACATTCAAGATTCCGACATTCCACGCCCCGACTCGTAGAACGTGATCCTTTCGTTGGTTATTCAATCTCCTTGTCATGGTCACCTCCCCCTTGGTAGTCCCCTCCCAAATATCCGAATAGGGGACTCTTTCGAAATCTTTTGCAATGTAGACATCATCATAACACTTTTTCAATTAGAGGTCACATGTCCTGTGGCTACACATTATGCAATGGTTGCACTGCCTTCTGCATTCTGTAGATCATTGCTGTTTCTTCCACCATTAGGGGCAGTTCCCCACCCCTCAGGCAAGAGAGCGTCCTGAACCTCTGTTTGCTCCTCCGCCCTCTTTGACAAGGCCATTGGCAGAATAAGGATGAGTTCATACGCCGGAAGTCTTGGGTCACCAATGCTTGTTAATACTCAAAACTTAAGCTGTGGCTTGTTCCAAACGTGGGACCGAGGATGTTTTGATTACTAATCAAAGGCGCTGTTCCTAGACCCGTTTTCAGCAATTTTTGAACTCAGGCTGAATGTATGGATGCCCAAACCAGGTGTATATGTAGGACACTATACCAAAAAAATATGACTCATGTTGTAGCGAGAAGAAGCACAGCTGTTGAGGCAGCACGTGTGAAATCGATAAGGAGAGGAGGATCGTACACTGAAAAGACTGGAGTCTGACTACGTATTTGAACACAGTCTGGAAAAATCACTTTCATATTCACTTCGCTTACCATGCAGTGTCGTTACAATGTTGACTCCATGCTGCATGATTTCAACTGCCGTAGGTATGTCAACGTGAGTGATAAGAAGACGGCTTTGTCGGCAGGGGCACTCGCATGTGTGAGGTTGTGCTGACCTCCAATACTCAGAAACCATAAACTTTTTAGACTGTAATAGGCATCAGAATGTCATTGCCAACGCACTGACTGTAAATTGTTGTGCGACAGTAAGAAGTGAAGTTTTATCTTGTCCATCTTGACCACTTGCGTCTTACACGTTACTATGATAACCAAAATCAGCCAAATTTAATTACTGATCGGCTTAATGGAAAAACCTGTAACGTAGTTTTTCATGGCATAAACGCATCATAAGCGAAATATTAGAGGCGTAGACGCTACTTCCAACAACACTTCTTATGTAGTGTATTCCTGACTCGATCGAAAGTCAATGCGTAAAATTATTGTGCACTCAGCTGCTCTATTGAGCTGTGTCCATAACAAACAATACTGGATGCATGACTGCGCCATCCTGCAGACCCTCTGCTTATCCCTACAAACCATTTCAGTGAAGCCATTCCGATATCAGTGTTTCTTTCTTTAACTTTATGAAGTATGAAATATATCTCGACACAGAGGGACGCTTCCTGCTGCAGCTCTCACTACACTACCTACTCCAGTGCAATTGGTTAGAAATAAATAATTAAATACGACCATATTGTAGTACAGGTAATTAGTCTCCAAGATGTACATAACACCGCTTCCACCACTGATTTACAATGTCTTGGAGTACAAAGGGATTAGATCCACCATCTTGCATTTTAGGAGGGAGAGGTGGCAGCAAAAGGAGAGGAGAGGTGGAGAAGTATGATCCAGATTTTGTCCCAGATCTGGAGCTTCACCTTGAGCCTCTTGAGACTCTCACAGATAGAACCCTATTTTCTGTGCTGCAACTCTCCGTCATTCACTATTTTCCATACAAGATGACGACAGCAATAACTATATACGATAAAACGGAAAAGAAAACTGAGGCTTTAGGAGAGAAAACCACAGAGACGAACTTCTGTTGGTGTACATCATAATGCACGCAAGAGTTAACGAATATCAAGAGAAGTTCATTTCATTTGTACACTTACAAACAGATAACATGTGGCGCACAAAGCAAGGAAGACATAAAAACTGATTAGCACAGGCATTTCTGGTCTAGAGGAGTCTAGTAGAATGTTATGTCTCCCTTAAAATGGGGAAGAAAGTTCTGAGAATGTACGTTTGGAACACAGCACGGTAGGGTTGTGACTCCTGGACTGAGTGACAAATAGAGACGAAGAGAATAGAAGAATTTGAGATGTATCACTTCAGAAAGATGATAAAAATTAGGAGGACTGATAAGGAATGAGGAGGTTCTCAGCCGAAACGGGGACAGTGATAAGAAGAAGCGATAGGATGATGGGGCATTTCTTCAGATATCAGGGATAAGTTCCGTGGTACTACAGATAGCTGTGAACACAGAGAGTGGAATACCTTCAACAAGTAATGGAGGACGTAGTGTGCAACTGGCACTCTGAGATGAATAGGTAGACACAAGAGAGCAATTCGTGAATCATAGATATATAGTGCATCGGCCCTTCTGTTCAATGTATACAGTGATGAAGCAATGACGGAAATTAGCGAAGAGCTCAGGAGTCTGATACAAATTCAATGGGATACGATACTGATAATATAATTCACTGATGACATTTCTGTGAGTATGAGGAAGAAGTGCAAGATCTGTTACATGGAATGGACTAGCTAATAAGCAGATGCTATAGATTGAAAGTAAACCAAAGAGAGACTAAAGTAATGAGGACTAGCGGAAATGAGATCAGCGAGAAAGTTGGTCTCAGAATCAGGTACGAGGAAATAGACGAAGGAATTCTGCTACCTTGAAAGCAAAACTGCACGTAATCACGCTGGAAAGAGAACATAAAAAGCAGACTATCAAAGGCAAAGAAGGCATCCGTGGGCAAAAGAAGTTCACTGGTATAAAATACCGGCATTGATTTAGGGAAGATGGTTCTGAGAACCTATGCCTGCGCACAACGCTTCGTGGAAGTGAATCATGGACTGTGAGAAAACCAGAAATGAAGAATATCTGCTTGAGTTATGGTCCAGTGAAAGAATGTTGAAAATTAGGTTGTTTGGTTACCTAGGAACAAGGCTAGAACAGGAACATTTTAGAAGTAGTGACAAGAAGGCGTATGATGATAGAAAATGTGTCAGGACACCAAGAAATAACTTTCGCGGTACTACAGGGAAATGTGCAGGGTAAAAACTGTAGGGAAAGAATGGATTGGAATATATCTGATATCCTTCCTGCGATTTACTGATTGTTTAAGGGTTCTAGGGGCTGAGCCCAAATGAAGATTAAGCACCATTCGTAAAAAAAGTGAAAATTATTTAAAACTACATGACAATATTGAAATGCTATCCTTTCAGAATATTTAAAACAGTTTTAGTAGTGATAACAATATTTCGGTTAATAAAGACAAGTTTTAGGCTTCATCACAGCTTTGAAACAAGAACTGAATAATTACTCTAAAATCCTAATGGGTAATCATTGCCCAAACTTTTACTAGGGTTACTAAGCAGTTTTTGACTTTATAGGAATGATTATTACCTTTACTAATTAGAAACCCAAAAGCGGAAAGATCAAGTCCCACAATAGCTGTATGAAAGCTAAAATATAATTATACCAACAGAGCATTTACAGAACAACAGTGGTATTGTAAATACAGCAACATCAGAGTTAGTGCAAACAGCCTTAGGCGACCAGGCAAGAGTATACTATCACATCCGGAGCCGATTGGGCAACCGACCGGCCGCACTGGCCTTTAGGTTGAGTACGGGAGTAGAACATGTCTATAACACCAAACATACTGTCTTAGACATAGACATAACACTTAAATACCAATTCAAAGCTCCGGGTGTGAGTTTAGCTTAGGACAGACCGATAAAACAAAATCTTCAGGTGAGCAACCTAAGATCGCAATGAGAAATTAGAGTCAAGACATTATCTGCTTCTCATTTCTCCAGAATAGCAAACAAGCGAAGGGCTGCAGAAAGAGGCCAGGTTAAACGACAAAATTTAACACGGAAGACGAGAGCTCACAAAAGTAAGAGAAAGTGCTTTTAAGCTTGAACAAGCACGCTCCAAGACGAATGTGTTACTTTGCTACCAGATAACTTGCAGTTTAATCTTCCAGTGAATAGCAGGCAAGTTACACAACAGAGCGTCCCAAACCAAGTCCGCCTGCTCGGTTTCGCAGTTTAAAATGCAAAATTACGAAGTCAAAATCAATATCCACACAACTAATATCTTGCATAGAAAATGATTAGCAACTTTAATTAAACTGATACGCGCAGGCAGGCACGGGAAGTATGACCTATCATACACAGAATACATCAGAATGGACACAAGTACCGCTAATCCGAGGACACTTACGGTACGGGAAGGCTGAGCAGAACCACTCTATATAACTTGTTCAAATATCGGCTATCGACAGAACAACTAGCGACCGCTACGATTTCGGCGGGAACCGTTACTGCGGAGCCATGAACTAGCTGTCGAATTAACCTGCATCGACCAACACTTGTTTGCAGCACAGACACGGAATTGTAGTTCGAGTAGTTCCACACCAAGTATGTCCTCACCAGATCCTTAGTCGGCCTTGAAGGCAGCTCATTTGGGTGGCGGTGGCGGGAAGATCAACGGACGTAATTCTAACATGTCGCACCTCTAACAGCCGACGCCAGTGCAGATAGACCAGACCCTTCGGACCGCTCTGCTTCGTTTCAGCCAGACGTCCCTAACGGCGTCACACTATCCATGCCCCGCGTCTTGTGTGACCAAGACGTTTTACATCTGACAGAGGAGCGTTGGAAGCCTAACATCGCACCGCGTCCGTCTTCAACGGGCAATCAGCTTCCTTCGCGTGCCCTAGTGCCGTACTCTCAAATACCCCTTTTCCCAGCACACGGGCGCCCTCTCGCTTGCACGTTCCACGTAGCAGAACCTTTGCTTCAAGGACATGCTACGATTTATCGATAGGTATTGGCACAGCTCTATGTTCATCAAACCGGTCAGAAAATTGATGACTTACAAAAATACTGGCAAGAACTAGTTTGGGCAGAACAACGAACAAGTTTGCATCACGATGAATGCACCTACTGCATATCTTAAGAGTCGCCGGCTGGAGTGACCGTGCGGTTCTAGGCGCTACAGTCTGGAGCCGAGCGACCGCTACGGTCGCAGGTTCGAATCCTGCCTCGGGCATTGATGTGTGTGATGTCCTTAGGTTAGTTAGGTTTAATTAGTTCTAAGTTCTAGGCGACTGATGACCTCTGAAGTTAAGTCGCATAGTGCTCAGAGCCATTTGAACCATTTTTCTTAAGAGTCGGTACACTGCTTCTCTAATTTGCAGATAAACATTACACTTGACATATCGAACAATTCCATGAATAATTAGTCGAAGGACTACAAATTACTGTACTGGTTTACAGGCACAGTTTTAATCCATGCTAAGAGACCTGGAAGTCTTGATGGCGGCGCCTCCTTGCATCGAACCGAACGTAATTATCCCAGTCAGAGAAAACGTAATCTTCTGATGGTCAAGTTATATAGGTAATGTTATGCTCCTAGACACTGGTACAAACATCGGTTCAGTCACCTGTAGCTCTTTTCTGTTGCAATGTACAAAATTTTTTCACTAAGACCCGTCTGAGACAGTGATTATTCTCGACCAACAGTTAGGTGGTTGCAATCCTGATGGATGACGCAACTTCCAGTCATAGGGAAACGGAAAAAGTAGCATGGAGTGTCTGTTAATTATACTGTGCGTCAATAGACATCAGTGAATTCCTAACTTCTCCACTCTATCTAATGGAGTGAGAGCGTGTCACACTGTCGATGGTGTGTGTATTGTGTACGGTACTTAAACCTGAGACCTAGAAACGACGAAGAGGCTTCGTACCGCTGTAGTCCTCAGTGGTTCACAAGCCCACAACAGGTCACAGCAATCAACCCAACCCACAGTGAATCCAGGGTTATTGTGCGGTTCGGCCCCCAGTCGACCCCCCCCCCCCTTCCCCATGGGGAACGTCTCATACAAGACGAGCGTAGCCCCAAATGTTTGCGTGATAGAGTAATTATGGTGTACGCCTACGTGTAGACGGAATAAGGAGAACCAGCCCGTATTTCCCGAGACAGGTGAAAAACCGCCTTAAAAACAATCCACAGGCTGGACGGCACACCGGATCTCGAAATTAATCAAAATTAGAATTATATTAATACCTTCAGCTGCTGACGGGCGTTGATATATGTCAACGGGGACATGTGAAAATGTGTACCTCGACCGGAACTCGGGATCTCCTGCTTACCTTTTTTTCGATATAGTTTGGTCTGGGCGGACGTCCCAAGACATCCATTCAAGTTGATCGTTGATTCTTTGACTCAGTTTTTTACTACAGAGAGCACGCAGCCCTCTGACCGAACACGCTGAGCTATCGTGCCGGGTCCCATCTGATCCACCGAGGGCACAGAGGATAGTGCGACTTCAGAGACTATCTCGCGCACGCCTCCCGCGAATCCCACATTCTCACCTTGTAAGTCCACACACGACATTCGTAGTGTCCCACCCCAACACACTCATTACTCGTGGAAGACATTATTACCTAGACCCGTAAGAGTTAGGGGAATATGCGTGCATCCGCCAGAAGAAGGAGGTCATGGCCGGTATGTCAGAACTATATACGGAAACCGGCACGAATTCCCGCTCGGGAAGCAGCGCGTTAACCCGCGCGGCATTACGCCGGAACACCTCTTGCTTCCTTTTTTCTTGATAAATGCCATGATGACATTTTGAGCTATCTGACTGCAGGGTACAGCATGTTTAACGCTTTGTCATTTTCGCAGTAGCCACACACATTATTTCTGATAACACTTAGTTGACATATATACTCGTTGCACTGCCGTCGGGAATTCCGTACCCCAGTATCTTAACACTCTCCACGAAAGCAACTTAAAATGGGTGACGGCACACTGGAACCCAAGTAACTACTAGAAAAATTCGTTACAGCATTTTCGACATCGATGAAATTGCATAAACTGGGGAAAAACATGATGAAAAAAAAGAGCTCTTCTTGTTAGGTCGTCTTCATGAGATTTTGAAACAATTCAACACCCTGGACAGTATCAGAACTATAGATCTCTGCTTCCAGTCTCTAGTCGAAAGTCAATGCATTAATGCTTGAGTAGTTGCTAGTTTAGCTCTTCTCATAAAGACTTATGATACTATGCCGTAAATGGTGATTGCTCGCAGACGTTAGCTGCAATTTTAAAGAGAGATATTAAATGTGATTAAAACGGTCGCCAGTTAAAATTTGGAATTAATTCTGCTAATTATGGAAGATAAATGTTTGGTAAAACTAAACGGTCACGTTGCCTTCGGGTATTATGCCTCATTTAATAATGATAAATACTGTGCAATACGAATATTACGGCGTTTAAATAATTTTGCGAATGTTTTTCAGAGTGTAATGTATCATTAGATTTTTTGAGGACAGTATTGCCAGTTGCTCAGGATCTGTGTACTGGACTTCTCCCTGAGAATGAAGTATAGGGATCAGTATAATGAAAACGAGATATGGAACAAGTAAGTAAACTGCTTATTATTTCAAAGCGTTCGCCACAGGTGTTAATAGATTTATCGATATTGAGACAGGCGGTAATTGCCTCATGGATAAACGTTTGCTGTTGTCTACGGAACCATTACCGTGCTCAGGAGTGTGCCTCATCCTCCGAGGCAAATAGAGGGCCAAGAATGTCTTTCTTCAGGGCTCCTAATACATTGAAATCGCGTGGGGACAGAACGGGGCTTTGTGAAAGATGTGTAAGAGCTCCCGGCAAAATTTCTGCTGCGAATTGGAAACAATTTTGGGAACAGGGAGTATGGAATCAAAGTGTTCAAAAAGGAACGCCATGCGGGACATCAACGGCCCCAAAGAAACTCGTGCGCTGAGGACCGACATACTGTTCGCTCGGCCGTGCAGCATCGGGCAGCCATATTACATAAATCCAGCCATTAAATGGATTTCAAATAGTGAAAAGTAAAGCAACCAGTGCCCAATTATGTTTTAATATCTAGATTTCGGTCACTGTGTGGCCATCGTCAGTGCAGTAAATATAAATTAAAACCTTAAAAGCACTTGTATATGAATATATACCTGACTGGACTACTCATATCAGATTAAGTACTCAACACTCAGTCTCTGATACAAATAGTGCATGTGCGTATACAAGTCGTTTTAATGTTTTAACTTATACTTAGTAAGTATAAACTGAAAGCACTGAAAATGGCCACACGGTGACCGAAATCTAGATATACAATAAACATCGTTTTGGAGTAATTGCTGTACCTATTACTGCTTGAAGTGCAAACACTCGTCGGTACAGCTGTATCTCTACGGAAACAAATCAGATTATATGGACTTGTTGCATGAAGACCAATGGCCGACGTATGGAGCACCACGATCTGTCAGCAAAGCGACAGTTTCTGAGCTCCAGAGAGAAGCCCATCGAGATCGGCGTGTGCGACACTGGACACGTGAGTGACACCACGTCGTCTTCCACGTTTTGCACCACGACGGGTTTATTCATCGGTCAGTTTCTGAGTAGAACAAACACTGACAGACTACATTCGCAGTCGTCGCAAAAGCCCACGTCATAATGTAATGGGGTGGCATTGTGTAACATGATTACCTCTGCTTCTTGTACAACTACCATTACTTTTCTGGGGTACAAGTGTTAGGGGTTATTGAAAATGGGAAATGTTTCTTGGAAGTGTATGTGATACAGTGCCTTATCGGCTTACTGGTTGCACATGACAATCAAATGCTTTGTAAAATCTTCTGGAGTCATTTTGAGTGTCCTGTCAGATAACAATTTTCATCTGAGGAAATGGCCTGTCAACATGTTCTGAGGTATTGGAGCAAATCTATGATACTGAGGTTTTGTGGGCTCCATTTCTACTACAATAGTATTGTCACCTGGTAGAATTTCTGAGGTGTTTCTTAGTCTATCAAGATCAAGGTACTTCGAATACTCCATTTTACATGCATCCCTAACTAATGGGCGTCATTTCCCTGGTACACTCTCAGATCTTTGTCCAGCACCGTCCACAATTTTCACAGACTTCTTCATAGGCTGCCCTGATACTTAAAACAAGCTAGAACACTTGTGGCAGGAAACCGAATGCGGCCGCAATGAAAGTTAAGTAGATTGTCACTTCCGAAATTTCGAGAAGTTTCGTTGCTGGCACAATTGATGATGCTTCATACTCCAGCGCTGTGACCACGATATACCCGGGAAATTTGAAACGTAGTAAATTGCTGGTGAAATCCATGTCCCCCATCTCTTTATGATAGTTTTAGGATCCAGAGGTATATAGCGCAATATTTTTAAACGTGTGAATCCTTGACAGGGCTACCAGAAAGGTCTTGAGACTGGAAATCAATTTCTCGATATCCGAAAACAAACTTCGTATCTCTTCTCACATCCTGTGGAAACCATCTGCTACGCAGGCCGTATAGAGGATGTTTGGAAACACTGTTAATGTTGTCTTAGGCTTTTAGATGAATGGTGCAGCGTCTGAGATGAAAAATAATACATTGCCATATTGAATGAAGGGTAATGAATTGGTAAAGAACTGTGTGATAGTTGAACTGTTAATTTTTCTAGACAGTCTGCTGGAAGCAGGAATACTTTTATTGATTCGCCTTCTGAACATCCTGATGGTCCAACAACGACATTAAGATCAGTTGGAATATCATTTTAAATCGAGCGCTTTTTGTTTCTCGCTTCATCTTTAATGAGTTTCGTTACTTCATCGCTGCCTCACTGGCCATAGTTCCGTCAGTAGCCTTCTCCCAAACCACTCTTAGCGCAGGACTCTGTAATTTCCACAAAGGGATTCCGCATCAATAAAGGCTTTGCATAAGTCGATTGCAAATTGTAATTTTGAGTCTATGATGCAACTGCCAATGAAAGCAAAGATATATTCTTCCCATTAGCGTTGGAAAGTGAATTTTTGTGTTGAATTGTATTGATATGCTGAAAAATCGCATGACTCTTTTCCTAATTCACAGACTGCTGACATACTTTGCAGAGAAGTATTTTACCATCCGAAGGGAAAGCGTCGGGTTCGAGAATATTATTGTAACTTTGCAGTTTACTGCGTAAAAGATCAACAAATTTCGGTATGCTGCCAGCTGTCTTTCTCCGCCTCCGTAGGTGAGTGACTGGGGCTGCTGACTTCAATGTGAGGGACCTGTATTCGATTCCCGGTACTGCCAGGAGTGTTGGCCTCATGAAGGTGCTGGTATTGGGTACACTCAGCCTCGTGAGGCCAACAGTGGAACTACTTGACCGTTTGGCAGTGGTTTCAAGGACAAGAAGCGCGACAACGACCGGGATAGCGGTGTGCTGATCACATGTCCCTCCAAAACGAAATCGATTAGGCCATTGGCAGAGTATGACGCGAAGGTCTGTTGGGTCCGATTTGCCCGTTAATTCAGAAGGCGGAACAACAAAAAGTAGCTACGTTGTAGAACAACATCGCAATGAGAGCTGAAAGAAAGACAGTCTTAGAACAATAATAAGGCCATGTGACCTGTCAAGAGCCGTTGTTATGATTACAAAAATATAATTCAAACCTTAATCGACAAGAGAGTACCAGTGGGTTTAGTTAAAATCGTAGAAGATATGTAAGACAAGAATTAAAAGTATAAAGAACGAATCAAGGAAGTGATCACGTGACAAAACAGTAAGGGTAGACGGATGCCTGCAAAATGTTCTATGCAGAAACAAACATGTGCATGAAACAATATTATGTTCTGTTTTGACATATGCAGCAGATGGTAGAGCGGAAACGTAAGAGATGATACAAAAGCTGACGGCAATGGAAACGAAGGTACTAAGATACAGCCAAGAAGTAGCCATGTGGGACAAAAGGACAAGTGTGAACAGTACGTAATACAAAATGTGCAGAATAAAAATGGATTAAGAGATGAAAAAGAAATTTTTGGGATCATGTTGGAAGGGTGGACCCTTCAAGGATAGCTAAAATTGGTAAACACGAACGAATACAAGGAAAACGGTTTTCCGCAAGACTGTCCAAGAGACGGAACAGCCGCTGGCCTAGTTCATCCACGGACTGTGGCACACAAACAGGGACAATCGTAGTCAGCAGAAGAAGAGGACGTTTTAACTCCAGCACTCATTGTTGTTTTTGTAACAGGTATGATACCGTAGGAATCCAAGAAGAAATAAGCCCTAATTGAAACACTTATATACTGTTACCTCTTTTTGCAGTGACATTCATTTGACGTTAATAGTTATTTTAATTATAAAAGAGCAAATAATAATGAAAAAGGTAAGAAAAGGAATTTCTTTCGGAAGTTAGGCGCGTATGCAGGGCATTACAAAAAGGTACGGCCAAACTTTCAGGAAATATTCCTCGCATACAAAGAATGAAAATATGTTATGTGGACATGTGTCCGGAAACGCTTACTTTCCATGTTAGAGCTCATTTTATTACTTCTCTTCAAATCACATTAATCATGGAATGGAAGCACACAGCAACAGAACGTACCAGCGTGACTTCAACACTTTGTTACAGGAAATGTTCAAAATGTCCTCCGTTAGCGAGGAGACATGCATCCACCCTCCGTCGCATGGAATCGCTGATACGCTGATGAAGCCCTGGAGAATGGCGTATTATATCACAGCCGTCCACAATACGAGCACAAAGAGACTCTACATTTGGTACCGGGGTTGCGTAGGCAAGAGCTTTCAAATGCCCCCATAAATGAATGTCAAGAGGGTTGAGGTCAGGAGAACGTGGAGGCTGTGTAATTGGTCCGCCTCTATCAATCCATCGGTCACCGATTCTGTTGTTGAGAAGTGTACGAACACTTCGACTGAAATGTGCAGGAGCTCCATCGTACATGAACCACATGTTGTGTCGTACTTGAAAGGCACATGTGCTAGCAACACAGGTAAAGTATCCCGTATGAAATTGTCATAACGTGCTCCATTGAGCGTAGGTGGAAGAACATGGGGCCCAATCAAGACTTCACCAACAATGCCTGCCCAAACGTTCACAGAAAATCTGTGTTGATGACGTGATTGCACAATTGCGTGCGGATTCTCGTCAGCCCACACATGTTGATAGTGAAAATTTACAATTTGATCACGTTGGAATGAAGCCTCATCCGTAATGAGAACATTTGCACTGAAATGAGGATTGACACATTGTTGGATGAACCATTCGGAGAAGTGTACCCGTGGAGGCCAATCAGCTGCTGATAGTGCCTGCACACGCTGTACATGGTACGGAAACAACTGGTTCTCCCGTAGCACTCTCCATACTATGACGTGGTGAACGTAACCTTGTACAGCAGCAACTTCTCTGACGCTGACATTAGGGTTATCGTCAACTGCACGAAGAATTGCCTCGTCCATTGCAGGGGTCCTCGTCGTTCTAGGTCTTCCCCAGTCGCGAGTCATAGGCTGAAATGTTCCGTGCTCCCTAAGACGCCGATCAATTGCTTTGAACGTCTTCCTGTCGGGACACCTTCGTTCTGGAAATCTGTCTCGATAAAAACGTACCGCGCCACGGCTATTGCCCCGTGCTAATCCGTACATCAAATGGGCATCTCCCAACTCCGCATTTGTAAACATTGCACTGACTGCAAAACCACGTCCGTGATGAACACTAACCTGTTGATGCTACGTGCTGATGTGCTTGATGATAGTACTGTAGAGCAATGAGTCGCATGTCAACATAAGCACCGAAGTGAACATTACCTTCTTTCAATTGGGCCAACTGGCGGTGAATCGAGGAAGTACAGTACATACTGACGAAACTACAATGAGCTCTAGCATGGAAATTAAGCGTTTCCGGACACATGTCGACATAACATCTTTTCTTTATTTGTGTGTGAGGAATGTTTCCTGAAAGTTTGGCCGTACCTTTTTGTAACACCCTGTATATAAAAAAAAGCAACATAAAATTGCAGAAAAATGAAAATCGTGCAGATCCACGTTGAAATTCAAGCTATTCTGCCAATTTAAAGTCTCTGGTTATCAGATACCAAGTAAGGTAGATGAACTGCTTAGCACCGCACTCCTGATCACTCTGCTTGTGGAGTTCCAGCTGTCCCAGACGACTCGCTCGCCTCGCACGACAACCGCTGTTGTGTGTTCCGATTCAGTGAGAGGGTAGGAAGTGGCGGGGAAGAGCGGGAGGCAAGGAAGGATATCCAGCAGCACGCAGCAACCGTAGCGTGCGCAGCCTGCGGGACAGTCGCCGACCATTTGCGACGACGTCAGCACGGGGAATCCTGGCGGGCCTTCCCCAGTGACGGGCGGGGTGTGGCGGCTGCGGCGCGCCATCTATTATTCAACGGAGCGGAGGGCCGGGCTCCTATTGTGGGAGGCTGCACGTCGTTCCGCCGAGGACTCGCTCCTGGGGCGACGGCGGAGGAGGCGGGGGCGGGTTGGGCACGAGGGCGGTGGCGGAAGTCTGTGGCGGCAGTCTTCGCGGGGTGCGTAACCACTGGCTGGGCACGCTAGCCCGCGACCAGCGCCTTCCATTTAACTCACTACCGCTCCCAGTACCATCTCTGTATCACTAGCAGTGAGGTATTTTGCCACGCAAGTTGTATTAGTCCCCTGACTGGTTTGATGTTTTATGTTGCCAGCCACGAATTTCTGTCCTGTGCCAACCTTTTCAACTCTTACAATCTACATCCTCAATAGTTTCCTGGATATATCCAAATCTCTGTGTTGCTCTAAAGGGTTTAACCTCTACAGCTCCCTCTACTACCATAGAAGTTACGCCATCATAACTTAACAAATGTCCTACCACCTTGCTCCTTTTTCTTGTCAGTGCTATCCATATATTCCTCGCCGATTCTGCAGAGAAACTCCCGTTCCTTACCTTATGAGCCAACCTAATTTTCAAAATTCCTCTCTAACACCATATATGAAATGCTTCTTCACTCTTCTTTTCCGGTTCTCACACAGTCTTTGTCCCACTATCATACAACGTTGTGCTCCAAACGCAGATACTCAGAAATTTCTTCCTCAAATTAAGACCTATCTTTGATACTAGCAGACTTCTCTTCGCCAGGAATGTCTCTTTAGCCAGAGCTAGTCCGCTTTTTATGTCCTCCTTGTTCCATTCGTCATGGATTATTTTGCTGCCCAGGTAGCAGAATTCCTTCACCTAATTCGTGATCACCAGTCCTAATGTTAAGTTTGTCGCTTCCTCATTTCTAATACTGCTCATTACTCTCGGCTCTCTTCGACTTACTCTCACTCCGTAATCTGTTCATTCAATTAAATCTGTTCATTCCATTAAACAGATCTCATAATACTCCTTGGCATTCACCTTCGCTTTCACTATACAATAGATAATCTGTAGCGTTATGTACGTCACTATACGCCTGGGTAGCAGAGCATCATGACGTGACGCTTCTGGGGTTCAGGGAACGAGCTTTGCCTGGATGGAACCTGCCTGGTGGATAAATGACGAGGGCTGGTGACCACCCCAGTGTTGATGTAGCCGTTAGGCGGTTTCCGTTATCCAGCTAGGTAAATACACGGGTGATACTTCTTGCCTCAGATACACGCTACTCACACACTTGGAAAATGTTCTCGCACTCGAATATGAGTTTCACTCTAGACACAAACCAAAGAGGCACTCAAATTCCGTCCAGAGGAAGGAGGAGAGAGGTATTGGAGGCGTCAGGAATATTAGCCGGCCACCAGCTGCCACTGGAATCCGAAACCGTAGAGAAACTGGAAAGTGCAATGATATTTCTAAAAATTGTGTTATCGACTTGGAATCTGGCAGAAGATTTTCTTATGTTTCAATAGGTGGCAGCCACTGTTTGCATCAGAGTGAAGAAAGCTGTCTAAGTGCATAGGCTCCCTGCCTATCGGGAGTTGTGTATCGATGTTACGAATTCACTTTTTAACTTCCCGACCGTGGACCCGTAAAAAATCGGGAACCTGAACCAGCTGCAGTGCCAACTGAAAGGGCCAAAAACTAACTCCCGATGATGTACAAGGAGTATTATTCATTGTGGTTCCCGCAGAAATGTTCTCGTCTAACTGCATAGAGGTTCAGCTTAAGAAAATCGTGTGTGCTCACAACTGATAAAAGTCTAACATACTTGGAGGTTCTAGTAATGCCACTGAATAACTATTGCACCCCAAAATCACGTAAGTAATGTCTCTTAGAATAACGCTGTGCTGTCTATGTTGTTTCAATCAATGTTCAGTTAGAGAAAGATATCAATTTAGTAAACGCAATACTATAAACCACAAAGTCACATTTGCTGTAACTAAATAAAATTATTTTGTCCACAAATAATTAAAGATATTTTAGCTCTTGAGTGCCTATTTAACTTTAAGTACCATCCCAATTACATCAGTTTTATCAGTTTCGGCGTTGCTCAGGAACTGTGTTATGAGACTCTTTCACGGTCGGGACTTCGTCCTGCCGTCACTGCTCACCCATCTCGTTACCAGGAGCCGTCAGCTCCTATGGCCCTTCACGTCACTGTGAAGCTCACTCTAATACTCCACTTCTATAACATATTTATTCCAACCAATAATGCAAGTAAAACCTCTCTCTTGTAGCACACTTGTCCGATGTGCAATGATGATGGACAATAACCTTCTACACTTATAAATATTAATGAGGATCAAAATGAATACTGAGCTTCGTAACCCTTTTATCGACAGGGAGCAGCGAACTGTAATACGATTTTTAAGTCTTATAGCAGTCGGCGCAACACTGGGTGACTTACGGCCGATGATGAGGATGAAATGATTATGACAACACAGCATCCAGTCCACGAGCGGAGAAAACCTCCGTCCCCGGCCGGTAATCGAACCCGGCCCAGTGCATGTGAGGCAAGCACGTTACCACCCAGCTAATCAGGCGGACAGTGACGCAGTAGAAACAAGTAAAAATGCATCACAGGATCAAAGTACAGTACGGTTACTGGTGTGTGGCTCTGCAGAAAGAGTGCGAGTTTCACAGGAAGTTCAGAACAGTCGTTACTTCTGTGGAGGACGCTCCACATTTCCCAGCACAGTACAGAGTGACGAATTACTGAAAGAAATTGGACATATTACTGTAAAAGAAGAAGTTTCCATTTTGTATATTAGTGTCTATTAATCACACAGTGTTTTCCCACAAGCTTTGTGAATCAATAAGTTGTGTGCAATTTGGTTGCCATGTTAGTCTATTGCTGAACTGAGAGTTTCTCATGGCGACACCAGAAGATAACTTCGCGACGTTTCCAGTTCGAAGGAATGGATTTCTGGCCAGAATCGTTACAGGACATGAAACCTAGATGACTTTAATGTTTTCGGACGGCTCAAAGATTAGGCGGTAGAAAAACATTACAGAAGCGATAAAGAGGGAAAAAACAGGGGTGCACGATTATCTATGTTCTGAATCTCAAGAGGTATTCATGCCTTTTTGCAGCTGTTGGATGTTTATATTACATATGATACTACACCGTCAGAAAATGACAGTCCACATCTGTAATAGGCCCATCTGTAAAACTTCCATACTACTTCATTTGCTTAATAAGTGATAAAGACTTTTATTTGAATCACCCTCGTAGCAGCAATATTCCATCAGCGCTATATTCTTCTACTATATATATGCTGAAGACATTCGGTTCTATTTAAGAGCTATACCAAAGAACATGGCTGCTCTTATATCTACATCATCTACGTCTACATGATGCAATGCAGTTTACACTTAACGTTTTGGTAGAGTGTTCATAACCATTTTCAGACTATACCATCTCGTCCCCGAAAATCATATGTAAAAAATGAACATCTGTATCTACCCATGCGAGCACTGGTTCGTGTTATTTCATCAGGAGGGTCGTTTCTCACAATATATGTAAGAATCAACATAATATACTGCGTCCTGCCAAAACTGAAGCACATAGAAGACATGATTGGTTATTAATGTAACTTAATACACGTACCTGCAGTGGATTTCACCGGTTACGTTCCAGAGTAAGTAAAGCTCAGGTAGAAAACGAAGAGTGGGTTTATTAGAACGAACGTAAGACATCAACTGTCCTTCTTCGGAGCTTAATTACACAAGTGATAGTTCACAGTTCCGTCCATTTGTCTGTGATGAGACCACGGAAAACTGCATCACAATTACTAGAATCAATGTACAGGGTCGGGAGCATCGGAATATCTAACTAAGAATGTTCAGGAGACATTTTATCGATGTAGTTCGAGGATGAAGGCTAGCTGCTCCAGATGCCCAAGGCGAAGATTCGGTGGTTGGTAGGCCGACGGCGGTCACAATTAGGGGAATGGCTCTTACTGAGCAACAACAGCAGCGGCCGGCGTCATTTCCGGGGAGCTCGTCCATGGAGAATGGGCTAGTCGTAAGTTTCGTCCGGCCTATTTACTGTTGAGGGGCGAGGATACAGTGAGACCTATTTTCGAGCACGTAACCCTCCGGAAGCGAATAGGTGCGCGCGGATGGGGCATCTTGTAGTAATGCTGGCACCACCTGATGTTATGGCACCTAGTCGGAGCTGCAGTGCCGGTACTCGCTGATGTAACCCGTGCGACCTGTGATATAGACTACCCGCGGTACTTTGCTGTTATGCAGGAAGGCAATGAACCCCGGCATAACAGTATTCATGATCGGTGATATGCAGGCAACTACACAGGAGGTGGCCAAACTATGGCTACCCCGAAGCCACACCACATTACCTTGCCTGATACGGGGGTAGGAAAACTGTTGGCATTCAAAACAGCTTCCAATCGTCTAGGAATGGATAATAAACACAGACCCTGCATGGTTTCCAAAGTAATCATAGCATTCTTCCTGCAAAATAGTGGCTACTTCTTCTAGCTGGATAGCGAAGTAGTTTACTAAGGTTCAATAATACTGAGATCTGTTGACTGTGGTATCCAGAGGAGATACGACAATTCATCCTCGATGTCACAAAACCAGTTCCGGGCGACGCGATCGGGAGGACAGGGCCCCGTCGTCTTAGACCACAGCATCACCATAGGTGAACGAACATTATACACGGGACGGACCGGACCAGTCAAGATGGTCACATAATCCTTTACAGAAATGTGACTTTACAAACAAAAGTGCCCATGACATACAACAATATAGCTGACCAAATCATCACACAACTCCTGCCGTGTTAGGCTCTTGGGACGTAATCTCGGCAAGAAGTTGGAATCAGTGTGAAACAAGACTCGTCTGACGAAATGAGATTCTCCTATTGCTCTACAGTCCATGTTTCATGGCTCAGGCAGTACGTTTCCCCTGTTACAGGCATTTGTATCACTGATGACTTGCTTTGGAATACCAGCACAGACTGTAGTTCCGTACTTATTGAGCTCCGATCGTGTTGATTTGGTGCCGATAGCGTTAGCGACTGCGCCATCTTGTTCTGTAGTGACATTTTCAGTTGTCGGTCTCTTACTTTCGTCACAATCCTCTTGATGATCGTCTGTCATTATCATTCAGCATACACTTTAGTCCACGTTACGACACAGAGGATAATATTTTTTCGTTTTCCCTGTATGTGGTATAAAACTTTGAAAAACGAGCACCAACAATCTGCCCACGTTCAGATGCATTGAACTCCAAAATAATGATGTCGCAACTACACGGAACACTCTTCTGAGCACAACTAACACTTACAAGTTCCTGAGGATATTGCCCAGATGCCGTTCGTGGTCACATACAGCTGCATAGCCTGCGGGCTTGGTGGCATCTGCAGTTATGTTCAAGCATGCATTTGCTGCGATGTTTCCGTATTTTTGTCCACCCTGTGTAATTTTCTGTGACAGGTGGACGGCCACCAGAGTCCATTAGTGTTCCTCATTTTTAGTGTTTTTAGAGGCCTGCTACAGTATATAAGGCATGAGGAGCGTCAAATGTTGTCATCACTGTGAAGAACACGGAGATGAGTCGTGTCTGACAACGTTGTCAGAGTCTGACATATTTTGAAAGGGGCCTCATTGTTCTACTCCAGTGGGTCGGCTTTTCTAACCGTACACCAACGTTATCTGTGGGGCACAACGCTGTGACAATGGCCCAACGTTGAATTGTATGGGAATGTGAAGGCAAGTACACTCATCGTCAAGATTCTGTTCAACCACGTCTGAACGCAAGGGAGAATCGTCGAATAGCGATCTAAGAACTTTTTAAACCCTTTAATCCGCTCTCGCCACAAAATATCGAGTAATACACTGGTGAAACATTCTGTGTGATTTTGAACTGCTAGTCGCAGACTAGCAGCAGCCGGATTAGGGAAATACCATTCCTTGTGTAGGTTGTCATAACACCACAACACAGACTGTTGTAGTTGAAGTGGTGCCATGGCTGGGAGCCGCGTGGAGTGGCAGCGCGGTTAGACGACCCATGTCACGGATTGCGCGGTCTCTCCCGCCGGAGGTTCGAGTCCTCCCTCGGGCATGGGTGTGTGTGTTGTTCTTAGCGTCAGTTACCTTAAGTTAGTTTAAGTAGTGTGTAAGTCCAGGGACCGATGACCTCAGCAGTTTGGTCCCTTAGGAATTCACACTCATTTGAACATGACTGTGAAGTATTGAAACTTCTATGTGTAAGTGAAACTGAAATAACTGAGTTGGTGAAACTTCTTAGTGTTTACTTGAACTGCTGAGTGCAACTGCTGCTACTAAGTGAAACTTCTGGTCTTTACCGCCACATGAAACTTCTGGGGAAACTAGTGAGAGAAATTGGACCTACTGTCTCGTTACTTATTTTTATCGTTTCAACACTGACCTACTGAATTTTTCCTGACATTGATAACTCAAACATAACCAATTCATTTATTACCCACAATACACATGCCCAACTCAATCTGACTGCTCTATAATGACATCATGACTTCCAATAATTGACACAATAGTATGGCCCTGAATTAGAAGAAATCCTAACAATACTCATACTTTTCATAAGTCACTTACCTCACAGAAAATCTTCATAACACGAACTACAGCAATTACAGCAAGCAGCAACTACAGTCAGCTAAATAAAAAGATTCTAACTGCTGTAGACTCTAACTGCTAGGAGGCATATGGTTAGCAAAACAAAGATTTAGTTGAAGAGCAAAAAATGTACTTAGCAAATTTTACGTTCTTCATGAGATATCCACTTCCAAAAATTATGTAGTCGTCAATAATACCACTACACAAACATTAACAAATGCATCCATCCTTATTTTACAATGCATGTCCTACCAATACCGAGTCTCCACGAAGGACACAGTTCCAAGCTGTCTGCTGGCTAACTGTAAGCGGCTAATCCGTCCAACCACAGAGTCTCTTGCCGAGGGCGCAAAGCGCTGTCAGCGATATTAATATAGTCAATAGGGCTGCCAACATACAAACATATAAACAGGCTACTTCCAGTATGTTCCGCTGATGAGTGACGTCGCGTTGGGTTCAACGATGAACTGCTGTCCTGCACTATCCCGGATGACCATTGTCGGCGAGTACGGCGGAAGCCTTGGGAGAGGTACCGTTCTTCCTTGTTGTGCAGAGGCACAGCGGTGTTACTCCTGGTGCCACGGTGTGGGAAACCATCGAGTACGACTTCAGATCGCTGTTGGCAGTGATTGAAGGACTCTGTGATACCTCTCATGCAACAGTATCATGGGGCTATTTAAAAAAAAAAAAAAAACAATGCTCGTCCACACGCGTGATGTTAACTCCCTCTCATCTCCAGCGAGATCCCCTGATCGATATCCGATACATCTTGTGTGGGACCAGCTCGAATATCAAATCCATCTCAGGTCCAGCGTTTGGGATATCGAGGACCATTTATAACAATAGTGGGCCAGCTAGCGTTGGGACAAGATACAGTGTCTTTATGATACTCTTCGGAATCGAAGCAGTGGACGCATTCAGGTCACTGCAGCATTGATTGGTTGGTTGGTTTTGTTGATTTGAGGGGAGGGAACTAAACAGCGAGGTCATCGGTCCCGTCGCATTAGGGTAGGATAGGGAAGGAAATCGGCCGTGCACATTCAAAGCAACCATCCTTGCTAGCATTTGCGTGAAGCGATTTAGTGGATCACGGAAAACATAAATCAGGATGGCCGGACGCGCGTTTGAACCGTTGTCCTCCAGAATGCGAGTCCAGTGGGCTAACCACTGCACCACCCCGCTCGGTGGCAGCAGCGCCAAGTTCCTTGTAAATTTTTCTCAATTTTGTAATCACCGACATAACAACACATACCCTTTGGAACCGTGACGCTTTGTTCCGTTCCTCCTTCCACTCTGTATGCTTCACTTTTTTACTCAGGCTTCGTATTTTATCAATTAAAGGATAAACCTTGTCATTACAATTTCTTGGAAAGTTCTATCCGAGAAGAAAACACCTTTGTTTCACTGATTACCACCCCAGCTCTCTTACAATATCCGTGACACTCTCCGCCTTAGTCATCTATAAAGCGAACTGAAATGCCCTTCTTCGAATTTTGCCGATATCCTTTGCAAATTCGTCCTGATAAGCAGCCATATCGCGCAGCAGTACTCCAGAGAACTACTGAGAAGCATCCTGTTGGTAGTCTGTTTGGTAGACATGTTGAATCTTGTCATGTTGAAAAATGGGGCCTCTGCCTGTTATTCGCGTCTTTCTTGCTTTGTATTTCAACTGCGTGACTCGCCGACTTCTTCAGGTGCTGTCTGATACTAATTCCAGTGCGGAACGAGTCCGGTATTTATTCCTGTGTTGTGCTAGGCGCTCCCTCTAAGGTCCGCGCTGTGTCAGGTGCTCTGTCCTCTGTATGCACCGACCAACAGCAGGGATTTTAGAGCTTTATTGTAGTTGCAGCAGTTCCGAACGCTGTGCATGTACTTTGTGGTTACCATCCGCTGTCAGTTTTCCTGTATGTAGTTCTGGATCACGTCCAAGTCGTGTTAGACAATTTATCTTCCCATGGTCATCATTGAACCCCTCCTGTCATCTAGGACGTTCTGTTGGCGTGTCGGACATTCTGTCTGAAGTCTGTCCCGGCAGGTGCGCCTGCAGTGCTATTTTCAGGCTACTGGTGTTCAGATTGCCACTCGAGACTCCGTAGAACGTCCTCAGGCATTGGATCTGTTGTCTGAGGTATTATTTTATGTGAGGTCTACTTATATGTTCAAATGGTTCAAATGGCTATGAGCACTATGGGACTTAACTTCTGAGGTCATCAGTCCCCTAAACTTAGAACTACTTAAACCTAACTAACCTAAGGACATCACACACATCCATGCCCGAGGCAGGATTCGAACCTGCGACCGTAGCGGTCGCGCGGTTACAGACTGTAGCGCCAAGAACCGCTTGGCCACTCCGGCCGGCCTACTTATATGTACTGGGCAGTTTTCTCTAACTACATCTTCATACTTGTTCCCCCTGTGCACTTGATGTTGTCTCAGTGGCATTTTCAGAAGATCGACTGTCAAGTTCCAGGAAGAGCTGAGCTAGAAATCGGTGTCACGGTTAATGATATTCTCCATAACGTTCATCCCAATAATTTCCCTTACAACGCTGTCGCAGTATTCTATGATTATATTAGTATCTTGATATCATTACAGCTCATATGATGACAGAGATTAAACAATGCTCGGCCATCGCTGACTTGGTTGCCTGCCTGAGTCTGCTGTGCCTTTGGTTTTCTTTGCACGTAATTTCAACGGTCCTAGTCATCTGCTCGATGTATGCCAAACCCCATTCACATGGTATGTGATAAACACACTCTTTTCCTAGTCCCAGGAAATCCTTCGCACACCTTAGCAGAGCCTTAATATTTGTGGGTGGATGGAACGCGCTCTTGATGTCATATTGGAGTAGATTTCTGCTGAATTTGGCAGATACTGGCCCGACGTATGGCAAATATGTAACCTTCTTCGTGTCTTCTTGTACCTCTTCAGGAACCTCTGGCGGGGAAACACGGCTCAGTGCCTTTTGAACATCTCGAGATCATCCATTTTTGCAGAACGTAGACTGTAGGTCTTTTACATCCGTTGCCAAATTATCAAGACCTGACAGAGCTAGTGCCCCGTGAACCGTAGGTCTGAGTACACCATATTTCTGTGCCAGAGTTTGGCAACTGCTGGCTTGCAGGTATAAGTCGAAGTGAGTGGGTTTGCGGTACACACTATGGCTCAGGGTACCATCTGCCTTCCTCATCTAGAAATGAGAGTAGTCGATCCTTCTCCATTTCCACGGTGAGTTTAATGTTAGGGTGGCTTGAGTTTATGTGGTACAAGAAAACATTGTGCTTTTCCCTCTCGTGTGGCAATATAACAAACGTGTCATCCATTCACCTAAAAACCTTGGGCCGATGTGTTACTCTTCAAATCTCTCCATAAAGAGATTGAGCTGCATCGGTTAGAGAGAGCTGTCTCCTTCTGTTTGCTTGTAGAATTGACCCGCATATAACAGGTACGTCGAGGTCAATATGGGCCTGAAGAAGTCCAGGAGAGCACCGTGAAAATTTTCTCCAATGAGCTAGAGTGAATTATTCAGTGGTACGCGGGTGAACAAGGAAAACACGTCGAAACTGACTACGATGCCTGAGTCAGTGATCTAAAGCTGCTTGAGGCGTTGTGGAAACTCTTTTGAGTTGTGAATTTGTTGGGCACACTTTCCTCTTTATGGGTAAAGTATGTTCTTAAGATTTTGAGCAATACTGTAGGTGCCTGCGCCTTCGTTGCTCACCCCTTCCTTGTCCACCTTAGGCAGGCCATAAAGTCTGGGTGGTATTGGAGCTTCTGCTCTTAGCCATCCTTTCGGGAAGGGAAGTTTCCTTCTTATCCACCTTGTTCAAGGGGTCCCTTTCTACTGGTCTGTACACCGGGTCATCCAGAAATTTTCGCTCCCTGCTGTCAAAATGTGCCTTCTAAAGGACAACGGTAGCACTGCCCTCATCTGCACGTACCACCATAATGCTGTCATCCTCCCGGAGTTGTTTGAGGGCCACTCCCTCATCACCAGAGATGTTTGATTTTGGCAGCTTGGTTTTGGTTGGCACCCTACACGTCTCTCGTCGTACTTCTACAAAAGGATAAGGCCACAGATCAACCGAAATACTTTGTAGGTACATGAATGACACGTTTGTTATATGGCCCCACGTGAAGGAAAAGCTCGATGTTTTCTTGGAGCATGTAAACTCACATGATCCTAATATTAAACTTACCGCGGATCTGGAGAAGGACCGATTTCTTCCGTTTCTAGATATGCTGCTCAAAAGGAAAGGAAAGGTACCGTGAGCCATAGTGTGTACCGAAAACCCACTCTTCGACTTGTACCCGCAAGCCAGCAGTTGCCGAAGTCTGGCACAGTAAAATGGTGTACTCACAACTCTGGTTCACCGGGCACGAACTCTGTCAAATCCTGCTAACTAGGCGATGGCGATACAGCACTTAGCATCTGTGTTCTACAAAAATTGATACTTTTCTCGAGATGTTCAAAAGGCACTGAGCCCGTCCCCGCCAGAGGTTCCTGACCAGGTATAAGAAGAAACGATGAAGGTTGCATATTTGCCTTATGTCGGGCCGATAATTGCCAAAATCAGCAGAATTCTCCTCCAATATAACACGAAGAGCGTGTTCTACCCACCCACAAAGAATAAGGCTCTGGTAGGGAGTGTGAAGGATGAACTGGGTCTGGGGAAACTGGGCGTTTATCACATACCTTATGAATGTGTTATGGCATACATCGGCCAGACGACTAAGACCGTCGATGTCAGATGCAGATAAAACCAAAGGCACATCAGACTGAGACAGGTGACCAAGTCAGCGATTGCCGAACATTGTTCAGAACTCAGTCATCTGTGAACCTTACCGAAGCCAAGCTACTAGTATAAGTATCGAATATTGGTACAGAGTTGTAAAAGAATGTAATGAGAATCTCATTAACCATGATAGCGATTTCCAGTTTAGTTCTTCCTGAAACTCGGCACTTGATCTTCTGAAGACGCAACGGAGGCAACATCAAGTGCTCAGAGGACATAAGTACGAGGATAGAGAAAACTGCTCAGTAGTGTCACAAAGGACGCATGTGAAATGGTATCTCAGACCACAGACTCAATACTGAGGATGTTCTACCGAGTCTCGAGCGGCAGTCTGAACACCAGAGACCTGAAAATAGCACTGCATGTCCTCCTGGCAGGCACGGAATTTAGACAGAACGCCTGATACAGCATGCCAGGGTAATAGATCGTCCTAGATGACATGAGTGCTTGAATGACGACCATTGGAAAATAAAATGTCTAGCACGACTTAAACGTCATTCAGAACTACATACTGCAATACTGACAACGGATAATAACCACGAAATACGTGCACAGCGTTTGGAGCTGCCGCGGCTACAGGAATGCACTGCAGTCGCTGCTATTGTTCGGCGCAGGCCACGGACAGAGCGCCTGAGGCGGCGCGGACGCAGACGGAGCGCCTAAATAAATACCGGGATCTTTCAACACTGGAATCAGTATCAGAGAGCACCTGAAGGGGACTGAGAGTCACGTAATTGAAACACCGTATAGGAAATAAAGGGATAACCGTCGGAAACCCGATTATTCAACATGACAACACATCGCCGGGAAAGCCTGGAGAATTACATGTTGAATTTTAAATATTCTGCCAGTCTGCCATTAAATGAAGCGTTACTTTCACGATTCCTACAGGTTCCAATTTAAGCTGTTCGTAAAAGCCTGGAGAATTACATGTTGAATTTTAAATATTCTCCCAGTCTGCTATTAAATGAAGCGTTAGTTTCACCATTCCTACAACATTTTCTATGTGAGGTTCCAATGTAAGCTGTTCGTAATCAAGGTCCCAAAGTATTAAGAGGAATTGTCCATTTCTAAATTTTTTGTGATTTTTCGTAGAGCCAAAATTTAACATAATTTTTATAGTACTCATGTGAAGGACCTCACAAGATTTATCTTTCATGCTCAACTGACACTTTTTGAAACCTGAACGTTTCTTGTCTAAAGAATTTTGTATTTCGTTTTCATCTTATGATGATTTTACTATTCGGTTATTGACTGTGTCATCTACAAACAGTCTGAGAGCGTTGTTCAGATTGCCTCATAAATCGTTTTGATAAATAACAACAGAATACCTACAGCGCTTACTTGTGAGAGACAGATATAACTTCAGTTTCACTACATTATTTCTTGTCAGTTATTACAGCAATGACATATCTGACAGGGAATCACGAATCCAACCATACAGACGAGACAACATCCCATGCTCAGGCAATGTTATTAGAAGCCGCCTAAGAGGAGCGGTGAAAAAAGCATTCTGGATATCTGCTGGAAATGACAACCTTTGTTAATTTTCATGACGGGTACAAAACCTGGAACTTGAACTAAACACAAAGAATTCACGGGTCATCTTCATATCACACTGTAATTTGATTAGCGGATATATTGCTGGTACAGCTACTGCAGTTCTACATACTTTTCGATGTGTGTCTACATTTGGGGGAAGACATTAGTGTTGCATGGAAGGAATCTCTCTGACGTACAGATAATCCAAAAATTTAGATTGAAATGTGAACACCTCAAATATAACGGAAGATGTTAAAGTTGTTTCAGGGCGTTCCTTCTACGATTATGCAACCCAGAGCGACCCCGATGCGGTATAAATTATATTGGGTGGTCAGAAACACTCTGAAAATCTTGTAAGGGTGTTACAGGTTAGGCAGTGATGGGAAACACTTGTTAAGACCTAAGCTCGATATTCGGTGCCACTTGCGAGTTAATTATTGTTGAAGTTAGTCAACCAGGCCGTTGCGCGTATATTAATGTGTCCCGCCGCTAATATCACCGCAGGGAGTATCATTGTCTACTAAAATTCTTCATTTGGGCGCTTGGGCAGTTTCTATCTCAGACGAATCCAGTGAATTCACTTGAGAGTTCACCTTCTGCCCACGAAGTGGCATCGTTGCCCGATGTAACAACGGATCCTACGTTTTTGAAACGTATGGTCTTCTGCAAGTGTGGTCATTGATTCTGATAGTACTATTGGTGTATAGCCTCTTTGCAGGTATTCAGTCTTCTGCGTTCTGGGTACTGCAACGCAGATGATTTCCGATAACGCTGTGCAAGTTTTTAGCTGATGAAGGAGTTTAAGGCGTGCTATTTGGGACTGATCAAATCAGTCAAGAACATAAGTTTCCATGATTGTGAATGTCAGCAGTTGCTGTAACTATGCAGAAGATGAACAATAGCAGTCAACACCGACAGTGATATTAAAAAGTGCAAAAATTTCACCTGGCTGTACTGCGCAATCATTTTCCGCCGAATTAAATAAAGACGGTACAACGGCGGTCATCGATGACATATCAATCTCTGGTAGATATGTGTTACTTGATCAGCTAACTACATGTGATAATGTTAAGAAAATTTTCTTATTCTTGATGTCTCCTTTCTTCATGAGGCCCACCACCAATTCCTCTCTGCGCCAAACTTTTCATTTCACAGGAGAACTTGCATTCTAAGTCCTCTGTCATTTGTTGGATCTACTACAGTCTCTGCCGTCACCAACATTTTTTTTTACCCTATAGAGCTCCTTGGTTAACATCGAGGTTACTCCCTTTGTCTTAAGACATGCCTCATCGTCCTGTCCTACTTCTTGTCGGTGTTTATTATATATTCCTTAGTTCGTGGATTCTTTGGAGAACCCCCTTATTCCTTATCTTGTCAGTCTACCTGATTTTCAACATTCTTCTGTAGCACCACATCTCCATCGCACTTCTGTTTCGTTTCTCCCTCTGTCCATTATTCACTACCATAGATTGTTGTGCACGAAAAGTACATTCCCAGAAATTTCTGAATGCATTGCCTCTGTTTTAACAAGTAGACTTCTCTTCGCCAGGAATGCCACATTTTAAATGTTATTATGCTTTACAGGTCCATCTTGCTTCGTCCCTCGTGGGTTATTTTGCTGCCTGGGTAGCAGAATTCCGTAACGTGGCCTACTTCGTGACCAAGAATTTTGATGTTAAGTTTTGCGACATTTTCATTCCTGTTGTTTCTCATTACTTTTATCATTTTCCGGTTTACTCCTAATTCATATTCTGTCTGATTAGACTGTTTATCCTATTCAACACATTCTGTAATTCTTCTTCACTTCCACTGAACACAGATACGTCATCAGCGGATCTTAACATTCATATCCTTTTAGCACGAATTTCAATCCTACTCTTGCATCTTTCTTTTATTTTCGTCGCTCCTTCATCGATGTATATACTAAACAGAAGGACTGAAAGAATATTCTTGCAAGCCTAGAACTTTGTTCCTCCTATCTTAGGTGTCGTATATATTGTGTGTTATCCGTCTTTCCTTACAGCCAACCCCTATTTTTCTCAGAATTTCCAATAACTTTCACATTGTCTAACGCTTCTTCTAGATGGACGCATCGAATTTGTCTTGATTATTCTTCGATCTTTCTTCCATTGTCAAGCTGTTCGTCAAAACTGCATCTCTGGTGCTTTTACATTTGCTAAAACCAAACTGATTGTCATCAAACATAGCTTCAGTTTTCTTTCCCATTCTTCTGTGTATTATTCTTGTAAGCAGCTTGGAAGCGCCACCTGTTAAGCTGGTTGTGCAACAGCTTACTACTTATTTTCTCTTGCTGTTTTCGGAATTGTGTGGATGATGTTTCTCCTAAAGTCTGATGGTGCATCGCCAGCCTCATGTATTCTACACACCAACGAGAACAGTCGTATGCTTGCCGTTTCACTAACTGATTTTAAGGGGATACGGAATCGGATTTTGGGTTAAAAAATTGAATTTTTTTTATTGGCGTATTATATTCTGCCATGTTTCCTCTTTAAAATGACGTATCATACATAGCTCTACTACAATTATAACTATTTTATTTTTATATATTTGTGAGATCGGGTATTGCGCTTTAGTTATACACGTCTCTCGTGACTGACCATGAACTTTTTGGCAGTACCTTTAAAGTGACATGAATTCAAATATCCCGGTTTCCAGCGACTATTTATACACTAGTTGCCCGAAAATGTTTCTCTCTGGTTTCCTCAAGTTACTCTTTGACTTTGTGGCGGGACTGTTTTGTAAACAGTGTGATATAAGAAAGTAGTTGTTGTTGAGTTATTTCGTATTTAGTGCTTCATTTTTCGCAGTGAAAATGCCTAGAGCTAAAGCAAAAGTATTTAAAAAGCGTGTGAACTGGCAAAAGAAAAGAAATAATGATTCATTAGCAAAGCAAAGCAGTTCATCATCATCACTGTTGGAAAATGTGAATCCACTTATTACTGATTTGCCGAACGAACTTACACCAAATGAAAACAGTGCTTCTCATAAAAAACTAAGAGATTTGGAAGAGAAATATAATTTACTTGATAGAGGGAATGAAGTTTTTGAACTCATTGATACGAATATATTGTGTGAAGCTCTTGAAAACAGTTTGTGCTGCAAAAAATGTCATGGAAACGTTTCTCTGAAAGTAGAATCCCATGTTGGCCTGGCTGCCCAGTTTAATTTAATATGCAGTGTTTGTAAATACAGCTGTAAGTTTCCAAGTTCGGTTTCAGTAACTGTAAATAATGGATACAAGAAAACTGAACTTTATAGTGTAAATATTAGGTTAGTTTATGGATTGCGAGCAATTGGTAAGGGCAAAGCAGCTGGTGATATGCTATGTGGTGTTCTAAATCTTCCAAGTGCACCTTCAAAGTTTGAAGCTTACAATTATGTACTAGGATCTGCAGTTGAAGATGTAGCACAGAAGTCAATGCAGGTTGCTGTGGAAGAAGCAGTGGAAGAAAATGACGGCAGTCGTGACCTCACAGTGGCGTTTGATGGCACGTGGCAGAAAAGGGGCCACACCTCCAACAATGGTGTTGTAACAGCAACTAGTGTTGATACTGGCAAGGTTATTGATGTTGCAATAATGTCTAAATACTGTAGGTGCACAGGCAGGCTGAAAAATGAACACAGTGATGACTGTATTGTTAATTATTATGGTAGTAGTGGTGGCATGGAGGTTGCTGGGGTGAAGAAAATTTTTCATCGCTCTTCACAGTGGTATAATGTTCGCTATGTCAAATATCTGGGAGATGGTGACTCTAAAGCATTCAAAGAAGTTTTGGAAAGCAAACCATATGGGAACAGTGTAAATATAAGCAAACTTGAATGTATAGGACATGTGCAGAAGAGAATGGGTGCCAGGCTGAGAAGGTTAAAATCAGTTATGAAAGGGAAAAAACTAGATGATGGGAAAACCTTGGATGGCAGAGGAAGATTGACTGATTCCATAATAGACCACATTCAGAACTGCTATGGCCTTGCAATCAGGCAAAATACAGGCAATCTTGAAGAAATGAGGAGAGCTATATGGGCTTTATATTTCCACACCGCATCCACGGATGAGCATCCACAACATGGTTTGTGCCCCAAAGGTGAAAACAGCTGGTGTAAATACAATAGGGGACTAACAACAGGAGAGAAATACATTCACCACCACAGTCTACCATCAGCCATCATGGCAGAAATAAAGCCCATTTTCAGAGATCTGGCTGACAGAAGTCTTCTGATGAAATGTCTTCACGGAAAAACGCAGAACCCCAACGAGTGCTTGAATAGTGTGATATGGCATCGTCTCCCAAAAACAGTGTTTGTCGGAATTAATACATTACATTTTGGCGTGTATGATGCTGTGGCAACCTTCAATCTTGGAAATATAACTAAATGCCAGGTCCTTCAAAAGTTGGGTATGTGTGTTGGTTCCCGTACGGTACGTGCTATGTTCTTTTTAGATCAGCACAGACTAAGGCATGCTGATAATATAATCAAGACATTAGTGAAAAAAGCAAGACAGGTGCAGAGGGGTGCCAAAAGAAGACTTGAAGATGATTATGAAGACTGTGAAGGGGGTATTAGCTACGGATCAGGAATGTTTTAATCTTCTTTCTCCGTTTCCCGTAAGTTTACTTTTTACTTCATCTAGGAACATTATCTCAGGTACTGGTCAACCTAGAAGTCTGAAATTTTTATGACGTAGTGACATAGGTCCCTATTACATACTGAAACAACGATTTTTTAATTACTTGATTTACAAAAGACTTAGGGGTGATAGTCTAGTAAAAAGCGATGGAAAAAATTTACTTAAAAATAAATGTACAATATCTCTGTAAGAAAATACTTTGACAATAAACTGTTGTTTCAGTATTGTTGTAACATATGAATGCACATACAGTAAAATTTTTACCTCTCTGTCTCCAGTAGTTTGAGAGAAAATGTTCCCTATAGTAGGCATATATTAACATTGCGGGGATAGGTGATTCCGTATCCCCTTAAAATATTCCACAAACTGACTTTAAAAATTACGATACAGAGTTATCTATTCCAACTGCTTTATTTGATCTGAAGTCTTCCATAGCTCTTTTAAATTCTGGCTCTAACGAAGGATCCGCTATATCTTTCTTACTGTCTCGTGTCTTCTACCATCAAATAAGTCCTCCCCTCATAGACGCCTTCAGTGTACTCTTTTACCTATCCACTCTCTCCTCCGGATTTAACAACCGATTTCTCATTGCACTCTTAATGTTACCGAGCTTGTTTTAATTTCACCGAAGCTTATTTTCAATTTTTCCATTTATGCTGAGTCAGTCCTCCACACGGTTATTTAATTTTGATATCGTTTCTTCTATCCTGCAGCCACTTCATTTTGGCTGCCCTTCACTTCCAGTTTATTTCATTACCAAGTGTTTTGTACGGCCTTATCCGTATTTCCCTTCTGGAAATTTTTTTGCTTCCTCCTTTCGTCGTTCTGTTGAATCATTTCTTCCGTTACCAAAGGTTTTTTCAGAGTTACCTTCCTTGTACTTGTGTCTCGCTGACTCTTCGGAGTTACCTTCCTTGTACTTGTGTCTCACTGACTAACATCTGTTATTCCCCTTGTTAGAGATGTTTACTCCTCTTCAATTGAGCTTCCTACTGTGGTATTCCTTAGCGCGGTAACCTAATCTTTAATTACTTTCAAACGCATCTAATGATTCCTTAGAGCTTCACTGTGCCACATCCTTCCACACTGATTCTTCTGGACACTTGATTTAAAATTCAGTCTACTCTCAATGCCACCTCATAAAATATTATCCTATCGTTGCTTATTGTACTTCTTCCTCAAGGTATCCTCTACCCAGGCAGTCGCTTCCCGGGAATCCGAGCGGAGTTCTAATCTGGAATCTGTAGCTACGGTAGGTTCATCATAACTAGACAGGTGAACGAGGGTGACTTCTTATGCCAAAAATCTTCGGTCGCCATTTTTGATAAGTTATTCAAAATTCAAACAGTGGTTGGGATCGACATCAGGACCCACGACGCCTTCATTACTAATCTAAGACGCTTCTTGTGGACTACGGGACCAACTTCTATTTCGTGTTAGCAACGACGAAATAACATTTTATGTTAATCACTACTTCATCGATGCTACTGACATTGCCAGCGTACGATGGATATTAAATTGCTGTGAAGATGATAACTGAAACCGAACATGAATTAAAATAAATCACAATTGAGTCCTTTAAAATAATTAATACGTAAACAAACAATAGACAAAGTAACAGCAAACGATCTCGAAATTCGTCATTTTATTACAATATTTCTGCATTTCAGCTATTACATTATCATCTTCAGTGCACATAATTGGTGAATTTAGTCCAAAGTGTCATATAGTATGCGGAGCTTACAGGAATCTTGAGTTCATGTTAGACACCTGTAAGCTCTATACCAATATTGTTTACTACGTACCACTGGGCCAGTATCACCTGTTGTTGCATGCAATGTGGGTGACTATGTAATAGTTGAAATCTAGATCTGCTGAAGTAAAACGACAAATTCGTATCAGATTGCTGTTCTTTCATCTGTTGTGTATATTCAATGATCGCTGTGCAAATGAGATCATGTGGATCCCAATTCCACTAATATTCGACTCTTTCTTGAGGTTCAACTAATTATATTGGATAAAACAGGAATTCATAAAGAAGAGCCATATCAGCTAAATCTACAATTACAAGGTCTTGAGAAAGCCGATTTTAAATAGTAACTAAAAATAATCCATTCAATATTGACCTAATTTTCTGTGATGCTATATAGTGTGCGCAACCGTTTCAGCTCTGTCCTGCAGAAAAAATTTAGAGTTATGAAAGTACATTTCTTATTAAAATGGTCGCTCTGAGAAGCTGCAGTCGAAGCACAAATATGTGAAACAAAACTTTCTAACCGTTTGCAGGCAACAGCTTCCAAGATGAAACACTTGAGTAAGTGAACAACCGTCGTTAAAAAGCCTTACTGTGTTACTTCCTAAGGGTTTGTGTTTTTGTTGTGTCAGAAAAACAAAATAATAAATTTCGGAAATAATAATCAACTTCAAAGATAACTAGGTAACATCATTGTCAGTAACAAAAATCTACAAACTAAATGAGAAGTGTGTAAGTTAGTCTGAAGTAATTACTGTTATAGTTGGCGCACACAGTTGAAGTTCCCAAACGAAGTATAGGAAACACAACGATTATTTTGTGCTGAATGCTCTACATTAGTCAATGTTGGCCAGTTATCAACGAAATAATAAACGTAGTACCAATAGGAGTAAATCAAATGTGAATATCGTATATTATATCGACAAATATATAATGGTGGACTTTGTAATGGTACTTGAATTACGTAACCATTATGGTACCTCACCTGAACCTCTCGATACCAGTAATATTCTACTGTAACATGTTTATGAGACAACGTTCAGATTTGATTTAACTTTTGATACATCGATATGTTTATACTGCAATGATATTATTCTTATGTGTATTCTTTCTTTCGTCACTATGATCTTTGACGTACTTGTAACTCTGATTTTTGGGCGCGTAAGCGATTGTTAGTTATTTGTTGAGTTGTTAGAGAGTCGGACCTTGGAAAGGTCAAGTCTTGGACGTCATGTTGGAAAGATGCATTTTGTAGTTGGCTTATAAAATGTGAGGAAGATGTTTTTAAGTTTAATCTCCAAGAATGGTTTGACAAGCGCATCTACAAAACTTTTGAATATAGCAGGATAAAAGCTAGGCCTCTTTGCATCCGAATTTGGAATCTTAACCACCTAGATTTTCAACGATTGAGCCACGATTTTACGACGAGACCAGCGTAGGAAACACAAATAGATGAGTGCCTTGTTTTTTGATTATTACATGAAATGACTTTATTAACTGCGCTCAAATGACACCTGCCACATATTATGACTGTTGCTGCCCGAAGATGCAGTATTTAGCAGAGTGAGCAACACCACAATCGTTGTTAAATGCTGACCTTTGATGTGGTAGGGTTGTTAGAACGTGGGGGCTCGTCCGGGATGGGCAGCACCAAATATTCAAAAATTAACTGTAGATGTGTTTCAGGAAAAGTACACAGTGAATCCGTTATGAAAAATATCGACAAAATCCTGACAATCAAAAGGGGACAACAACAGGACAAAAATGGACGCAAAAAACAATGGGACGACAAAGGATTTAAAATAAACAGTACGACTGGATTCCGATGGAGAAGACTTCAGCTATAAGTTAAGTAAAAATTCTAACCACTTTTATCATTTGGTATTGTCATTTCTAGTGGTTCATTTTCTGTTAACAGTTAATAATGGATAAAATTAATGCAGGGGAAGAAATAGTAGGGGGGATCCAAAAATTGATAAGTTAGAATTAATTATGCAGCTTCTGAGTAAGCAGAATGAAAACATAAATAATTTAAAATGTGAAATGAGGACTCAAATCGACGAAATGTTAGGGGAGAATTTGAATAAGGAATTAAATGCAATAAAAACTGAGCTAACTGAGGTCAAAAATACACTGGAAGGTAACTTAAAGGTGGTAGAATCGAGGGTAGACAATGTGGAGAAGAAAGTATTTGTTTTTGAAACTGAATTTATTGCTGAAAATAGTAACAGAGCCAGGGAAATTCAGGAACTTCAAAATGAAAATGAATCACTAGAAGAAAAATTAAATGACTTGAAAGTAAACAATGTTAATTCAATCGGTAGTGTTGAGAAAAGGGTTGACACTTTAGAATCAAATCTTAGCGATAAATTACACACATTAAAAACTAAAATAAATCAAGTTGAAGAATATGTTGTCAACGAAAATTTATACAGTCATGGACCAGCATGGTCCAGCCTGTTAGTGAAAAGTTTTCCTTCTGATAATTTGCACCCAGTTGATTTTTTGCACCATTGCAAGGACAATTTTGTGCCAGGAATGTCTGATGATTCAAAAATTAAATTTGTCAAAAAATTTCTTGAAGGAGAGGCCCTATCCTGGGCTAACAAAAATTTCGACCAGTGGGAAACAATTTGCAAATTTTGAGAAAAGCTTCTTAAACAAATTTTGGTCAGAATCTGAAAGGGGAGAATTAAATCTGAATTTTTAAATGGACCTATTTTCAGAGGGAGAGTGGACACCATGAAAGCATTTTGTAAAGATCAATTGAGAAAATTAATACATTTAGATAAACCTTTTGATGAAATGACACAAATAGATGCGCTGAAAAGAAGGCTACCTGAAAAACTGCAGTGGGATTTGGTTCATGGGCCTGATAATTGTTTCGAAGAATTTTTAAAATATGTGGATAAATTGGATAGGGCATTAGAGAGAGGGAATATGCAAAATTTTGACAATGGTGAGCACCAACAGGGGGGGGGGTGAATATAGGGATAGGGGATAGACGATATATATCAGTGATGGGTTTCTTAAGCTACTGTAGGGGGATTATCACAGTCTTCCGTTCTGCCATGTCTGCGTTGTATTTTATATTGGTGGGCAGGTGTTGATATTCAGCTCTCAGTTATATTTTTTGAGCCCTCCCCTTTTATTTCTTATCCTACTGCCTGTCACTGATTCTATTCTATTTTTCTTCTTCTGTTGATGAGAGGGGGCTAGGCTGAACTCTCCAGTAGTACCTATTTCTATCTTTCCTTTCCATCCACATATTATGAGGTATCGCTCCTCCCTTGTTGCAGTGTCTATAATTGTACCACGTCCTCAAGCTCTTCAATACAGATCAGCAATTGTTTTCTTAAATGCTGTCTGGTAATACTTTTCTTTATCACAAATTTCCATGTTAATGTTATAAACTGTATCTGGCCGAATAACTTTGAAATTAATTTCCAAATTTATTTATACACTGTGATACTGTATTATAGTAGAGCAAAAATTCCAGTTACTTTCACATCAGAATGTTGAAGGGCTATGGATGATAAAAAGCTTGCTTTTGACATGTCACAAACAAGATTTTTTTAAAGTAATGTTAGAAAATGAGAAATTTATTGTGTGTTGTAATATATAGAATTTTATGGAATATGAATAATTTTTAGACTATTATAATTGTTTCTTTCATTTCATTCTACTAGTGTTTGATCATTATTGGTGACACAATATAACATGGATATTTGTGTAGGAACTTTTACTGAACTGAAGAATAAAGCCTATTTAATAATTTCAGATAAAGAACCCACCAGCTAAAAGGAACTATGTAAAGGGAATACCTATGGACTTGTTATTAGAAGAAAAACTTAACTAGGAGAACAGGAACTACAGTGGTGAAATGGACAGTGAGTTACATATAAATGATGGACCAAAAATAACAATTGGACTCTTGTTCGAAAAAATTTTTATACTTTTTTTTATTATATTGCCAGGAGACATATTCAGTGGTCATGTAAAAAGTTGTAACTAAGATTCAAAATATTATGAGTTTTTCTTTGCATACAATATGTTACAGATTAACAGATTACATTTGGATATTTATGTGTACTGTTGTAAACAGAGTGAAGGGAGGACTGTTGTAAAATTTAGTAATTTTTGCAAGCTTGAAAAGATATGGCTAAAGCAACTTTTAATCTATTACATTTCATTTCTTTAATATTATACCACGAGGATCAATAATCTTTACGTACTGTTTCAAAGATACTATTATTCTATATAATGTTTACTGTAACTTAATACCTTATTATCTTGCTGTTTGGAGCACCCAATACCAAGCAGCTTGTGCATGGAATTGTGTGTGTGTGTGTGGGGGGGGGGGGGGGGGGGGCAGGGGGGTATTGTAATGGTACTTGAATTACGTAACCATTATGGTACCTCACCTGAACCTCTCGATACCAGTAATATTCTACTGTATTTCTGTTAACTACTTAACATATTTCTGAGACAACATTCAGATTTGATTTCACTTTTAGTACATCGATATGTTTATATTGCAATGATATTATTCTATTGTGTATTCTTTCATTCGTCACTATGATCTTTGACGTACTTGTAACTCTGATTTTTGGGCGCGTAAGCGATTGTTAGTTAGTTGTTGAGTTGTTAGAGAGTCGGACCTTGAAGGTCAAGTCTTGGACGTCATGTTGGAAAGATGCATTTTGTAGTTGGCTTATAAAATGTGAGGAAGATGTTTTCAGGTTTAATCTCCAAGAATGGTTTGAGAAGCGCATCTACAAAACGTTTGAATATAGTTGGATAAAACCTAGGCCTCTTTGCATCCGAGCTTGGAATCATAACCACCTAGATTTTCAAAGATTGAGCCATGACTTTACGACGAGACCAGCGTGGGAAACAGAGAAAGATGAGTGCCAAGTTTTTTGATTATTACATGAAATGAATTTATTAACTGTGCTCTAATGACACCTGCCACATAATATGACTGTTGTTGCCCGAAAATGCAGTATTTGGCAGCGTGAGCAACACCGCAACCGTTGTTAAATGCTGACCTCTGTTGTGGTAGGGTTGTTAGAACTTCTTGGAGAAAATGAAGGCTCTAATCCGTGACTGGGGGAAACTGCAGCATATCTTCAAGCGTACCTTTGAACTATGAACTGAGCTTTTCCCGTTACAAAGCAAATGTTGAAATATGCATGATCAACCATACAAATTTGCCTATAGCTATATCTGTGTCACATTCGTTACTCCATAAGGAATAAAGTAAGTTGCATTTTCATCAGTTGATAAGTGGAAATGGGAAACATTCCAAGTGCCAAATCTTACGTTTGCAGGAGAATCATAAGAAACTGTATCTATTTTTGTACACAACGTGTTTGTATCCAAAAAATTTGAGAAGGTATGGAGATACCACAGAATTACGCTGCTCAAATAATCACTGCAATAAGAAAACAAATCAGGAGGAAATAATTCTTTAAAATGGTGCAAATGGCTCTGAGCACTATGCGACTTAACATTTGAGTCCATCAGTCCCCTAGAACTTAAAACTACTTAAACCTAACTAACCTAAGGACATCACACACATCCATGCCCAACGCAGGATTCGAACAGGCGACCGTAGCGGTCGCGCGGTTCCAGACTGAAGCGCTTAGAACCGCTCGGCCACTCCGACCGACAGTAATTCTTTATGAACGTTATCAGTGCCAATAGCAATTTTTTAAGACCCATTACTACTGAGGTATTACGTTTTATTTATGATAATACAGGTACAGGAATACAGCTGTATTTCATATTTTAATGGGGAGAACCGTAGTCAACATAAAAATTTCTTGTAGCTTTTACGTCTTATTTACTTCTGTGTCTTACAGAATTCCATTCTTGGGATCGGATATTGAAAGTTTACTATAAAACTATCAGTAGTGTTGAGGAAGAAAAAGTAGCTAATAAACCTGGTTTGTCGTTCAGATGGAATACGGCACGGCTTACATCAGTCATGTTCTTTCATCTTTTGATTACAATGAGATTAATCTATTCCTTTGTTTCAGAGTAAAGATTTTAATAACAATTTGAGACTGATGAGTATGAGACACTTTAATCATACTGCATGTGGAGACTTTACACTCCTGCATTGACAGCAACGTTTCAGAAGCAAATTTATAGACAATGATAACAGGTATACGCGCTGGAATTACGTGTAATGGGTTCGCAGCTGCAGCTGACTCAACAACTTCGTGTAAATCTTGAGGAACAAAAGCCTTCCTTACCATACCTCATACCTCTATTATTGCAAAAGCTGAGTCACAGATCACGAAAAGTGTGCCCACTCACCAAACACATGTATGGTACCTCTTCAAAGCTTTCCAGGCTAAATGGAGGAGACTTTGATGCATTACACTTGGAACTCAAAAGGGAAGCACTGCCTGGCACATAGACTACGCGCCAGCTAGTAATTCTATGTATTTAACAGCAGCTATTACAAGAAACCACAGCCCAGGATGTTGATGACAATGTTGGCTGTAGTCTACTAAAAAGTTAACTTTGGCGGCGTGAGAGGGAGAAAGTCTCCCGCGAAACGTAGCACTGAAGATTTTCGAATGGAGAAAACTCGCTGGCTTTGTAGTAAGTGAATAAAGGTGCAAACGCAGGAGGATACAATTTAAGAACAATTTGTCTTCCAATAGCTCAACTTAATTTGGAGAGGTGTCTCACAGTGGCTTCATGTCCTTACACGTCAACGATTACGCTCTACCACCATGAATGTCAGTCCATAGTTTTCCAGAAACTCCCAGTTCCTGAGTTTTACATCAGCAGCGAGAGTTCTGCTCGCAAATCGTTTCACAATACACGCTCAAATATTTTAATCGCTATAAGAGACAAGCACTAGACAATGCTTGTTCCTCTCTACATTCTGCAACACCGAAAATACTAATTAGCTATCACTCATTTCGACTCATGAATTAGACACTGTATGAACACTGGAACACAAAGGTGAGACAATGCGTATCGCTTCGTATATTTTGACAAACAGAAAACACTACAAACATCAAAAAAGTTTTGCATCACCTCGGTTCTGAGAGTTCCGGAGCCTGTACAGAAAATTGGAATAAAGGTCAACATAAACACTATTTCCGCCCTCATTACTGCTCATGAAAACCACACATTGTATGTTGTACCACCACACAGCGAGACCTTCAGAGGTGGTGGCCCAGACTACTGTGCACACCGGTACCTCTAACAGCCAGTAGCACGTCATCTAGCATTGAATAGTGCCTGTATTCGTCGTGGCATACTATCCACAAGTTCATCAAGGCACTGTTGGTCCAGATTGTCCCACTCCTCAACGGCGATTCGGCGTAGATCACGTCGTCCATAAGCAGCCCTTTTCAATCTATCCCAGGCATGCACGACATGGTTCATGTCTGGAGAACAGGCTGGGCATTATCCTGAAAGCAGTCATTCACAAGATGAGCACGATGGGGGCGCGAATCATTCTCCATGAAGACGAATGCTTCGCCAATACGCTGCCGATATGGTTACACCATCGATCGGAGGATGACATTCACGTATCGTACAGCCGTTACGGTGCCTTCCATGACCACAAGCGGCGTACGTCGACCCCACATAATGCCACCCCAAAACAGCAAGGAACCTCCACCTTGCTGCACTCGCTGGACAGTGTTTCTGAGGCGTTACTTCCAAACACGTCTCCGACAATTGTCTGGTTGAAGGCATATGCGACACTCATCGGCGAAGAGAACGTGATGCCAATCCTGAGCAGTTTATTCGGCGTGTTGTTGGGCCCATCTGTACCACGCTGCATGGTGTCGTCGTTGCAAAGATGGGACTACAGACAACACGAGCCGTGTACCTCCATCCTGGTGGAATGACTGGAACTCACCGGCTGTCGGATCCCCTTCGTCTAAAAGACGGGTTTAGTGACATCTGTGACCAGTCAAAGGGACTGTGTCTGTGATACAATATCGACAGTAAAAGTCTATCTTCAGGAGTTCAAAGCTTTTTTGATGTGTGTATTATTTGTTGTGAGGCATCCACTCACTCAAATTACGAAACAAGTGCGAGAGAGAGCTTGTTCCTTCCTATATTTTAACACACAGACAATACTAATAACACTCACTGAGGCTCATGCAGTTAGGTATCTTGCAGAGCTCAGAAACGGAGCGAGTATGGGTATAATGTTGTGGATTGCGACTTAACAAGTCAAGATGACGCTGTTACCTCAGTGATATACCGGCTTCCTTCGTTGTTTCTGTGCTTGCGCGACTATGACGAGTCCGAGGGTGGTGGCGCTGCTATCACAACCTACTCACCGACTCCTTCTGTCTTACTGCAGCGCGCAGGCTTAGAGCTAGTCCTGACTTAGTACAGAAGTTGAGTTCACGATGTTGTTGTTGTAGCATTCACAATGCGAAATAACCGATTGTGGGTACCAGATGGACTCTAACAGCACTGTGTTTTGTAAGACCGTGGAGAATGTAAGACGAAAATTAATGCGAGAAATAAAATTGCAAATGTGTTGCATCGGAGGAGAAGTGATGTCCAGAATAAGTTCCAAGCTATAGTCCACACATCAGACAAAAAAAAATAGTAATTTTGTCCAATGCAGCCGGCCGCGGTGGTCGTGCGGTCCTAGGCGCTCCAGTCGGGATTCGCGCTGCTGCTACGGTCCCAGGTTCGAATCCTGCCTCGAGCATGGATGTGTGTGATGTCCTTAGGTTAGTCAGGTTTAATTAGCTACGTTCTAGGGGACTGATGACCACAGCAGTTGAGTCCCATAGTGCTCGGAGCCATTTGAACCATTTGTCCAATGCAAATAAAATCTTTGAAATATTGTTTACGCCACCTTCATCACGAGAGAAGGTCTGTCCTGTCCTGTGCTGTGAAACGACACCGCGAGTAAAACGCACGCTAATTCTGTTTTATTTTGGTCATAAAATGGGCTAACAGTGATTGTGTAATTTATAAATAATATCTGTAATATTTTCAGGGACTGTTGGAAACATATTTCAATAATTAATCAGCATTTAGAGAATGCTCTTCATCCTCATATCATGGTTTCTTATGGTGTCATCACAGACACGGTCACATGCTGAAAGTATGTGTATCTCGACATAATTGTTTAACATTCTCTGAATAGAGATTAAGTATTAAAATAAATTAAAGCAGCCTTCGAAAAAGACAATATTCACTGATAACCGAGGAATCAGTTTATAGGTATATAATAATCGTCTTGCCTGCCGCTTGTGTATGTAGCGGCAATGGTGTGAATCCTCGGCTATAGTCACGAACTCAGGAGCTAGCTCTCCTTTCTACGCCGGACGAGTCGACGTATTCGCGACAGACTCACGTGACGAGTTTTCCGTTGATCAGGCAGCGGCGGGGACAGGCGAGTCGAGTCTCCGAGCACATGGAGACCGCGAGTTCGGAGATGACGTCATAGGACTCGCTGGCGAACTTAAGGCGAGTATACGGAGCTCATTTCTGATCTGTAACACCTTATTCACACTAGGAGACAAGTGCGCGACAGCGCTTGCTCTTCTATATATTCTGACACACAGACAATACAAGTGCGAGGCAGTGGTTGTTCCTTCCCTTCCGAGTATTACTCGTTGCTGCTTTAGAGACATAATGCATTGTGCATTGTACCGTGGGCCTAGAAACAACGGAGAGGCTTCCTCCCGCCGTAGCCCTCAGTGGTTCACAACCTCACAACAGGCCACAGCAGTCCACCAACCCCACTGCCTCTCCACACCGAACCCAGTGTTATTGTGCGGTTCTGGAATGTTTGCACTGTAATTATGGTGTCCGCATACATGGAGATAATGTATGCGCAGAAATCGCCGACATAGTGTAAATCAGGCTGAATAAAGGGAACCAGCCAGCATTCGCTGGGCAGATGGACCTCGACACTAATCCGCTAGGCAGATTGCTATGGAGACATACTCTTTAGAACTTGTTCTTCAATAACAGGCAGAAAACGGAAGATAATAACTGTTGCTGGGTGCTTATCGCAAACTCAACCACCTCCATAGAACGTATACAGACCTCTCGTAGCTTTTGCTTCGTCAGCATCAAATTGTTGCTTTATTGTGATTGCTTCTGGCGACTCGGCTGCTGCACTGACTCCTTCCTGGTAACCAAGTCCTCGTGGTACTGACTCCGACATCGACTAACTTAATCCTGTGTAATACTCACTGGAGTGTTGATTTTTCAGGGACTTCTGTGAGTTTCTCTAGCAGCGTTGCTTTCTCCTGACGCTCCAAAAGTCTTCCTAATTTATGGAAACGTTCAACCTCGTTTGAAAATGATTCTCATTCAAGGTGACCATGCTACTATTCCCATGTTTGCTTCCTCTGTGTGGCCACTGTTACTGTTATTGCATACAGGCGTGTTATCGCCTTGGCAGCAATCGTGGCTCTAACGCACCATTTTCGTCTCTTCCGCGCAACTCTGCCGTTTACTCTATGCCTCACTCGTCTCCCTACATTACTAGAACATGACAGCCATGATACTTCTTACATGAATAAAAATTTATGGCCGCGAAGAAGTAGATAAATTTGAGAAATGTAGCAGCATTTTAAAGAGTGATTAACAACATATGAGCGCCGTGGTATTGTGCCGTGATTCCACGTCAACGCTAGCGGTTCCCTCGCTGTGGCGAGAGGGCGCGCTGATCAACCAATGCTGCCACGGCTGGCGTCAATCGTGTCAGCCAGCGAGCGGCCGCGGTGACCGTGTCCAGTCTGGCTGGGAGGAGAGTGACTGCTGGGACTAGCAGGGTGCGCCTTGGGAGGTCACTGACTGGCGGCCGTTAGCTGAGAACTCTGAGATGACAGCACCGAATTCACGAAAGACAGAGCAACCGGTGTCGACGTGCTGCCCGAGAAACCTGTGCCCAGAGAGCACAGGCACTATCTGCGCCCTTCTCTCTATGTCCTGTACACAGTACTGCCCAAGAAAATTATCAAGCCTTGCAGCACCTAATAACAACTCCTTTATGACAATGAGGCATTCTTTTAGACTCACATTGGTATGTTCTTTAAGCGGATGTATGTCTTATTTTGTGATGGCTTACCACAAGTGCAGCTGCGAAGACAGCTTACACTGGACAGCATTGTTACAAGTTTTGCTGTTTTAGTTTCTTGTTATTCTGCTGACATTATTCTAGAATCTCAGTTTACATATGCATGTATAAAGAAATTGATTTCAGTTCTTGTAAGACCTACTATATAAGTGTGTCTGGTTTATCCACTTCTATCGTGGACTTCATTTGTTCTATGTGATTTAAATTTCACTTGGGAAGGCAATTTTATGGATTTGGAGGTATGATTTCAGTGCGTCTATTTAGTTTTTCTTATTATTATTATTTAATTTGCTTAGAGGATTTCCAGATATTCGAGGTGGGCTTCAGTTATGCCACTGAATTTTATATGGTATGTTAAGAAGTGATTCAATTCTGCTGTTAGTAGGGTTGCAGAAACTCGTATAGAACTCAAGGAAGATTTTTCAATTTTGCTTACAAGTTTGTTATATGGTAACCAGCTGCTACTTTTATGAACCCTGAGCGCTTTTTAATCCAGTTTTGAAATGTTTTACTTTAAGCTTTTGGTAACTGTCTCTAGTAGAAGAGGCGTTGGCAATAAATTACGAATTATTATTAAAGCGTGTTTACGTCCCCACAGCCACTATACTGCTGCTAAACCAAACATAACAGTACATCAGTAATTGAAAAGCAAGCAAGAAACAGATATAATTTACTTAATCTTCTATACAGACATAGTTATCGTGATACTTTAATTTTTAACCTACGAAATTCCTCTGAAAGAAATTGTTTTTTACGTAATATGGCAGGTCATTTTCTGAATAATACCAAATATTTATTTACTATTTTATAAAGCCTCTTTACTTTCTGGAAACAACGTATGTGCTTAACCTTGAGAGGTGTTCAGAGTCTGAGAAACTTCAGTGCTATATACGAGACATACCTATGTTCCACTGTCAAACGGCTTCCCAGGGAGACACTTTGTTAAAGAACGGAAATGCAAAATTTGAGCACAGGTTGGTTACGTGAGGGCGCTGCTTGTTTACCGTATATGCTTTCCTTCTGCGTTCGTCTTCTTCTAGTTTCGTTTCAGCCTTAAAAGTGACAGGGTATTCACCAGTCGAAATATCAGTGGTTGTCGAAATTGTTACCCGGATGCTTTCCCGAACGTTATGCGAACATGTTGAGCATCATTTGGCAGTTAGCCTGTAAGGTGCTATCATTTTAAAGTCTCTCAACATTTACAGCAATTTTTCTGCAAACGTTTATCCCTATATACACCTACTACATTCGTTAACGGCTTCAGATACCAAAAAACCAAATCTTACTTGTCGTTCTTACTTAGCATGTTCAGTGCAGACCGTCTTTCCTAAAGGTACACATACGGTACTTTCTTTTGACGAAAATATTCCCATCAAAAAGCCATTTCCTAGGAAGTCATCGTATTCCCATGTCCCTTACGTGTGTGTCAAATATATTAGAGACTGTGGCAAGTTGACGATATTCGCGATTAGCTATTTTCATAAATTCATTTTCGGGGATAGTTTATGTTTGTTTGCATGTGCTAACAGAATGGCCTTTAACTGTATTACACATAAATGAACAAATATTTAATTTGACACAGTCGCATTTATTATGCAATTTTATAAGCTAATACTGAAGTGTCATTTTGTGGAAGTACTGGAGCAGGATCATTTTGATCAAGGGGCAAACCGAGCAAGGTGGCGCAGTGGTTAGCACACTGGACTCGCATTCGGGAGACGCCGCTTCAAATCTAGCCATCCTGATCTAGGTTTTCCGTGACTTCTCTAAATCACTTCAGGCAAACACAAGGATGGTTCTTTTGAAAGGGAACGGCTAACTTCCTTCCCCACGCTTCCCTTATTTAGTGAGGATCGATGACCTTGCTTTTTGGTCCCCCTTCCTCAAATCAACTGACCAACCAATCACGAGACAAGTAGAAAGCTGAAAACTGGAAGCTGAATACATTTTTCTTCGAAGTGTAATATAGTGCAATAATTTTTAGTTCTGTGAAACATTTCTCATTGAATCATTTTTAATGTAACGTTTATTGTGTTGAAAATTTATGTAACACTATTACAGCGTTTATCGTGAGATAATGAGACAAATTTTCTTCCTTCAAACTGTGAACTTTTCGCAAGCCAGAACGTGTAAGCATGTGCAACATTCTATCCAAGCTTTTATAGGAGGGTTAATGTAGGTCTCATCAAATGCAGAAAACTATCCTGCACTTACGTTGCAAGTCTTAAGGTTTTGAATGTTCTTATCCCATCTTCCTTACCAGTCAACATTTCCTTCATATATGAACTTATTAAAACAGTTGGACTTCATCAAAGCTATTTTTCGTGACTAGCAGTTTTTTAATGCCGTGATTCCTTCCAACTTGATGTTCATCACGAGATAAGGAGTATCTGTATATCAGTCTTTGTGTGCTGCAGTCCGAGCAGGAATATTTTCAGTTTCGGATTTACTCTCAATAGGAATACCACATGTGGCTTTCGCTACGCAAAATCATGCTCATTAAACACATGAGGATCATAAGGTTCGATCTCATATTCTTTGAACACATTTATTGCATTAACATCCATAACCGCTTTGAGATATCGATATTCTTCTATTGAAGACGAGATCTTCATTTTGACCCAGTCAAACTGCCACATCATGTTTGTTTAACATGATTGATCTGTAGGGTAGAATCAACAAGAATTAGACACAAATAAATAGCGATTGCGGAACCATAACAACGCGTAACAACGAAAACCCACAAATTCTTCATGAACCTATGTTGACTAGCTGTTACCAATGGCTGTGCTCTCATATCAGTAGTCTTGTTATGACAAGTAAGAGTTTGTAAGAAAGTTATTGTATGTGCAATAACGTCAGTCGTCTTCAAGCGTCTGCCTCCTCGGGTAAGGACAGCTGGCGACTTGCACTCCGGCCCCCCTCGCAAATCCTCCCTAGGTTCCACAAAGCATGACGCAGCAGCACGCACAGTATCGCTACTAAGTGGCGTGCGGTGGAAAAGCGTCGGTAGGATCGCACTTGTACTCATCGAGCTATCGAAGTAGCTATACATTATACAATGAGTACATTATACAATAAAATATTTAATAACTTTTTAACATGGTTTATGTACAATGATGTAAAGAGGATGTTCCATTCTGTAAATCACTCGCATAGTGGTTGATTCCTTTCTTTCTGCATTCTAAGGTAACTTATGTTCTTCCTCAGAGTTCAAGTTATCTTCGTACCAGATTTAATCCAAATAATTTCAGCGATTTATTCGTGAAAACGTAGCAGAATTACTTTCGCATTTAATAGTACTAGGATGGAACTACGGATTAAAAACGTTGAGGTTCCTGTAAGCAGTGTGTTCCTTTTGTTGACTCTTATTACCCAGAACACACGGCCCATTAAATGAATTTTCACAAATTTCATAAAGTTCAAAAGACAAAGAGTAATTTTTTTTTCAAAGAGCGAATATTTCTTCGCAATACACGTAATATTCTTCTAATCAGTAAATATCTTGTACTACACATTTTGTAAAGTAGTCTATGTTCTTCCTCAGGTTTCAACCTATCCCTACACTAAATTTCATCGAAATGGATTCTACGGGTTAGGCGTGAAAACTTAAAGGACAGAGTTACTTTCGCATTTATAATATCAGTTTGGATGTCTTGAAAATTATAATACGTCAAGCACTGTACATGGCAGTTATCTAACACACACTGAAAACTTGGACAAGGCCTCATTGCGTCTCACCGAATGTTGATGCTATCTAGCAGTATCGATGTAGAACGTGTTATTTATGTTATCCCACTCGTCTTCCTGTCTCGATCTCCCTTACTAGGTGGCGTTGCTGAAAAGTATCGCTGCAATTATTAGAGAGGTATGAAATTGTATCAGCCGGGTAATCTGTAGGGATAACTGTGTGACATTTTTACAAAGTTTGGCGTGTGTCGGAATGATGTTTTCAAGCAATAAAATTCAAACGTTACTAGGATTGTGCTAACAAAGTTTTGGTTTCATTCTTTTGTGTACTGTTTTCAATCTCGGCAGTGGAGCGGGTGAGAACGAACAGTAAATTCCGAGCTTCCCTCTTCCCGCAGGGACAACCTGTCCACCGCGTCCCCTGCGTGTTATGCAACACGCGTCTCTCTGTTTCGTCATTTCACGCAACGCCAACTTCGTTTCGGCATGGTGTGCAGCACGTCCAGTGATACAAACGTTAGCAATCAGACCCATACGCGGACTGTGTATTGCTTCCTCCGGAAAATGCTTTCGCCGACTCTCTCTCCAAAATGACAGGCTGCCACTGACAGCCGGGTCCCCCATCTGTGAGTAATGGAACCTGTCTTCCTTGATTACTGTTTGGTGTGCGGGGCTCGTTTTAGACAAAAAAATGGAATGATCCAAGCGATAGCTTCTCTGAGGCATCGCACGAATCACAAATCTCACTTCAGGAGCCGTGATTTAAGGTCTCTCCTGCCTAAAACAATTTACGAAAGAGGAAATAAATTTGTAGTACGTGGCGTTGAGTCTTGTTAGAGAATCAAAAATTCTTTTCATCCTATGTGATAAGAGATTTGTGAAGAGTTTTCACGGGAAAGATCAATACTCTGAAATAATAAAATCTTTTGGAGACGTTTATCAGTATCGTTAACAAGAAAAGAAGCTTTTATCGACGTTGTGTGCATGCATTCAAAATGCTGAACTGTTATATCGAGCCGTTTTTCTGCATACGTTCTCAAATTGCTTCACTTCGAAAACACAGAACAGAACATGATAGTGGTCGAGTGGGAATCATGGGAATATTTGTATGAATTTTAGTTACTTTCTTAAGTTTGCGTTATGATGATACCACTGTCCTCTTCCTTGCTCCATAGTAGCTGTTGTAATTGAAACTTGAAACAGTTTACTCTATCAGTTAAAATGCTGCAACTGCGCTTAGTAATGAAAACAGCTAAGCATTGAGTATCGTCAGCGAGTGCAATGAGTATCTCGCGTTTGAAATCGTCGTAGAGCAAACGTGTGTGTTCTGAGGCGCATATGTTGGTGCAGAAAAATTGGCTAAACTTTGCTGATATTCATTGTAACAGTACAGTAAGGCTTCAGTAGCAAATCTGCAAACGACTGTATTAATCAGTACTCTTCTTTTGGTCTAAGGAACTAAATATGATGTAAAAATAACATCTAAGCTTCGTGATCCCGTACTTTGTTGATCTACAGTTGAAGTGACATCAGTCTCAATTCTCTGCGTCAATTTCACTGCTGTCGACAACTGGAAGTTCGAGACTTACACACCGTGCAGCTGGATTTCGGCTACCGAGGCTATCATCGGACACGGCCGATTTCCGATCGACAAACACTATTAAGAAGATGATACTAGCAGTGTCAGGATCGCCGCGCTTCGTTTACTAGATGGTATTAACGCAGAGAAATTCTGCGGCTCACAGAAGAAGTAAGACTGAATTACAACCTAGTGCAGAAATGATTAGGAAAGCGAGTAAAAAAATAAAACTATGAAACATTTTAATAGTTTCCAAATGTAATTAGATGTCATGGCTACTGTACAACTAAACAACAAGAACTAAAAAAGCAGACACATGTCAACAATAATGTTAAACAGTGTCGAAAACGGAACTTATTCCAGAATAAGGATGAGGGTGTAATTCCTGCATTAAGCAAGCCAGTAATGCAGCCAAATATGAAAGCGACAACGCCCGTTAGCTGTCGCAACCTGACGATAGGTAAACGATAGTAATGACGTGTTGCTGAAATTCCTGCGATGTCTTAATCCTGAGGTCAATGAAAGTGATGGGAAGATTACAAAAAGCAACTGCGAGCATAAAGTATAAACTTACTGAGGCACTTAATAAGAGCCTATTAGAGAGCTCTCAGAGGAATTATAAGGCTCACAGAAAAAAATAAAACATGAATTAGCAAAATTAAAAAAAAATCGAAGAACAAAAGGATTATCTCGAAAATGTTATTACAAAGTAAAGAAAATACAGGCCACTATATCGATATCGCTCATACAGTGAGTGCTTTCAATCTGACAGGAACACCCCAATTACTCTATGAAGCTATCCACCTCCAGAGCTTGGAAAACAGGATACATGAATTGCACGGTAGTAAAAAACCAAAAGATGGTTCTCCGTATTCGGAAATTAATAACTGGAAATTTTGCGTAAAAACTAAATCCTGGATGTAAGAAAGAAGACTTGACATTTTCTTCTTGTCGAACGCCGAAGATGCCAATTACACTAGAGTTCGACAATTTCATTCGTATCAGCCAACAGACTATGTCCATCTACTTGGGTTTCAAAATAAAAAAGACAGTTCGCCATTATTAGTTAGAAAGCAAGAGAATTAACTACCATGTAAGGACAAGAGATTAACGGAATATCCTTTAACAGTAAGCTTTCTGAAAGAAGTACTAGTCTCGAAATAAACCATGGTCAGTTATGGCCTCAGTATCAACGAAGGTAAATTACTCAGGAAAGTATGGTACAATGGACCTACGCATTCAGAAGCTCTGTCAGAGGAGCACCTGTTTCGACGATCCTGTTTCTGAAGAAAAATTAAATGAGTTTCTGATTCAGAGGTGGCAACAACGTTACGTGGAAACTATTCGTTATTTGTGCTTCGGGATGGTGAATATTATTATCTACCTTCTGATCACAATGAAGCAACTACAGGGTCGGAAAGTAGGAGAAAAACCGTTAAGAAAGAAAAGCCTGAAATATTGCTTCGCCGCTACAAAAACGAGGATATTACTGTAACGGTGGACAATATAAAAATTAAGAGTCGCAACGACAGAGCAATGTGGCTTACGGTAAGTGATAAGCACTTGCATCTTGTAACTACGATGAACCAGCAGCACTTCATGTAAACAACAATATACACAGCAAAGAAAGTGCGCCACATAGACTAGAAGATGTAGATGTCAGAGCAATTAAGGTTATTACGAAGCACCCAGACGAGAGGACACTAGATCATGGAGGCCAGTAACAACGTTATTCACGGTGGAGAGATTGGAAGGCTAATTACAGTTTCTCGTTTACACATGAATCCCAACACTTGTAGAACACGGGTACACACTGAATTTAATAATTTTCTGTGAAGACAGAAGAAAAATCCAGGACGATCTTATGCGTGAGTGTATGTTATGGGTCCGTTGATAAGAAATATGTGGAGCCAAAAAGCATATGTATATCAAAGTGGGAACCAAATGAGTTATACACCAGTCAATTTATTCGAACAAATGGTCTCCAACTGAAGGAGTGCCGACGTTTCCAGTGAGTGAGATTCAAATTATAAACGCTGCAGGCAACCGGAGACACCTAGTTGGAGGAACAGATCTGGAAAGTTTTTGAGTATTGAAACATTTCAGGTCTGCCTAAAAGCTGACAGATGACACAGCGCAATGAGTCTTGAGGTAGGTGAGCTCAACTCACGACTCGGCAGTGACATGATATCCTCTACCAGCAGATGAAATTTCAACAACTAGCTCAACTAGAGACAACAAAATAAGCAAGTTAATAGATGGGCAGCAGGTAGTATGGAGAAGTACTAAAGGCGGGTTTGTCCCTCGCGCTTGGTGATTACTGCCCGCTTGTGGAGCGACTTGCCGCCAGACATTTCACGGATACAAAATATGTAGAAACGGAAGCAAACAGCGTTACAAATTAGACTAGGAAATCAATTGAAAGATAAAAAAGGAGACGATAATGTGTGTCTAAACGGCCCCTCGGTAGGCAGGATAGTACTCGAGATACTGAAAATGTAAAGTTTGAAAACACGTATTGCCTGAAGAAAATAATAACTTCTAAACACCTGTAAATAACAAGGAAATCGAAGTTCCCATCGAAAAACTAATGGAATCGCTGGAAAACTGGCGAAATTACAGTCTTGATTCACGTGTAATACGTGTAGTAAGAATAATTTATATTTAAATTTGTATTTTATATTGCATAAAGCACAGAAAATATCTGTCGTGTAACAGTAAAGTCGCTGCCGGCAGTGAGCAAGAAGAGGACCGGCGTGCCTGGTACATAGATTATGCGGTGGCGATCTCTACTCCGTCCCCACCAGCCGTGGAGGGTACAGTTTTGACAATACCAGCCACTCAGGCTGGTGAAAAGTCAGAAAAATCATCAAACAAACGGCAGGAGGAGAACGCGGGACAGAAGCTAACATGCGACTTGTTGTTCTATTATGTCCATCTTTTCATTGGTGGAGTTCAATTGCACTAGTCAAAAACCAAACTATATCATCAGCTAAACGTCTGAGTTGCTTTCAGTTAGAATGTACGTCGTCTTCAATTTCCTGCTTCGGAGCTAACGAAAAACGGAGGACGAGTTTTCCATAACATAGCACAATTCGAGACTAATATGCAAGGAACAGAATCGCAGCAGAAGTTTCAGCTTGGCAGTGTTTACACGGCAATATTCGATTCACCCTGAACTGCCTTTCAATTATAGATTACATCTTGGATATTTTTGAGAAAATTCTCAACGAAAATATTAACTAGCCTTACATCGCTGTGCTCGCCTTTTCTTTTAGAATTAACGTTAAAAAAGTACGTTGTATCTACTTAAAAAACATACTTGCTTTCATATCAAGAGTCAATTATGATACGATTGTATCGAGCGTACAGCCTTGTGAAGTGGTTTAAAAATCACAAGCTTTCGGCCGCGTACTCCTCGGCCATTGTCAAATGGTGAATGTTGTTTGGTTGCTGGTGCCCAGGACGCCCCCGATGTCGTTACTGAGGGTGTGGTCGCAAATTTGGAGAAAACTCATGGATTTTGAACCAAATATATTTGTACTTATCGAGGTAAGACAATGTTTTCGTACAAGAGTCAATAGCATTAGCTATGCCACAATATTAGATGCCTGTCTCCCGAGTATCATTCATCGAAAATTTTGTTTTACAGGCCAAGTCACAGCAGAACGGGATAGCGGGGCACAATGGGACTGTGCTGCTTTTTATACTGCAGAATATTGTAATCTATTGTAGTAAGTGCGTCACTAAATGGAAGTGAATGTATGACAGCAATTCTGACTTGGTCTAGAGTGCAACATGTAAGTGAACAGCTGTAACTCACATGTCTAGTTGTGTGTTTCTGATTTTTAGTGAATTAAACGCAAGATAAACCGTCATTTCTAACTTTTACATCGTTAAATGACATGTAATCTTAAAATAGCGTTAGTTACTTAATACGTTTAAATCCGTCAGTTATTATGCTCCATAGAAGTTACTAAGCTGTAATGTGCTCTTGGGGTGGAGCGGGACACGGCAAAATGGGATAGTGCCCTGTTCTAAGACATTCTAAAGACTGATAGATAACAATTGGTTAGCAAAACATTATAATTAACGGGTTTCAGCCGTTTTATTTTCTGAAATGGGAGTATTAAAAGAATATAACGAGATTAACGTACCAAAATCAAAGTTGGGAAGATACTTTCGCAGAGCTAGGAATAATCCCAGCCCTAGAGCTGATAGTTCAAATGGTAAATTTGAAAAAAAGTGTTCAGTAGGGAAAAAAAGGCGAGCTGGTAGCATACTTAAAGTCAATAGAGAGCAGACTTTGTAATGCAGTCACACAGATCTGACAAGGGAACTTTTCTAGCTGGGCGGAACTGGGCACCATATGTTGTCTAATCGCAAGCCTGAAATCTCATCTGGTGTACGAGCTACGGGATTCAAAAAAGTAACAGTAACTTGGTGTTAAGCATTAAAAATAAGTGTAGGTATTTTTCAAAACGACAGTAAAACATTTTCTTATTGTTAACAATTTTTTTGAAGATTTCGTATTTCCTAGTCGAAATTGTTCATTAAACAACTTTATATCTTAGTTCACCAATTAGGTTCCTAATTCTTTCAAAGTTTATGCAATAATTCTCAAAAGATTGCCTTATCATATTATGCCCCGTGGGTGGGGTGGATCGACAGAAACGCAAGCATTTTTTTAAAACATATAGAACACACATAACGTATAGATTTAAGTGATTTTCAGGTAAAGTTCGTTAGGATATAGTAGAAGGTTATTTTTACGCCTTTAAGAAGTATTTTTTGTGCTCCATAAGATTTAAAAAATTATTAAACATCAAGTACCCTTTCAGACCCGAGTTCCCTGTGTAGATCCGTTCTCGAAGTAAAGGGAGAGCAAGCTGAAAGATGGGTGTTATGATAAAAAACAAAAATCACTCCCGTAACAGCGATAATGAAGCCCTGAAACCTTTAAGGTACGAAAGAGTTATAATTGTCATGCCCAAGAAACGCCACCTGATTCAAAAAGTTTAAGAGAAATAGTCACACAGACAGGTACTTTCATAATTCAGTGCAACTGAAAAGAAATGGGATTGCGTAGCTAGTACTCGAATATTGCACAGAGAGTACTGATTTGTATAGCCAGTAAACAAAACTCAATAAGCTTTAGTCTACTGCATAAAGCACCCAGCTGTGCTATGAGGCTATTTCCTCAGTTTCGTAAGGATTGTCCGTGAATAAAACGAATTTGAAAACCATCTGGAAGGACATATAAATCCCGAAGACAATATTTACTTAACATCATAGTACTCGGTTGCTGGATGTGGAACTTAACAGAATGCAAAAAACGTTGCTTATTACGCATCTTTTGTTAGATCGGAATTCAGTGTTTCCGATACGGCCTGAGTATTTATGGATCATGAAGAGACGCCACGAGGTTCAACGAGATGGATTTAATACGAAAAAATGAGAAGGTACATATCGAAATAGACCGTAAAACAGTGGATTTATGAGCAATTATATTATAACAGAACACAGAGAAGGGATTTTCGAAGCCCGCATGGATACTCAGACTAACTACAAGCAATCGAACAACATGTTTCCATCTCTCTGTTTTTGAACTAGAGGAAACTACTTTACTCTTCAGAAGAGGATGATGACTTCGAATTTATAGCACGAAGAAGTGAAGAGATAATGTAGTGCGCTATAATAAGTTTCCATTCAACAAACCATGAGCAACCAACGAGCTTTCTTTTACTATGAGCGATAACATGGCCCCAATCTTCCTCGCGGAGTAATTGCAATCAAGTAACGCCAATTTAACCTCACTTCTTTAGCTACCAAGGAGACCACACGTCAATCGGATTTTTGTAATTTTTTTTATACCTATGGTACGGGAAATTCAGAACTCAAATACCAATACTCCGAATACTCTAAAGCAAATCAGTGCAACTCTCAAAAATTCTCACTATAATAGGCTTTGACGTTTACCGACTTTGTTTAATGTTCTAATACAAGGTCGATATTTTTACCAGGCAGTGTGCTCTACGTAGATTACTCGCCTGGCAACAAGTGGCCATGGGTTTGAAGCCTGGCTGGTGACAATTTCAAAGATAGACACATGTTCTAAAATCAAGCAAAATACATAAAAATGGAAAATAAATCAGTAGCATTATAGACTAGATATCGCTGGTTCGAGTCTGGTTTTGGCTACAATTTTAAGTTTTTTCCGCTCATTTCGAATACTTACGTCACTTAAATATAAAATTCATCAAATATATAATTAACACACATTTAACTGACATTTGCATGAAAAATTCAGGTCTTGTTATTTCTAAATATATATTGATTTTTATTTGCAAGTATAACATTTTTGGCGAAAGACTGTTAATAAAGATTGTTTACGTTTTTAAAAAATTACGAGCCGCGCGAGATTAGTCAAGCGGTTTAAGGCTCTGCAGTCATGGACTGTGCGGCTAGTCACAGCGGAGGTTCGAGTCCTCCCTCGGGCATGGATGTGTGTGTTTGTCCTTAGGATAATTTAGGTTAAGTAGTGTGTATGCTTAGGGACTGATGACCTTAGTAGTTAAGTCCCTTAACACTTCACACACATTAAAAAATTACGAATTACATTTCTTCATCTTTGTGTGTTTTATGCTGCACTGAAACGCTAATGGAACATGCACTGTTCTTTAAAAATTTACCACGTGTTTGCGAGGATTCCACCTCAGATCCACGCAGCCCGTCCAATGATGAGCTCCATTTAGAACATTAAAGATGCTCGGGAAACTTTAAAGTCGGTTTTCTCCAGAATTTTTAACAGATTGGGTGTTAATGTTTGATTTCTGAACTTCACGTACCATAAGCATAAAAAAATTACAGAAATTCAGTAGCTTTGCAGGTTCCCTGTAATCTACACCATGGTAAGTAAATAGAAATGGTCTTACCAAATTCTTTACTCACCACAAATCTTCACAACGGCGTGGACCTCCACCAGACGAAAGAAATCTTCTTTCTAAACTCGGCTTCACCAGCAGAACACAGAAATTCTGTTCCAAACAGAAATAACCTCATGGTCTACAATCTGGGAACATTTCCTATTGATCGAATACAAACTGAGTCCCCAGAGATGTAAAACTGGTTCAGTGGCCATGCGAAGAGATTGCTGTAGAGCTTATATTGATTAATTGAAACAGATCATAGCAGATTCGCGTGAAGTATTGCAAAGATATATATCGCTATCAGCTAAAAGGGGAAAAAAAAGAATTCAGAAGAAATGAATGTGCAACAGGCAACTTTCAAGGATTTAGGATATTCCCCCTCTGTATTGGAAAAAATAACAGGTACATGTTACATGTTTCCAATGTACTAAAGGTCTATTGCACGTATTTGAAAAAAGCTAATTCCTTTTTTATACGCAAGAAATGGATATCAGCTGTAAGGCAGCAAAATAAATTAGTATAAAAGTACGTTGTGGTAATATTGTAAACATTGAAACTATAGGAAACATACACCTAAAATAAATTAGGAAAACAGAGGGTTGGCAATGATAAAAAGTTAATAAGGTGTTTTAATCAGTAATAGTACCTGAGAGCCTGGCTGGGAGTACGTTCATTTCACGCCGCTGGAGCGGCGACAGCTGATAGCGGCGGTCTCCGGCGCTTGGAACAATATTATTCTTGGGTGGCGCCGCCGACGGCGGGAAATCTGGGAGCCGTGCTGTAGATGAAGGCCACCCAAACACTCCAAGCAGCGGCTCAGGTTTGGACAGAACACCGGTAACAGCTTCCCAACTGTCTCTGCGTATCTTCGTTGTATTAAATAGTCCTGGACAATTTCCGTAGGATGACCATAATTTAGAGTGGAAGTCGCGATGCGGAAGTGTGCTTGGTGATAGAGATTTTCTCCTTTTTAGTTAATGTACATGGGTTCTACTAGCTTTCTGTGCCTTAGTTATTGTCTATGGTTTTATTGCCGTTTTTATTTAATTTTTCACTAGTTCTCCTTATACAAATGCAAAAATGCAGCATACATTTGAATATATTCTAAGTCTAAACGTATGTTGTTATTGATGTTTTGTGTAATGGTATTGTACTATTTACGTGTTGGTGTAAATGAGGCACTATGACCATTACGATAAATTTTAGATCTGTCTTCCCACGCGAACGGAAAGACGACGCTGGAGAGAGGAGATTACGTGTAAGGCACGTGAATATCTTACGTATTGTGGGAAGACGAAGTTTTCTTTTTGTGTGAAGTATCAGCTTGTCCAGTTAGGAGAAACAGGAGCCGGCGATACTGTGATGACAACAAATTGCATTGGGAAGATATGGAGGAATTGCAGACGGAAACAATGAATTCTATAAGAGACCGATCAGGTATCTTGGTGGGAACCACTGGTGATCTAGTACCGATAATCAAGCATCAATTGAATGATATATCCAGGGGCCATGAGGGCGGCTCAAGAAACAAGAATCCATTAACGGAAGGAGAATCGGAATTAATGTTCTGGTGAAGACCAGATGGCAAGATAACAAGAGGAAGACTGCAGAATCGCGTACTGGAGTACGGCAGATGCGGCGCTATTTTGAGAAGCTGAGTAACTAGCTAGACTTTGAACTGAATCTGGTGAGCAATAGGTGAATTGTTTGTGTTTTAAAATGGTTCAAATGGCTCTGAGCACTATGGGACTTAACGTATGAGGTCATCAGTCCCATAGAACTTAAACCTAACTAACCTAAGGACATCACACACATCCATGCCCGAGGCAGGATTCGAAAATGCGGCCGCAGTGGTCGCGCGGCTCCAGACTGTTGCGCCTAGAACCGTCGGCCACTCTTGCCGACTTTGTGTTTTACTTGGTGTACTTCTTCCAGAACTGTATTGAGAGAAGCGGAAAGTAGACTTCGACTGTGTCGTGTATACATGCAGGGACACATAAAATAAGTGTTTATCAGAATGTGCGACATTGTTTGGAATTTCGTTAAGGACAAAAAGGTTTGAAAAATTTTTGCAGGTGCTGCTGGGCAGTCTTTAGGAAGGTTAGCAATTCATTGCACAATATAAAGCAGTGCTACTTCACTTCCATTTAAGATAATCGATTTCTGTCCTGTATCAGATCATCTTCGGGTCTCAAAAACCAAATGAACTATGCGTTATCTAGTTCCTATGCCAGACGCAAATTACATAACATTTTATTATTATTATTAATATCTGTCTGTGTATAACGGTTATATTCTGACAACATCTGGAATGATTTAATTTGATGTGAGGGGAAGCAGGATGAGGGAAACTAAAAATAATAGAGCGCCATGCTCAGCAACTATTGCTACTGTGCGAGTGCACTGTTACGATATATAGTATATGGGCCACATACAAACCAAATCTAAATCCTGTCCAAACGGTTTCCATGGAAATACTTTCGTCACCATGGTCAAACAGCATTGAAGAGGTCCGAGATCCCACCAAACCAGCTCCCCCCCCACCTTCCCTCCCCTAAATAACAAACACAACCAGAAGTGTAAGTACTGCAGAAATGCGCCTTTGACTGAACATTCGAAACAAAAGGAAAACTTTTGTACGATGACATAATACGCCCAACGTTCAATAAGGCGATGTCTTTAATGAAGTAACACTATATCAGAACCGTCTTAAATATTAACTAATGAAATAATAAAGGTCAAACTCTTTTGCATTTCAAACACTACAAAAACAAATTCACTAGTTCAGTAAATAGTATAAGTTTCACTTCGTACACAGTAACAATCGTTCCTCCCACAGCTGTTAGTTACAGAGAGACTATATATATACATACATACATACATACACACACATATATATATATATATATATATATATATATATATATATATATATATATATATATATATATAAAAACTGGTTACGCTTGGGTTTTTTGTGGAATGTGGCCAGTTCGGAACATTCATCATAGACGAGGTGTTGTAACTTTGTGTAGAGAATTCTCACTGCAATGCTGATGCTTTGTGGCTCGCTCTAACTTAAACAATAACATTGTTCAGTAACTAACATGGACTACACCACAAACTCAATTACCACTGAACAAAGAAGACTACAGCGAAGAAACCATGGGTTACCGAACAAATACTTCAGCTGATCTATGAAAAAAGGAAGTACCAAAATGTTCAGGGGAATTGGGCAATACTGAAATACAAATCAGTTAGGAATGAAATATATGGGAAATGCAGGGAAGGTAAGGTGAAATAGTTCCATGAGAAATGTGGAGAAATCTAAAAAGAAATTACTGTCGGAAGAACTGACGCAGCACAAAGAAACTCAGAACAACCTTCGGTAAAATTAGAAACAAGGGTGGTAACATTAAAATGGAGTGGACATTCAGAGAAGAGAGGCGATAGGTGGAAAGGGTACACTGAAGGCCGGGAAGATTTCTCGGATGAAGCTGCAGTCGACAAATTGCGGAAAGGGACTAGCAGGTATTAGAATCAGAGATTAGAAAGTTTAAGTCTCATTGGGGGAAAATGGCAACAAAACGGCTATTCATATTGATGTGTAGAATGTACGAATCTTGACATATATCATCTGACTTTCGGAAAAACATCATCCACACAATTTCGAAGATTGCAAGAGCCTACAAATGCGAGAATTACCTCATAACCAGCTTAACACTTTGAGGCGTCGCAGCTAGGGCGCGATCGCCAATTTGTTTGTTAAAGCTTTCTTGTATGAATGTATGTGGGCTCCAGGGTAAGCAGTCAGAATCTTATATGATCTGCAACGGGCGAGCTGTGTCCTACGGACGTGCGCCACGACCATATGGCGTGACTGCAGCTTGTGAAAGTAGCGGAGAGGCGCTTACAGAGTAGTTACATTCTCTGGAACTATAAAAATTAGTAAGTGATTTAGAAATAGCCTGAGAAACTTCAAATTAGGTACATAACCTTCTGTTGTGTAAAGGAACAATCTGTCAAAATCTGAAGTCAATAACTTTCATAACTTGGAAGCTACAAATAAAAAAGTCAGTAAAAAACGTAATTACCCGACACTTGAATAACTAAAACAATATATATATATATATATATATATATATATATATATATATATATATGTTAATAGTTCACCAACTGTGAGTATTTGACAAGGTATGATAACACCTTCAGTGCTTAGATTCATATTTGGAAAGTTCTAATTTTAGAAAACCTTTCGTAATTTTGCCGTAGTAATAACTTTAAGAATTTCACACTTGGAAGGAGAGACAGCATTGGTCGTATTTTTTTGTTTTATTAAATGCAAAATCGATTTTCGGTCACTTAGTGACCATCTTCAGTGCTGTAATATATAATTTAAATTGGTAGGCACTGGTGTCAACAAGCTTACTGTTTGTGAGATCGCTGTAAGCTTGTTGACACCAGTGCCTACCAATTTAAATTATATATTACAGCACTGAAGATGGTCACTAAGTGACCGAAAATCGATTTTGCGTTTAATAAAACAAAAAGATACGACCAATGCTGTCTCTCCTTCCAAGTATGAAATTCAGTTTGTGAGATCGCTGTAAGCTTGTTGACACCAGTGTCTACCAATTTAAATTATATATTACAGCACTGAAGATGGTCACTAAGTGACCGAAAATCGATTTTGCGTTTAATAAAACAAAAAAATACGACCAATGCTGTCTCTCCTTCCAAGTATACCCATTATATGGTCGTGGTGCACACGACACTCCATGGTGTCGCCAATCAATTAAGAATTTCATGTAGATGTTTATGTTTTGTGTTAGGGTGAGTGTGAAAGAGATTACTTGTGTGAGTTTATGTGGGACATTCGCCAATATTTAATTTTCAGTTTGTAATTCTCTGTAGGAACTTGCAAATGTTACAGCTTTATATCGTGGGGAGGAATCCACCAGTGGTTTCCCTACTGGTGGAAGACGCATGTCCAAGCATTTTTGAATATGTAAGATACAGCCAGAACGTTCGCGACTATATAGTTAAATTCCAGACATAATGTACAGCTTAAAGTTTATTTCATTTTATTTGTTTAACAAGAGAGTTTTGAGTTGCTTATTTTAATGACGTCTGTGAGCTGAGAGCAGTGGTTGGTTCTTGCTAGATTTTGGCGCGATCCGCACCCTGAAAGTCAGTTCTGTACAGGCAATAAGAAGTGAGACGGTTTGCCACCTAACGCATGAGATAGATGTACCGGTAGAAGCGGAGAGAGAAGAAGGTAGTGGTGAATTAGCTTTCGAAGGAGCCGGTGCTGAAAGTGTCCGAACGCATTATGTGTAAAAGGTAGTGATATTATGACTTCCGCGTTTGGGTACAGTGATAAAGGTAGCTGGTGTTTACCATTAACTATTTTAAGAGTCAAGAGATATTTTGTTCTGGAGAAAATCGCCTGTGTAATCTTTTAACTAAAAGCGTGGTGGTACTAAGTATCTTTTTTTTTTTTACTGAGTGTTTAAGGCGAGCAAAAACTTTATTTAAAGACAACCACTGAATGCCGAGTGCAAAAGTAAATAGCAGTCTATTGACTGTGTTACTCTCGTAAATGATTTCAGAATTGGATAGGGAAAATTGTGGCTGTTTGAGTGTGACGAGGACTGTGAACAGGAACTTTAATGATTTGAACACATGTGGGCTGATGATCTTGCTTAGTAGCAATAAAAAATCCTAATGCAAGTTTAAAAGGACCATTGAACTTAGAAATTTGAACAGCAACCCATTTCCCATTTCCGATTTATTCTTTAGAGTTCACAAGACTATTTTCAGCTTTTTGTACTTATAGCGACCTCCGACGTGTAGTTATGAAATCTCCGTTTCTTCAACACTGCTTTTCTGAGATCTCTTAAGTAGCTGCAGTCAGGAGTTACGTGTGCAGATTTGCAGCAGTATCAAGGTAGGTGGACAATTTATGTTACAGAACCGCCGACGATGTGCAAAATAGTGCGTTACGTCGCAACTTCATGCATCCACGTTGCTAACAAGAATAATATACAGAAGAATAGAAAAGAAAATTGTGATGTGTTAGATGACGAACAACTGGGCTTTAGGAAAGGCAAGGGAACTAGAGAGGCAGTTGTGATACGGTTGGGAACGAAAGGAAGACAAACGAAAAATCAAGAGAATTTGTCGACCTGGAAAAGATGTTGAACAGTGTCAAACGGGGCAAGATGTTTTGGAGGAATTGCTGACGCAATAAGATGCTGAGCAATGACAAATTGGTGGAATTCACTGGCGAGCTTGTAATCCAACATCAAGTAAATGGAATATAAAAAAAGATCACTTATGGAAGAAGAATAGGAAACAATTTTCTGGTAAAGATTTGATGTAAAGAAACGAATTGCAGGATTTGTTGAATGGAATGAACAGTCTAACAAGTACAGAATATGGACTGAGAGTGAATCGAAGAAAGACCAAAGGAATGAGAAGTTGCAGAAATGAGAACAAGGAGAAACTTAAAATCAGGATTGATGGTCATGAAGTAAATGAAGGTAGGAAACTGTGCTACCTAGGCAGAAAAGTAACATCTGACGGACGGAACAAGGAAGACGTAACAAGCAGACTACCACTGGTAAAAATGGAGTTCTTAGCCAATGGAAGTCTACTAATATGAAATATAGGCCTTCGCTTGAACAAGAAGCTAGTTCACCAGTACCTACTTCTCTCTCCGCTTCTACCGGTACATCTATCTCATGCGTTAGGTGGCAAACCGTCTCACTTCTTATTGCCTGTACAGAACTGACTTTCAGGGTGCGGATCGCGCCAAAATCTAGCAAGAACCAACCACTGCTCTCAGCTCACAGACGTCATTAAAATAAGCAACTCAAAACTCTCTTGTTAAACAAATAAAATGAAATAAACTTTAAGCTGTACATTACGTCTGGAATTTAACTATATAGTCGCGAACGTTCTGGCTGTAGTGGAACATGGACCGTGGAAAAACCGGAATAGAAGACAATCGAAGCATTTGAGATGTGGCGTTATAGAAGGATGTTGAAAATTAGGCGGACTGATGACTCAAAAAAAGGTGTAATTTATTATTCCATATTTATGTTCTACTATACGGTATGAATGTGGATTGTGTCTGCATACATATTCTAGTCGTACTGTCATGGGATGACGTGAGACAGTAGAGGTAGTTCTCAACTGCATAGACGTAAACATAGTTAACAGCAATGTTGGATCTGTTATAAAGTGCACTTGACATCATAGCAATAAGATACTGAAAAAAGGTAATACGGAGGGGCAGCTTAATTCCTTTTTGGTCAAACGATACTAAATATATGAAGAGTCAGTCGAGTCATTCTAGTTCGCCGTAATATGGATGAGTGGGCCCAATTAAAGACTTGAAAATACACTCAAAATATTACTGAAACACCTTGAGCCTGAACTACAGCCTGACCACACTGTTGCTTAAACACCTCATTTAGTTGTCGCTGTTCGGTCCACTGTACAGGGTTCTCTTTAGCTATTGCCCGGTTCTAGTATTGTTAGGCCAAACGGAAACGCGTAGTTCTACGTACCGCTGTGAGCAATGCCTTTTTGCGTGATACACGATTCGAAAATTCCAATGCATGCTGTTTCCTTCGCATTGCTCACTCAGCGACTGGTTGGTGGGAGGGCCTGCAATGACTGACGGCAGCAATTCCTGCTCGGTTTGAAACCGACCGTCAGTGACAAAGCGTTACATTTGTCTCCAGTCCCAATGGGTTAGAATCATTGTAAGGCTATGTAATTTTTTGGCGATCTAACGTTGTAGCTTCCAATATTAGAAGGAAAGGTCGCTTAATGTCAAATAGTTCGTTTCATGACCGGTTTGTACATTAACTAGCTGTCAGCCTCATATTGTCAAATCTACAATCTACAGATGGAATAACGTTAATGTAGAATTTTCGTCATCGGGCAACACTTATACACAAGGAACCATATTACCTGAAAATAAAAATTACAGAGCTTCTAGAAATATAATCACAAATCAGTCTTGTCGATGTACTCAGCACATGTACCAGTTATAAAAATACAGCTTCGCAATGGTTTGTCAAATATACTTAAATTGTTAAATGAAATATTCATACAACCAATAAGGAGTACAGGAACAAGAACAGGTACATAAGTATAAAGGTCATGCATCGACAACAAGGCAGGAACTGAGCCCATGTGCCTTAGAGTCCATGTTAATGTCAATCACCCATAGATACGTGACACACCAATGAGCTGATGTGTATCTGCCAGCGTTTGAAAGATACGAGAAAGAACAAATCCAATCGTAATGTATGTGAAACTGTATCTGAACTTGTGAATCACACATAGCCGGTGGCAACTGAGTGCACAGTCCCATGTTACGGAATGTGTGTTCTGTAATCGCAAAGAGTGGTCAACGGTTGAAGTAAAACCGCGGCGTGCATGACGTGTTTACAACACCTCTGCGCTGCTCACTCTGCCCGATACTCGCCGTGTCGAAAGCTGCTAACGGCCGCGTCGCAGTGTTACTACAGTACCACGGCAAGTTTCAAAAACGAGGAATACGCCGACATCTACCTCACCTACGGGCTTGCAGATGGATGAGCTGACATTGCAGGACAACTGTATCACGAGAGGTTTCCTAGCCGGCGCCTTCCATCCGCGAAAACGTTTTACTCTGTGGACAAGCGCTTGAGGGAGTATCGTGCATGTGTAGAACATCCAGGATTTAGCGGCCGACCGTCGTCGCACAGTGCGGATGACGAAGAAAAAGGGTTACAAATTGTTGCGGAGGACCAAACAATAAGCTCCAGGTCACTCGCCACTGCGGTAGGTATGTCACAATCTACTGTTATGCGAGTTCTATAGAAACCATTAACATCCCTTTCACATGCAGAAGGTACAGGCATTATTGCCGGAAGACTACCAGAGGAGGCTGGACTTCTGCAACTTAATCCTACGGCGTCAGACCCACGACCAGCATTTTTCACGAATAATACTGTTCACTGATGACGCCTATTCTACGAAGGAGGGTATAGTGAATTCGCATAACTGGAAAGAGTGGACGGAAATCTGTGATTTATGAAGGAGAAGTTGTTGATGTCAACACCCTTCAACGCAGAAAACAACATGCCTGTGATATTACGCAAAGAGATACAGACATGTTGGATCGTGTTCAGCAATCCTCCCTGCGAAGGAAGGATTGCGTCATTTCCAACAGTACCTATAAACCGCCACTGCAGCTTCTGGTCATGTGTTTTTTTGTTAGTTTCGGCATGTACAGCTGTATTGTATTCGTTTGTATTAACTGCCACATACCTGTGTAGTTGTATTTTGTATTCTGCATCTATGTACTCGTTTCTTAAAACTAAGTCTGGGACACAAAAACCAAATTATAAAACATGCATGCACAGTAACGCAGCCCCTCCTCACGTTCCTTTCCCTATGCTATCTAGCCACTATACATAATACCGGACAGCGTAACCAGTACGAGGTGAATGTGAGCGCTGTCATTGCTCGCAGTGTCACGCAGACTGTCGCTTGACACGGCATGCCTCAACTTCTCGTGAGCGGCTAGACTACCTACAACACTCGTATGTTGTGCCCTGTTGCCGAACTGTCCCCTTGGCGAATGTCGGCGCACAGTAACACACAAAAGTCCACTTAATAGGAACAGCGCGACCGCTACGGTCGCAGGTTCGAATCTTGGCCCGGGCATGAATGTTTGTGATGTCCTTAGGTTAATTGGATTTAAGTAGTTCTAAGGTCTAGGGGACTGATGACCAAAGAAGTTAAGTCCCATAGTGCTCACTGCCATTTGAACCATTCCACTTCATATTTCCAGATTTTTACCATTCAATTGCATTGTCATTTATTGACTTAGGAACAAGCGGAAAACGAATATATGTTTTTTACTCAGTATGTGACAATCCGCACGACGTGTTGTTCCCCATTATGACCCACCTTATATATAACTTGTACATTACACTAAGTTCACACTTCACACTTAGAGCAAGAAAGAGTGTTACATTATGTAATTAATAGTAAATGGAAGCATATAAACATATGTAATACTGGACACATCCTTGTACACAGTATAGGCAAATAGCGTAGTATAGCAGCTACACAGGGTGGTCCACTGATCGTGACCAGGCCAAATATCTCACTAAATAAGTGTAAAACAAAAAACCACAAAGAACGAAACTTGTCTAGCTTGAAGGGAGAAACCAGATGGCACTAAGGTTGGCCCGCTAGATGGCGCTGTCATAGGTCAAACGGATATCAACTGCGGTTTTTGAAAGTAGGAACCCCCATTTTTATTATATATTCGTGTAGTACGTAAAGAAATAAAAATGTTTTAGTTGGAGCACTTTTTTCGCTGTGTGATAGATGGCACTGTAATAGTCACAAATATATGGCTCACAATCTTAGACGAACAGTAATTGGTAACAGGTAGGTTTTAAAAAATTGAAATACAGAAAGTAGGACGTTTGAACATCTTATTTCGGTTGTTCAAATGTGATACATGTACCTTTGTGAACTTATCATTTTTGAGAAAGCATGCTGCTACAGCGTGATTACCTGTAAATACTTTAATGCAACAATTGCTCAAAATGAGCATTTGGCAATACGTTTAACAACATTCCTCTCAACAGGGAGTAGTTAGCCTTCCGTAATGTTCGCACATGCATTGACAATGCGCTGACGCATGTTCTCAGGCGTTGTCGGTGGATCACGATAGGAAATATCCTTCAACTATCCCCACAGAAAGAAATCCGGGGACGTCAGATCCGGTGAACGTGTGGTCCATGGCATGGGCCTTCGACGACCAATCCACCTGTCATGAAATATGCTATTCAACACCGCTTCGACCGCACGCGAGCTATGTGCCGGACGTCCATCATGTTGGAAGTACATCGCCATTCTGTTATGCAGCGAAACATCTTATAGTAACACCGGTAGAACATTACATATGAAATCAGCATACATTGCATCATTTAGATTATCATCGATAAAATGGGGGCCAATTATCCTTCCTCCCAGAATGCCACACCATACATTAACCCGCCAAGGTCGCTGATGTTCCACTTGTGGCAGCCATCGTGGTTTTTCCGTTGCCCAATAGTGCATATTATACCGGTTTACGTTACCACTGTTGGTGAATGACGATTCGTCGCTAAATAGAACGCGTACAAAAAATCTGTCATCGTCCCGTAATTTCTCTTGTGTCCAGTGGCAGAACTGTACACGACATTCAAAGTCGTCACCATGCAATTCCTGGTGCATAGAAATATGTTGATGTAGCATTCTCAACACCGAAGTTTTTGAGATTCCCGATTCTCGCGCAGTTTGTCTGCTACTGATGTGCGGATTAGCCGCGACAGTAACTAAAGCACCTACTTGGGCATCATCATTTGTTGCAGGTCGTGGTTGACGTTTCACATGTGGCTGAACACCTCCTGTTTCCTTAAATAACGTAACTATCCGGCGAACGGTCCGGACGCTTGGATGATGTTGTCAATAAACCGAGCAGCATACGTAGCACACGCCCTTTAGGCATATTGATCACAATAGCCATACATCAACACGATATCGACCTTTTCCGCAATTGGTAAACGGTCCTATCCAGTATCAAGAAGCAAATACCGTCCACACTGGCGGAATGTTACGTGATACCACGTACTTAAACGTTTGTGACTATTACAGCGCCACCTGTCACAAGTCGAAAAAAGTGGTCCGACTAAAACATTCATATTTTTTTACGTACTACACAAATATCTAATAAAAATGGGGGTTTCTATTTAAAAAAACGCAGTTGATATCCGTTTGACCTACGGCACCGCCAACTAGCGGGCCAACCTTAGCGCCATCTCATTTCCCCCTTCAAGTTAGACGAGGTTCGTTCTCAGCAGTTTTTTCGTTTGAATCTTATTTTGTGAGATATTTGGACCGGTCACTATCAATGGACCACCCTGTATAGTCCCTATTAGCAAAAGATCTGGGTAATACCGGATTAAGGAGAAAAATTATAAGCAGAAGACGGTACTTTCGTAAGGTAAACATACTGAACCACGAACCTACGCCTGGTCAAGTATGTGGTTTATGCTGTGAACTGTGGCATGGCTCAGAAAGACTTTTATTACCATTCTACCGTTAAGTTACAGTCTACGTTTTATATATTTTAGGCGATATTCTCAAACAAAGACCCTTTTGCAACCCCATCCTTCACCCCTTCCTCCAACACCTCTTCTTCCCCCTTCTGACCACTTCCCTCTTCCCCTCTTCAACAGCTGCTGCCCCCTTCCCCCTTAGTTGGTTGCCTTCCAAAAGCGCCACCCACTGTTATAGTGCAATATTTCCAGTTCTTTTTGGATAGCTTCTGTAGCTGTTACACTACGTTATATGGCTACGATATATCTTGATATGTACTCAGTACTAAACAATGGCCATATATTTCGATTTACTGGCTGTCAATTATGTAACATAATAATTACTTTTGTATACTTGTGAGCTGTCCATTACTTTTATCTCTATCTAAATGAGCTATGTACGTTTATGGAAAACTTACATTGTGTTTTGAGCTATGTCAACATTTACTTTTCTGTTGGAAATTTCTTCCTGTCTGTAGTTTTATCATGTCACTTGATATTTTAAATTTGTTTTCTACCTTCCACTTCTCCACTTTGCTTACTTCGACCCGCCCTCCCTAACGCACCTCCCTCCACGCCCCCTGGCTGTTGGTTTCTTAGGTCATTCACCACCTATACCTATAACTTTTCTCGTGGATCCAGTCTTATCGAGTTGTTTCGTCAGTTCGCATTTTGCAGTTGTTGTGCTATCTTATGCACCTACATTGCATCTAAGAATGTGCCCAGTACTACCGTAAGTTGGTGTGCTGCGCGGCCGCTGTGGTCGAGGGGTGCTAGGCGCTTCAGTCTGGAACCGCGCGACCGCTACAGTCGCAGGTTCGAATTCTGCCTCGGACATCGATGGGTGTGATGTCCTTAGGATATTTTGGTTTAAGTAGTTCTAAGTTATAGGGGGCTGATGACTTCAGCTGTTAAGTCCGATAGTGCTCAGAGCCATTTGAATCACTTTTTGGTGTGCTGCAACTTTCTGGCTCTCAGTTACACCTCTCTCGCTCTAGGTATGAGCCGAAAATGATGTACATTTTATACCTAAACATAATAATCATGGTTCAAATGGCTCTGAGCACTATGGGACTTAACATCTATGGTCATCAGTCCCCTATAACTCAGAACTACTTAAACCTAACTAACCTAAGGACATCACACAACACCCAGCCATCACGAGGCAGAGAAAATCCCTGACCCCGCCGGGAATCGAACCCGGGAACCCGGGCGTGGGAAGCGAGAGCGCTACCGCACGACCACGAGCTGCGGGCATAATAATCATAGGGTGTCTGTAATCTGTTTCGCACTATGCCTCTTATGAACTTGTTTTGTGTTGTGCTTGGTGTCAGTATTTATTATTTAGTTGGAACTATGATGCTGTCTGCAGCTTTGTTTTGTAACCTGGCTCTAAAAATTTTAATATAAATAGTTCGTTAGTACAATCTCCGAAATAATTATGTACACATCATTGCCTTATTGCAGTTGCGCTATTTGGCAACAATACTTGGAACCACTTAACAGATTTCTGATGCACATCGGCTCAGTCTTTCTGAGATATTGCCGACGCTTTATCTTTACTTATGTAACTACATACCTAATTTTACCTCATACTAATTATTGGTACTATGGATATTTTATTCAATAAGTGTCATATACCTGAAAAACCAGGTGGTGCTGTATTGTTATATTGGGAGCTGGAGCATGTGGTGAGTATGTCAGCGAGACTGATGTGTAATTATACAGGGTGAAGCGAAATTTGCATACTCGGGGTTCGCAGATCGACTCCTCACATGCCGGAGATAAAAAAAAAAAAGTTTGTCACAAAATTTCGTCGTGCGAGTACATCCGGCAGAAAAAGGACTTTAAAGAGTGGCAGTCTGACAACACTGTAATCACATGTATGGTAACTGTCTCTGTAACAGTTGTCGGCTTTGTTGTACAGTTGGTGCGGGGTGTTGAGTTTTGGGTTAGCATGCAGATGGTCGAAGGTTGCCGTCACGGTAGCTCAGCGTGTTCGGTCAGAGGGTTAGCTGCCCTCTGTAATAAAATAAAACTGAGTTAATGGATCAACGACGAACTGAAACGGGTGTCTTGCGACGTCCGCCCCGAGCAGATGAAACGAACAAAAACGATCAAAATAAGAACTAGCCGGCATGGTAGCTCAGCGTGTTCGGTCAGTGGGTTAGCTCCCCTCTGTAGTAAAAAAAACTGAGTTAATCAACCAACAACGCAACGAACTTAAACGGGTGTCGTACGACGTCTGCCATGATCAGATGCTACGAACGAAAGCGAACAAAATGAGACTAAAAAAAAAAAGTTTCGATCCTGGGTTGGGGCGCATTTTTTTTTTTTTATTTGCTAATTTCATTCTAACATTTCATACTGTAGCATACATCATTACTTAGGTCAAACGTATCCCAGATTTACAACATTTTTAACGCTGAACATAACAAATAAGAAATAGACAGTTGAAACAAATGATCTGTCATAGAACAGAATAACTACAAAAACAATATCAATTCCGAGATGCTAAAGGTGATAGCTCAGTACAAAAACACATCTACTTCTCATTTATACTACATGTAATATGAGAGTTAAGATGTCGCACATTAACAATCAGTGTCAATAATAACAACCACATTAATGAGCGCAAGACCTTCACAAAAGAATATGCTGTCGTCGGAACATCAGATGCTCAAAGCGACCTCCCTGCACATCCAAACATGCAACCCGCCAGATCATACAGTTCTGGACTCCTCGCAGCAAAGTTGCGTCTAAAGTAACAAAAGCAGCATCAACACAAGCTACCATTTCTTCCACATTCGTTGGCAGATTAGAGTACACGTGATTCTTCAGGTGTGTCTACAGGAAAAAATCCAGGGGATTTAGGTCAGATGAACGTGGTGGGCATGCAACTAGACCTCCACGTCCTAGCCATTTCCCTGGAAATGTTCTGTCCAAATACTGTCGCACATTAATTCCAGAATGTGGAATGTTGGGACCATATCCTCTCCCAAACATGTAGCAGAACATCTTCCAGCACATCAGGCAGGTAGTTTGAAAGGGATGCATGATACCTTTGTGCAGCCAACCAGTCAGGCAGCATGTAGGGGCCCAAACACCTGTCGCCAAATATTGCGGGACAGAGGTCGATACCAAAGCAAACTTGAGGTTCACAGTAGTGGATGACGTGCCGGTTAACCTCACACCAATGGTGGACATTGTCAGATTGAAGACTCCCACGTCAGTCCTGCACACTATTCTACCTAACGCGCATTGACCCCTCTGACAGATATGGTTCCGCATGATTAATCCCGAAATGCTAAATGTGAAATATTCGGTTTCGCTTTTTCCCTAACGGTAATAGACGTGATATTTCCACAGTCCGATCGACAGATGTTGAAAGACATAATTAGTGGGACAATAGTGGTAACACATACAAATAATAACCGATTTTCGGCATTATTCGCAAAGCACGTTCCTGGTGCTACTGGTAACATAAGGCCTAAACGAAATGTAATCGACCTGAACGAGGCAAGAATAATAGTTAGTACTAATCCATGGGACTATTGGAGAAGGGTATTAAGAAAACACGTTTCGCATCTAGTTGATGATGTGGTGCCAATAAATCAGGATGGCCAGACGCGGGATTGAACCGCCGTCCTCCCGAATGCGGGCCCAGTGTGCTAGCCACTGCGCCTTCTCGCTCGGTGGTTGCTTGTGCATAACTGTTGCACAATCATGTAGATTACTACACTATCATTATTGTATCCATACAATGTAGATCTGATAGATCTGAGGTTGTGCAGATGAAACCTAGTTTCTATCGAAAATGGTCATGAAATAAACTATTTCACATCATGCATTGTTGGTGTCTAATAATATAACTTATATTCGAGTATTATTTTTCTTATGTTGTGTCATATGCATGGGCTGCAAATGGTCAATCCATGTTTCTGTACTGAGAAATTGGGCAACTTCATTCACAGAGACCATAATCATTTGAAGACATGTTAACCATTTTTTTCTGTTGTGTCACACCTCTAAATCGACTTGAAGTGCTGTGTATATTCCATAAAACTGACCGATGCATACATACTATTTCACTGCTGTGACTTAAGTCAATGGTATAAGGCCACATTTCTATTTGCTGCTGGCTCTTCATCATCTGGAGCACTGCAAAAGCGCCCAATGTGACCAAATTATGTATCTCATAAGCTAACTGGACAATACAAAACCAGGTTTAGAGCTGTAGTAGCTCTATCATTGTCTCACGACCAGCGAGTGGACTGTTTTCTAGTTAATATACAACTGGTGGATTCCAGCGAAGAATTCATGTGTTAATGTTTAACTACAGACAGTGGATTCACTGGCGACTGCCTCTGATGTCTTGCTTTAGTGTTCGAAATTTGACAGTTTTTCTTATCTCTGGACTGTTGCAAGCAGTAAGAGTGTATGTTAAGTGCTGAGTGCATGTTTTTATTGCAGCCTATTTTTTGATTAATTACTTCAGGATATATTAATGTTAGTAAAAATTATTTTATTTTATTTTCACTTACTCTTATTGTAAATTTAATTAATTTTATTTAGCAAAATTTTGATGCTAAATGTATTATACATAAATAGAAAATATGTCAAATACGTTAAATAATTATGTTAAATACCAACACACAACGTAAATGAATGCAATCAATCAAGAAGCCATAAGTGTTCATTGATGATACAAACACACAAAACTGACTATAGCTAATAGAAATATTGTAATAAAACATCATGTAGATATATTTTGATTTCATTTATATTTAATGTAAATTCTTAAACTAGCACATTTATATAATTAAAAATCTTATAAAATAACAAATAAAAATTAAAGTAAAAAAGACATTGGAATTATTTCTCTGTTATATCTTTACATAATTTAATTTCTTTTATATTTCTTTAGGTAAGAAAGTCTTACAAATTATCAAGGAATAAAAACTAAATATTGCTTTTGTAAATTCAACCACTGTTGTAGGTTTTTAAACTCCTTGAGTAAATTCATTGTTTTAATATCTATCATTATGTATTTTGCGCTCTTTGCTACAATGTGAATCGTTTTTCACCATAACTTTGCTAATTGACTTAAGAATCTTTCCAATATATTTGTCTCTGGTACATTTACTTCAGTCTGTTTCTATAAATGAACTTATCGCTTTATCATAAACTGTAGTCTTAGTAGAACCATTTGTAAATTAAATTACAAGCAAACATTCTGCTTGATATTTTTCATGTTGAAAACGATTTAATTTATCTCTTGTATCCTGGTAATGTGTTTTGTTCTAGTAAAGTATATCAAAAATCTTCACATTTTTATCTTCCTCCATTTATAAACACAGAAGACTTAATAGATAATATTAAAACAAAGGGAAACACTAATTATTCTAAAGAAATAGCATTTTGGGAAATGGATGTCAGTGTTCACATAACCAATAAAATTGCTGGATGGCCATGATTTCTATTATTATTTAGTTATCTATGATACAATATTTACCCATTTACTCTGCAGACTATGGGAATTGGTTTATTATAATTTTAAATATTAAAACCTAGTTGAGTTGGAATTTATAAAAAAAATATCCAATATTAACGACAGATATTTTTAAAGAAAATAATATTGTTATATGATAAAGATTTGAAACAATTAAAATAGATACATAAAAATTAAAACAATGAGCTCAAGCCTCTCTTCATCCTTGATTTGTGTTGTTTTAATTTTATCTCATTTATTTTTAAACTTGTAATTCAGACCTTTTTCTTAGTTTTAATTTCTTCTTCCAGCTGGTAATTAGAACAAAAACAACATTGTTATTTTGGAACTTCAAAATATATATAGTCTTATCTCGATATTTCTCAGTAGCAATGTTGGAAATAATTAAGTCTAATACTTTTTGTAAAATTCTAATCAATTTTTTTTACATTTCCTAATGTTTTTCCATTTTTATTTTTTTCATTAGTTCCTTATTTTCTTTCTTCATACATTATACTCTGTTTTCCAGAATGGATTATATTTTTAAACTAATTGTTCTGGGGACAGAATCTTCATTTCAAATAAAAGAAGTGTTTGTTTTTATTTCCTTGAATGGGTCTCATTGAGGATAATAAAAAATTTCTAATTCATGTTTAAAACTTACTTTCATTTTTAAGAATATTTTTATTTTTCTTAAATTCCACAAACTTTTTTTTAGTTGAACCTTTACAACTATAAACAGATGGTTTTCCGTTTTGTTCACCTAAAAAACTTTTATATATAAACTAATTTTATCATTTACAACACAAGCATTAATTTTGTGCTCTCCACATATTGCAAAATGGTATCCATTTTCATTTAAACTCTTTTTTTGTCCATTCTCATTTTTTCTCCTCTAAGTAAAATATTTCAGTATTTGTCTCTTAAAAACATATTATCGGAATAAACTATATTCTTCTCATTTTCTAATTCTTGTTCTTTTTTTATTGGTTTTTAAATATACCACATTAATGGATTAAATTTCTTTAATTGGATATGGTTACGGTTTGATGGTAATATTTGTTCTCTTTCTAGATACTAAAGGAATAATATTATTTGTTTTTACTAATCCTAACTCCTAATTTTGTTATTGTAGAAGATAAACTTAAAAATTTAGAAAAATATGTGTCAGCATTTTTATAGAATCTAGTTTGTTTTACAGAAATTATGTTCTCTCTTCCTTCGAAAATTTCTATGTAATTAATAGGCACTCATTTAAAAGTACATGTAAACAAATTGAAGTAATGTTCACTTTCTATTTTATTACGTCTTTTGATTTTTACTTATATGCCAGGTAATTTTTAGTATTTTTGTTACCCCTATAAACATATTGTAATATATTGTTACAAATAAGACAACAACTATTTTACATTACTATCTATTTTATATTGTCCTTTCATTCGAAAATTATAAATACTTGAAAACTATTTGCAGATATTTCTTTACTAAATATACCTGCAAAATCTTGTGCTAATTATGAGTCCAATAAATAATGACAATCTTTCACATGCTCTTTTAAAATATCTGCTAATTATTTTAATAATATATCTAATGTTGTTGTTGTTGTGGTCTTCAGTCCTGAGACTGGTTTGATGCAGCTCTCCATGCTACTCTATCCTGTGCAAGCTTCTTCATCTCCCAGTACCTACTGCAACCTACATCCTTCTGAATCTGCTTAGTGTGTTCGTGTCTTGGTCTCCCACTACGATTTTTACCCTCCACGCTGCCCTCCAATACTAAATTGGTGATCCCTTGATGCCTCAGAACATGTCATACCAACCGATCCCTTCTTCTGGTCAAGTTGTGCCACAAACTTCTTTTCTCCCCAATCCTATTCAATACTTCCTCATTAGTTATGTGATCTACCCATCTAATCTTCAGCATTCTTCTGTAGCACCACATTTCGAAAGCTTCTATTCTCTTCTTGTCCAAACTATTTACCGTCCCTGTTTCACTTCCATACATGGCTACACTCCATACAAATACTTTCAGAAATGACTTCCTGACACTTAAATCTATACTCGATGTTAACAAACTTCTTCAGAAACGCTTTCCTTGCCATTGCCAGTCTACATTTTATATCCTCTCTACTTCGACCATCATCAGTTATTTTTCTCCCCAAATAGCAAAACTCCTTTACCACTTTAAGTGTCTCATTTCCTAACCTAATTCCCTCAGCATCACCTGACTTAATTCGACTACATTCCATTATCCTCGTTTTGCTTTTGTCGATGTTCATCTTGTATCCTCCCTTCAAGACACCATCCATTCCGTTCATCTGCTCTTCCAAGTCCTTTGCTGTCTCTGACAGAATTACAACGTCATCGGCGAACCTCAACGTTTTTATTTCTTCTCCATGTATTTTAATACCTACTCCGAATTTTTCTTTTGTTTCCTTTACTGCTTGCTCAATATACAGATTGAATAACATCGGGGAGAGGCTACAACCCTGTCTTACTCCCTTCCCAACCACTGCTTCCCTTTCATGTCCCTCGACTCTTATTACTGCCATCTGGTTTCTGTACAAATTGTGAACAGCCTTTCGCTCCCTGTATTTTACCCCTGACACCTTTAGAATTTGAAAGAGAGTATTCCAGTCAACATTGTCAAAAGCTTTCTCTAAGTCTACAAATGCTAGAAAAGTAGGTTTGCCTTTCCTTAATCTTTCTTCCAAGATAAGTCGTTAGGTCAGTATTGCCTCACGTGTTCCAGTATTTCACCAGAATTCAAACTGATCTTCCCCAAGGTCGGCTTCTACTAGTTTTTCCATTCGTCTGTAAAGAATTCGTGTTAGTATTTTGCAGCTGTGGTTTATTAAACTGATTGTTCGGTAATTTTCGCATCTGTCAACACCTGTTTTCTTTGGGATTGGAATTATTATATTCTTCTTGAAGTCTGAAGGTATTAAGGTATTTCGCCTGTTTCATACATCTTGCTCACCAGATAGTAGAGTTTTGTCAGGACTGCCTCTCCCAAGGCCGTCAATAGTTCCAATGGAATGTTGTCTACTCCGGGGGCCTTGTTTCGACTCAGGTCTTTCAGTGCTCTGTCAAACTCTTCACGCAGTATCATATCTCCCATTTCATCTTCATCTATATCCTCTTCCATTTCCATAATATTGTCATCAATTGCATAGCCCTTGTATAGACCCTCTATATACTGCTTCCACCTTTCTACTTTCCCTTCTTTGCTTAGAACTGGGTTCCCATCTGAGCTCTTGATGTTCATACAAGTGCTTCTCTTATCTCCAAAGGTCTCTTTAATTTTCCTGTAGGCAGTATCTATCTTACCCCTAGTGAGATAAGCCTCTACATCCCTACATTTGTCCTCTAGCCATCCCTGCTTAGCCATTTTGCACTTCCTGTCGATCGCATTTTTGAGACGTTTGCATTCCCTTTTGCCTGCTTCATTTACAGCATTTTTATATTTTCTGCTTTCATCAATTAAATTCAATATTTCTTCTGTTAGCCAAGGATTTCTACTAACCCACATCTTTTTACCTACTTCATCCTCTGCTGCCTTCACTACTTCATCCCTCAGAGCTACCCATTCTTCTTCTACTGTATTTCTTTCCCCCATTCCTGTCAATTGTTCCCTTATGTTCTCCCTGAAACTCTGTACAACCTCTGGTTCTTTCAGTTTGTCCAGGTCCCATCTCCTTAAATTCCCACCTTTTTGCAGTTTCTTCAGTTTTAATCTACAGGTCATAACCAATAGATTGTGGTCAGAGTCCACTTCTGCCCCTCGAAATGTCTTACAATTTAATACCTGGTTCCTAAATCTCTGTCTTAACATTATATAATCTATCTGATACCTTTTAGAATCTCCAGGGTTCTTCCACGTATACAACTTTCTATCATGATTCTTAAACCAAGTGTTAGCTATGATTAATTTGTGCTCTGTGCAAAATTCTACCAGGCGGCTTCCTCTTTCATTTCTTAGCCCCAATCCATATTCACCTACTACGTTTCCTTCTCTCCCTTTTCCTACACTCGAATTCCAGTCACCCATGACTATTAAAATTTTGTCTCCCTTCACTATCTGAATAATTTATTTTATTTCATCATACATTTCTTCAATTTCTTCGTCATCTGCAGAGCTAGTTGGCATATAAACTTGTACTACTGTAGTAGGTGTGGGCTTCGTATCTATCTTGGCCACAATAAAGCACTCACTATGCTGTTTGTAGTAGCTTACCCGTATTCCTATTCATTATTAAACCTACTCCTGCATTACCCCTATTTGGCTTTGTGTGTATAACCCTGTACTCACCTGACCAGAAGTCTTGTTCCTCCTGCCATCGAACTTCACTAATTCCCACTATATCTAACTTTAACCTATCCATTTCCCTTTTTAAATTTTCTAACCTACCTGCCCGATTAAGGGATCTGACATTCCACGCTCCGATCCGTAGAATGCCAGTTTTCTTTCTCCTGATAACGACATCCTCTTGAGTAGTCCCCGCCCGGAGATCCGAATGGCGGACTATTTTACGTCCGGAATATTTTACCCAAGAGGACGCCATCATCTTTTAATCAGTAAAGCTGCATGCCCTCGGGAAAAATTACGACCGTAGTTTCCCATTGCTTTCAGCCATTCGCAGTACCAGCACAGCAAGGCCGTTTTGGTTATTGTTACAAGGCCAGATCAGTCAATCATCCAGACTGTTGCCCTTGCAACTACTGAAAAGGCTGCTGCCCCTCTTCAGGAACCACACGTTTGTCTGACCTCTCAACAGATACCCCTCTGTTGTGGTTGTACCTACGGTACGGCTATCTGTATTACTGAGGCACGCAAGCCTCCCCACCAACGGCAAGGTCCATGGTTCATGGGGGGGATATCTAATGTAACATATGCTAATTACATTTCACTAAGAATACCAACAGGAATTTCATTTATTTGCTTAATAATTTTTATCCTATATTAATAATTTGTTTAATAATGTTAATGGTGTGCACAGTAGGATGTAATAAATAAGGAATTTTTCTTTTAACTTCATCTTAAAAAATTAATAAAACTGCCAGACACCGAATTCATAAAAGAAATTTGTTATTTTTCTTTCATCATCACAATTGTATCTGTTGTTTGCAAGATCAAAATGTTGTCACAAAATTGCCTTGTAATTTGTATAAATTTTCTAACTTTTTTCTCCTTTTGTGCAATTACTATTTCCAATATTTGTAATATGATTATTGTTATTTAAATTTTCTGTAAGGAGCCATAAGCCAAATCTTTAGTAAGTTTTCTTTTTTTTTCGAAGAGGGTCTATAATAGAGTATTTCTTTCGTTTCTAGCACACATTTTATTTCCCACTTCCATTTTTAGAGAAAAATTTTTATTACTTTTGTGTAAAAGTAGCTATAAATAGAGATGCAAAACTATTATTAAAAGACATAAAATATAATACTTTCCAAAAGCAGCTCAATGTGGGTAGCTGAAAGCAAAGAAAAGAAATAAGCTTATATGTCTGAGTTATTAGTATTTAAGTGGTTTACTGCCATTGCATTAAGTCTTAACATTCATTTTAAAATGTTAACACATACCATATGTTTCGAGTTTCACAACGTTTCTAAACAATTTTTTTACCGTTTTTATAAAATCGAGGTTCACAGTTTAAACTTCTAACTTATGCTTTTTACGTCAGCTATTGTCATTTTCGATGATCACTGTTTGAGATATGGATGAAATCAACATAACATTTTTCATCTTGTGCAGATAGCTCAGCGACAAGGTGAGTGGATTAAAATCATAAAATGTTTACCAGCTGGATTTTATGCTGATGGTATCTGTTCTTTCTCACATGCCCAAAAGAACAGATACCATCTTAGTATATATATATACACTCCTGGAAATGGAAAAAAGAACACATTGACACCGGTGTGTCAGACCCACCATACTTGCTCCGGACACTGCGAGAGGGCTGTACAAGCAATGATCACACGCACGGCACAGCGGACACACCAGGAACCGCGGTGTTGGCCGTCGAATGGCGCTAGCTGCGCAGCATTTGTGCACCGCCGCCGTCAGTGTCAGCCAGTTTGCCGTGGCATACGGAGCTCCATCGCAGTCTTTAACACTGGTAGCATGCCGCGACAGCGTGGACGTGAACCGTATGTGCAGTTGACGGACTTTGAGCGAGGGCGTATAGTGGGCATGCGGGAGGCCGGGTGGACGTACCGCCGAATTGCTCAACACGTGGGGCGTGAGGTCTCCACAGTACATCGATGTTGTCGCCAGTGGTCGGCGGAAGGTGCACGTGCCCGTCGACCTGGGACCGGACCGCAGCGACGCACGGATGCACGCCAAGACCGTAGGATCCTACGCAGTGCCGTAGGGGACCGCACCGCCACTTCCCAGCAAATTAGGGACACTGTTGCTCCTGGGGTATCGGCGAGGACCATTCGCAACCGTCTCCATGAAGCTGGGCTACGGTCCCGCACACCGTTAGGCCGTCTTCCGCTCACGCCCCAACATCGTGCAGCCCGCCTCCAGTGGTGTCGCGACAGGCGTGAATGGAGGGACGAATGGAGACGTGTCGTCTTCAGCGATGAGAGTCGCTTCTGCCTTGGTGCCAATGATGGTCGTATGCGTGTTTGGCGCCGTGCAGGTGAGCGCCACAATCAGGACTGCATACGACCGAGGCACACAGGGCCAACACCCGGAATCATGGTGTGGGGAGCGATCTCCTACACTGGCCGTACACCACTGGTGATCGTCGAGGGGACACTGAATAGTGCACGGTACATCCAAACCGTCATCGAACCCATCGTTCTACCATTCCTAGACCGGCAAGGGAACTTGCTGTTCCAACAGGACAATGCACGTCCGCATGTATCCCGTGCCACCCAACGTGCTCTAGAAGGTGTAAGTCAACTACCCTGGCCAGCAAGATCTCCGGATCTGTCCCCCATTGAGCATGTTTGGGACTGGATGAAGCGTCGTCTCACGCGGTCTGCACGTCCAGCACGAACGCTGGTCCAACTGAGGCGCCAGGTGGAAATGGCATGGCAAGCCGTTCCACAGGACTACATCCAGCATCTCTACAATCGTCTCCGTGGGAGAATAGCAGCCTGCATTGCTGCGAAAGGTGGATATACACTGTACTAGTGCCGACATTGTGCATGCTCCGTTGCCTGTGTCTATGTGCCTGTGGTTCTGTCAGTGTGATTATGTGATGTATCTGACCCCAGGAATGTGTCAATAAAGTTTCCCCTTCCTGGGACAATGAATTCACGGTGTTCTTATTTCAATTTCCAGTAGTGTATATATATATATATATATATATATATATATATATATATATATATAAGGCTCACCATCTTCTTCTTCTGTGCTAATGCACAAACAGTGCCCAAACTCTTACAGGAATTGGGGTGCGGATAGGATTGTAGTGTTGGATAATACGTTGAGAATGTGGGTTTTGCAGGAGGCATGCCAGGGATAGATCCCTTCAGTCGCACTATCCTCTGTGTCCTCGGTGGCTCAGATGGATAGAGCGTCTGCCATGTAAGCAGGAGATCCTGGGTCCTGCTTGGGGTACACATTTTCATTTGTCCCCGTTGATGTATGTCACCACCTCTGAGCACCTAAGGGTTTTCATTTCATTGTAACTTCAAACTAACAAGCTGCATGATCATCGATGGTATCTGTTCTTTTGGAAATGTCCAAAACAATAGTATATATATAAAATGGTTTGCAATGAAAACATTCCAACTGTGGTCAACAAATGCCCTTACTACTTCTGCAGTTTTTGTGGCAAAAATTTAAGTATCATCAATGTAAAGCAAGATTGTAACTGACAGCATCCAGAAAATGCACAGCAACAATGGCTTTAGCATATATTAAAGCACCAACTCCATTTTTAATACCATCCGCTAACTTGACTCATTAGCAGTCTAGATATATGGTACAAGTATTTCCATACACGAACAACTAAGGGCATCTGTGTACATGGGCAAAGTAATCAACAGTACTACTATCACCTTTAATTCAGTTTTACATACCACTGGATACTTAAATTATAAAGCCTCTATATGGTACATTGCCATGTGACTTTTGAAAACATAGAGGTAAATGGCCAATATTAAAAATATTACATAAAGGGGGGTGCTAAAGAGCATTATGGTCACTCCAAAGTCGTACACTAAAATGGTGTTTACCTCACAGAAAAGACAGCACAATGCAACGCTTAGTACTTTAAAATGAAAGCCATAACCATATCTGCAATGCACAGAGGTGTGAAATACTTCAAATAGAGCACATACACTGCTGTTAGATGTGTGCATGTTGGTTACCGGCTCTGCACTGCGAAAAGCTGCCTAACGAACTATATAAAAATACAGAGCCCCGCCAGGAACAATGTCAACCCACAAAGTATATCAATTTCCTTACATCAGAGCCATGCTTACATAATTAATGTAATATTGTAGAGCATTAAATAGTTTCTGCTATTACACTGATCGAAAAATGTGTTTAGAGGAAATAATGTTTGAAAAAATATGCCAACATTAAGGAATAATTCAATTTGAAGATAAAATACAGTGGTAGAAATATATACATACTCTAATCAGCCATAACATTATGACGACCTGCCTAATAGCCGGACTGTCCTCTTTTGGCACAGATAATAGCGGCAACAGGTCGTGGTGCGGAAGCAGTGAGGTCTTGTTAGGTTCCTGGGGGAATTTGGCACCATATCAGCACGTACATACCACATGTGTTAGATCAGATTTGGTGAGTTGAGGTGGCCAGTACATCAACTGGAATTCGCCACTGTATTCCTCTAACCATTCGATCACACTCGTGGCGCTGTGACATAGGACGTTATCTTTTTGTATAAAACCACTGCCATTGGGAAACATGATCGTCATGAAGTAGATTATGTGGTCTGTAACCACTGTATGATATTCCTTGGCCCTCACGATGCCTTGCACGAGCTCCACAGCACCCATGGTTCAGCTGCACAGGTGCCAAGGAGCAGTTCCCCTCGTAGAAGACGGATTCGCGCCTTCCCATCGGCATGATGAAGAAAACATTACGATTGATCAGACCATGCAACACACTGACACAGCACCAACGTCCAGTGCCGATAATCAAGTCCCCATTTCGGTCGTAGCTGCCCAATGTCATGGCGTTAACATTGGTACACACATATGAGTCATTGGCTGCAGAAGCCCATCCTCAGGAGATGTCGATGCATTTTGTGTTCAGACACACTTGTGCTCCACCCAGCATTAAAGTCTGATGTTAGTTTCACCACAGTTCGCTGCCTGTCCTATTTTAGTAGTCTGCCGAACCCATTACGTCTTTCATCTGTAATGATGGGTGGCCGCCCGACCCCATGACGTCTGGATATGGTTTCACCTTGGTTCCGCCATGTGCTGAAGACACTTACCACATTTTTCCTCGAATACCCGACAAGTCGTGCAGTTTCCGAAATACTCGTCCCAAACCTCTTGGTCAATACAATCTGCCCTTGGCCAAGGTCAGATAGAATGTTTTATATATATAATACAAAAATAAAGCATATTACGATACACGATGTCAAACAATTACAGAATTTTCAAGTTGATGGCAGAACACTATGATGAATATAACCATGTATCTTATAATATTAATAATTTGTACAGAGTATAGTGCCACGGTTATCAGTGGTCAACATTTGATACCAGATGCAGCAAGATGACAAATCAAAGCTAGACAATGTCTAAAGGCTGTTGGCGTAAGGTAAGCAGTGGTATAGCGGCGTACACCTCATAAAAGTTTTAACTGGCTTAAGCTTATGTGCGAATTTACTTAAAATAATGAGCATAAATAGTTATTACACGTCATAAAATTGGTTTAAAGATTTCTCAATTTTACTTACATAATAAGCAGAAATCTGACTAAAAATGAAATAAAAGAAGCCCATGTAGATAAGCAAGATAACAATATAAGATTATGCGACATAAAAATATGGAGAAAGGCAATCTACAATATAGTTTTATATGTTTAAAAATATGTGTAAGACGTAAGGACTTGACAAGTATCCCAACGTCTAGGTCACAGATCGATGGAAGTAAGGGTAAAGTGAAGCTATTAATGTGTATAATAATTTAAACAAGACAAGCCTAATACTGATTTATATTTAAAATGTATATAATACAAGGGTGAAGTGAATAAAAAAAGATAACGATGAAAAATATTTGTTAACTACTGTATTGTACAGACGAATGCAATACATAACCCAATGTCTGGGTCCTATGGACCTCATGATATGTGGGCTAAATCCTCAATGTACGTATTATGTTTGACCACCATTTATTAGATAATATAATATGTCACAAAATATAATAACAGGTGACAGAAGACAAACCAGATCATTTTAAACATTGCCACCTTACTGTATCGAAACATAATACATGTAATTTGGGGTCGAGGTCAGAGTAGTAACATATATCCATCATAACAGAGAGGAACATCTTTGAAAGCTATTCGACTGCAATATCTTAACAATATACAACCTGAGAGGTTCTCATGTTTATGGCATGCAGAAAGTAGAACAGCAGTATGGTTAAGTCAACATGAAACTGACTAAAATTATAGACATAAAGTATCTGTCAGTTTGGTTCTCGAAATCTGGGAAAGCTGAAGTGTAAAATTTATTCCAACACAACGGAGTATAACTCAACTGTGTAGGTAGCTAATCAAGCGTAGAGCACTTAGAAACGAATGGTGCTTAGAGTTTACAACTAAAATGAAACATAATTATGTTTATTAGTTAAACATGCCGATCGATTGGTGCTGGAGATCTAAATGAGCATATGGTTACGGTAGATACTGACATAAAGGAGTTTACATCCATGTTTTCAATGGTCAAATGGGACTGTGCTGTCTATAATTAACTTATGTAAAATTGAATCAATGTTGTTTTAGAAATTATTGATGATAATTATAAATCTTGTAACATATACAGATGAGCCAAAACATTATGACCACCTACGTTTGTTGGTAGGTTTTTGGAGATGTGCCTCATTAGACATCTACGCACCGGTCACGTAACTCGCGTATATAACGGGCCGCTGTTTAGCGTACGCGGTGACAGCGCCTGGTAGCCGCCAACATGGGTTCCATAGGATTTACATTAGGCGAATTTGATCGCTAACACAACAAACTCAGTTCACTATAATGCTCCTGAAACCACTGTTGCACATTTCTGGATCCGAGACAAGTGTCTTCGATTACTTCTATGGGGCCCACGAAATCGCAAGAGAATATCTCCCACGGCATGATACTGTACCCACCAACCTGCGTCTGTGGCGAGCTGAACTTTTCGACCTATGTTCACCTAAACGACGACATTTATGGAGATGGTCATCGAGTCTGATTCACTAGAAGAGCCGACACGTATCTACTGATCGACGGTCGAATACCTGTGGTCCACTACACATTGCAATCGTAACTGACGATGTCATTGAGTCAACAAGTGAATACTAGCGGTGGTCTGCTGCGAAGCTCCATGTTTAACAATGTACGACGAACAGTGTGCTACGGAACGCTTGTGCGTGCACAAGCATTGTGCTCTTTCTGGAGAGATACTACAGATCACTAGAGCAGACAAGCATCCAACCGCACGTTCTGTGAAGAGTTGTAGACGTCCAATCATTTAAAGCCCAGTGACAGTTTCAGTGCCCTTCTGCACTTTCCGTAGAAGCTCACGAGAGTAGCACGTGATCATTCGACCAGCTTTTCTGTTTTTGAGATAATCGTTCACAGACTCTTCTTAAATTAATCTGCCCTTCGTCAAAGTCCCTTATCTCATTCGATTTTCCCGTTTGCAGCTCATACACTCCTGGAAATGGAAAGAAGAACACATTGGCACCGGTGTGTCAGACCCACCATACTTGCTCCGGACACTGCGAGAGGGCTGTACAAGCAATGATCCCACGCACGGCACAGCGGACACACCAGGAACCGCGGTGTTGGCCGTCGAATGGCGCTAGCTGCGCAGCATTTGTGCACCGCCGCCGTCAGTGTCAGCCAGTTTGCCGTGGCATACGGAGCTCCATCGCAGTCTTTAACACTGGTAGCATGCCGCGACAGCGTGGACGTGAACAGTATGTGCAGTTGACGGACTTTGAGCGAGGGCGTATAGTGGGCATGCGGGAGGCCGGGTGGACATACCGCCGAATTGCTCAACACGTGGGGCGTGAGGTCTCCACAGTACATCGATGTTGTCGCCAGTGGTCTGCGGAAGGTGCACGTGCCCGTCGACCTGGGACCGGACCGCAGCGACGAATGGATGCACGCCAAGACCGTAGGATCCTATGCAGTGCCGTAGGGGACCGCACCGCCACTTCCCAGCAAATTAGGGACTCTGTTGCTCCTGGGGTATCGGCGAGGACCATTCGCAACCGTCTCCATGAAGCTGGGCTACGGTCCCGCACACCGTTAGGCCGTCTTCCGCTCACGCCCCAACATCGTGCAGCCCGCCTCCAGTGGTGTCGCGACAGGCGTGAATGGAGGGACGAATGGAGACGTGTCGTCTTCAGCGATGAGAGTCGCTTCTGCCTTGGTGCCAATGATGGTCGTATGCGTGTTTGGCGCCGTGCAGGTGAGCGCCACAATCAGGACTGCATACGTCCGAGGCACACAGGGCCAACACCCGGCATCATGGTGTGGGGAGCGATCTCCTACACTGGCCGTACACCACTGGTGATCGTCGAGGGGACACTGAATAGTGCACGGTACATCCAAACCGTCATCGAACCCATCGTTCTACCATTCCTTGACCGACAGGGGAACTTGCTGTTCCAACAGGACAATGCACGTCCGCATGCATCCAGTGCCACCCAACGTGCTCTAGAAGGTGTAAGTCAACTACCCTGGCCAGCAAGATCTCCGGATCTGTCCCCCATTGAGCATGTTTGGGACTGGATGAAGCGTCGTCTCACGCGGTCTGCACGTCCAGCACGAACGCTGGTCCAACTGAGGCGCCAGGTGGAAATGGCATGGCAAGCCGTTCCACAGGACTACATCCAGCATCTCTACGATCGTCTCCATGGGAGAATAGCAGCCTGCATTGCTGCGAAAGGTGGATATACACTGTACTAGTACCGACATTGTGCATGTTGTGTTGCCTGTGTCTATGTGCCTGTGGTTCTGTCAGTGTGATCATGTGATGTATCTGACCCCAGGAATGTGTCAATAAAGTTTCCCCTTCCTGGGACAATGAATTCACGGTGTTCTTATTTCAATTTCCAGGAGTGTATGTTCGCGAGAAAGGTGCTCCGTTCGTGTCTGCTCCGTTACAAAGACAAGTGCCCCTAAAGCCAGCAGACGGCATCAAACGTTGTGCTCTACGGTGGTCATAATATTTTGGGTTATCAGTGTATATGTAACACTTGCAGATTTCAAGATGGCAATATAAGTTTGATGACATTAGTGATCAGGGTATGTGATCTAGGCAGTAAAGCTTGTGTTGTGGAAGCATCTTTAACTGGTATAGAGGTCGCTATCTTTCCGACAACGTCAGGTAATTACCATAAATTGCCTATGCCTCGCCCGATCCACGCAAAGAATGCTATATTTTCTGAAAGCTTGCCATTCTATTACTCTCATTGCTCCCCATGCCCTGCATGTACCATAAATTTGTACAAAATCGGCGATGACGAGTAGGAGCGACCCTTCCTGAGTAGGAGATTTAGATAATTCAGTTTTCTCTTTCTTCTCCTCCTCTCAAGAACGCATAGCACAACAATTTCATTTTTGTGCTCTCTGTACACAGAACAGTGTTACATCTCGCCAAACACTTAACTCGAAAAAAACTCTCCTTTCTGTAATGCGTATCTGATTATACGTTTATTGAATACCAGATGCTGCTGCTGAAGAGGAGAAACAAACTTCCTGACGTTTTTATCTCCTTTACATAAGAGTCTTTGCTGTGCTTTTACTCTACCGTAACGTCGAGGAGAGTCAGTCTAGCCATCTATCATATTGATATCACTCGCTGGCCTGGCGAGTGTACCCACAACGTCCTACCTCAGAACATTTGGTTTCCTGTCCACTACACAAAGATAATGGGTGTCCATTATACAACTATACTATTCCGGAACCCTATCCAATAGCTTCATTCGGTCTTCACCCGTCCTGTAACCACTTGTTATTGTTCCCACAAGTAGGTATTAATGAACATTTCACTGGTTATAGCGCCAGCCTCTGTATCCTACACTACAAACGACCCTTGTTTTGTGGCATCAGAGTCGGTGACAGCCGATTCTTACCCTGATTGTGGAAGAATTAGATTACCGCTAGTATTTGACCGCAGAAGAAAGAGATACGGTGCCTTAATGATAGATCAGTCTCTCCCTAAACCGCCTACATGGATGACGGTCGGCTAATTTAAAAGGACAGAAATTTTTTTCTTGCCGCCCAGTTTTTCCAACAGATTCGCAATCGGCAGCGGATCTCCCCCGGATAAGGCCGTCCGGCCAGCAATGCCGTAATTTCATTTCTGGAAATACTAGCAGGAGGCAGCACCTTATAAAGGCTCTATTAGTGGGATCAGGAAAAGGTCAATGAAAACACGTAGACTCTGCACCTGGTTCTGATCGACTGGGAGAAGTAAAGACAACATCATTCCCTGGAGTGGTTTGGTGCACCAGAAATCGTCGACGACCCTTGACATGTAGATGGTGTCCTCTGCCTGCTGTAGCTGGGGTGATGTGATCGTAGTGTCAGAAGTCTGGTTTAGGTGATCCTTCGTGATAAAGGGAGAAGGAGTCCGGAAGTGCGTTCCCGTGCATGGGCGTGGATTTCAGGTTGTGCCCATTCCGGATTTCTATCCGACTATTGCCTTACAGCGAGAGTGCACACAATGGACCTAACAGGGTAATTGGACATTGGTTGTTAGGAAACCTGACGTACTTGGCGATGTTTTTATTGAACCCAGTATATTATACACATTTCCATTTAAAATTTAGGTGTGGTGTTTTTGTATGACAGTTTACCTATCAACTTTTAACTGCTTTCCTGTTTACTTCTTAAGTGTTCTAATCTCCGGTGCCACAGCCACAAGTATATCCGTCTTGAATAGTTATTTACATAGCTATCAGCTGTTTTTGGCCTCTAGCCATTTTCAAGTAAATACTACTACATTCTTAAAGACAAGGGCGAGATCAGCCTTCGGTCAACACTTTAAAATAAGTAATGGTACAGCGCCATAAGTACAAAACAATAAAAATTACCACACTACTCGCGCCTCACATTGTTCTCCCTGTGTTAATTCGACACTGATCATTTACAAGTAAACAGTTGCTGCAATATATACGGACAGACAGGCACAACTGCTTAGCTGGTCTCACATTTCGACATGTTACGTGGATATGATGCTTCACTATTAGAAACTTTCTCGATGTGTTCAAAATTATTGAATCTATGTATTCCTACTGGCACACAGAAATATGCTCAAGCATATGTGCTATGATAAGTCATCATAAAACAAAGTCAAAGTTGAAAACTGACATGACCACGTACCGAAATATGGAAATCATAACGCGTTATAAGATTGTCATTTGTCATATAATAAGACAATAGCCTTGGAACTACATCCAACATTCATACCGCTCTGCCTCGTGAAACACACTGTTACAATTCTACAAGAATCTTATACTACATAGTTCCGTCTGTTCATTGAATATATTGTTCCATTCCCTTTTAGAACGCTTGTAAATTTAAGTCTGCTCCAGTGCATCACAGCCCTTCCTTTCCCGTTTTCATGTAGAACTTGTATGATCTCGATGGCCTCTAAAGTTGTGTCACCAGTCTCTTTCAAATATATTGCCGAACCAGAATTATTGCTTTCAATCAACCTGATGTATTCCTTCAATATAGTGCCAAATTACTTCCTGTTTGATACATTTAAAATTTTGGGCAAATGTCACAATTAATTTTGTGAAAGCTAGAAAAATCTAGATTGCATGGAGCGTCAATCTATCGTGTATGATTGGTACTGAGACTAATGTTTACTTTCGTTTTACTTCAAACTGCACGACTTTATCCCAGATTACCAACATACGGTACTGATAAGTACAATATTCCTCACTACTTTATTTTCCTTATTCAGTGTAATTTCTGCACAAGTTATTGCCCTGTTTTCCTTTATTTGTGTATATTCCGCTTATCAATTGTGTTTTAAAACCATTATCTCAGCTGCCTGTCGCAAAACTCCAAACAACTTTCTGTAGCGCATGGTTTTGTAGTGGAATGTTACTAATTCGATGGAACATACACGAAATTATGCCTTTTGTGCAAAATTTGGTGACATGAATTATTGTTGTTGTTGTTGTTGTGGTCTTCAGTCAAAATACAGGTTTGATGCAGATCTCTATGCTCTTCTACGATGTACATACCTCTTTATCTCCGAGTAACTACTACAACCTACACCCTTCTGAATCTGCTTACTGTATTCATCTCTTCGTCTTCTCTTACGATTTTGACCCCAGTTCTTCCCTCCAGTACTTAATTGGTGATCCCTTGATGCCTCAGAATGTGTCCTGGCAACTGGTGCTTTCTTATAGTCAGGTCGTTAGACAAATTTCTCTTCTCCCCAATTATATACAATACCTCATCATTAGTTATTTGACCTACACATGTAATCTTCAGCATTCTTCTGTAGCACCACTAATCAAAAGCCTGTATTCTCTTCTTATCTAAACTGTTTATCGTCCACGTTTCACTGCCATACATTGCTACACTCCATACAAATACTATAAAAAAAAAAAAACTTCCTGACACTTAAGTCTATACTTGATCTTAACAAATTTTTCTTCTTCAGAAATAATTTTTTTGCCATTGCCAATCAACATTTTATGTCCTGTATACTTCGGCCACCATCAGTTACTTTGCTGCCCAAATAGAAAAACTCATCTTCTACTTTGTCTCATTTCCTAGTCTATTTTCCTCAGCAACACCTGATTTAATTCGACTATATTCCATTACCGTCGTTATATGTTCATCTTATATCTCTGGTTCAAGACACTGTCCATTTCATTCAGGTGCTCTTCCACGCCTTATGCTATCTCTAACAGAATTACAATGTCCTCGGCAAACGCCATAGTTTTTCTTCTCCCTGGACTTAAATTCTTACTCCAAATTTTTCTTTGGTTCCCTTTACTGCTCCCTCAGCATAAAGATTGAATAACATCGGGTACAGACTACAGGGCTGTTTCACTCCCTTCTCAATTACACCTTCCCTTTCGTGCTCCTCGACTCTTATAACTGCTATCTGGTTTCTGTACAAACTGTAAATAGCCTTTTGGTATCTGTATTTTAACCCTGCCAACTTTATACTTTGAAAGAATGTATTCAATATTCCGGTTAACACTGTCAAAAGCTTTCTCTAAGACTGCAAATACTATAAACGTGGGTTAGACTTTCCTTAACCTATCTTCTATGAGAACTCGAAGGGTCAGCCTCGCGTGTTCGCACATTTCTCCGGAATCCAAAATAATTATTCCCCGAGGCCGGCTTCTACCAGTTTTACCATTACTGTTTAAAGAGTTACTATGGATAATGAAATCCGTTTACTATGTTTATGATGGATCCCGAATTTATGCCGTTGCGAACAATAATAATTATAATATCTAGAAATCTTGTAATTTTGAGTGTCTTATTTTCCATTGTAAACATCATTATGTCGTATAAGGTATTAATCTCGGTATGTGTGGTGGTAACATCATTTTGGTTTCATCCGGGAGTACCAGCATGTCATCCAATTACCTTGAGTAATATACAATTTTTTCAATTGTCTGATTATATTTACCAAAAAATTCTTTTTCCTGATTCTTTACGAATACATCCGCCAATGTTCACATTCCTCATAATAACACCGTTTTGTTGGCATCATGTTTCGTCTTTACAGGAGTATTTGAAAATATTGTATGATGAGTTACGATCAGATATTTCCATCAGTTGCTAAGTTTCAGATTCGCTTATTTTCTTATACTTGATAAAATCAATCTTTATTATGTCCATGGTATCCTTAATTGGAACATTCGTGTGGATGTTGGAAATATCAAAGGACACGAATTTACCATTTACCGGCATGTGATCATCTTTAATTTTGTTAACTGCCTCTTGTAGAATGCATTCTGTATGTTTTGTGTCATACATGTAAAACTCTGTGAGTCTGCTATAAACATCCTTGGTCAGTCTATATACTGCAGTAGGAATACAGTTAACTACCAACAACGTGAGATATTTTGTTTGTCTATTTTATGTTGTGCTCTGTGTACAAGGACTTTGGGATTCATTATTATACAGTCTTTAGTCTCTGTATCAGAGAAAAAGGAATTGCATTTTCTTAAGTTTCCTTTCATTAAGTGATTGTCTTGCGTTGTTGTTTTGGAGATCATCGGCGAAAATTTCTGGTAGAATGCTGGAGGCACTACATGAACTTCTAGCGGTGCGCATTTTCAATAACAGTGGTCAAGTTTTGGAATCTTACCTATAGAGATTAGTTATTATGGAGCATTAAGGAATTCAACCCTGTCTCACGGATAAAAATGAGGATAGCGACCCTTATTGAAACTGACTTTACGCGTGTAGCAACGAGAAAATTAATACTGGGCTGTTAATAAACGTTTCCGACTAGAACGATGGAACAGTGCATCGAGTGACCGTCTCACGCTCCGCACATAGCTAAGATATTCTGTCCACGACCGTGGGTAGGACTTCGCATGACTTCACGGAAGCTCCGAGGCGTAGACTAAAGGAACGTTCCAGTCCGTCGGCTGGGAACATTCTGGCCGTCAGCTCCGTGTTGTTGACCGGCAGAATTTTTTCGATACCGTGTTCGTCGACATCGTTCCTTTCTCTCAGCACCAACAGAAAACACGCACACTCCACATGTACACTTGATTCGCAGCTCTCATACGCAGTAAAAAACAAGAACCACAATGCGCAGAACTGGGAAACGAACCTGATTGGGCCGCCAAAGTACCCCTCTGAATCACTGGGCCAACAATGTTACGGGAGTGTACCATTCTCTTTGTCGTGAAGGTGTACCTGTAATGGACAACAGTCGCCATTGCGCATGGTCGCCTTTGGACACTTTTGTGGCGGCGTTCGTAGCGACAAACAATTCGCTGTAGAAACGGCTTACGAAGTCACCGCCACACTTTTAATAGCGGGCCGACCGGTCCGCTGGAACAGTGAACAGAAAGATGAAAACCCAAACACTCTGATTAAATAAAACTCGGTACTTATCTTTATTAACGAAGATACAGAAACACAGTAGTGAACTCTGTGTCTACAGAAATCTGTCTAGTTCGAGCCGGAGCGGCTAGGTCAACGTCGGCTGACGACAAACAACTCTGCTGCGATGAACACACAACTGACCAGCAAGTACACAATTCGGTGGCGAGTATACAACTGAGCGGCGAATACAGAACTGTCCTAGCGCTCGCGACTCCAGCGCTTAAGAAACCAGAAGCCAGCGGTGGCGCGCGCAGACTTGCGGCGATTTCCTGTCTCGCTGGCGCTGCTTATGCGGACGGCGTCCGGACTTTGATGCTGCCAACCTTTTGGCAGCGGGCTCGGGTGGCATTACTGGCTAGGATATAACACTCCTCCCCCCCAAATCACCGCACCGTCGTTGAATAATGACGTGGCGAGCGTCGACGGCGGGGGAGGGGTTTGGCCGCAGGCGTAGCAGAAGAGACCGGGGCGGAGACTGTTGTCGGTGGCAGTCCCCGGTCCGCACCCCAGCATTGGCTGCGCGGGGCCTCGGGAAACACCGAATGAAAACCGAGGTCAGGGTGCACGCCTGTGACCACGGGCGCAGCTTCTGGTACTGGACGCGACGGGGCGTCGGGACCCACGAAGAGAGGCAGCGTCTCCTGACGCTGCGTCGACGGCTGCTGAGTGGGCGCCGGACAAGGCGCTGCGGTGTCAGACTCCTTGGGGGTGCCCAAGGAAAGCGGCTGCTGGACAGGCTGCACAGCCACCGCTTGGGAAGGCGGCCCGGCTGAGGGGACGACGTCCATCAGCTCCGAAGGCGGTGGCGACTGAAGAGGGACCGCAGGCGCCGGAGCGACCACCTGGGGCGCTCCCGGATGAAGCTGCGCGGGAGGCATCAACGGGACGGGCTGTCGGCGTGGTAGCGGCGACGGCTGCTGCTGCTGCCCTGGGGGGCGGCAGCGAAGTCGGAAGGCGCGGCTGGAACCCGCCGCGGACCAAATCTGTGGACAAAGAACGAGCGGCAGAATCCGGGCGGCCAGCGCGGCGCAACTGGTTCTGATGCCTCCTGTGCACCCCAGTAGCACCTTGAACAGTATAAAAACCGCGACCCTGGACACGTATCACGGTACCACGTTCACAACGACGGTGACCGTGATAAACTCTGGAAAAAACGGGGTCGTTGCGCTGAAAACGCGTACGATGCTCAGAAGCGGCGGGTCGATCCGGGGGGTGCAACAACCGTAGTAGGGTGCGATGACGACGGCCGTGGAGAAGCTCCGCAGGCGAAGGGCCGTCGCGTGGCGTGGTCCGGTACGACGACAGGAACGTGATGAGGGCCTGCTGACGAGAGTGCGTAGCACGAAGGCGGTCCATATGATCCTTGAATGTGCGTACAAAACGTTCCGCTGCACCATTCGATTGAGGGTGGAACGGCGGAGTAAGAACATGGCGAATGCCATTGGCAAAACAAAAACTTTCAAATTCAGCAGAGGTAAATTGTGGACCACTGTCAGACACTAAAACTTCTGGAAGACCCTCAATACAAAAAATTGAAGTCAACGCCTGTATAGTTTGTGCAGACGTTGTAGACTGCATGGGCACAACAAACGGAAAATTACTAAATGCATCTATCACGATGAGCCAACGAGAATGCCAATATGGACCAGCGAAATCAATATGTACTCGCTGCCAGGGACCGGCAGGGCGTGCCCACTCAAAATAGCGTTGAGGCGGAGCAGCTTGGTGTTCGGCACACGTCGAACAATCTGTAGACATCTGCGTAATCTGCTTATCAATGCCGATCCATGTACAATGACGGCGGGCAAGCTGCTTGGTGCGCACCACTTCCCAATGACCTTGATGCAACAAGTCGAGGACCTTGGATTGGAGCACTTGGGGAAGCACTACACGAAGCTGGTCATTCTCGGTGCGTAACAGCAAAACTCCGTGCGAAACAGACAACAGATGACGTTGCGGATAATAGCGAGGAACCACAGGATCCGATATGTCCTTTGCCTTTGACGGCCAATCACGTTGAACAAAACGTAATAATAAACTCAGATGAGGATCCGTAGCTGTCTCACGTGCCACCTGACGATAATCAATCGGAAAATCCCGGAGGGATTGATGCTCATCGGCGTCAATCTGATGGGAAGAGTCGTCAGAGGAATCGAAGACATCATCCGCAGCAATCGGCAATCTAGAAAGCGCGTCAGCGTTTGCATGCTGAGCTGTAGGGCGATACAGTATCTCATACTGGTATTGTGATAACAAAAGAGCCCAACGTTGTAGTCTCTGAGCTGTCCGCTGAGGAACTGGTTTAGACGGATGAAACAGTGACGTCAGGGGCTTGTGATCTGTTACTAAATAGAATGGTCTACCATAGAGGTAGTGATGGAATTTTGTGACACCGAACACAATAGCCAACGCTTCCTTGTCCAATTGGCTATAATTACACTGAACTTCGTTTAGCAATTTAGATGCGAACGCAATAGGACGTTCGGTGTTACCGACTCGGTGAGACAACACAGCACCGAGGCCGAAAGAAGAAGCATCACAAGCTAACACCAGAGGCTTGTTAGGGTCGTAATGGACCAGAGAACGATCATTCAATAAAGCCTCTTTAAGCTGCTGAAAGGCTGATTGGCAATCAGCTGACCACACAAACGGAACATTCTTACGGCGGAGACGATGCAACGGTGCAGCAATCTGTGATGCATTAGGTATAAACCTAATATAATATGTCAATTTGCCAAGAACTGCTTGCAATTCCTGCAGATTGCGAGGGGCGGGCAAATCACGAATAGCTGCTAAATGTGACTGTGAGGGGTGAATGCCTTGAGCATTAATAACATGTCCCAGATACTCCATCTCCGTAAGGAAAAATGAACATTTATCGATGTTGCAACGTAGGCCTGCCTGAGACAACACTGTAAACAAACACTCCAAATTACGGAAATGTTCAGCAGGCGTCCGACCGGACACAACAATATCGTCTAAATAGTTGCAACACGATGGCACATTAGCCAGAAGTTGTGACAAAAAACGATGAAAAACAGCTGGAGCTGACGCACCACCAAAAGGCAAACGCAGAAAACGGAACAACCCCAACGACGTGTTTATGACAAAATACTGTTGTGATTGCTCGTCGAGGGGCAATTGCAAATATGCTTCACGGAGATCAATTTTGGAAAAGAAACGAGCTTCCCCTAACTTATCCATCAGCTCGTCCGGTCTAGGCAAAGGAAACGAATCAATGACAGTCTGAGGATTAACTGTCGACTTAAAATCAGCACACAAACGTAACTTGCCAGACGGTTTCTTTATAATAGCTAAGGGAGAAGCCCACTGGTTCACTGAAACGGGTTGAATAACACCGTTGTTTTGCCAACGACGAAGTTCATCTGCTACAGGTGCCCGGAGGGCGTGAGGCACTGGACGAGCACGAAAAAATCGAGGCTGAGCATTATCTTTTAACGTAATGTGAGCGGCAAAGTTCGCAGCACAACCTAGTTCGTCTTTAAATATGTCACTGTATCGTTTACACAAATTGGTTATGCTGTCTTGAGGAACAACAACAGAATTAATTTGCAACACATTGTCTGGGATAGACAGGCCAAACAAGTCAAAACAGTCTAATCCGAAAATGTTTACACTGTCTGTAGCGCGGAGCACTGTGAATGAAACTGTTTTTGTATTGCCACGGAATGTGGCTGGCACGCTACATACACCTAACACAGGAATTTGTTCTCCACTATAAGTAGCCGAAGAATGTTTTGCCGCTGAAAGTTTAGGGCGGCCGATAGCCGCATACGTAGCACTTTTTATGAGAGTCACAGACGCACCAGTGTCTAATTGAAAACTGAAGGTCTTATCCTGGATGCGTAGCTTCACAAATAGTTTATTACACTGTCTCTGGATCGGTGCAGTGGAGGCGGAAGACACAAAATCAACGCGTTTAGCGCGTGTTCGCTGCTTACGGCAACTCGTGGGTTGGGCGGGTGGAACAACAACTCCCGCTTCACTTGCAGTCTGTACATTACGTTTTACAGCGTTTGAATTACGCTTGGGTCGCATAGCAGAGGGCTGGGTGGGTGGTTTATTGCGAACAAGTTTAATACCCACACGAACCGTGGAAGAGTCTTTAAACGCGACCTTCTGGGCGGGCTGGCTTTGAAGAACATGAATATCCATGGGCTGGGCAGCACTAGAATTGTTCTTGCGTTTACGCAAACAGTCTGGATGTGTCCTTTCCTTTGACAAAAGTGACAAACCGCGTTTCTTAACGGGCAACGTTCACGAGGATGAGCAAGAACACACTTAGGGCAAGACTTAACTCTATCATTTTGCACACGCGGCTGACGAATGTGTTTAACATGACGCGGCCGGCTAGTGTTTACAGTCTGACTCTGCCGGTGGGGCCGCGGGCGTGACATAACTTGCTTAGCACAGGCAATTTGAGAAATACATGGCTGATCTAACTCACACTCAGCATAGTCAAAAGTATCTTGGGCTTCAATGATGTTCATCACAGTCTCTAATGACGGGTCAGGCAACTTTAAGATACACTCCTGGAAATGGAAAAAAGAACACATTGACACCGGTGTGTCAGACCCACCATACTTGCTCCGGACACTGCGAGAGGGCTGTACAAGCAATGATCACACGCACGGCACAGCGGACACACCAGGAACCGCGGTGTTGGCCGTCGAATGGCGCTAGCTGCGCAGCATTTGTGCACCGCCGCCGTCAGTGTCAGCCAGTTTGCCGTGGCATACGGAGCTCCATCGCAGTCTTTAACACTGGTAGCATGCCGCGACAGCGTGGACGTGAACCGTATGTGCAGTTGACGGACTTTGAGCGAGGGCGTATAGTGGGCATGCGGGAGGCCGGGTGGACGTACCGCCGAATTGCTCAACACGTGGGGCGTGAGGTCTCCACAGTACATCGATGTTGTCGCCAGTGGTCGGCGGAAGGTGCACGTGCCCGTCGACCTGGGACCGGACCGCAGCGACGCACGGATGCACGCCAAGACCGTAGGATCCTACGCAGTGCCGTAGGGGACCGCACCGCCACTTCCCAGCAAATTAGGGACTCTGTTGCTCCTGGGGTATCGGCGAGGACCATTCGCAACCGTCTCCATGAAGCTGGGCTACGGTCCCGCACACCGTTAGGCCGTCTTCCGCTCACGCCCCAACATCGTGCAGCCCGCCTCCAGTGGTGTCGCGACAGGCGTGAATGGAGGGACGAATGGAGACGTGTCGTCTTCAGCGATGAGAGTCGCTTCTGCCTTGGTGCCAATGATGGTCGTATGCGTGTTTGGCGCCGTGCAGGTGAGCGCCACAATCAGGACTGCATACGACCGAGGCACACAGGGCCAACACCCGGCATCATGGTGTGGGGAGCGATCTCCTACACTGGCCGTACACCACTGGTGATCGTCGAGGGGACACTGAATAGTGCACGGTACATCCAAACCGTCATCGAACCCATCGTTCTACCATTCCTAGACCGGCAAGGGAACTTGCTGTTCCAACAGGACAATGCACGTCCGCATGTATCCCGTGCCACCCAACGTGCTCTAGAAGGTGTAAATCAACTACCCTGGCCAGCAAGATCTCCGGATCTGTCCCCCATTGAGCATGTTTGGGACTGGATGAAGCGTCGTCTCACGCGGTCTGCACGTCCAGCACGAACGCTGGTCCAACTGAGGCGCCAGGTGGAAATGGCATGGCAAGCCGTTCCACAGGACTACATCCAGCATCTCTGCGATCGTCTCCATGGGAGAATAGCAGCCTGCATTGCTGCGAAAGGTGGATATACACTGTACTAGTGCCGACATTGTGCATGCTCTGTTGCCTGTGTCTATGTGCCTGTGGTTCTGTCAGTGTGATCATGTGATGTATCTGACCCCAGGAATGTGTCAATAAAGTTTCCCCTTCCTGGGACAATGAATTCACGGTGTTCTTATTTCCATTTCCAGGAGTGTAGCAGCACGAATACGAGAATCTGCAATGTTTTGAGTAATGGCGTCTCGTAACATGACATCACTGTAGGAAGCTTCACACACACACAATTAAATCGGCACTGGCGGGTGAGGTCCCGTAAATCTGTTAACCACTGTTTATTAGATTGATGTGGCAGTTTCTTTAATCTGAAGAACTTGAATCTGGCTGCTGCCACATGAACTCGCGACTCGAAATACTCAGCAAGCTTGTTAACAACAACGTCATAGTCTAAAGCTTCTGGCTTGGATTCCGGGAACAACTTACAAAGTAGTCGATAGACTTCCATGCCTGCAGTGGAAATTAAATAAAGCTGCCGCTCAGTACCCGTGATTTTGTAGACTGTCATGTGCGCCTGCAACTGCGCGAAATATTCTCGCCATTGTTCTCTTGATGCATCAAAAGCACGGAAAGGTTGTGCTGCCTGTGCTTGTTCCTTTTGTGTTGGAGGATTAGCCGCTTGTTTGGCGATTGCTTCCACCAGACTTTGTATTTGCTGACTCTGTAACAAGATCAACTGTTGTAAATCGGCAGACATAGTGAACACAAATTAAACCAGCACCCAAAATTTTATCGCTATAATTAGTGTAACCAGAAACAAGTTGAACCAGCCCTGCACACGAGTTCGGAAGCCCTCGTCGCCAGTTTTGTGGCGGCGTTCGTAGCGACAAACAATTCGCTGTAGAAACGGCTTACGAAGTCACCGCCACACTTTTAATAGCGGGCCGACCGGTCCGCTGGAACAGTGAACAGAAAGATGAAAACCCAAACACTCTGATTAAATAAAAGTCGGTACTTATCTTTATTAACGAAGATACAGAAACACATTAGTGAACTCCGTGTCTACAGAAATCTGTCTAGTTCGAGTCGGAGCGCCTAGGTCAACGTCGGCTGACGACAAACAACAACTCTGCTGCGATGAACACACAACTGACTAGCCAGTACACAATTCGGTGGCGAGTATACAACTGAGCGGCGAATACAGAACTGTCCTAGCGCTCGCGACTCCAGCGCTTAAGAAACCAGAAGCCAGCGGTGGCGCGCGCAGACTTGCGGCGATTTCCTGTCTCGCTGGCGCTGCTTATGCGGACGGCGTCCGGACTTTGATGCTGCCAACCTTTTGGCAGCGGGCTCGGGTGGCATTACTGGCTAGGATATAACAGACACCATGCACCAAGCAAACTAGGCCACATTGGCGTGTGAAAGCCAACCGAAACGTAAAAATGGAACATGCATCCATCAAATAAAGGAGAGACAACCAAACTGACAACAATTCAGAAGTGAATGAATAATGGATAACCCATGGTAAAGACAGCACTTTGACTAAGGGAACTCGAATTTGGTCGACGGTATCCAACGCAGACCGCTGTAGACTGTCCATTGCTGACAGTTCTTAGTGAGCTACTTTGGGGAGTAATCGATTGCTGGAAGGTCTACAACATGTTTTCGTGACGTTTTCTAAGTCCAATAATTTATGAGGAATTCATCAATGTCATAGCGACCGTGGCCTCAGTGAATTAACTAATTGGGTAGATTACTTCTACATCTACATTTATACTCCGCAAACCACCCAACGGTGTGTGGCGGAGGGCACTTTACGTGCCACTGTCATTACCTCCCTTTCCTGTTCCAATCGCGTATGGTTCGCGGGACGAACGACTGTCTGAAAGCCTCCGTGCGCGCTCTAATCTCTCTAATTTTACATTCGTGATCTCCTCGGGGGGTATAAGTAGGGGGAAGCAATATATTCGATACCTCATCCAGAAACGCACCCTCTCGGAACCTGGCGAGCAAGCTACACAGCGATGCAGAGCGCCTCTCTTGCAGAGTCCGCCACTTGAGTTTCATAAACATCTCCGTAACGCTATCACGGGTACCAAATAACCCTGTGACGAAACGCGCCGCTCTTCTTTAGATCTTCTCTATCTCCTCCATCAACCCGATCTGGTACGGATCCCACACTGATGAGCAATACTCATGTATAGGTCGAACGAGTGTTTTGTAAGCCACCTCCTTTGTTGATGGACTACATTTTCTAAGGACTCTCCCAATGAATCTCAACCTGGTACCCGCCTTACCAACAATTAATTTTATGTGATCATTCCACTTCAAATCGTTCCGCACGCATACTCCCAGATACTTTACGGAAGTAACTGCTACCAGTGTTTGTTCCGCTATCATATAATCATACAATAAAGGATCCTTCTTTCTATGTATTCGCAATACATTACATTTGTCTATGTTAAGGGTCAGTTGCCACTCCCTGCACCAAGTGCCTATCCGCGAATTGGTATCCCGTCAGGACCAATGGACTTTCCTCTGTTGAGTGATTCTAGTTGCTTTTCTATTCCTTGGACACTTATTTCGATGTCAACCATTTTTTCGTTTGTGCGAGGATTTAGAGAAGGAACTGCAGTGCGGTCTTCCTCGCGAAACAGCTTTGGAAAAAGGTGTTTAGTATTTCAGGTTTATGCGTGTCATCCTCTGCTTCAATGCCATCATCATCCCGGAGTGTCTGGATATGCTGTTTCGAGCCACTTACTGATTTAACGTAAGACCAGAACTTCCTAGGATTTTCTGTCAAGTCGGTACATAGAATTTTACTTTCAAATTCACTGAACGCTTCACGCATAGCCCTCCTTACGCTAACTTTGACATCGTTTAGCTTCTGTTTGTCTGAGAGGTTTTGGCTGCGTTTAAACTTGGAATGAAGCTCTCTTTGCTTTCGCAGTAGTTTCCTAACTTTGTTGTTGTACCACGATGGGTTTTTCCCGTCCCTCACAGTTTTACTAGGCACGTACCTGTCTAAAACGCATTTTACGATTGCCTTGAACTTTTTCCATAAACACTCAACATTGTCAGTGTCGGAACAGAAATTTTGGTTTTGATCTGTTAGGTAGTCTGAAATCTGCCTTCTATTACTCTTGCTAAACAGATAAATCATCCTCCCTTTTTTTATATTCCTATTAAATTCCATATTCAGGGATGCTGCAACGGCCTTATGATCACTGATTCCCTGTTCTGCAACATACAGAGTCGAAAAGTTCGGGTCTGTTTGTTATCGGTAGGTCCAAGATGTTATCTCCACGAGTCGGTTCTCTGTTTAATTGCTCGAGGTAATTTTTGGATAGTGCACTCAGTATAATCACTCGATGCTCTGTCCCTACCACCCGTCCTAAACATCTGAGTGTCCCAGTCTATATCTGGTAAATTGAAATCTCCACCTAAGACTGTAGCATGCTGAGAAAATTTATGTTAAATGTGTTCCAAATATTCTCTCAGTTGTTCTGCCACTAATGCTGCTGAGTCGGGAGGTCGGTAAAAGGAGCCAATTATTGACCTGGCTCGGTTGTTGAGTGTAACCTCCACCCATAACAATTCACAGGAACTATCCACTTCTACTTCACTACAGGATAAACTACTACTAACAGCGACGAACACTCCACCACCGGTTGCATGCAATCTATCCTTTCTAAACACCGTGTGTACCTTTGTAAAAATTTCGGCAGAATTTATCTCTGGCTTCAGCCAGCTTTCTGTACCTATAACGATTTCAGCTTCGGTGCTTTCTATTAGTGCTTGATGTTCCGGTACTTTACCAACGCAGCCTCGACAGTTTACAATTACAATACCGATTGCTGCTTGGTCCCCGCATGTCTTGACTTTGCCCCGCACCCGTTGAGGCTGTTGCCCTATCTGTACTTGCCCAAGGGCATCTAACCTAAAAAACCGCCCAGTCCACGCCACACAACCCCTGCTACCCGTGTAGCCGCTTGCTGCGTGTAGTGGACTCCTGACCTATCCAGCGGAACCCGAAATCCCACCACCCTATGGCGCAAGTCGAGGAATCTGCAGCCCACACGGTCGCAGAACCGTCTCAGCCTCTGATTCAGACCCTCCACTCGGCTCTGTACCAAAGGTCCGCAGTCAGTCCTGTCGACGATGCTGCAGATGGTCACCTCTGCTTTCATTCCGCTAGCGAGACTGGTAGTCTTCACCAAATCAGATAGCCACCGGTAGCCAGAGAGAATTTCCTCCGATCCGTAGCGACACACATCATTGTTGCCGACATGAGCGACCACCTGCAGATGGGTGCACCCCGTACCCTTCATGGAATCCGAAGGACCCTTTCCACATCTGGAATGACTCCCCCCGGTATGCACACGGAGTGCACATTGGTTTTCTTCTCCTCTCTTGCTGCCATATCCCTAAGGGGCCCCATTAAGCGCCTGACGTTGGAGCTCCCAACTACCAGTAAGACCACCCTCTGCTTCAGGTAGATAACGCCCTTCTGTCAGAAGTTTTCAAAAACTGCTGATAATACAACTATGATGTGAATTAAGTACTTTCGTTACCTTAAAATATTCCATATAATCATAAAAATATCATTAGAACTGCACATTCGAAATTTTCTTGTAGCTACAAGTGAACAAACAAAGATATGATGGAAAAAGTCTGTTGCTTAAATAGATACCGGTATCTAAATTTTCTATGAATATTAACATTTTTAGGTATTCTTATAAAAGTAATAGTGTCAACAGAATTAGTTCACCACTGTTAACACTCGCCCGAAATTTTACATTTTAAAATTTTGAAAAATGAATATTTATTGTCTTTAATGATTTCTTGCACCAGATTCCGTAATTGGTTTGAAATTTTCAGTAAAACCTAGTCATAGTAGCGAATGTAACTTCTTCCGTTCATATTTTCAAGCTCAGGGCTCTTTTTACACATCTACATAAATTTTAAAAGTATATTTTGCATAAAACTCAACAATTAACGAAATCTGTATTTTTTTATTTTTTGTGGTGGTCATGAAGCATATTACGGAATACGCATTGGTATTGCTAAGATTCTGCTAAAAGTTGTTTTCAGCTTCTGCACCGTTCTTAATGATCAGTACCTATTTAAACATGATTTTGTTAATAAAACTTAACGTCAATCAACGAATTTATTTTTTGGACACAAGGTATTACGCGTTATGGAAAATCGTTGATGTTGCTAGAGTTAATGAACATACAGTCTCTTTGGTAATTAGAACCTTGATTAACCTTTTAATGAAAATGCAGTCTCTTTGGTAATTAAAGTCTTTATTAAACTTTTAGAAAGTGTTCCCCCGAGCATCAGTGAAGACTACAAATTATTAATCTCAAGAGATGAAAGCATGTGACATCGTTGATGCATACTTTGTAATCGGTAGCCACCTCGGCGGTAATATACAGAAACAAACCATGACTAGCCACAGGGATTCACCATCTCCTTTTCCTGTCACATTGTTATGAACAACACAAGAGCCTCACTATATCTCCACTGGCATTCAATTCAATCTCCTACATTCAACAGTAACATTAGAGACAGAAATATCACCCCTCGTGAAGGCAATATACCATTGTCTGTTTGGAACGAGAAACTTACCTTTTAAGCCGTCGAATCTAAGAATTGGTATCTCACAGCCAAAAACGCCAATGTCTTTAATGATAGTGTGTAGACTTTACAAAGTACTTGAGTCTTCTATTACTTTAATGTGTGAAAAAAAGGGAAGCTTGCCTCGTACATACACAATGTAATGAACCAAGCCGTCTTCAGTCCTAAAAAAAAAGCGCGTCACTAGTTTGCATTGCTTCAGCTTTCTATCGATTTTTATGCACTAGGAGAACGAATAATTTGTTGTTTGTAAACTTTTTTTACGTTTTTTGTTATAATGTTGTAGATATGTGACACTTGACGGTCGGGACAACCTGTGTCCTGTCAAGTTAGCAAGTTTGCTACGCCGAGCCGGCTGCTGAATCGCACCGTACGGCAAAGATAACAACTACGATGAAGCTGGCCACTACGAACGTTTGCCGGCGACCGCTAAGAACTAGCACTTATTGTTAAAGAGAGAGTCAACGTTACATGTTTGCTCGCAGAGAAACGGTTCTTGGTTTATCCTTTTAGAATTTCAGTAGGATCCGAGTACTGTTCGAGTAGTGAGCCTGAGAATGATTATCTCAAGAGTGTGATGAGATCGGCACACACGTACGATACGAGAGTTAGTCTCCAGTGGGAATAGAACGGAAGTGTGTTCAAATCAGTTCTCTATAGCAAAGAAAGGTATTTTGAGAAGATTATCGGCAGCTGTAGAAAATGATTACTTCGCAGATTTTGGTAGAGTATATACTCGTCAGGCAGAGGAAAAGTTCGAGGTTTATTGAAGTGTTAGATTATTTGCTCCTGTGTGTGGTTAGTGAGGCGTTGTGGTACTTAATAGCTACACGTTGGTAGGCGCATCGTGTTTCTATATTTTTCGGAGATTTTCCGTTCGATGGTGTATGTGACGAGACGTGTTCACTAGAAGTCGTTTGGTTATTTTGTGTTTGAGAATTAAGTGAGAATTAAGGCACGCATGCATTGCATTATTGTGGTTGTATAGGTGTACACAACACTGAGGAATAGTGACTTACCGACATTGGGTTAGGATTCATGTGTGACTTCGATGTCAGCGTCATAATATAGTAAATTCTGGAAATGTCGTTTGATGCACTGAATATGTAGTCTACAGGAAAGAGAACGGTTGTCCTGGGTAATAGCTATTTAGTGAGAAACAATCGAAAGTTTACTGAGACCTTGATAGCTTGTCTCTAAACGGCAAATCAAGAACCATTTATTAGAGGGCACACTAACTCTTTCTAAAAGAGATAATCGAGAGCTGGGTTTTGTGTTTTAAATGTCAGTGGGTCGCGGAAGTAAACACCTGGAGTAGTCGAGTTTTGTTATATTATTTAAAGTTCATATAGCAGAAAAGTGGCGGTGATAATTAGGTTTCTGTTTTACTTTTTATTAGATTTTAGCTTAGTGGGGTTTCGAACAGAGCAGCAGCGCTCGTAAAGTAAAACGCTGACTTGTAGCAGTTAACAATTAATTGCAAGAAATGAAAAAATAACGGTTTTAAACTGCAAAGGTCAGTACGCGACTTGTCCTTTATCCCAAGATTATTACAGAAAAAAATATAATAATGAAAGTATGATTTCAAAGCGAATTATTATTTTATGTATATATTTCCGTAATATAGTTAATCCAAAGGCCAATAAAATAAGACTGGAATACTGGTAAAAGCAACGTTTAAAGAAATTAAACAGAAGGAATAGAAGTTTTCAGTTATGAACTTGGTACGAAATGAAAGGTAATTAATCTTTATTTGGACAGGGAAAGGAAGTATACGCTTTATTGAAAGGTGATTAATAATAAATGAAAAGTTATTCCATTTTATTCTTAGAGGTTGAGATTAACGAAATGATTTCTTACTATGAAATTTCAATGAAGCGAAGGATATTGTTGTAGCAAGGCACTACTTATAGAAGTTATTGTTCATTGACAACGAGAGATAAACAATATTAGACCGCTACGGTCGCAGGTTCGAATCTGCCTCGGGCATGGATGTGTGTGATGTCCTTAGGTTAGTTAGGTTTAAGTAGTTCTAAGTTCTAGGGCACTGCTGACCTTAGCAGTTAAGTCCCATTGTGCTCAGAGCCATAAACAATATTAAATTATATCTTTGCCTTGTGGACGTATTCTCTTATTTATGCAAGAATTTATAACGTTTACACTCATTGAGTCAATATAGGGTTTTTCGTTGAAGCTTTAAAAGAGGAGCAACTACAAAAGGCAACGGATCTATATGACGTATTCATCAGTTAGATACGAAACCTGTCGCTTCTGGTGCCTAAGCTGTTGAGAAAGTGTTTAGTTGTTTGTCGAGTACACAGAGTTAACTTCACTATAGGTTGCTGTTATTGGTAAATACGTCATTCCACTCCCCGTAGACTCTCGCATTTAGTATTTTTGTGGTAACTGATTCTAGCTTTGGTGGTAGTTTATCTTTTGAACATAGTGTACCCTGATAGTAATATGCGTTGTTGTAATTAATACCCAAATAGCTAATAGTGACCCCATTACACCACAAGGAGTGTCATAGTGTCCATCGTTTTGTACATAATGATGTCATAGCCAGCAGTAATGTGCTTTCCGGTGTGAGAAACTGAGTATAAAATCTTATCTGACGTCGTTGTGTTAGTACAGACAGTTATTTCAAGTCACACAGATTAAGTCTTTAAGGGCAGGCAAGGTCTTCTCAGGGCAACTTATTGTAGAATTACGAGGCTGAGCTACATTGTCTAACGCTGCTTTTCACCGACGTATTGCACTGCTGTTAGAGCTTGTTCATATAGTATATCGCCTACGAATCAGTGGATTCTAAATGGTGGCGCAGTACAGCAGTTATTGTGCAATTGACGTAGTCTTTTATGCGAGTTACGTCTAAATTAAATAAAAACAGCACACAATTTGTTGGAGAGGGACAGATTAATTACAGAAACAATTCCATAGGCTCTAGTCATGTCGTTTCTCCACAATATCCTTTCGCTGACGAGAGTTATACACAAAGGTATGCGGGAGAACAGTGTCGTTTGGAAGGTACAAAAGAGATATCAGTGGAGTACATCTGTGGGGGCGCGTAGTGAGTCGTACCTGCATAATTTATTGGGTGACGGCAGTGGTCGATAAAGGAAGGATGCACAAAAATGTTCAGGGAAATAAAGAAACACAGAAATACAAGACGAAATGACGAAAATAAATAGGAAATGCAAGAAAGCTTAGACGAAATGGTGGCATGAAAAATATGAATAAAACGAAAAAGAAATAATTATCGGAAGGACTGACTCAGCATATAGAAAACTCAAAACAACCTCTGCCGAAATTAAAAGCAGGGGTGGTAACAATAAGAGCGCAACGGAAATTCCACTGTTAACTGCAGAGGAGGGAGCGGAAAGGCGGAAAGAGTATAGTGAAGACACCTATGCGGGGGAAGATTTGTCTTATGGGATAGAAGAAGAAACAACAGTTGACTGAGAAGATATATGGGATCCAGTATTAGAATAAAAATTTAGGAAAACTTTGGAGGATTTACCATCAAATAAGGCAGATGGGACATTCCATCAGAATATCTAAAATCATTAGGAGAGGTGACAACAAAACAATTATTCACGTTGGTATGCAGAATGTATGAGTCTCACGACAGACCACATAATTTTCGGAAAAATATCATGTAGACAGTTCCGAAGACTGCAAGAGCCGACAGGTGCGAGAATTATCGCACAGTCACCTTGACAGCTCAGGTATCTAAGTTTCTGGCGAGAATAATATACAAAAGAATGGAAAAGGAAATTGAGGATGTGCTAGAGGACGATCGGTTTGGCCTTAGAAAAGGTAAAGGCATCAGAAAGGCAATTCTGACTTTGCGCTTGATAATAGAAGCAAGACTGAAGGAAAATGAAGACACGTTCATAGGATTTGTCGACCTGCAAATAGTGTTCAGCTGCGTAAAATGTTGTAAGATGTTAGAAATTCTGAAAATATAAGGGTACGCTGTAGGGAGAGGCGGCTAATAGATTGCATGCACAAGAGCGAAGAGGAAATAATAAAAGTTGAGGACCAAGAACGAAGCTCATGGATTAAAAACAGTGTAAGACAGGGATGTAGTCTATCCCTCCTACTGTTCAGTCTGTACGCTGCAGAAGCAATGATGAAAATAAAATGAAGGTACATGAGTGTAACTAATATACAAGGTGAAAGGATTTCAATGACATTGCTACCCTGAGTGAATCCGAAGAAGAATTACATGATACGCTGAATTGAATGAACAATCTAACGAACACAGAATGCAGATTGACAGTAAATCGAAGAAAGACGAAGTAATGAGGAGTAGCAGAAATGAGAAGAGGGAGAAATTTAAGATGAGGATTGATGGTCACGAAGTAGATGAAGTTAAGTACCAAAATAACAAATGACGGACGGAGCATGGAGGACATCAAAAGCAGACTAGCACTGGAAAAATGGGCATTCATGGCCAAGTGAATTCTATTAGTATCGAACATAGGGCTCAGTTTGATGAAGAAATTTCTGAGATTGTACGTTTGGAACACAGCGTTGTATAGTAGTGAAAGACAGGCTGTGGGAAAACCAGAAAAGAAGAGAATCGAAGGACTTCAGATGTGGTGCTGCAGGCGAATGTTGAAAATTAGTGGACTGATAACATTGAGCTGTGGCGCGGCTGGCGCCGGTGTTCCCGCACTTAGAATGGCATCGCTGCCATCGATTATAAGGTCACCATCTTTGCCTTCCGCGATTCAGGCCGGTGGTCGGGTGGTTAACGGGGAGAAAAAAGAGACAGTGGAGTGGATATTCGCAGGGTGGAGGTGACTTGTTGACGTTTACCGTAAGGCCTGTGGTACGATGCCTGTACGCTATGAGCAGGGTCAGCGAGAGATCCTGGCAGTGACTTGATGGGACCTCGGGTTTGGTATCGCGGTGGTGCACTGTTGTGTTTTGAGGCTTTTCTGCTGCGAGGGCATGTATAGGTTCTTGTTACTGGCCACTGAAATTGAGATGTGTCTGTGGCGTGACGGAGGAAATGTGTGATGCTCGCCGCTGTTGGATGTGAAAACGTTTCGTCTGCCTTGTGTCTGTGAAGGAAATAATGTGAAGTAAATAGCAGATACCACGGCGACGTTTGCTCTCACGCGTTGTTAAATATATTTCGAAATTACTGAATGGTGAATACATCCCAAGCGTAAAGCAAATGAAGTCATTTGCGCCATACTAAGGTACTGTTTTATTCTACTTAAGTCTGTGTCAGTTATATGTGCATTTATATGCCCTTATTTAGTTGCGGAAGTTGCGCCTGGCCCAGGAAGCCCACTCGGAGTGGACAGGACTTCCACGGTTTGTGCGCTGGCCTAAACACAACTCTTGGCGCCAGGATGCAGCCGGTCTTACTTCTTGTCACATGAATGGCATGGAAAAGAGGCCAGAGGTACCAGTAACCTCTCTGGCGCTTTGGTCGCCGTCTGGTGGCCGTGTGTAAATGGCAGCCTCCAGTGGCATGTATAAGGAAGCCCGATGCCCGCTTATCTCTGAAGCAATCGTGGACCCGTTTTTAAGCCATCTGAGGGATGGGGAGAGATGAAGGCTATTGGGCGGGTGCTAGAGTGTCTCATTTGATTTGGCGTAATACCTCCCTCCCTCCCAGATCGCCAGCGTCTTGTCTCGAATCACGTACATCACGAAACTTGGCACAACGGTGCTTTCCGACAGACATGGTGCTCCATAACATTATTCATTCTGCGTTGAATTTCTACCGGTGCTTTTCCTTCGGCAGCAAAGAAAAGAACAACAGCTTGCAGGTCCTATTTGGATGCATTTAATAATAATGACGGCATGGTTCACGCCCTTCGGAAAGACACGAATGCCACAGTAATCACTTGCCTACAAGTCGTACTTACATGCCAGCATCGTAATCGCTCTACTTTGCGTATACGATGCAGCAACGGCCTCAAACCGAAAATATTTGATCAGCCCTTATGGACTAGATTAGAATAGGTAAATTTGACCACATAAGTTTTTGCTGGTTTGGAAGGGGGGGGGGGGGGTGAATGTACGTGGACACTTGCTGACTGTGAGTAAGCTGTCTGGTTCCTCATTTTCAGAGATAGGAAACTCTAGAGAGTCAAACTCTCTATCCAGTAATTTCAAAGATATTGAGCAGGAAGTTACTTGAAATAATGTTTGTAGGTGCCCTTAAGAAGTGTTCATTAAGAACGTAGTTCTATAATTAATGAAACAACGTGTTACTTGTTAACAAAAAACAGAAATTTCTTGACTGCATGGTCTTATGACAGAAGAGATTCGTAAGTATTCCACTCGGTGAATGGCAACTATGACACGCAGTCTAGATCTTGTACTTACAATAGTGAAATATCGTACCTGTTCTTACACCTTCGTTATCTTAAACATTATTCATCTTATTTATTGACACACTGGTTTCTTGCATCGTAATATTGTAGTAAGAAAGTATTTATTACCAGTAGAATCCTCTTAATATTTGTAGTGGGAAAATTGGCTTTTATTAGTAAATATACAATAAATAAAGTAACTTACTTTGCTCCAAAATAGCTGTGGTTTCCCTACGTATCAGGCGCTGGCATAACTGTCTGACTCACAGCTAGCCATGCCACCCCATCCCCATACAGTGTGCCGTAATCGAATTTTGAATTCAAAGAGTTCTTCCTCACTCGATGAACTCCCTCCTTCAGCAAGTCAATGCCAAACCACACGCGAGCGCTGAAACATCAGCAACAATCCGACGCCTTAGGTTCACTGTCACCTTCAAAGGCCCCACTTGACCCCGTTGGATTTTCATTTCTTTCCGAAATTTAAAGGGCACTTTCGAGGACTTCATTTTGATACTGATAAAGCAGTGCAAGCAGAAGTGTGGTTGTAGGTCCGTCAACAATGTCAAACATTGTACATTGGCGGTATCAACAAACTTCTCTCGGTAGGAGTAATGTGTTGGTCGCTAGGATAACCGTGTTGAGCAGTAAAAATGTCAACATGAAGACTGAAGATGTAGCATGTTAGTAAATTCTGAGGCACTACTTTTCAACATGTCCTCGTGTCTCATGCATTTCATTCATATGTAGGTCATTGGTAATCCGTATCCTAACATAGTGAAAATTCTAACCTCTTCTGTCTGTCGTGTCTGAGTTTCCTACAAAGTCCAGCATGAGACTTGAACTGTTGTTCTCTTCCTAACATCCGACCGTTCACTCGATGATTGTGTTATCAATTTAGTTAGATGGGATCACTGAAACAATTTGAATCTTTCAGGCAAAATAAATTTTGTAAGGGAAGTCATTTTGCTGCATAGGTTGTTCTATTATTTAAAAAAAATGTTAATTCATTATTTAACAATTAGCTAATTTAACCTCTAAGGACTTTGTCAAGATAAGTAGTGGTGGTATTAATTACAAAACCAGGAACAACAGGTAATGAAAATGAGGAATGGAGGGAAGTGCAGCGACAACATCCGTTACTTGTATGTTAAAACAAGTTGTTATGTTAAAATGTGTGTGAATTCCTATGGGACCAAACTGATGAGGTCATCGGTCCCTAGACTTACACACTACTTCAACTAACTTAGGTTAAGAGGGAGGACTCCAACCTCCGCGCAAATTTGTTATGCTTGAGTCAACCTATGATCTACTAAACACTTTGGACTACAATAATAATAAATAATTCACAATGGTGATAAGGAATAACATGTACGCATCTAACGTCATTCAACTCTTCAAAAGTGAGCAGTTTGTGGTTTTTTTGTCTATCGTTGCTGACTGTCGATCCCATACATCCTGGTTCAATTCCCGACCAGGTCGGAAAGTTTACCCGTTCGGGTCTCTCTCTCTCTCTCTCTCTCTCTCTCTGAGTGTGTGTGTGTTGAAACGTCCCCTTAGAAAAATTGTACAAGACTGTGTTTAAACTGACACAATATTTTTAGCGCAACGCAATCTGATTTCCAAAAATCCCTACAAAAGAATGGCCCTGACTAACATTAACCTATACCTTTCATGAATCACTTACCTCACAAAAATCTTCGTTACACGAACTACTGCAATACAGCGAGCACCACTACTGCCAGCTAAATGAAAGATTCAAACTACTGAAGGCACTAACTACTGATAGTCATAGTTAGCAAATGAAAGATTTTGATAGAGAACAAACAATGTATTTACCTTAATAGTATTCAAAAGTCATAATATATATAGCAGTTCATGACATCCAGCCTTACAAATTTACTGTCTCTGTCCGGATCATCCGCTGTGAAAACTCCTCCTTCTCACTCCCCACATCCACCACTGCTGGCGGCTCACCTACAACTGCACAACGCTATGCCCTGTTAACATCCAGCTGCCCAACACTAAAATAGCGTTCAACAATGTAAACCAGCCACAGACTGCACACAGCACAGCCAGTGATTTTCATACAGAGCGCTAAGCGGCGTTACCAATATAAAAACCTAAACAGCCTACTTACATAGCCCCCATGCTCCCCACAAAAAATTTTTCATATTGTTTTGGGCAGTGGCCGATACAGACTTAAAAATTTTTTTCATAATTACAATAACAAAGAAATCAAATGCACACACTTATTGATACAATGTTGGTCAAAAGCTAAAATTTTCTCACAGTCCATAAAGACAGTCCTATACGTTCATCACACTAAAATTGCAGTGTTTTTCTCAGTCTGAGCAGTAAAAGAAAATGCACATGGAAGTAGTGGATTTCCATGCAGTCTTGAAGAAGTAGTGTTGTCCTTCCAACGGAAAGACAGTGCTGACCTTGACATGCAGACAGTTAATGGGCCACACCAGAGTAAACCCACAGCAGAGTCAGTCGAAGTTTTGAAGAATATTTGTAGGTAGGTCATCACAGAACAGACCACTGTAGTCTTGTTAGAGATTACAGTATTGGTGGGCCACCAGTGGTGCAGACCCACTGCAGTCCTTGTAGAAATAATGGTGTTGGTGAGTCATCAAAGGTGTAGACCCACTGTAGTCATTGTAGAGATGGCTAGCAGCCATCTGTTGCGACTGTGTAGTTGCACAATGACCATAGAAGTGTTTTGTGGACAATACAGCAAGTCCATCAACTAACACTTGTGCATTCACAAAACTTTTTTTTTTGGAATGTCCTTAGAACCAGCAACGCTGTTATCCAGTACCTTGCTGAATTATTAACACATGTGCAAACACTATCAGTCCCTACTTCTCACATATTGTCCATATAGTATGACCAACAGAAATGTATGCAGTGAAATGTAACTTACAAGTTACTTAAGTTGATGAACTGGTGTTAATTACAATTTTATAACATAAGAATACAGTAACAAAGATACAAAATACATCATTAAAAACATAATAATACAGATAACATTTGTAGTAATACAGGCTTTACAAAACAATAGAAATAAACATATACATCAGTTTTACAGGAATTATGACATAAGTAAATACATAAAAGATCAGAATAACTTTTGAAACATCAACTTCACACTTGAGCATTAAAACAAAACAGAATAAATAATGTCTAAACATCTTTACAAAGAAAATAACATATTAATAATGCAAATTATATTTGAGGATAACAGTATTCCTCATCATTGTGAATGTAGCTGAGTATTAGAAAAATTCTACAACATAAATCTTATTAGTTAAACACATAAAGACAAGAAAAAGACAAATACACATGGGTACATAAACACATAGCAGAATAACACAAGAGGAAAGGGCAGGGTTTGTTTTCAATGTAACATTTGGTACTGCAGTCCAACCCAAAACTTCATTCCATAGATATTTCGTCTCATTTCAACATTTGTTTCTACCAAAAAAATCCTATCAAAGCATGCTTTCTGTATTTATATGCGCACATATTTCTTATCTCATTATTCATTTTCCATTATCTTACCTCATCATTTATTTCCAAGAAAATCCTACCTAAACCTGTTGTCCCTAAACCCCACTTTATTTTGTTCACATCCTCTTTCAAAATTCTTTTTTGGCCAAACCATTTCCTTATAGCTTCTCAATGCATTTCTTCCAATTCATCACAACTCGTCCTCTCATATAGCCTACCCCATCTTTAGCTAACTTAAATCTACTGAGCTCAGATGCTAAACTAAGGGACGAGGCAATGCAGCAGCACAAAACAATTAACACAAATAGCAATGACGAAAAATGGAAATTGGCAAAGCAAGCAGCAGTAAATGTAATAACTTATATCTTAACATGACAAATCTGAAGCAGAAAAAATATTACACTAAAGACAACAATGCAGATAAGGAAAATGTATATTCACATCTTAATGCCTATGTAATAAAAGTGGTGCACCACAACTTAGTCTACGAAATAAATAACCAAGTACTTGAAAAGAAAATTATGTATGCACTTCCTGTGAAGGGAAATGTCTTTCTGTGATCCCTCATTTTTTTTTGGAAGTGTATCATAAAATTATTATTTACTGGATCTGTAGACAGAAAATATTTATATTAGTACATCTATTAAATTTTATTTTAACCAATGCTGCAGTGGAGCTAGAAACTAAATATTAAACAAATTGAGCAATCTCTCAACTAGAGAGACAATAGATGTAGACATTTTTCTCATTATTTCATTAGGCATTTTAGTAAATATCATAAATTAAGAGCTCCACAGTGTAATCATATGTTTCAAGTTTGAGCGTGTCGTATTTACGATGCTTTCTACAAAGGAATGTAAATAACGAAGATAATGGCCTCTTTTTTCTCCACCTGTGCCTCTGAACGGCAGACACTAATGCTTTTTTCCAGGCGACTGTCGCACAGCTGGGTGCCCATGACGCACTACGTGAAGGTGGTCACTTAACCTTCTTACCGAAATATTTACGACACCAGTTTGCACTACAGTGACAATCTCATATAAAAATTTCACAGGTCGAGAATTTGCATTGCAAATCTGTAGAAACAAAATCCTGTAAATATAACAGTGTCCAAAAAATTTTTGCCAGCATAGTGATACATTCACGCACACACACACATTTCATAACTCTTAAAGTACGATTCTCGGTTTCCAACATCCTTTTTCACAAACCAGGGTCCCTAACCACTACTCATTATTCCTTGCTTTATTACACATATTCATATTTGTAGACACTTCTTCAATATTTCATCATAATAAATACATAGCATAATCAAATTCCTCATATAGCATCAGCTTAAACATACCACAACAGCGTAATACCCATCGTCATCATAACATCATAAAACCTCAGCCAAATCTCAAAATCGTCGTAGATTCCTCCAATAATTTCAAAACCTAAAAAAAATTCTCTGCTCATGTCAAAAGTGTCATTTACCTCAAACATACTTTAAAAATCATGATCCCATACCGAATACATCATTCAAAGCTCTCATAGTATCACAGTGGTTCCAAAAAAATATGAACATTTCACGAAGTACAAACACAATACAATTTCATAAGTGTGAAGTTATCCAACTGTGTAATTACGTAAACATCTATCACTGATGTAGTAAAATAAATATTTGTCTCTCTCAGTTAAATGATCACATAGCTGTGTAATTCTGTGTTAGAGAAATATGGTACCGACGTGTAAAGTTGTATAAGCAAATACCATATTAGCTAGGGCTCCTTGTGCTTGCCATACACATGGTACACAAAGTAAGCGTGTACCCCCTGAGGATAAATGTAATTATACCCTCAGGTGTTACAGATTACAGCAATGCAATGAAATGTATCACGGAAAACTTTCTTTGTAATTCAAAAATCTTGAAAAATAAATGGTTTAAGTACAGAATTAATCTCTCAAATGCGTGTCCTGTAGCGCTAAATGTGCGTCTTGCTGTAAGATAATTCTGTGGAAGTGTCGTAGTTATCGTCCTCTGTAAGTAAAATTCTGCTGAAGTCAATGTACTTACCTCATCATAAACGAAAGTGAAATGCTTTGCGTATAGATATCGTAGTTATTACGTACCTTATCGTGATCAAGAAAGTATTATAATGTAACGTATTGTTGTGCTACGAAAAAGGCTGTCTCATTGTAGCTATACCACAAAAGTTACTACTAAAACATGTTTTACTTTCCAGAATAATACAGAAAAACTGTGCAGATATAAAACAGATACACCACAAAGGCAACAATGTAAATTGTGTCACATATTAGTAGCGTCGTGATATAATCGTGTAGCTATCAAAGAAATCAAATGCTAAGTCATCTTTAATCTTACCGAATGTACTTCAAGTAAAGAGTATCTTTTCAAGTAAACCAAAATGTTGCATTAAAATCTGATTGGCAGTATATGTTCTAAGTATGTAAGCATGATAGTCGTTACATAATCGTGCAACTAACAAGCAAGAATGTACAAATAACAACACTGTGTCATTTGTTCACTATAACAATGCATTCGTAATTTCTGTTTAAATACGTTCTCTTGGTTCTTGACTGGATATTTAACATCAACATTGTTGCATGGTAACAGTTTCTAAGTATGACAAAGCATACTAGAAATGTGAAGTGAAAAGTTTTATGGCAAAGACAAAGTTAAAAAGCAGATTATCTTTCAATAAACGGTTTTACATGTGAAATGTGGTGTAAACCTTTACTGTTCCTGGCACGCAGAGTTTAAACTTCAACGCAATTATCATGTGGTATACGTTGGATTCTGTAAGGTCCACTGTAAACTAGAAAGAATTTGTGACTCAAGCGTTTCTTCTTATGTGACAATGAATGAGTTATGATGAGAACTTTTTGACCAATATATAATTTCTTTGTATTTGCTTTATCGTGTTGTTTTCTCCTTTTGTCTGCTGCAGATTTTATATTTCTAATAGCCAAATCAATTATGTCTTTGTATCGAAGTTTACTTGTATACGGGAAAGGTACAAGCTCTCTGATTCTGTTCGGTGGTTCTTCATTCTTCAGTACAAGAGTAGGTGGTAAAGCTGTGGAGTCATGAGGCATTTCATTCAGCACATTCTGAAATAAGTGTAAATATCTGTCCCAATGCTGATGCTTCTGTGACAATAAAGTCTGCAAGCCTTATTGATTTCTTTCATAATCCGTTCAGACGCGTTACAATCTGGTGAGTACAATGAAATAAAAACAGGTTTGATTTTATGATTCTGAAGCATGCGTGACCTAACAGCAGATCTGAATTGCGGTCCGTTATCTGAAATGACTTTAGCAACGTGGCCAACTTCACGTAAGAAATTTTTAACAAAGTCGTTGGATACAGACCTTCCAGTGGCTTTACGTAACGGAGTGAAAGAAACAAATTTTGAAGTAAGTTCAACAGAGACTAGAACGTACGAAAATCCATTTGATGTACTGACAAGGGGTCCCAAGAGATCAACAGCAGCAAATTCTTTTAATTTAGAAGGAATGATAGGAAACAACGGAGCACGATGTAAGATAGTAGATGGTTTCGCCTTTTGACAAAGTTTACAAATAGACAAGACTCTTCGAATTCTCTTTTCCATATTGTTAAAATAACAAGTCGTTCGAAGAATATAACATTTTCGTGGACCAAAATGTGCGTAGCTGAAATGAATGAACCAAATGAGCTTATTAACAAAATCGTCTGGAATGCAAAGTACCCATAGCTTGTCATCAATAGTGCAGCGTTTGAAGAGTATGTTGTTTCTAACCAGATAATAATGCCGAATCTGAGTGTGCGTCTTTTCATGCCATTTCCTTTTGATGTCTTTCCAAATCGGATCTTTATCTTGTTCATGAGGAAGGTACTTTAAAGATGTGGTGATGAAGTTTTCAAAGGTGACTTTCTGAATGTAAGGAATACTGAAATTTTTCTCGAGGTTGCCTTCTGTGTTACTTTTCTCAAGCCCAGCCGGTGCGCGTGACAGTGTGTCCGCAACAATGTTCTCCTTGCCGGGAATGTAGTCTATAGTACAGTGGAATTCTAGCAGAAACAATGCCCAACGTTTTAACCTGTCATGATTTAATTTTGAAGACATAGGAAATTGTAATGCTCGATGATCACTGTATAATTTTACGTGCTTACCAGAAAGAAAGAAACGGAATTTGTTAAATGCCCGAACGATAGCTAAAGCTTCCAATTCAGTAACGGAATAATTTTTTTTAGATTTTGTTAGCACTCGGCTAGTAAAAGCAATGGTTTTCTGAACAGTAGTGTCATTTTCTGTGGCTTCTTGAAATAAATGGGCATCAAGACGGACTTTAGAAGAATACGTGCTAAGGCAGAAATCTTGTGACAGAACTGGATGAGCTAGTAATGGCGCGTTAAGTAACGCTTCGTTCAAAGAATTGAATTCCAACTGTGCTTGTTCGTCCCAGTTCCAAATAGTAATTTTTCCTGTAAGAGAACAAAGTTTTGGTGTAGCTAGAATTTAATATTCAGAAAACGACGGTAAAAATTTACGAGACCTAGGAAACTGCGGACTTATTTTTTTGTGGATGGAACCTGAATGGCTCTGATTGCTTCTAGCTTTTCAGGATCCGGCTGAATGCCTTCAGAAGAAATGATATGTCCCAAAAACTTCAGCTTTGTCCTACCGAATTCAGACTTTTCCAAGTTAACTGTAATTCCAGGTTCTGCAAAAATATGTAACACGCTGTTGAGGATGGGGTTATGTTGTTCCCATGAGGCTTCTTCTATCAGAATATCGTCCACATATAAGGTGATGTGACGTTTTAAGAACTCAGGTAATATGGAATTTAGCCCGCGAATGAATGCTGCCGAAGAAATGTTCAAACCAAAAGGAAGTTTCCGAAACTGATAACAAACGCCGAAACAAAGGAAAGCTGTGTATTTTCTACATTCTGGATGAAGTTCGATCTGATAAAAGCTGGATCTGAGATCAATAGAATCCAACACTTTTACACCATTAAATTCTGTTCTGTCTGTTTCAGGAATGATGGTAGTGTTGATTTGTCTCGAATCTACGACAAGCCTTATCGATCAATTTTTCTTCTCAACAATGTGTAATGGATTGTTGTATGAGCTTACTGCAGGCTCAATAATGCCCTCGTCAAGCATAGATTGTATTTCTGTTCTAACACGATCCCTACAATGTGCCGGAATTACGTATGGTCTAACAAAAAATTTAGTATGCTCACGAACACGAAATTAGTATTGAAATCACTTGATTGTTCCTGTTTTGTCAGTAAAAACTGTGGAATGTGCTTGTAAAAACTCAAAAATGTCTTGCCTATCAGTGTCATTACAATTATCAATTTGATTCTGAATTTGATTCTGAATTAACTCATTAGTATCAAAGGCACCGTCGATATCATCCCTGTCAGTACTTGCAGAGTGATTGTTAGTATCAAGTTCCGTCGAAAATTCCGAACTGTTGTCTAACAGGAGGTAAAGCCGATTAATTTCTTCGTCATGGTTTGAGAACCAATCTTCAAATTTCAAAGCTATTGACTTACCTTCTTTCTCTAAACTTATTTCAACATCGTGAAAGTTTAAGATTGCTTTGTATTCATTCAAAAATTCTACTCCCAATATAATTTCCGTCGACAATAATGGAACAATAAGAAAGTTCATAGAGAAGCTGTGGCTTTGACAAAAGAATTCTAAGTTGGTTTGTTGGCGTACATCTACACTTTTTCCAAAGATTGCACCTTGTCATTTAATCTTACGTAACAGAAGAGTGGGGCAATCGTTCGATTTGTTGCATTTGCTAAAGGCTGTTTCACTAATTACTGAAATGGGACTACCAGAGTCAAGTACTGCCGTAAATTTTATGTCATTTACTGTAATGTTGATTACAGGATATGCAATGTTGTTATGTTGTATGTCGTGTTCCTGGAGTAAGATATCCCTAATGTCTTCCATATTTACGTAATTACTAGCTACGGCAGCTGCGTCGCCAGTTTCATAAGTACGTTTTGTGACTGCCAGCGGTATGAGTCATTGCCTATTGTGTCTTCGTTGGCGCGCGTCGTTATTGGGATTTGTAGACCTAACTCCTACAAATTCACCTTGTCGTGAGGGCCCTGCCATGTTTGAATCCCGCCAGTTCTGATGCAATTCAGCTCTGTCGTTACGATCATATCGTCTGTCGTCATGTCGGTAGATTCCATAGTTTCTTTCTTGTCTGTCACATGGTGGAGAATTTCTCCCTGAATCGTAACTGCGCGCTGGACCGTTGCGTCTAAAGTTATTCTGTCTCCCTTGATAATAATTACTTTAGTTCCCACATTGTCTGTTTCTCCGATTGTCTCTGTGATAGTCACTACCGCGGAGAGGTGATCTTTCCCTGTAATTATTACTACTCTGCCAACGGTTGTCATACGGGTGGTGTCTTTTTTGATCATGATTTGTGTTGTGAGAATAGCCTTGTAGTGTCCAGTTATTATTTCTTTCATCGCGGAATTGCGACAGATGTGACCTGTAATTGTTGTGTTCCTGTTTTCGCGTTCCGCGATTGTCAGTGTCAATTTCTAATTCTTGTAAGAGTCCCTGAAAAGCTTCAATGTCGTCTTTGCAACGTCCAGCCAAAATAATATGTCGTAAATGTCCAGGTAATTTGATTAAGCAAATGTGGATGAGTTCTGAGGGGCTGTATGAGTTTGACAGGTACTGATTCTTGTGCAACATGTCTTCAAAATATTTCACAAGACTGGAGAATTCAGGTTGTTCGAAATGTTTCATCATTATGATGCTATGTTTTCCTCGGTCTTGTGTAGCTTGAGACCAATATGCTGAGAAGAAGGCATGATAAAATTCTTCTTCACTGTGGCAATCGTGAATGACCGATCGCATTCTTACAGCTGGTTCATTCTCTAAATAGCCACACATAAATTCTAATCTGTGCTCTAATGACCAGTTGGGAGGAAAACAATGAGAGAATTGATGAAGCCACGCTTGTGGATGGATGTCGTTGCCGGAATTCTTAAATGTTTTGAATTTACGTGTAGTAATAAACAGCTTATAGTCAAAATCATCATGTCGGCGAGTCGCATATCGGTCATTGTTACTTCGTTTCGGCGGTGTACCTTGCCAATTTCTTTCATAATTTCCGAGGTACCCCGTGTTATTATTTTGTGGCTGTTCCGTATTTCTATATCCCTCTTCCCGTATTGGAGCGCGAGTGTCCTCTAAAATACGTAATTCTTGTACTACCTGTGTCAGCTGATCTTGTACTTCCCGGATTTCTCTTTGGTGTTGCGTATTAATTTGATTCTGATTTTGTTTGAATTTCCTGATTTGTTCGCACTGTTCTGTGTCATTAAAGACTACCGGTTTTGTGTCATTCAGATTATCATCTACCTTCGTAGATAAATTATTTAGCTGATCCGAAAGTTCAACTACTTTCTGTGATAATGAACTAATTTCCTCCATGTGTCTTTCTGAACCAATTTTCAGAGTATCTACTATGTCCTTTAAGTTTTCCTGAGTTTTTGCAAGTTGTATAACCGAATCGGTAGATGCAACTGAGTCAATTTTAGCTTGCAAGGTCTCATGATTTTCATGAACAATAGTTTGCAGTTCTTTTATGGTTGCTTCGTGATTCTGTAATGCATTTTCGCGAAGCGAAAAAATAGGATGAAAATGCTCACAAATTTGTGTTTTTACGTCATTACAGACTTTTTGACATTTCGATTCTATGTTATGTAACTCAGTAGTTAAATCTTCACGTGTTTGTTCGAGCGTGGTGTCTAAGTTCCGAAGATTTTGTTCCATTGTGTCTTACTTTTGAAGCTTTAACTTTGTTTGTCTCTGATTTTGTTCCAGTTGTTGCATTAATCGCAAAAATAATGTATTAGTGTCTAGAATCGGTTTCTCTATGCTTTTTGGCAGTGCATTTTCACCGGCAACATTCACATTTTGACATGCAGAAAATGTGTCTTGACTCATTTGAGAAAACGGTGAGAACCCAAAACCTGAGTCTACAGTATTTGCAATATTGTGTTCTGTCATTCCTGACTCCTGAGGCGAGTTGTTGCCGACCGGTCGATCGATAATGCTTCCCTGTTCACTACCTGTTTCACTGTCTACGCCATTATTTGCCGCCTTCTCCATTTCCCTATGCACAGTTACCAAATTCTACTTTGAATGTCTGTTAATTCATTACACAGTGGTGCTGGTAAGCTACGCTCGTCGTCACTATTATTTCTCAGTTTACTTTGGAGCCTAGTGTTACGTTTTTCACACACCATTATTATCACAATATTACACACGATAACACACAAAAGCACAATTTGAAGAGCAAAAATAAGAAAACACATTAACATAGCACTGAAAATATCTAGTTAATTGCAAGCGCAGCTGCGAAAAACTCGGTGCAAATCTTCATGCATGCCACAACTATTTTACTGTACAACAATGGAAGACTGCAACTACAAAGGAGATTCTCTCTACAATTACGCGCTTGCATTAAACAAAAGCTACACTAATTACACAAACTACAAGAAAAAATCAGAAGATTCCAGTGAGGTATCCTTGGCTAAGGGTCGACATATGAAACGTCTCCTTAGAAAAATTGTACAAGACTGTGTTTAAACTGACACACAATATTTTTAGCGCAACGCAATCTGATTTCCAAAAATCCCTACAAAAGAATGGCCCTGACTAACATTAACCTATACCTTTCATGAATCACTTACCTCACAAAAATTTCGTTACAAGAACTACAGCAATACAGCGAGCACCACTACTGCCAGCTAAATGAAAGATTCAAACTACTGAAGGCACTAACTACTGATAGTCATAGTTAGCAAATGAAAGATTTTGATAGAGAACAAACAATGTATTTACCTTAATAGTGTTCAAAAGTCATAGTATATGTAGCAGTTCATGACATCCAGTCTTACAAATTTACTGTCTCTGTCCAGATCATCCGCTGTGAAAACTGCGCCATCTCACACCCCACATCCACCACTGCTGGCGGCTCACCTCCAACTGCGCAACGCTACGCGCTGTTAACATCCAGCTGCCCAACACTACAACAGCGAACAACAATGCAAACCAGCCACAGACTGCACACAGCACAGCCAGTGATTTTCATACAGAGCGCTACGTGGCGTTACCAATATAAAAACCTAAACAGCCGACTTACTGTGTGTTTGTGTGTGTGTGTGTGTGTGTGTGTGTGTGTGTGTGTGCGCGCGCGCGCACGCGTTGTTCTCATCTTTATATTATCACCATCGATGTGCAAGTGGCCGAATTGGCAGCAACTGGAAAAAAAGATTAAAATCTTCAGGAGCATAGTGCGCCGAAGGATTTTGGTACACTACTGGATGTGCAGCGACTGAGCTAACATGATGGAATAAATTTCGATAAAATAGTTTTGGAGACTGGTCTGCGTCATCTTAAATTACTAAAACAAATAAATTCCAACGTTTCGACCGACGTGCTGCGGTCCTCTTATGGCGGGTCAATTAAGAGCATCGCAGCTATTGGTCGAAGCGACGGTAGTTTAGCTGCTTTAATGGCTTCCAATGTGACGAGTTTATCCCAAAATTTATTTTATGCAAATGACACCGGCCGAGGAAGCCTCCGAACTTAGCCAAATGAGCTGAATGGGAGATTATCAAATCAGATTCGTCATTTCGCTGCCTCTATCGTGCTGTGACGTCTCTCAATGACGCCACAATTGCCCAATAGCAGGAGATAGCACCCTTATATCTACACTCCTGGAAATGGAAAAAAGAACACATTGACACCGGTGTGTCAGACCCACCATACTTGCTCCGGACACTGCGAGAGGGCTGTACAAGCAATGATCACACGCACAGCACAGCGGACACACCAGGAACCGCGGTGTTGGCCGTCGAATGGCGCTAGTTGCGCAGCATTTGTGCACCGCCGCCGTCAGTGTCAGCCAGTTTGCCGTGGCATACGGAGCTCCATCGCAGTCTTTAACACTGGTAGCATGCCGCGACAGCGTGGACGTGAACCGTATGTGGAGTTGACGGACTTTGAGCGAGGGCGTATAGTGGGCATGCGGGAGGCCGGGTGGACGTACCGCCGAATTGCTCAACACGTGGGGCGTGAGGTCTCCACAGTACATCGATGTTGTCGCCAGTGGTCGGCGGAAGGTGCACGTGCCCGTCGACCTGGGACCGGACCGCAGCGACGCACGGATGCACGCCAAGACCGTAGGATCCTACGCAGTGCCGTAGGGGACCGCACCGCCACTTCCCAGCAAATTAGGGACACTGTTGCTCCTGGGGTATCGGCGAGGACCATTCGCAACCGTCTCCATGCAGCTGGGCTACGGTCCCGCACACCGTTAGGCCGTCTTCCGCTCACGCCCCAACAGCGTGCAGCCCGCCTCCGGTGGTGTCGCGACAGGCGTGAATGGAGAGACGAATGGAGACGTGTCGTCTTCAGCGATGAGAGTCGCTTCTGCCTTGGTGCCAATGATGGTCGTATGCGTGTTTGGCGCCGTGCAGGTGAGCGCCACAATCAGGACTGCATACGACCGAGGCACACAGGGCCAACACCCGGCATCATGGTGTGGGGAGCGATCTCCTACACTGGCCGTACACCACTGGTGATCGTCGAGGGGACACTGAATAGTGCATGGTACATCCAAACCGTCATCGAACCCATCGTTCTACCATTCCTAGACCGGCAAGGGAACTTGCTGTTCCAACAGGACAATGCACGTCCGCATGTATCCCGTGCCACCCAACGTGCTCTAGAAGGTGTAAGTCAACTACCCTGGCCAGCAAGATCTCCGGATCTGTCCCCCATTGAGCATGTTTGAGACTGGATGAAGCGTCGTCTCACGCGGTCTGCACGTCCAGCACGAACGCTGGTCCAACTGAGGCGCCAGGTGGAAATGGCATGGCAAGCCGTTCCACAGGACTACATCCAGCATCTCTACGATCGTCTCCATGGGAGAATAGCAGCCTGCATTGCTGCGAAAGGTGGATATACACTGTACTAGTGCCGACATTGTGCATGCTCTGTTGCCTGTGTCTATGTGCCTGTGGTTCTGTCAGTGTGATCATGTGATTTATCTGACCCCAGGAATGTGTCAATAAAGTTTCCCCTTCCTGGGACAATGAATTCACGGTGTTCTTATTTCAATTTCCAGGAGTGTATCTACAGGGGCAGGGGGATGAGTCTGCTTCCTAAAGTCGATAGCTGTAAAAAAAATAGAAGTTTTCAAGGTGTATTCGTTAGCGGGTCTCAGGCCATATCTTTTTTAACAGGGAACCGACACTCGATAGTCATTTCGAGAGCCTTTTCGTATGCCCAAAACAGACCAAGCTTTTGAGATGAACTATGAACTACGTCAGTTAATCAGTTATATACTTGAAAATACAGAACCCTGAAAGATAGTGAGATGGTAGGGTGCATGCACATGGGAACGTGCTGGTTTTTAACATTGACATGTAAGTTTATTAATAATCACAATGAGATCATTACATTTCACTACAAGAGCCAGTTTACAATCGCCAAAGAATATGAGAGATTAATAGCCAGATACATGTTTAAAACAATTATGGCGATAAGACAAATAAATTTTTACCTTTATATGTCACGGAAGACATACAGATCAGTGGCAACTATTTCTCCTTTTAAAACGAATCTTTAAAAAAAACAACTCCTTAAGAACACGAATTATAAAACGCGCATGAATTGCCTTTACGTATACTGGGTGTCCCTTCTAAGCATCGTCAACCGCGCTTACTCTCGTGTTTCTTAAGCATCTGAAATTTGATTTTCTCATTGTGTAGTCCAACATATTTTGCTCATCGCCTGTTTCATGTGACGTCCAGTGTGGACGGAAAGCGTTGGTTTGTTTTTCGTTAAGAACAAAACAATTTTTAAAGCCTATTCAACAGATGAGTCCCAAATTATGGATACGTAAAAACAGGGATACTAAAAGAAAGAAGAGTATTGCGGTAGCAGTCAGCGCAGGCCAAGGCGATGCTGTCTGAACCGTGAATTTACTTTCTAAACCTTTTCTTAAGAATTTAGAATTTGCTTTATTTACTAGCAATTCATCAAGAACATTAACACATTTAATCACACTATGTGAACGTGGAAGTTGCCAGTGGGTAACTAATGAAAACAAATTAAATTTCTTTCAACAAATGGAAATATTATTCCTGAAAGTCGTTTTTTTAGAAACAGATTTAAAATTGTAATCAGAATGCACCCTATAAATATCAAGCTACAATTTATTCAGAGGCAGAAAGAACAAATTTTTGACTATATGAGCTTTCGGGCTGAGAACCTTGCCACTCGCTTTTCACACGGCCGTAGTCACGACCGCTCACAACAACCTCTGAAAGACTACACTAGTGCAAATCTGCAACACACCAGATTACTGTAAACTAAAAATTTTAACAACACACACAAGCACATAAACTATGCACCCCATAGGAGGGATGGAAATTGTACAAAACACTAACATCAAAAGATTAACTTGCCACCGAAGGTGCAACTTGATTTAAAAAAAAAAGTCTTATGGTGAAAGGGTGGCAACTTTATATACTGAAATGGCCATTTAATGCCGGCTGGGGTGGCCGAGCGGTTTTAGGAACCACGTGACCGCTACGGTCGCAGGTTCCAATCCTGCCTCGGGTATAGGTGTGTGTGATGTCCTTAAGTTAGTTAGGTTTAAGTAGTTCTAAGTTCTAGGGGGCTGATGACCTCAGAAGTTAAGTCCCATAGTGCTCAGAGACATTTGAACCATTGACCATTTAAATAATAACCCATGAAATGCAGTCTTACATAAAATATACAAGGTTAGCCAAACATGCTCTATATTACACATATACCGCTTCTCAAGTTGATAGGCAAGATAAAAACAGATTTCAGGAATTCGGCCGTTACACTTCAAGCAATAAATTCGTTAACACCGAATCCGACAGACATGACAGAGGCAGCTAATAACGTACAGCAGACCGACAGACAGACATACAGACACTAACTGCCTAACAAATGCGGACGGGAGACAGAAGAGCAAGCTGGGGACGAGAGACTGACCAAGAAAACAAGTACAATTTAAGAAATAAATGAAACAATATATCACGAATTACTTAACTTCTAATAAACTGCGATGTCTGGCGAAGACCTGGCGCAGCACCCCGAAAACGCTCTCCCGAACCGTCCGCTGCCAGCCGCTTCAACGGACGCAGGAAGACGCACCGATCTCCCGTCTCACGGCGTCGCAGCTCGCACCGGCCAGACCGATGTCGTGGGTTGACTTCTGTTGCTCTCGTGTGGACCATGAAGACACTACCCCTCGCTATACGGCGCGGCCCACTGGACTGACGTGGCGACCTCACATGCGCCGACGCTCAAGACGGACAAGTCATCTTGTGTCCCGGTGCGCGACCGACCGACCGATTCAATGACCATTGCCTGAACAACTCGAGCAAACCAGCGGCCTAACACAGAATAGCACTCTGGACGACAGACAGACACGGACTGCCCCACACTGACTCGGCTGACCAACTGACCAGACTCGCCCAGTAGCGAGTTTTTTTTCTTTATTGTTATTTTCATACCTGCACAATCAGATAGGCTGTCAGCGGCATGCTATGCCGCTCTTCAGCCATAGAGTTGACAACGACAGAACACAGAATGGAGATCCAGAATGAAAATAGTGATGGGTAAAAAATAATGGTCACAGAAAGACAAAAAGCACAGAGCCGTTCACACTCGACGATAACGACACTGAAAACATGTTGACAAGGTGCACATAACACTGATGAATCCGACGGCACAAGTGAACGCATGAGCGTGACGGCGGACACTAAAAACACAAAACGACGGCACATACACGCGAAAACTGATAGCTATGATCTCGCGCGCGAAAGTCCACAGATTGTGTACGAGCCCGGGGACCTGCCAAGAGGGGAAGAAGGGGGAGTGGGGGGGAGACGGAGGTAAATGGTGGAGGAAGGGCTGGAGGGGAAGCCCAGGGGAGGAGCGGGGAGAAAGGGTGGAGGGAGGGGGGGGAGGGAGGGGGACAGAAAGGAGGGAGGGTGCCCAAAGGAACAAACACAGGAAGGGGGAGGGAGGATCAAAGTTGGTAGGAGGGGTAGATGGACAGGAGGACATCATCAGGGAGGGGGAGCTGGCGGAAGCCACCTTGGGAGAGGGTAAGGAGGGTGGAGCGATGGAGACCGGATGGGACGTGGAAATACAGGTGTGGCAGTGGGCGGGGGTGGGAGAGGATGGGTGAGACAAGCGGGTGAGGAGGATCGAGTTTACGGGAGGTGTACAGTATCCATATCCTTTCAAGGAAAAGGAGGAGGTGGGGGAATGGAATGAAGTCGTACAGGGTCCACGTGAGGGAGGGGACACGGATGCGATAGGTGAGGCGGAGAGCATGGCGTTCAAGGATCTGAAGGGATTTATAAGAGGTAGGGGGGGGCGGAGATCCAGGCCAGATGGGCGTAACAAAGGATAGGGCGGATGAGGGATTCATAAGTGTGGAGTATGGTGGAGGGGTCCAGACCCTACTTACGGCCGGAAAGGAGCTTGAGGAGACAGAGTGGGGAGCGTGCCTTGGCTTGGATTGTCCGGAGTTGGGGAGTCCAGGAGAGGAAAGGTTGAGGGTGACGCCAAGGTACTTAACGGTGGGGATGAGGGCGATAGTACGGCCATAGACGTTTAGATAGAAATCGAGGAGGCGGAAGGAAGAGGTGGTTTTGCCTACAATGATTGCCTGGATTTTTGAGGGATTGACCTTGAGCAACCACTGGTTGCACCAAGCGGTGAACTGGTCAAGATGGGATTGGAGAAGGTGTGGGAGCGCTGCAGGGTGGGGGCAAGCGCGAGGAAGGTGGTGTCATCGGCAAACTGGAGAAGGTGGACGGGGGGTGACGGCGGCTGCATGTCCGCCGTATACAAAAGGTACAGAAGGGGGGAGAGGATGGAGCCATGGGGCACACCGGCAGAGGAAAAAAAGGGTAGGAATCCGTGTTATGGATCGTGACATAGGAAGGACGGTGGGAGAGAAAGGAGCCGATCAGACGGACATAGTTAATGGGAAGGGCGAAGGTTTGGAGCTTGAAGAGGAGACCGGAATGCCATACGTGGTCATAGGCACGTTCAAGGTCCAGCGAGAGGAAGATTGCGGAGCGACGGGAATTAAGCTGTTCGGAAAGGAGATGAGTGAGGTGAAGGAGAAGGTCATCGGAAGAGAAGGACGGCCGAAAGCCACACTGGGTAACGGGAAGGAGGTGGTGCTGGTGGAGATGCTGGTGGATGCGTCGGGTGAGGATGGATTCCAGGACCTTGCTGAAGACCGAGGTACGGCTGACGGGACGGTAGGAGGAGACGGCGGACGGCGGTTTAGCACGTTTAAGGAACATCAGGATACGAGAGGTTTTCCACAGGTCGGGGTAGTAGCCAGTTGACAGGACTACATTGTAGAGCCTGGCTGGGGTGGAGAGGAAAGAGACAGGAGCTTCACGAAGGTGGCGGTAGGTGTCACGATCGTGACCAGGTGTGGTGTAGCGTTTTGTGCGGTGTGTGGCAATGAGATCCTGTGTAGTGACCAGTAGCGAGCTCATAGCGCCCCTTAAATGCACGTGAACAGGCTACCTTTCCCCTTTCCCACCAGAGGGAGACACCAAAGCTGCGATTGCCACAGCGGCGCCACCGCCAGAAACGGAGGGCGACTGCTTCACACTACACGCTGCGGTGTGCTTTTCAAAACAGCAAATTTACCACAGCCTATTGTCGCTGATGGAGTACAGTTATTCATCATGTCTCACTGTATCTGCTATTACGTACCCAAAAAACGAGTGTCGCACTTACCAATCTGGAACCGCCCTATGGAATGGACACAGAAAATTCTGCTCTAAAAATAATTTTCTTTGTAACAGGAAACAAATCGACGCTTTTCAGCGACACTGGGCGTCCTGTGATAGATGTAATGAGCGGTATTTGTTTGGGCGCTTTGCAAAATCTTAGTTGCAAATATCAGCCTAAGGCCATACAAAATGCGTCGGACACACTAACGAGAGACACACTGTATTCAACGACCTTCCATGTAATATTTGCGTGTAGAGCAAACAAAATACATAAAGACCATTATATCGAGACAACTTTAATCTGAATAATTTCTTTTAAAAGTGTCACAAGACTAATAATAGATGCAATGTTCATTTTAAATGGTTCAAATGGCTCTGAGCACTATGGGACTTAACTGCTGTGGTCATCAGTCCCCTAGAACTTAGAACTACTTAAACCTA